>NC_062283.1:146237734-146862734 GCF_902655055.1 Lutra lutra | reverse complement strand
ACATTTATCAACCAGCTTCTCTCAAAGAACTGTCTTATATGGTGCTCCGAGACTTCTGTGGTATAAATACTCCCATCATTGCTGCCTGCAGGCCACCAGTGTGGCAGCATTGAGTGGCAACTGGAGAAGAGATGAGTGTGATCGCACCTCAGCTCGCTGGGGCCGGGAAGAGCCAGCCCCGTCACCCACTGCACACTGCTCGGAAACAACCAGAGCACCATCAGAGCCATTCTCTACTTCACCATCTCTGATCTCCAATTTTCCCTGCTTATTCACAATTCACCGCATTGGCTCTCAAAACTGCAGGACCTTCTAGAAACTGACTCATTCTGATTCTCGGCTCTTCAGCACTGTCCCAGGTTAAGAAGCTGTGTGGACACTTCTTGCTTTAACCCTAGCATGATGACATCTCAGGTGTTCTGAAACCCAAAATATGTTTCTCATCAAATTTTGGATGATGAGAGCAAACATTTCAGCTCTAGAGAAGTCAGCTTTCCTTGAACGTTTCCTAAGGTTGAATCATACAATACAGCTAGTAATTGGTTACGGAAAAGCCGTATGGCTGACAATCCCACAGAAACAGCAACTGAACCTGATCCAACCTGAATACTAGCTCAGGACAGTAGAAGAAATGCAACAGATATGTAAGGCATGGTTTCATGTATTCAAGCTTAAAGTCCAACAGAAGGAAGAAGCCATGCATAAAAACAGAAATGTGCCAGTGCCAATTAAATGTATTAGTGGACTGCTACAAAGGTGGGGGGAGACAGAAACATAATTATTGAATTAGAGACATTCTAGGACACAGGGATGAATTCGCTCTACTCATTTTTAGTCAACTTACAGTGTGTCTCCCTTTCTCTAAAGTCACTATTTTCATTAGGCTAACTAAATTCTAAGTTCATCTTCCAAGAAAATTTCACAGAAAATCCTAAGCAAGCCCATGAAAAGATAAAACAACAATAAATAGAAATCTTTAGGTCTCCTATGGAAATGCCTAAGGTCCAACATGCTTGGGTTTGAATGGGGCCCATTCTAGACTCATCGCCACAAGCAGAACTCCATGAAGTAAGGGATGGGAAGGGAAGGAGCGGGGCCGCACCTGATTTCGTCAGAGGCATTGCTGTCATCAGCGCTGGTCCAGAACTCTGCGCAGCTCTCCTGCAAGCCGACCTCTAAAAAACTTCCTGTCGACTTGAGCAGCATCCCCGCGATGTCACTAGGAAACAAGGACACAAAAGTAAACCAGGGAAGAAAAACTGTCCTTGCTCATTCTAATTCTTGAAAAAGACAGTAAAAGGGTCACCTACTGTTTTAATAGTTTGAAAATCAACAACAGTAAGAATTTTCCTCTACATAAAATCATGATGCATGTGAAAAAGAGGAACTCTCCTATTTATGGGCAAGTATCTATATTTGTTCTATTTCTACGGTTTTATCATAAACCTTAAAACCTTAAATTATATTCAGAGCAGCTATATAATTATTGTACAAGTGTAATTCTCATCTTAAATGTCCAAAATGGTATAAAATAGTCTCAAATACATATCTAAGGAAAGCTGTTTTTAAAAGCTTAATAAACTAAACGATAGCACAAGAAAACAAAGCGAATTTCTTAAATGCACCTGTTTTTACAAATTTCCCTCACAATTAGCTTTCCATCGTCCATCAACGTGAAAGGTTCCTTACAGTCGATGCCTCTCGTCGAGCACACAATCTAAATGCTAGGGTTAAGATGTGAGCCCGAGTGTATAAAACAAAACTAAATCAGTATAGTAAAGATTCACCAGCAGCTTTCTGACCTCTTCAATCAAGGAAAGGAACTCCTAGCTAGGAAAAGACACTGAAACAGGGTCAGAGGTCTCATCAGAGGAGACCGAACCCAGGCGCAGGCCTGGCTGCACCGGGCCGCAGGCAATGCAGAACGGAAGCCGGACAACAGCAGTGGGAAGGGGAGCTCGGTCAGGAAGGGAATGGAGGAGGGGAAGGAAAGTCCAGGAAGAAGAATGAATATGAACAAAAGGCATGAAGCTGTGTTAAGCAAGAGACCCGCTGTAGAAAGAAACTGCACAATGTGAAAGGAGCAGAGAGGTGGTAGAGTAAGACTGAGAAAGCCCACTGGGGCCACACGGGAAGGCCTTGTGTGTCATGCTAACTCGACCTTTGTTTGGTGGGCAAAGAGGCTGGGCTTTAAAAGTAACCCGGCGGGAAAGTGACCCGATTACAAACCCACTGTCAAGAACGACAGTATACAAGGATATCCATGACAGATTTACCCCACAAACACTGAACATCGGTTATGTACTAAGTAGCAGGGAGCAGAACAGATAAAAATCCCTCCAGTGAACAGAAGATAAAACATGAAATAAAAAAGAGAAAGATATAAGTCAGATACTGTTAAGTGCTACGGAGAGAAATAAACCAGGGCAGGGAACTCAGAAGTGCTCGTGAGAAGGAACTGCCATGTTAAATATGGGGAAGGTGACGTTAAGACAAAGACCCAAAGGGAGTACAAAATGGGTCATGAAAGGAAGTGGGGGAAGAGCAGGCCACGCAGGGGAGCACCAAGTGCAGAGGACCCCAGGCAGGAGCATGCCCTGCCCGGGAACACAATCCAGAAGCCAGGGCGACTGTGCGCGGCAACCCAGGGGAGCCAGGGAGGAGAGGACGGCAGCAGCCCAGAGACTCGGCGGACCGTGTCCAGCCGGAGGGGCCGCGTTCAGGCACTCCCATTCTCACCGAGGAAGCAGGGAAGCCAGGGAGTCTTTGGAACAGAGGGGAAAATGGTCTGAGGTGCTGTGAGCGAGACCCCTGGCTGTGGTGTTGAGAGCGAACCAAAGGGATGAAGAGCTGAGCAGAGAGACTCCTGGAGAGCGCCTGCCGGCACGTGGGAAGGAACAGCCTGGCTAGAGCGGCAACGGGAAGTGTGTGGAGGGGTCAGATTCTGGATCTTTGCTGAAGATCAGCGGTAGCGTGTGAGACAAAGAGAGCAGTCAGGGATGGCTGGGAGACTGATGGAGCCTGGGCGAAACAGCACGTAAAGGAGATGGGCGCCGGGGTGACACCACAGGCTCGGCCGAGTGAGGGCCGTGCCTGGGACCAGGCCCTCAGGGGGGCCTGGAAAGCCTGTGAACTGCTCGGAGCAAGGCTGGTGCAGGCCAAGGCCAGAGCCCCCACCGCACAGACCTGAGGGAGGAGCAACAGAAACAAGGAGACTGACAGGAGGAAATGGGGACGCAGTGAAATCCCATCACTTGAATCTGCAGCACAAACAAACAATGACCTTTCAAACAATCTCCTCTGCAGGCGGCCCAGCCTGGGGCCAGAAAGTGCACAGAGAAGAAAGGGCAGGCCGAGCCAAACGACAGGAGACGGAGAGAAGGCGAGATGCTACAATGGGCAGGGAAGGCCCTTCCTCAGAAGACTGACTCTGGGGAGCGACCTGGACGGGAAAGGCAGATGCCCGGGGAGTCAGGGCCTGAGGGGCTGGAGAGCTCTGGAAAGGAGCAAGCTCGTGGCTCGCTGGAAACACAGGTGGAGAGGATGTGAGGAGGATGTGAACAGAACAGACGGGGAGGGCAGCAGGGGGAGCTAAGGTCCTGAGCAGGGCACAGAGATGGCGGAGTCAAGGACACTGCGCCACTGCGGCGGAGAGAGAGCCCGGTGAGCCGAGGCCCCGAGGATAGACAGCAGGGAGGGGAAACTCCTCCAGGGGGAGTGCCAGGGACGCACAGAAAGGAGACAGCAGCACTACAGCGGTGGACGAGGCGGCACACACCGACAACGGGTCTAGAGCCGAGGGGTCCGGCAGCAGGGAGGGGCCCCCGCCAGGGGCCACTGAGGTGCACCCCACCATCAGCCGTCCACTCCTGGAAAACAGACGTTCCATTTCCAAACACACACCTGCAACCACACCCCCCCTCCCTCAGGGTTTTCCTCTGTTTACATGTCTAACTGTGCCTCATAAGGAAATTCTGTGTTTACTAGAACATCCTAGATCAATCTCGGGAAATGCGTACCTTGGGTTCCCCATGTCCCCACTGAGACTGATACACGCAGGTCTACAGTCCTGTGCTACTCTTCAGAGGCCTAAGAGGGTTTGCACGAAGGCAGGGTTCCTCAACTTCAAAACTGACATTTTGGGTGGACTATGCTTGGTTGGGGGGCTCCGCCGTGCACTGCACGATGTTTAGCTGTGTCTGCGGCCTCTAATCAGTCCGACCTTCCATCACCACAGTCGAAACTGTTTCCAGATGTTGCCAAATGTCCTCATGGGGCAACCTGCCCCAGGTGAGCATCCCCACTCGAAGTATCCCAAAACCCAGGGAAGAGGTGCGCGTGCACACACACGCACACACACACACAGGACTGGTTGTCACGTGCACGTAACTGAACAGGCAAACAGGCCGGCAGGTGCACGCAGGAGCACAAGGGTTCCTACCAGAAAAGCTTTCCAGCCTGTGCTTCTCCTCCCCGGATGTAATGGGTTATTTCTTTGGTGAAATTCCATTCTTCTTCTAACAGGTTTTTCAGACTGTGGGACGCTTGAGGTAAGTGCTGCAGCATTTGGATCCAGCTTCTCATGTAATCAAAATACACCTTAAAACACAAAAATATAAAGGAGATACTTGAGAATGGAACTCAGCAGCTCCGACTTTCACCTCTGTTAACCTGGAAGCTACAGATCGGAAGAGCCGGGTAAGGAGGTCGCCAAGCACGGAGCGCGGAGAGAAGGAGACTCTTCGTCGCAGAACCGCCCTCTAAATGGGGATGTCTCTTAAACTGCAGAGCGCAACTCCCCGGCAACTCAGCACATTATTTCCAATCTCTACAGATCACCGACAAAATAAAATGTTCACAATCTACACAGAAGTGAAAAAAAAAAAGAATCAAATAATAGCACCCAAAAACATCCGTTATTAATATATTGTGAACATGACTCCTTTAAGAGGTTGGGATTGTTCCTTGTTTAACTCCTTATTTTAACGTTAGACAGTATCTTCTGTGTTGAGAGGGAATGAATGCACTTTCCCCCACCACCCCTCCCTGACACCCAGATTTCTACGACAGTGTTTTTTCAAGATTTATGACATATAAATTACGATTTCTAATCAAAATACCCAGTTCCTAACAGCCTTCCCATTCCTAACTCCTTATTTTGATGTATCCGCTGCGTACTGGGGTTTCTCTCCACAGCTTTTCTCGAGGCAGGGTCACAGCTGCTACACTACAAACCCTCGCTGCCATTGGATTCCTCTACCGAAAGGCCAACTTGCTGAGCACGCAGTACCTTAGCTACACACTCCCTGTCCCAGGACGCTGAAGGTATCACTCTTCCACCACCTTCAAAGGCTGTGTGTTGTTCAAATGACGAGCCCTGACGCCAGCCTCATCTCCTGCTGTCCCCGCTCCCCTCCCACCCGGAGCTGCCTTGCTTCTCCTCTGCCCGGAGGCTCCCAGGGCTCTGTATTTAGTCTCAGATCGCAGCTATCTCACCGCGCTACCTCTCAGAGTTCGCTGGAATGAATGCTTTCTGAAATCCAGTACTAATTTTCAGTAGGCAATTTCAGGTCTTTATTTTAAGAAAACGGTCTTCTGTTGGTCTTCTGGGCCTCCAGCAGCCAGACTGTGCGGTGGTGCCCGTATGACCACGAACTTCACGGGCTGCTAGCAGCTGGCATCCTCCTGTGCACCACGGTGCCTTTCGAACCACTGCTCTTATGGTCTTATTTAAAACCAAAACAAAAGAAATACCTGCCCCTCTAAGATTTATGTCACCAGATACACCACTGAACCCGTTCTGCATACTGTCACCTACTGACTTCCAGCTGCCCGTCCTCCTTCGTCACACTCTGACACCTCACATCGTCTTCTCTCCGCCCCAGGCTCAGCCGCCACACTGTGCTTCACCCCAGACCTGTCCCTACAGAATCACCTCTAGGCCTCAAATCATCAGTCCAAACAGGCTGACTCTAAACCCTCCTCTCGTCCTCCCAGGTTTCTGTCCAACTATCACCTCTGCGACTGTTCTCTTATTTAAGCCTTACCTGAACTCCAGGCCACAGGTTTCTCTCTCCAGGTCACCTCCCCCTGCTCCACCCCCTTCCTCCTTATTCAGCTTAGAAGCCACAGGGTCACCCTCCCCACGCCCCTGCTGCTGCCACCTTGCCCATTCTTTTCAGCTCACCTGCCTACCAAACGCCAAAGCACTATGAGCCTGACGAGCCCATGCCCCACGCCCACACTCAGGAAGCTGAGGACATGCGTGTCACGGGCCAGGGAGGAGCCACTGCTCTACACATCATAATCCCAACCACACGGTGTACGTTTCTGTTAATATTTTTGTCCCTCTCCACCCATTCTCTTCCTTCCTACAAGCAGTTTGAAACTCCACCATTTTTCTCAAAGAGCCGGTGCCCACCCTCACCCATCTCACCCCTCCTAGCGAAGGAGAAAAGGCACGAGATAGAAACCCCTCATGTTCTCAATACCAAAAACGCACAGCCACGTGTGACACGCCGTCCTCCCCTTCCTAGCAGTGGCCGGGCGAAGCTTCCTCCCGATCTCGACACTTGTGTTTGGAGACTCACCTCCTCACGGCATGGGAGGAACCTTGCACTAGAGATTTCCCTCTTCTCTGATATGCACATAATTCTGTTCACTTCTGTCCCTTAACAAAATCAGTCCCAAAGGCTTTCACATGGCCTCTGGTAACGTCAATTTAAAAACTCTCCCTGGACCCGCAGCCTTCACTACGAACCCCACTGCAAGAGCCAGGCCTCAGCGGGAACCCCAGCCGCGTGCGTCCCGGCCCTCCCTCCTGCGTCTTCCGCGACTGCCACATCTTGTTCATCAGTGTCACATTTTCATTCCTCTTCGGTTCTTTTTACGTGGCTTCCTTCGACCGTTCACATGTTCCTACATCTCTATCGTGTTTACTGTCTCGGTTCTTTTGAAGGCCAGGCCCAGAGAAATGAGCTAAGACAGCAGACAGCTTCAAGACGGCTTGTTGCCTCAAGCGAACACTCACCAAGGTATGTCCCCAGACCTGCACACAGTCAGGGTGACGATGTCACACAAAGTAAATCCCCTGAAGTCACACAGATTCCGCATGGCGACCTGCTGACCTCAGCTTCCCCTCCCCCTGGGAAGCTCACACTCCTCCTCGGCCAGCTCTGGGAAGTGTTCGCACTTCTGCTCCCCTGTCTCGCAGATCTGCCCCGACAAGTCCTCCATGGGGACTCCTCCTGCTTCTCTCCTGACCATGCACACCCCGGATATCCCAGCTCTAATGAATCCCTGACTGGGCTATGAGATATATAGAGCTTGGGCCCACCCTCATTGCAGCCCAAATTTCAAGGCAAATAATTATAAGAGTTTTCTGGAGGTAAGGAGAGGAGAGCAGTGTAGTCAATTTCCTCCTTTACTAAACATGGAATTTCATTCTTTCCTCTTCGTTCTTTTTGCTGTTTTTTGGTGAGGCCCAGAGAATGGTGCTGTGCTACCCATGATGTGACTGATCATTCAAAGGCCATTCTCCCCTCCTTCCAAACGAAAACACCAATTTTGTTTGGGTTCCCCCAGTTCTCAAAATACGCACCTGCCATTAGCCACTGAGCGTACTCTGAGACACAATTTTAAAGTCACTGGTAATTTCTAGCCCTTCATCTGTGAAATTAAGGAGATTAAGGCAGATCTTGCCCTGCACGGCTCACTGGCAGCAAAACCAAAACTAAATCCCAAGCACTTGTCGCTCAAGCGAGTAACGTCCTTCCCTACACTTCAGATGGCCCACAGGTTCACCACCGACACTGAAGCTGAAGGACCTGGAGGGCACAGCTCACCTGCCTCATTCTTCTCCCTCCTGTCCCAGTGACTGCATGCAAAAGGGTGCTGTGGTGCCTCTGCGAAACCACCAAAGACAGTTCAGAAAACAAAGCATTTCCTGGCTTTTTAAACTCCTACTTTAACCATCCACTGAGAGAGAGCAAGAAAATAATTTGCTTTTGCTTTTTACCATGACTTTTCAATGATAAGGACTTTTCTAACCTGAGAAATAAATGGTATTTCAAAATGTAGCCACATTTTACAGACTCTGGTCTTTTATGGATGCTCCCTCAAACAGTCAGGAAATAATTTCAAACTCAAAATTATTTCTTGTGATATGCCAGATACTGTAAGTCCCCTTCGTACCCTCGTTCTTCTTTCTATCCTTCCACGACAGAGGCTGGAAAGCTAAGTATTTGCATCCCTAGACTCCTCGACAGTCAAGAGGCAGGAAACAGGTTTGGCCAACACGACACAGAGGAACTCTGTCAGCAGTGGCTCCCGAGAGAGCGTCACTGCTCTGGACTGAGCTGGCAAGGATACTTTCTCCCTTTTGCTCTTTTCCTTTCCTCTAGCCTAGAAAGTGGGGGTGATATCTGGGTGTGCTGGAGCCATCCCAAGACAGGAAAAGTGAAAGGTCACAGAAAACAGGTCTTTAAAACATTCCAAACACAATATACCCTTAAGCACTGTCATTTTTACTTTGTGTCATTGACCCATCGCATGGCAGGATCATCCGTGCATATACTCTCATGCCTCCGGCCTGTGGTTACATACTAACACTCTGTGGGGCAGTGCGGAAGACAAGAGCACCTCGGGCCACGTCAAGCTTACAAAGCTTCTGGGCTAGCTTACAAAGCTAACGAGCAGAGCAGCAGACCACTGAGTGCCAAGAGCACAGCCCCGATTACAGCTGCCGTGAGAGTGTGGGGAGGGTAAATGCACATTAAAGGCCGAAGTTGCCAGATAAAGCTTTCTAGAGAAAAGTAAAACTTGTAAGTAAGTCTTAAGTGGGTAGATAAGGAAACGGGACGTGTCTACCAGGAAGGACTAATAGGAGCAAAAGGACAGAGGTTAGAAAGCACCAGGAAGTACAACACCTGTGGTGTGAGAAGCCCGGGGAAGTCCTCTTGGGAAGAAATCAAAGTAAGCCTGCTCCCGCCAGATCCTAGTATTTACAGTTCCCCGGCTGTGCGTGGTTCCTCTGCTAACTCTTGACTCAGCTAAGAGCTCCCAGATGTCCCCAGGCTAGCTGAGAGGACCCGTCTCCAAGTCGTCCCTGCACCTCAGCAGGAGTCCACCCTGGCACCTAGCACTCAGGGTGCAAGTACCCCCCATGCCCAGGTCCCAGCAGACCATGAGCCTCTTACTATCCACTCCGGCCTCCCCAGACCTAGCAGGGCAGCGACAGAAATGGCTGATGCCAGACGATGTGATACAACAGGACTGGACTATGATTCCATTTCTGGGCCATTCTGCTGTAAGATGAAGACTCTTAACGTTAAACAGTGAACTAAGTTAAGCTTCCTCAAAAATTCTAATGCCAAAACCACTGAGGATTTGTTAAAATGCGGATTTAGGTGAAACAAATTTAATCCAATACTAGATGATGACAAGGTCAGGTTGGAGACTGCCCCCCTCCCCGCCCCCGCGTTCACTCTCACGTTTTCGCGCTCTGCTCTCTCTCACACACATTCACACATCCCTGCATCCCCGCTCCCCACACCCCCGGGGGTCTCACCATCAGCATTTTATGCAGGTCCTCCTCGAAGGCGTCCATGTTGCAGTCCGTCCCGTCCAGGTGGTCGAGCACCTCGTGCAGCATGAACTGGTAGTACTGCTTCATCAGCAGGCCGCCCCTGAGCACCTCTTTACACTCCCTCACCAGCTGCGGGGCACAAAGTCTGTCACTGCGCGCACCCTCAGCGCATCCCCCTCCTCAGCCTCGCAACCTCCGAAAGCCCTAACATGCTTTCCAATTCCTTATCAGTTCTGTTTATATAACTGTCTTAGTTGTCTCAATTAAGAACTGAATATTGAAAAGAAAAGTAGTTAATATAGCATGAATACACAGAGAAGCTATCATACGGGCAAACCGATTTGTGAAAACATATGCCCCCACAAATACATATGTGTAGAAAATAAAGCACAGAAAAAGATCTACTTTTGTACTAGTTTGCATTCTGTAAGACAAGGGTAGGAGAGAAAAATCCCCTAACAAAACTGATGATTTTTGTCTGAAAACCTAATATTCAAATATACATAACGTGCCACAGAGCATGACAATCTTTGTAATAACTCAGCACAGCAACTACTGTGATTTGTGACCTTTACCATCAAAAGCCTCTAATCACCATCAAACCTAGGATCGATGTGTTGAAATGAGATGGAAGCCAAGGGAAAACAAATCTAAACAAAGAGCTGAGTGCCAGCATGGGCAGGCCCAGCAGGAAATGCTGGAAAGGAGTGGGAGGCTGACATGGGATGACTGCCCTTTAAGTCTTTTCATCATAATAGTAATCATGTATTATCATAATATTATTTAAAATGATGGCGATAAATAAATTATGATGAACCTATGTAATAGAGCACTCCTGCAGACACTAAAATCTTATTTTTAAAAAATATTTAAGGGCAAAAATTCATATATATATATTTTTTCTTTGACTTCTGTAGAAAAAACAGATGGAGAAAAATACACCAAAATAATTACAGTGGTTATCTCTGAGTGGCAGCATAATAGGATAATTTTCATTTCTGTCTATATCATTTTCTGTTCTTTTCAAATATTCTAAAATAAATATGGATTGTTTTTATAAACATAATTTCCCCCTTAGGAGGTTCTAAAAATAATTACCCACATAAGAGAGCCATGGCTAGAATTAAATTTATTAAAAGCTGTTCTGTTCAGATGTAAATTTCTCTGTTAAAGATGTCACTTAGGGGCGCCTGGGTGACTCAGTGGGTTAAGCCTCTGCCTTAGGCTCAGGTCCTGATCTCCGGGTCCTGGGATCGAGCCCCGCATAGGGCTCTTTGCTTAGCAGGGAGCCTGCTTCCCTCTCTCTCTGCCTGCCTCTCTGCCTACTTGTAATCTCTCTCTGTCAAATAAATAAATAAAATCTTTAAAAAAAAAAAGATGTCACTTAGGTGACATTCGCTTATAACCGAATCTATGAATGATCTTAGCCAAAATTTATTTTATTTTGCTTCTAGTAATGCTACATTCATCTAAGTATTGTTTTTATTTTTTAAAATATTTTAACATAAAGTGCTGTTTCATCCTCACAATAGCCCCATCAGCAAAAGGTAAACTCTGCCTTGTCTTACCACGTTACATTCCTGAAGTATTCATTTTGTGAGAAAGGGAAGTATTTTACCCAAACTTCCTAAATTACCACTGCAGTCAGGTGGACAAGTGAGAAGCATGGCCAGCGGGGATGACAGGACAATAGCCGGAAGCAAGGTGCTGAGCAGCAGAGCGAGTGAGGAAGCAGCGCTCTGGTCGGTGCCAGACGGAAACTTGAAGTGAGGACAATGAGGTCCGCGAGTCACCCCCTCCCAGCTAAACCTATTCTGTGCCTATCACATGGCCTGTGCTTGTCCCCAGATGCCATCGGTCATCACCAATGAGCTCCTAGCCCTTCCATCATGAGGGGATGGACATGCACAATCGACAAAAACATATCTTTCTCTTTCTTTTTTTTGCCAAAATCTGACATGTTTATTCTGCATAGTGGATATGGTAATATCATAAAACAAACACTCTGCAGCATTCACTGAGCTAGATACAACAGCTTCCAGTCATTCCTGTTACCTCTGGAGTATCAAACTCCCTAGACAATCCCATCCAAAATGAATGAAAACAAGAAAGCAGCAGCTGTCAATACTATTTAAACCATGCAACTGTCTAAGCAAGCAAAAAGTCCAAACATCTCCCCACTGCATACTCTAAAGACGTTTATCTGTTTCCACACAGCTTAAATAGAACAAAAAATAAATAAATTTAAGGAACTTAAACTACTTCTAATGAGTGAATTTTAAGATTCCAGCCTCCAAAGACCGATGTTTACAGACTATGTCACTTCATCACCGTACTTTTATATCCTTTTGGAATAAGGAAGAGATGGCAGAAAGGTTGAACAACAATCTTATCTCTGAGGACTCCACACAAAGAACATTTTCATTATTTGCAACAATTAAAAAAAACCCTCAATCCAAAATAAAAACTACAAGCCTACAGAATAGCACAGTAATCACTAAATATTTTTAAGGAGTGCTTGAAACAGACCTGCTTAATACTCAAGAGAGACGGTTCCCCAGCTGGTCTCTGTTCCAGTCTTAACTTCAGACACTCATGTATCACATTCAGAAGGACTCGACAGAGCACCAGGAAGGCAGGCTCGAAGGAGGGTAAGTCCATGGACTTCAGCTCATCCCACGACACAGTACTGCACTTCTGCTCCGAGGAAGGTGGCTTCCTGGATAACTGCACATAATCGGAACCCCACATGGGGTGTGGAAATTCGGAAAACTAGAACAAAAATTCAACAAAGGTTAAGAGAGCATACAAAACCACGTCCTAAGGCTGCGGTTATCAACTATTATTCTCTATAGTTTGCAGACGATCTACAAAATCACAAGTTTGCAGGAAAATATTCTTTAGAATAATTCAACATTTTCAACACAGACCCAAGAAGTTCTAAAAGTAATAAGAAATCATAACAAGGACACCAAATTATAATATTTTTCTCAAAAAATCATAGCAGAAAAAGAATCAAGCTCATCATTTGCATCCAACATTTTATCATCATACTTAAAATGATTAGAATGCTTTATTTTTTAGGTCATATACATTATTAGCCATAACTATCTTCAGACTGAGAAAACCAGAAATTATTGAAATTGGAGAAAAGATTACAAAACCAGGGAGCCGTTTACATAAACACAAAAACTACTTGGTGCAACCAAACTCTTCTAGTCCGTTGCTCTCCTGAGCCATGCCAAATGACGCTGATAGAAAAAAATTCATAAAATTGACCTGGCTGGTCCCACTCAAGTATCTGTTATTCAATGTTCCCGGGAATCCCAGTGTTGCTCATCCCTCCTTACAGTTACCCTCTTCAAATGCCTTACACTTTTCCTTATAGGACAGGGGATGTGGAGTTTTCCTTAGACCCCTAGCAACATCATCCTGACCAATCATATCCAAAGACCTTCCCTTCTCTTTTTATTGAGAAAATAGAGGCCAACAAATTCGAAAACCTCAACTTCTTGTCAATTTTTTTTTTTTTGAAGATTTTATCCATCCATCCCAGAGAGAGAGATTGAGAGAGAGGGAGAGAGAGAGCAGGGGGAGGGACAAGCAGACTCAGCACTGTGGGCGGAGTCCGACACAGAGCTTGATCTCAGTACCCTGACATCCTGACCTGAGCCAAAACCAGGAGTCGGACGCTTAACCAGCTGAGCCATCCAGATGCCCTTCAACTTCTCTTCAGTTTAAAACATCACCAATTGTAGCTATTCTGCCTCCATGTCATTCCTATCTATGCTCCCTCTCATGGAGTGAATTCTTTTTTTTGTGTGTGATTTTTTTTCTTTTTAAGATTTTATTTCTTTATTTGACAGACAGAGATCACAAGTAGGCAGAGAAGCAGGCAGAGAGAGAGAGGAAGGGAAGCAGGCTCCCTGCTGAGCAGAGAGCCCGATGCGAGGTTCGATCCCATGACCCTGAGACCATGACCTGAGCCGAAGGCAGAGGCTTAACCCACTGAGCCACCCAGGCACCCCCATGGAGTGAATTCTTAATTGGTCTCCTCTGCTCACATCCTTTTATGCTCAACACATACTTCTGCATTTAAATTAATGCATACTTCAGTTTCCCGCAGCAGCCAGGAATTTTTAAATGATACATCATTTTTAAAATATGGTCAATGTGGTTAGGGTTAAGACATGTCTGTTTAAAAGCTTTAGGTGATAATAAACACTTGTTTTCCTCTGGTGTACAGAATGATCTCAGGTCAAAGGCTTCTTCAAAACTCTACAAAATTCCGCAAACTTTCTCTGATAAAATTCTAAAGAATTTTTTTGGCATTCTCTAGAGTTCCAGCCTGTTCACTCATCTGCTACAGGCTCACTGGGAAAGAGAACAATCCCTACTTGTCCATCGTGCAAGACAACACTGCGTGGGAGACCCAACAGCCAGACCCACACTGCCGCGGAGGAAACGTGTTCCCACTGGTGGTGCCCGGTGGGTCAATCCGTGTCCAGTGAGGAACAGACATTAAAAAACTACTGAACACTGAAGAGAAAACAGCAGTTTTAACTAAGGGAACCAAGGCGAAGCATTGAAACAGCGACACTCATTAATGGAGGAAAAACAGGAGAGAGACATAAAATACTCTACCGCACAATCGCACTGAAGTCCTCTGGAAAACATTTAACAAACCAAGATTCAAATTCAATAAAGGCAAAACTGAAGGAATGTGGTAAAAATTAATAACTTAGACATTAACCTCAGGAATTATTACCACAACAGAGCAAAAGAAAAAGGAATGGAAGTTTTGAGTGAAAAATAGAGACATGGAAGTCAGATCTAGGAGCTTCACGGGAGGATAAAACAGGAGGCCAGAAAGAACAGGAGGAGGAGCTGGAGGAGAGCTTTTTGCACAGTCAAGATACCACTAATATGCGAAGAAGAAAGAAGATACCTCTTTGGACAGGGAAGAACTCAAAGTACAATTCATTTATCTTCACTGAAGAACTTCACTAAAAACTACTGAGGAAGCACAGTAGGGTCTGGTCAAATGAAAATTAAATCAGAATAAAGATCCCAAGACAAAAATACCCAAAGAAGTGAAAAGCCACGGAATTAGCAGAAGTTACACAGGCAGATACAACTCCATGATGATAACTTGGTGGAAGACTATAATCAAGTTCTAGAAAGGAGTATTTTTTTTTTTAAAGCATACTATAAGAAAAAAACCCGAGTATTAAATTCCCAATTATTTCAATAAAACACAAGAAGAGAGGAAGGGGCAATAAAGCATAAGAATGGCATTATTTGCTACTATTTCATCTGTTTATTATTATTTCCAGTGAGAAACACAGGATTAAATATGGTATAAAATCTGTGATCAACTCAAGAAACCTGGGCTAACTCAATAATCAAGACATCAATAAAAACGCAACGTAAGTACAATCATAACCCCGCTGGCACTTTGGGGAGGTTAATAAATTCATTCAATGAAATTAATGTGGAAGAAAGTAACATGCAAAAGTAAAAACAGCCCAGAAATTTTTTAAAAGAATAAAAGGGAAGAACTGCCCTAAATGATGACAAAAGTTACTAATAAACCTACTTTATTTAAAACAGAAAAGTACTGTAAACAGATCAGCAGAAAAATGTATCGAATTATCTCTAATCAATACATAAAAAAGTATGCAGCAGTTGAAGAAGTTGTAAAATGGATAATCCAATGTTAAAGAAAACTGAAAAATAATTACATCTTATCTCCCCCTATAACTATAGTCATATTTTTTTAGTTATACAGCTATTTTAGAAATTCTTAACTGATATGAGAAACTAGAGTATGTATTAACGTAAATACAAAAATATGTTTGAACATATACATATGGAAAGACTCCAAATGTTAATACAGGTTTAATAACCTAAACAGAGAGCTATACATTATTTAAGATTTTATTTATTTGACAGAGAGAGAGAGATCACAAGTAGGCAGAGAGGCAGGCAGAGAGAAGGTGGAAGCAAGCTCCCTGTTGAGCAAGGAGCCTGATGTGGGGCTTGATCCCAGGACCCTGAGATCATGACCTGAGCTGAAGATAGACGCTTAACTGACTAAGCCACCCAGGTGCCCTATATATTAGATTAAGCCATATAAAACTGCCATTTTACTCAGTCAAAAATAACCAAATATTGGCAATTTAGTACAGGGTCAACACAGTAACAGAAATTCTGGAAAGACAGTGGTGGCAGCAGGATTTTAATTTCCCTTAGTTCCCCCATAAGAACAGAGAGAATGAGGACAACAAAGTCAAAACTCCTGGAGACACATGTCCAATGGCATCTCCATGAACTACAAAGTACAAGAGATGGGGGGAGGTGAACCGTGCCAGACCCTGTAGTATCAGCACTTGTGCAAGGGAAACATAGGGGATTAATAGGGTGTCTGATGGGCCCAAAAGGACAAATGCCACAATCACTAATGACTATTCAGTAGAAAGTTCACTGCTTCTATTTGAGGACTTGAGGGAAACAGTGATTTGCGCACAAAGTCATGAGTGAGGTCAAGGGGTTGCAACAGGTCTGAAAGGGCTGAAGTGGTTTAGGCCTCCCAAATTCGTACAACTATCAACTAAAATACCCTTCCAGGACGAACCTGCTAGACTGAAATCCAACTGACCAGGGAAGTAGAGTAGAGGTAAAGAACAAGAAGGTCCAGAAGTAGGAGGGTAACACACCAGAAGATCTCAAAAAAAGAGAACACGTGTTTTGGCAATTCAGAAGAAGGAGCTCAAAGCTACAAACCCTAACACTTTCTAAACTCTCTCTTTCCTTAAAGTTCATGAAAACAAATATGTTTAAAAATGAGCAACAAAAAGACTGTGGTAGAATCCAATACAGGGTTATTAAGCAGAGAAATAAGGAGCAGAATAACCCTAGAAACAGTGAAAGCCTGCCAGAAAGACATGTCCACTAACAGAGAGGACTGCAGTCTAATTTCCCCAAGAAAGCTAAAAGAAATTAAGAAAATCATAGAAAATATAAAACAACATAAATTATAATTAGAAAGACTCACAAAGTGATAGTACTCGAAAGATAATTTTTTTAATTGAAAATCACTTTAGGGGCACCTGGGTGGTTCAGTCAGTTAAGCACCTGACGCAGCTTTGGCTCAAGTCATGATCTCAGGTTCATGAGATCGAGTCCCGCTTTGGGTTCCTAACTTAGTGGGGAGTCTGCTTCTCACTCTCTCCCTCTCTCCCTCCCCCTGCTCCTGTTCTCTCTCTTTCTCTCTCTCTCTCTCTAAAATAAATAAATAAATCTTTAAAAAAAAAAAAAAAGAAAGAAAATCATCTTAAAAACAAAAAGCTAACCAGTAGGAACATGAGCACAAATAAACAGAACAGATGATGGCTTCACAGAAATCGAAGGTGAAAATGAAGACAATTTTATAAATCAGAAAGAGAGAGAAGGAATGAAGGAAGGAAAGAAAGAAGGTAGGGAGGTTGGTTTGAAATAAAGTGACGGAGAGGCAAAGTAGATCCAAAACACATATAGTAGTGGTTCCCAGAGAAGAAAACCAAACTAATGAAACAGAAAAGAGTTAAAACATTAAGAAATTCGGGGCGCCTGGGTGGCTCAGTGGGTTAAGCCGCTGCCTTCGGCTCAGGTCATGATCTCAGGGTCCTGGGATCGAGTCCCACATCGGGCTCTCTGCTCAGCAGGGAGCCTGCTTCCCTCTCTCTCTCTGCCTGCCTCTCTACCTATGATCTCTGTCTGTCAAATAAATAAATAAAATCTTAAAAAAAAAAAAAAAAAACATTAAGAAATTCACTTGAAATTAAAAAAAAAAAAAAAACATAGAAAGCAAACAAAATCTGAAATCATATACTAAAAGGGCACTATGTATTCAAAAACACCAATGCGGAAAAACCAACACCAGGTAAACTAGTGGAGTTTAAAGAAAAAGAAAAAGACAATCCTTTGGACACCCAGGTTATAAATAAATTAAACAGACCAACAAGCCTCTACTTATAAGCAGAAACAAAAAAAAAAAATTCATATTTCCATGAGACTTTGCAACCTCAATACTGCTGGCCAGAAGACGATGAATGATATATATTAAACTTATTCAAGGAGAGAAAATACAAGCCAAAGATGTTATGGCCAAACAAACTTGCAAAAGCCAATGCTGCAAACTGTCAGGAAAAGCCAAGAATTCAGAAAACAATGGTCTTATGAGCCCTTACCAAGGACTCTACTACAAACAAAATGACTCAGGAAGCTGTTTACAAAACCAAAACAAGAGCCTTGAAAAAAAAAAAAAGTAAAGAAAAATGAACCTAAATCTAAATCTCTTATCTCTTTCTCTATGTCCATCTATGGAAACATACACACACACTCCTGTGGGGCTAATAGGAGGTGAGAATGTAAGGGAGAAAGTTCAGTCCACAATGGCCATACTGCAGATATACCACACCCATCAAACCCCAGGAGAAAGGGGAGGGCATATGCAATGTCGTAGCATTTCACTGGAAGAGCAAATCACTTCAAATGAAAGCCCAGGTAAAAGAAAAGGATTAATTCCAATATCCTCATGGTTGAGAACGAACAAATACCAATCAAAAAATGTTGGGGCAGGGGAGAGCAATAAGGGAGTTATAAGTATAACCTTAAGGGGTAAAAATAAACTGGTCATATATTAAAAGTAAAGAAAATTGCATACACAGCTTATATAAAAAATGGAAGAATATAACAGCTTTTTTTTTTTAAGCTTATCATTATCAGGGAAACCAGATTCCCCTGAAAATACATTATTCCATAGATTCTCTCTTAAAACCAAATACTTTTCATAATTCCTGCAAAATTAAGTTTAAAAAGCAATACCTAAAAATAACAAATCAAAGATCTATGAATGGAGAAATAAGATGTGGCCCATCTACACGATGGAATATTATGCAGCCATAAAGAGGAATGAAGTACTGCTACAAATACAATGTGGATGAGCCTTGAGAACAAGATGCCAGGTGAAAGCAGCCAATCACAAAAGACCACATATATGATTCCATTTATATGAACTGCACAAAACAGGCAAATATAGAGAGACAGAAAGCAGGTAAGTGGTTGCTCAGGGCTGAGGTGATGAGTAGAAGGACTATGGAGGTGCCAGCTGAAGGAGACAGGGCCTCATTTAGGAATGCTGAATATGTTCTAAAAGTAGCCAGTGGTGGTGGTTATCCAACTCTGAATATAGTAGAAACCACTGAAGTGAACACTTCAAAATGGTGAATTTCATGGTATGTGAATTCTGTCTCAATAAAGCTGTTATTTTAAATATACAAGAAAGAAAGAAAGAAAGAAGAAATTCTAATTATATGTCTAGTTAGTGGCATAATCGTAAGAATTATTGAATTATCTTGTAAACGCAGTAATTTGGTGGTATATCCCAAAGGGTATAGCCCTAAGGATGGTGGGGGAGGAGAGGGCTTACACTTTTTCAGTAATCATACTGCTGCTAGTACTACTCTGAGATTATTGTATATGTATTATGAAATATAGTCAGCATATTCTAATAATCTATTACTCTGAGACTCTAATGCCATCATTTCTATTACCACCACAAATTAAGATTTTCACTGTAGAAGAAAAGTCAAGAGAGATTACGTAAAAAATTGAAAATTGTTAATATGAAATTGGAATGTATTTTTGAAGAGAACCAAAACAACGACTTCTGTTACAATGAGCAATGAGCAATGCCAGTACTATAGTCCTAGAATAGCACTTCCCAAGAAAAGGAACAAGAATTCCCTGAAGATGAATCAGATTCCCAATCTCAAGCAGATGTATAACATAACATAACATAACATAAGCTTAAAGTAGCTTCTTACATCAGCTATCAAAGAAGTTATGAAACTCTCCTCACCTGGGCTGTGATAAAAGGACCTCAGCCAACTTGAGTATGTTCCCACTGTCCAAAATGGGACAATGTGAACATCAATTATTACAATTACTTTAATGGCTTATAATAATGATTTCGATGGGTTGAAACATATCAAATGGGTTTAAATTCATGAGTTCAAAATCGTATTAATAAAAAAGCACTCACTGGTCACCAATAAGCCAACTCATTTTTCTGATAAAGGGTAAATAAAAGGGAAAAATTCAAGCATATTTACCCTGTCACTTCTGTTCAATTATTCCACTGGGTAACCAAATAATGAATGAGGAAATGACTAAGATATTGTAGCAATATCTTACTTAATGCAGCTGATAATTACGCTAATAAGAAGAAAAGAGAATTAGAAATATCACTTTTCAATCCTTATTGAAGTAAGCGATCTAGACAATGATCGTTAACTGCTGATGTCTCAAAGAGACAGTCATACATATGTCCCCATGAAGCAGTATTAACACCATCCTTCAACCAATCAATCAAGAAATCCTGGATCTAATCAAGCCACTAGTTCTTACAGTCAGTTTACACAGAACACAGAGAAGAAGGAAACACAAAAAAGGACAACTATATATGCAATCACCAAAATTCAGACGGTAGGAGAACCTCTATAGGATGAAAAGTCCAGGTTCTTCAATACACATATGGCCAAAAATACGGAGGGGGAGCTACAGATTTTAAAAGACTTAAGAAATATAATGAACTGGGAGCACCTAGGTGGCTCAGTCAGTTAAACATCCAACTCATGGTTTTAGCTAAGGTCATGATCTCAGGTTGTAGGACCAAGCCCCATATCAGGCTCTGTGATCAACAGAGTCTGCTTAAGATCCCCTCTCCCTCTCCCACTGCCCCTCCCCACCGCTCACAAACTCTCTCCCTCTCTCTCTCAAATAAATAAATAAAATCTTTGGAAAAAAATATAGTGGACTGTTACATTGTATGATTATTTGAAAACTGACTTAAATTGTACAATATTTTTTAAAGAAAACCAAGATAACTATGACAATCAAAATATGAACACTAATTTGATCTTTGATGATCAAGGGAGTTAATGCTATGTTTTAGGTATGATAACAGTACTGTGGTACACTTCTAGAACAAGCCCTCATCCTTCAGAGAAACATACTGAACTATTAAAGGATAAAATATGACACCCGAGATTTCTTCAAAGTGATGGGAGAAGGTGTCAAGTGGCTAGAGGTACAGGCCATGAGTTGATAACCAGTGTGCTGGAATACAGATTCAAAGGGACTCATATTATTATTCTGTCTACTTTTGCATGGGTTTAATACTTTCCACGACAAAAATCTTTGAACTATGTAAAAATAAGGGAAAAATATACAATGTTTTATAATCTCTCACTACACACAAAAGTGTTCAAAACTAGAATAAAACTTTTAAATTTACATCTAGTGAAAACATCATAAACAAATTAAAAACAGTTTACAGCCATAATAAAAAATGAATAGTATCCATAAAATAAAAACAGCTCCAATAGGTCAAGATTATAATTTAAAAAAACAATAGAAAATGAACAAAATGAATAAAAGTCAAAGACAACATGCATGTGGCCTATAAACTTGACAACAGGCTCAATGTCACTAAAAATGAAAAGAATTAAGATTAAAATAAAATTGTAGTTTTTACTGATAATGGTTGCAAAAATGAGGACAAATGGGATTTCTCCTACACCACTGGGTAAAGTATACGTTAGTACAGCCATTTTGAAGACCAACTTCCCAATATCTATCAAAGATTTAAATATGTATACCCAATGACTCCATAATTTCATTTTGATTAACCATTCTTACAAAACAGTGGAGTAAGTTCATAAACGGGAACGTACACGGTATTTGTAGCTACACCACTTATAAAGTAAAAAAAAAAAAAAAAGTGTCCATTAAGAGTGAAATGGTTATACTCATTAGGGAAATGCAAATCAAAACCACAGTAAGAAGGGCACCTGGGTGGCACTGACAGTTGAGTATTTGACTCTTGGTTTCGGCTCAGATCATGATGTCAGGGTTCCGAGATCAGACCCCAAGCACAGCCTGCGTGAGAATCTCTCTCCCTCTCCCTCTGTCCTTCCAGCTCATGTGTGCGCATACTCTCAAGATAAACAAAGAAATCCTAAAACACACACAAAGATACCACCTCACACTTAATGAATGGCTATTATCAAAAAGATAAGTAACAAATGTTGGTAAAGATGTGGAGAAAAGAAAACATTTGTGTGCTGTTGGTGGGAATGTGAACTGATGCAGCCACAATGGAAAACAGGACAGACATTCCTCAAATATTAGAAACAGACCTATTATATGATCTAGCAATCCCACTTCAGTGTATTTATCCAAAGAAAATGACAACACAGACGCAAAAAGAAATCTGCACCCATTTTGTTCACTGCAGCATTATATACAGTAGCCAAGATAGGGAAAAACTTAAGTGTCTATCAACGGTGTGAGATTTTATATATACAAAAAGGAATCTTATGTAGTTACCCAAAAAAGAAGGAAATCCCGCCATTTTTGACAAGGATGGATCTTAAGGACATTTTGCTAAGTTGAAATGAGTCAAACAGAGAAACACAATTACCATATGATACAACTTGGAGGAGAAATCTAAAAACAAAACAAAACTGAACTCAGAGATACAAAGAACAGACTGTTCAAAGGCAGACAGTGGGATTTAAAAAATAGAGTTAAATGATTCATTCCGATGACGGCGTAATGCGTAGCAGTTAACTGGAACTGAGGTAGAGCTACATATAGAAATATGGGGACGACCCCAAAGAAGAAAATTATAGAATACAGCATTATCACTTTTAAAAAAGAAAGCACTTGTCATGATGAGCACTGGGTGTAGAACTGAAAGTAACATTATGCTGTATGTTAACTGGAATTTAAATAAAAACTTTTTAAAAATTACCTGCATTACATAACAAAGATATGTATTTATATAAGCACAAAAAGTAAAAGATGCAAGCCAGAGAATTACTACTCTGAGCCAGAGTACAAGGTAAGCAGCAACTGTTTCTTTATATACACATTCAATAAGTAAGACAACAGAAAGTGAATTGTTTATAAAATACAGGAACAGATCAAAATACAGTTGACCCCTGAACAGCATGAGTTTGAACTTTGTGGGTCCACTTACATGTGGTTATTTTTTGATAAATACAGTACAGTAAATGTATCTTCTCTTAGGATTTTCTTAACAACATTTTTTCTCTAGTTTACCTTATTGTAAGAATACAATATATGGTATACATGACATATAAAATACATGCTCGCCAACTACTAAGGTCATCAGCAAGGCTTCCGGTCCACAGGAGGCTAGTAGTAGTTAAGTTTTGAGGAAGTCAAACGTCATACACATATTTTCAACTGTGCAAGGGATCAGCACACCCAACCCCTGTGTTGTTTAAGGATCAACTTTTTATTACCCTTCAAAAGTTTCTATGGTTCTACACCAGGGGTCATATCACAAACTGAAATGCTTACAGGGCCAGGTGGGTGATATCGATGGGGGACTAGGGAAGGGTGACAGAGAATAAGAAACGATGGGCACTGTGGTCAATCGCAGCCTGACAGATGCTACCACGTGCGAATGTGGGCCCAGGGTGGATAGACCTCCTCCTAGTACTTTAAGGAAAGCAAAAAAAAAAATCCAGATTTTCACATGAAATCGTATATTCAAATGCTAACCACTATGTCAAAAAAATACTTAAGGCACTAGGTGGGACGAAATATAACTCAGGAGGCATACACTGTAATGGCTAAAAGCACAGCTTCACAGCCAGTTCAGGGTTCACATCCTGGCTCTGCCATATGGGCTATATACGACCTCAACCAAGTCACTTGACCCACCCGCCTCCACATAGCAAGCATTCAGTTAATGCTAGCCACTAGTCTTGTTGCTACTGGTGTGTTGTCTTCACGGGATGCAGTCCTCCACTGTGACCTGAGCGTTCTGTCCTCTGATCTTCTCCATCTTACATCAGGTGTGACTCCGTTGGCTCACTGCAGTGAACTACTAACATAGAACTACTTCCTATTTCCCCTCAAGTAAGTGTGCTTCTTCTGGACACAGAAACCTATCGGCAAATGAGCAAGTATGTGCTTATAAGCTTGCCACTAACTCAACTACAAAGTCCGTGTAACTTTACTATTGAAATCAGACATGTGAAGCAAATAAAAAAATTAACTATAATAACTGTACTAATGAACACTGATCTGGAAGGCAGTGGTAGGCGAGTACTGTAGCCTACTCAGAGCTTCCAATGGGCTTACTCAGAATTTGCACTGGTGCTGGTCCAGCTACATAGGAAGCACGCTGGACGTCTGTCAAGAATGACAGCACTCATGTCCCACCCCAAGAGATTCTGATTTGCCCTGCATCCAGAGAGGGTATTAGATACATGAATTTTCAAAAGCTTCCTGGATAATGCTGGCATGCAGCCAGGTTTGGACACCATTAGCAGAGTTTAAAGTCTGGTATCCCAGAATCCTGGATTTGAATCCCTCCAACAGTCTACAGCTCCTGTGATCTGGGGCGAGTTATCTACTCTCCCTATTTGTAAGATAGAGAATGACCACCACCACTTTATTCGGTTGTTGTGCCTAACACGTGGAAGACTTGATAAAGGGTGACTGTTGTTTTATATCCTAGTTTCTACAGGCCTTGTCCACTCTAAATATAGAAGGCAACCTGTTGTGTTCATAGGAAACAAATTAGCTTAATTATTCTCGGATCATAAAACAAACAATATTTTATTGGCCATTAAACTTGTAATAATCACATCATTTTTAACTCAAAGGAAAGTAATTTACAAAATACCCAAAACTCTTCCTTAGGATTTGAGGTAATGTGCATGGTAACATGCAATCAGGCAACTAAATTTTTTTAAACACTACATTAAGTAAAAATTTTATCTGTCTCTTCTCCTGAAAATGGATAAATTTCATAAGGTAAAGCAAAAAGGAAGGAGCATAAAATAAATATATCATAATCTACGGCTCAAATATTTTACGGGTATTTAACATTTTAAATGCACAAAACCCAAAGGACCGTACAACCCAAAAAGTAAACTTTACGGCAAACTTAAAAAAATCAACTAGAACACTGGGGAATCCCAGGACAGAATGCTGACTGAGATTAAGTGAACCAAACTATAGTAGAGATGTATGATATGACCTTACTGAAGAGGGTGAAGAAAAAGGTACTGACCTAGCTAACTATGGAAAATTCTGCGGTGACTCTTTTAAAGACTAAAGACAAAAAGAACTGTACTGAAAGGCTGGACTCTGGTTGGCAAGTTTATTCCTCACGGCGGTCCTGGATAGCAATTCTGAAACTACTTTACATGTATGCCCTAGGGGCACAGATACCTGAAAACCGGTAATAATGCGAGCCAGTTTCTCACCACAAGAGAAGAAATTACAACGAAGGAGAGGAAAGCTAGGATGAACTGGTGATGCTGGATTAGGCCTGAGACGTCCGTGTGAACTCCTGTTTATTTTTCAGGTAGACGGACAGGTAGTCTGTCTGCAAGGAGATCACCTGATCAGTCAGTCCAGTCAGTCAGCTGACCAATCGACAGAGAAGCAACCATCAAGCTGTGCACACAAGGGGTGAGAGACACTCCTCTATTTTCTAACTCTACCTGAGTGGGCCTGGAAGCAGTGACACCCCAACAGTAATATCCAGTGCCCAGATCTTCATTTCTAAATACCGTCTTCCAATAAAAGGAAACAGAGCTCCTTGGGAAAATGGCTGATTTCAGGACCCCAACAGGAAAAATAAAGGACGATGCCATAGAGTAAGAAACTGCTCAAAAAGCAAAACCACGGCGCCTGGGTGGCTCAGTCGTTAAGCATCTGCCTTCGGCTCAGGTCGTGATCCCAGGATCCTGGGATGAAACCCCACATTGGGCTCCCTGCTCAGCGGGAAGCCTGCTTTCCCTCTCCTAGTCCCCCTGCTTGTGTTCCCTCTCTCTCTGTGTCTCTCTCTGTTAAATAAATAAATAAAATCTTTAAAAAAAAAAAAAAAGGAGCAAAACCATACAAAAAAAGATGCAGGCATGTCAAAAGGACGCAGAAGCCAACTGAAAGAGTTCCAGTGGCTAAAAAAGGAACAATTTGAGCAACAAAATAAAGAACAATACTACTGGATTATAACCCAAAGAAAAAATAAATATTTATGACTTCCCACTGAGATAAATAAATGGGAGGGAAAAGGTAAATCTTTCACACAGAAGAAATCCAAATAATACATGTAGAAACTCCCTACTAGAGGGAGAGATTCATTGCCGTCCCCTTTAATGTGGCTCATTGGTGACTCACATCGAGGGTACAGCAGGGAAAGGGAAAACTACAACTTGTGGAGGGCCCCAGCAGACAATACCTTCACTGAGGGACCCAGGTTAAAATCACCAGGGAAAACACAATGCCATGAGGGCTCTTCAACTCGGCGGCATTCCTGCCCAAGCCTATGAAAACGCCAGACAAACCCAAATTCAGGGGCGGTTGTACAAGCCATCTAGACTGTGAAACCAAGGAGGACTGAACAACTACGACAGATCAGAGGAGACCAAAAAGACGTGACTAAGTGCAAGGTGGCATCCTTGACTGGGTCCTGGAACAGAAAGGAGAAATTAGCACAATAACAGAAACCCAGATAATGTCCGCACACTAGTGAACAGTATCTTATACCAACGTTAATATATTAATTTTGACAAATACAGCAAAGTAAGATGCCAATATTAGAGGAAGATGAATAAAGAGCATATGAAAATTCTGTACTATCTCTGCAAGTTTTCCATAAATCTAGAGCTATCGCAAGATTCCAAGTTTTTAAATTTAAAGATCTTGAAATATAATAAGATTTTAGAGAAAAATCACTTTATAAAGCATGTTTATAAGCCAAGGGGAATTAAATATAAGATCATATGGTATTTATGAACACTAATCACAAGTAACTTAATCATAAAGAATAAAAATATAAAGACATAGATAAGAAATCCTTCAACTGTATTCATTACTATTAGCACATAAGCCAAAACAACAGTGCAAAATAGAAGACAGGTATCTGGTACAATCTGTGGTGCCAGCTGGTCAATACACTTCTATCCAGAATGAAAATAAAATTGTCCTTAACCTAAAGCCTATACGCTGCTGAAAACACAGGCCCTTCAAATGCGTACTTGGCAGAGATGAAAAGGTTAAATACACTTAAAAAATAAAAATATAGACTAGTCTGGCCCATACTGACTTAACAGTTAGCTTCAAAAGAAAAAAAAATTAACAAAGCTTCTAAAAATTAAGAGTTTATATCTGGCTTCTACAGCATTTTACCATTTATACAAATACCTTTTTAAAGCCTCACAACAACCCTGTGAGGTAGGTAGGAAAGTATTATAGTCGTTTTACAGATGCAATGACTTAGGGTCAGAAAGACTAAGTCATTTACAAAGTCATGTGCTGAGAAGCCCCACACCAACACCAAGGAATGGAATCCAGTTACCTGATTTTAAAAACGGCGGCTCTTTCTCCAACATACTTAGTCAAAGACTAAAACAAACCCAGAAGGAAAGTCTACATACATTCATACACACACGCACGCACACACGCGCACACACACACACACACAGCCCTCCCCTTCCAGAAATTATGTTCCTGAAATGGAAACAAAAATAAGTCTCACTTTCCCACTGAGTTCATTATAATCTTGAAGCCTCATCTTTATTAGTTTGGACTGAATTTCTACTTCAGCTCTTGGTTACTCTTGTTATCTGACAAACACAATATTTTATAAAACAAAACTTAAAACAGGGCCTTCTAGACTTCATTTTTGTTTTTTGGTGTTTTTTTTGTTTTTAAAGATTTTATTTATTTATTTGACAGACAGAGATCACAAGTAGGCAGAGAGGCAGGCAGAGAGAGAGGAAGGGAAGCAGGCTCTCCGCTGAACAGAGAGCCCGATGCGGGGCTCGATCCCAGGACCCTGGGATCATGACCTGAGCCGAAGGCAGAGGCTTTAACCCACTGAGCCACCCAGGCGCCCCTTCATTTTTGTTTTGAAAAGCAAATAATCTGCAAATAATTCTAATAGTCTTTAAATCACACACTTATGAGCTGTGAGTCTCTATGCTCTATAAGGATAACCTTTTCAGTTAAATCTCAACTGGTCAAACCGAAGGAATACAACATTGACAGTAATTCAAAACTATGGTGACCTACCATTATCTGTTTTCAACTTGAGTTCTAATAGAAAATGTAGTGCACTCATTCCCAATCTTTTTCTTGTTCCAACACATCTAAGGGATGCAAAGCTCTACCATTAGTAGTGACAGTTCACTGTCACAGAGGGAAGAGGGAGACAATTTGGGGGTGGGAGTTTAAAGAATTCTTAAGAAGCCCCCACATGCCTCCCAGGGCTCCTACCATGAGTCTCTCTCTCTCATGAGACCCACTGAACCAGAGATGAGGTAACAGTACCAGAGCTGATTGGCTCATACTACTTCAAAAACAGTGCTTCACAATAAAAATTAATCATCAATCCTGTCTTGCCCACATGTGTCCTCATTGGAACTGAACCATTCCAGCGAAAAACCTAAACCAAGTAAGTCATTCGCCATCTGAAGTATATGGCAAATCCTTATTCCATATCTAGTTTTGTTCTACTGATTTTGAAACCTGCACTATAATAAAATCGTATAAAATAGTTATTTTGGACTAAAAGGGGGAAAACAGTCATTTGCTCCAATAAAAAGATGTACATAAAAAATCATTCAAAGTTAAAATACTATTCAAAGAAGATCTCATTAATCCCAGGGTCCTGAGATCAAGTCCTGCATCGGGCTCCCTGCTCAGCAGGGACTCTGCTTCTCTCTCTCTCTGTCCCACCCCCTGCTCATGTGCTCACGCGAGCCCATATACATGCGCTCACTCTCTCTCTCTGGTAAATAAATAAAATCTTTAAAAAAAAAAAAAAAGATCTCATATATAAATTCACTTTAAAACTTATAATTAAAATAATACTCAAAGTAAACTAACTTCTTATAGCTACAAAGTACAGATTCCTTTTGCAAACATCAGCCCTATTATGTGAATGTCTGACCCCTTCCCCTAGGGGTTCATGGTCTAGTTCATGAAAAATAAAAATCTTATAAACTGATGTTCTCTTCCAATGTTTCCCATTATAAAAAAAAAAAAAAATGCCCTCTGTTGTATCACCTCTCACGCCAAAGCAAGCCAGATTATGTACTAAACTGAAGTTTAAAAAATAAAAATAAAAGGTGCATACATACGTATGCACATAGCTACTAAAATTGAGAATAGCAACCAGAGACAGGTATAAAGGATCTCAAAGATCTGGGTGCTTTTGCTTTTAGCCAGATGAATATGCAAACTCACCACAAAAGAGAAACTGCTCTTCTTCCTCTCAAGAACAGTATCCAACAGCATGCCCCTTACTAGTCTGACCACCCTTAAGAGTAAAGAATTTGAGAGATCAAGCTATCAAACCAAAATCTGCACCGTTTTCAAACTGCTTTTTCTAGGAGGCATACTCCTCTCACAAAAATCTTCACATGTCAAAATGTGGATTTGATAATTAAGGCTTCCCTTAAACTTCTATCATCTATGCTAATTGCTAACTGTAACACGTAAACACTTTTTTTTCCTTTTGATCATTCTGACATTTCTCTACAACTCACATCTCCTTTGGCTAAAATCATGTGTAGTATTTGTTCTTATCGGTTTAAAATACAGTGGCCAAAAACTGGACCTGCTACTCAAAAAGGGAATAAGCTATTGCAAAGACTCAATAAAGAACCAAATCCATGACCTTGGGTGCCATATTCATTTAAAAATATTTTAGCATCATGTTGACTTTTTTACTGACTCATATTCAGCCTGTGGTCACCCATGATTGTGGCTTTCTTCCCTCTTTATTTATACCTAGTCTGTCCTTCTCCATCCTATATTTATATAGCTGGACTTTTTTTCCTCCCCACACCACCTTACATTAGTTCACTAAATTTCCAACAGTTTTCATAGATCCCTTTCCACATTTATCACAGTGCTTTATAGAAAATGTTTAAATCTGCAAGTTACGTGACTATCACTTACACCTTAAAAATATCAAGACTACGGAAGTACATAATAATCAACACAGCACATGTAAGGATGGAACTAAGGCCAAGATCATACTAACGCCTACCAGAAACCTACCTCCACTGGACGGTCACTCTTTACCAGTGCTATACGTGCCCTTTGCAAGGAACCGTCCATCAGCTTGTGAAGTCGTAAGATTAGCTTTCTTAACCCCATTTGCTTCAGTGCTTTGTCTACAAATGGTCTATAAATAGAAGTCAGACAATGTCTGCTAAAGCCTGCTTCCGCGCTGCAGTCTGGCGCTCCCCAGCCCACGGACTCGTCCTCAGACGCAAGCCTCTCGAGCTTCTTCCGCACACAGTCGTGCGAATGGACGCTGCAACTGCTGGCAGTGGGCTGTGTGGGCTCCGGGGCCCTCGGACCTGAGAGCTGCTCTTCCTCGCTCTCGTCTGCGCTACTTGCCAGCTCTCTCAAGTCCCCTTCTGTGTAATCACCCTCATCTTCCGGCTCGTTGCCTTTGGATGATCGAGGAGAAGGGATTTCAAACACTGGCCAGCCAATGTCTGATAAATTCTTGATGCCCAAAACAGTGCCCATAATCCTTAACTTCTGGTTTAAGTCTTTCGTGATGTTTAACCACAGACAGAGTGCCTGCACCCTGTCCTGGAAGTCTTTCGCAGCATATTTTTCGTAGTCCTTTTGAAGAGCCTGCAATGATGGATAAAGTGCTTCTATGTACTCCAGCAGCTCCATTATCCGCTTTACCTGCTCAAACGACACCCTCTGGCGTTGGAGATGCTCGTGGTACGTCGAGTAACCCACCATCTTTGCTCCATGAGGGGCTCTGCACTGCCCTTCTACTGAAGTACCATTAAAACTAGCTCCATTTCTAACAAAGGCAAAGCTCCCATAATTAACTTTGAAAGTAAGGATTTCATTGATAATATCTGGGATGGCTTGACGGGCTGTATATAAAAAGAGGTCCTGGTCATTAATGGTCCGTCCCGCATGCCAGGCTTGTAGCTCTAACCAGATCAGTTCATTAGATCGGTTAAACCAGAAAGCAGACGTATTTTCCTGTCCTCTTTGCTCCCTGTCCTTCTTCTTTGAGACTGAGGTAAGCTTTAGCAGGAGTCGCAAAGTCTCAAAAAACTTTAAGCGATCTGCTGGACAGTCAGTCCTAGAAGTCTGGCGTGCAGTTCTGGCTATAGGCATGGGCACGGATACCGGAAGCTTAGCGTTGCTGCAGCCAAGACTGAGGTAAGGCTTATTCAGATCCACATCTGGAATTGATTTTTTGGGCAAAGACCCACCCACTGAGTCCAACATGAAGGAGCACTGCACATTTTTCTTATGATCACGCTCTGTTGTCCTAAGAGCTGCTCGGATCTTTTTCTCCTGCTTATAGCTGTATTCTTCCACATTCTCCACCGTTTTTCCAGTGTCTTTGTGTGGAGGCTGGTTTGGTGCATTCGTTTTTTCTATTAAAAAGAAATAAACAGATCATCATGTTAACTCCAAGACATGAAACTACCCTCAACATCTTCAAGAAAACTCATATTCACATGTACTTCTTTTTCAGGCTGTTACTGGAGAAAAAAATCATAACTACATGCTGAAAAGTAAAAGATTCAAAATATATACATTTCTCTCTTAATTTCTAAAAAGTTTTATCCACTTTTCCCTGCTTTATTATACTTGCTATGCTCTCTAATATCTTCCACTACAAATCTAAAACAAGCCATTTCTCTACACTAAAAGTGCAGTTATCCACAGAGTGAAATCGCCACTAGTTAACCACCTTCAACTTAAGAAGGGACAAAGGGCACAGCATATCTGACAGAAACATGGTTTAGAAAACCCATCCCAGGGGCGCCTGGGTGGCTTAGTGGGTTAAAGTCTCTGCCTTCGGCTCAGGTCATGATCCCAGTGTCCTGGGATCGAGCCCTGCATCGGGCTCTCTGCTTACCAGGGAGCCTGCTTCCTCCTCTCTCTCTGCCTGCCTCTCTGCCTACTTGTGATCTCTGTCAAATAAATAAATAAAATCTTTAAAAAAAAAAAAAAAAAGAAAACTCATCCCATCCCCGCCTCTGCTGTGAACTGAATGTATTAATTCGGAGCAGACCACGTAAGTTTCCTGGGTCACTTCTCTCATTTGTAGAATGAAGTAGACTGAGCATTCAGTAGACTGAATCTTTAAGGCACTTTCAGATTATCCTCATAAAAAAATGAAAGACAGATAATAGGTAAAAATGTTAATTTATTCTACTTCTCGGTTTCTTTCCCACAAATGAACAATAACATTTTAAATTTAGCATTAACAGAATTGAAGACATACAGACTAATTTAGTATCATGTGCCTCAACTGGCATATTAAATCATTCAAAATTAATGCAAAGAAAGTAAACATCACACTTTCTCATCAAACAATTATAGAAAAGTGCTATTAATTTAATCCCAAGCTTTGGAATGAACATACACACCCCCTTCCTTCCTGTTTGGCATTTCTGCCACTATTAACCACCTCTACCTTCAGCCCTTGCTTTCTAGATACAACAGTCTCTGGGTTCTTTTCTACTTCCCAAGTCACTCCTTTACAAATTCCCTCCTTGGAACCTGGCTCACTTCAGAAAATGCTGTTCTCAGTTTCACTCTTCAATCTCTTCTGCCTTACTCTCCCCCTCCCTGGGTAATCTTCACTTCTACTTCGTATACTGATAATGCCCAAACCTAAAACCCCATTCTGGTCTCCCCTCCACACCCAAGATATACTTCATGTCGTTGAACCTAGGGCACACATTCTGTATTTTAACATCTCCGAAATTAAAATATGTTTTATAGTTGATGATATGAATATGTTTTAGAAACATATTCACTAATGGGTTTCATTAACATCTTATTTTATATACTTATATGTTTATATATTTATTTTATATATATAATATCACAGTACATATTATATATACATATATATATAAAACACACACACACATAACATAAATAGTAGTTTTTTAAAAACCTGTATCTAAATATCAAGAAGTATAAAAAGGGTTCTTTCACTAAATAAAAAATAAAAATTCTAAGTATAAAAACACACTGTGTCGGGGCATCTGGGTGGCTCAGTGAGTTAAGCGTCTGCCTTCAGCTCAGGTCATGATCCAAGGGTACCGGGATTAAGCCCCACATTGGCCTTCCTGCTCAGGAGGTAGCCTGCTTCTTCCTCTCTCTCTCACTCTATCTCAAATAAATAATAAAAAACTGAAAAAAATTTTTAAAATAAACACACCATGTCATCAACTGTAAGCATTTTTCTTCTTAAAACATATTATAGTATGCCTTAGATTTGGTGAAATAGGTTATATTTACAGGGGTTACAAACGAATATACCCAAAATCAATTCACTAAAGGAAACCTGTTTAAACCAGTTTACCTTCTAATCACTTTAAATCAAAATAGTTTTAAAAGAATTTTAGGGGCACCAGGGTAGCTCAAGTCAGTTAAGTATCTGACTCTTGATTTCTGCTCAGGTCATGATCTTAGGGTCATGAGACTGAGCCCCATATTGGGGTCCCACTCTGGGCATAGACCCTGCCTAGGATTCTGTGTCTCCCTCTCCCCCTGGCTCTCCCCCTACCCGACAGGCACTCATGTGCACTAATTTCCTTTATGGCCCATCAAAAAGGCTTTTATCTGTCTACTGGGATTTTTGCTATATTTTAATATAAAAATGGTTATTATTACTTTTTAATTACCAGTATTTTTAAATGATAGAATTTTTATCCGTAGTTTTAATCTACCTTATTTCTAAGGTCTGAAAAATTTTTATGCAACCCATTCAAGAAATTTCTTCACAATTTTGTTTCTAGCTACAAATGCCTATCAATATTCATTCATAAAAAATTTGCCCAAGCCCGGACTTGGACTCCTCTTTGATGTTTTAATTGTGTTCTTTATCCCTTTATTGACATAGCACATACACACCATTCATCTCTACTTGGTAAACCAATGGTTATTTGAAAGCAAAGCTAACAAGTTCTTCCAAACTTAACTCCACGATATTTTATTTTTCAAGGCAGGAATTTATACTATACTTTGTCACTGTGAAACACAAAATGACGTACGTGGTATCACTGTTTAAGGCTAGAGGGAAAGATAATGAGGTTAGTTTTTAATACAGGAAGTTGGAGGTGCCTATGGAAAGCTATGTTGGTGATGTTTGTAGGTAAGTAATGTGGGTCTTGAGCTCAGGAGAGAAATCCAAAGATACAGATTTGAAGTCATCAGTATATACACATGTTATTTAATACCAGGAAACTACCTAAGAACATCCAAGAAACGTGTACAGAAGAGAGGGAGTGCAGACCTAGAAGAGAAGATGGTATTGGTACACACATCCAAATAAATGGTTTTGAATCAAAGAAATCAAATATTTATGTAACAAATAACAGGTTGGTTTTTTTTTTAGTTTAGGACTTAGGATCCTAACAAAACATGATAAAACAATACAGAATAACATCACTGATAATGGCCAGAGAATGTCTGCATACGGTTTATAATTTGAAAGTAACAGTAAACAGTGCAAATGTATTACTTGGCCTATATAATTCATAAATATTCTTCTAAACCATGATTTAAAGATTCTAAGGAAAACAAAGCTGCTGAGAGTAGCTGGGATAGTTTTTCATAACTCCGGAAGATTGGGCTATTAACATTATGCCCAAACCTATGCTATATTTTCTAGGAAACTAATATTCAGAGCATGAAAGTATTAAAAAATAAAACTTCTCCACCTTGATCTTTACACTTCAATTAAAAGGACTTAAAATGGGGGAAAAAATGCCATGGTAGCATTTTTCTGGGTAAGAAGAATCAAATTTTAGTAGCCTAAGAAACTAATTTTTGCAGATTACATACAAATCTTGTTAAGCTTACCTCACAGCATACAAAATGGTGTATTATACAATGTTTTAAAACTTTGCGTCTACATAAAGCAATGGCTTATTTGGGTTTACAATGTGTGTAAAGAAAAGCAAATTGGGAAAGGCACAAGATGGAACGTAAGAGGTTTTTTTTTTTTCAAAACAAAAAACCAAGTTAGTTTTGGGAAAAAAAATTCACAAATGGAAACTGATATATTGTGTTTTAAAATTATGTCATTTAAACTTAAAATAGACCTAACCTCTAGTCTAACTACTACAGGAAAGAAAAAATCAATCTGTTTATTTTATCAGTAGCTATACTTTTCAAGTAATAGATTTGTGATGGACAACGGAAAGACAAGAGTATTTCCTAGCATTCAGGGACCAGGTAGTCCTCTATGAAACCCAAGGGACCTATCAGTTAAGGGAGATTGAAAAGTACTACGGTGTTGGGGGTAGAAAGAAATCTATAAGCTGAAACACAGTTTTATTCCCAAGCACTTTATATTCTGTCTCTACCCAATCTGACATGAATATAAAACTTTTAATAATAACTTGAAAGGCCATTAATAATGGACAAGTTTGTTTCTATATCTAGTTTTCTTTTAATACTAAATCCCTTTGCAATTAATAAAAAGTCTGTTACGCTGAAAAGAAATTAAAAAAAAATAAAAAGTCAACCATAAACAGCTTCTGAAAAGGGCAATAAATTTAAAGTATACAGAATGTATTACATGACAAGTCCTATTACAGTGTTACAAAACTAGTTCATAATAACTTCAGTAAGACTAATGGAACAACTGATCTGAGTGGCTGTAAATTAAGTGGTGTGATTTGGTTAGTGCAGTTACAGCGATCTTCCAAAGTAGTTACTTTTTCCTTTGGCCAATCACCAATAATTCCTGCCTAATCAGAACACGAAAAGGAAAAGAAAAAAAAAAATGTATAATGAAACCAAAAGCAACCAATGACAAGGGATATGGTTCACTTGTTTAAACAGACATGAGACATTCAACTGAATTTTCCCACCGTCTATATCTAGAACTGGCTCCTTAGAATATGTATAAAATATATTTTTTATCAAGTCTTTGAAATACTTCTGCTCTCCCCTATAAGTACTATCCACACTCAACACCCCAGCCTTCCTCAAGCTCTCAAATGAGTAAGCGTAAACAGATAGCTGCTCTTTGCCTCTAAGTGGGAGATGGTCATTAGAGCAATGATGTCCTGGATTATCAAACAATGTCAGCAATCTGCAGGGGCTTAGAGGTCGAATTCATTGTTCTCAAATATCAGTCAACATTAAGAAGCACTTAGGTTCCTGCTAAAATGCGGACTCCGGGGCCCACTCCCAGTGTCTGATTCAACCTGACAAGAATGGCATATTTTGGGAAACGCTTTCCTTAACCCCCTAATTTTCAAGTAGAAGCTGTACAGTGACTATCATAATCTTCACAACACTCTGAAGACTACCATGAAACATCAACAGATGGTGACTATTAGAACAGGGATCCTAAGCCACGTTCGTATCATCACACCACTGTTAATACCGGTCACAGTGCTCATAGACCAGTACTAACCGCCCAAGGAAAGGGTAGACACTGAGTGGCATAAAGGACAGATTATAGAGGGTAACTAATCTGTAAAGACTTTAAATAACACCACGTACTTGACTGGGGGCTTTGGAGAATGGATGGAGCTCAAACGAAGGTAGCAAGAAAGTCAAGAGTATCTTTTAAGCCAGAGAAGAAGAGCATGAAGAGACACAAAGGCAAAAAGAAGTGAGTGGCTCCAACAGTGAGTCTGAATATGGAGAGCCTGAAACAGAACTTTGACTATGAGGCTGAGTTTAGACTACAGAGCTGAAATACAGATTTAAGTCCACTCTAGTTAATGTTAACAATGAACTATCATGTGATTGACCATATAGTTGACTCCTTGAACAACAAGGGTTTGAACTGCATGATCCACTTATACACAGATTTTTTTTTTTTTTTACATATACTGTAAATGTACTTTTTCTTAGATTTTCTTAAAAATATTTCCTTTTTGGGCACCTGGGTGGCTCAGTTGGTTAAGCCGCTGCCTTCAGCTCAGGTCATGATCCCAGAGTCCTGGGATGGAGTCCCATCTCGGGCTCCCAGCTCCATGGGGAGTCTGGTTTCTCCCTCTGACCTCCCCTCTCATGCTCTCATTCTCTGTCTCTCTAATAAATAAAATCTTTAAAAAAAAAAAATTTCGTTTTCAGATTGTCTGGGTGGCTCAGTCAGTGAAGTGTCTGACTCTTGATTTAGATGTGGTCATGATCTCAGGGTTGTGAGATCGAGCCCTCCACTGGACTCCACACTAGGCATGGAGCCTGCTTAAGATTCTCTAACCCTCTGCCCTTCCCCCACCCTCTCTAAAAAATAATAATAAAAAAAGTAAAAATTTATTTTCTCTAGCTTACTGCATTTTAAGAATACAGTACATAATACATACAAAAACTATGTTATTCAACTATTTATGTCATGGTAAGGCTTCTGGTCAACAATAAGCTATTACAAGTTAAGTTGTTGGGGAGTCAAAAGTTATACACCAAATTTTGACACTATTTGGGGTTGGGCCCCAACCTCTGGCCCAGCATTGTTCAAGGGTCAACTCTACGATCAAATCAGTTCAATTTTACAGCAGTATTACACTCTGAAAACCAAGTTGCTAAACCTACTACTGTTAGCAAAAACACAAGACTTTTACACACACGCATGTACATATATACTTTGAGATACTTATTTATGATAGGGAAATCAATATGTGTATATGCATATGTGCACATAGGTTCAAATATAAATATCTTGAGATATTCGTTCTCTCTCTATAGCCTGGCTACTGCAGTATGTTATAATACTGCTGGCAAAACAGAGCTCATATGGATTACAGGCAGATTCACTCTGAAAAGGATGTGGCTTGAATGTTTTAATTCTTATTTTACCTACTTGAACTGTGAGATGAGCTAGATTTACTTCCTTCTGCTATGTTAAAAGGCACAAAAACTGAAGGATGAGATAGTATGACCATCTCTCCCTTAAACCGATCTTAAGAAGAACAGCTATGTATGACTAATTATTGTCCAAAATTACAATCTTAATTGCTGTAGTTTGGCAGTTATTTATCATTATCCAAAAGTACAATTTAAATAATACCTCAATTAAATTCTGTTACTCATCAAAGTATGAAATTAAGCCTGGTCAGTGAGCTAATTCAAGAGCTTAACTGGTAGGTTACGTCAGTCAGGATGTCACACAACTGACTTTTCTTAGGTAATAAGGAACTACCCATTCATACCTAGACATCATAACATTGCTATCATATTTATCACAGCTTCTAAAAGCAGAAGTTCATATTTCAAAAAACAAAAATGTCTTTAACATTCCCAGGGAAATGCCAAAATTGGAGAAAATATTTTTTTGCACACTTCTAAACTGGCAATCATTTGAGAGTCCACCAACATCAAGGAAGAAAACGCTACAACAATGACAACCTCGCCTCCATTCTTCATAGCCCCATCCCATCTGGGCAATGGCGACTTTGCCTTCGTCCTTCACACACCCCTATCCTGCCCCAACAACGGCAAGCTCACCTCTTTCATCCTTCACACACAAACCCCCTTTCCATCCCGTACCAACAATGGCGACCTCACCTATGTCCTTCATCTCCCCGCCAGGGTCTCCTCTCTCCTCGATCCCCTGAGAGCTCAGATAATCACTAAGACAGAAACTTGTTTTGAATTACCCTGCTTGGTGGTTACGCAACTGCATATTATGCTTGGAAATCACAAACAATGAATGACACAGTGAATCTTCGTATAGGATTTGTTGTGTCCATTTGCAGAACTTCTCTAGAGTCTACTCCCAGTGGTGGATGTGCAGGGTCAAGGACATAATCAACCACCACTTGAATGAATTAACAAAATCACTTTCCCACAAGGATTAAGACATTTACATTCCCATTAGCCTTGTATCAAAGCTGCCATCTCCTCATACCTTTGCTAGCAGCTGCTCACCGAAGTATTATAAGAAATATATTTGGGTTTTGTCTAGATTCCTGGCACAGAACTGCTAAAAACTCTTGGAATGTCCTGAGTAATTATTCAAAAGGAGCCCCTTTCAATCACATCTGTATTTATGCTAAGCGGTGCTCCTAGAGAGTAGCCTCAGGATGGCGCTGGTCCTAGGGAACTAATAATTAGTGGGCTGGAACCTTCAGCAGCCCCCATCCACCACCCTAACCTCCCAGAAAGGGGCTGGAGGGGGCAGTCTGGAGAGTAAGCTCTCTAAAAACTCTTTAACAAGGAAATGTGATGAGTTTCCACGCTGGTGAACACATCCAGGCAGTGACAGGCTAATGCCGGTGGGACCTGGAAGGCCCATGTCACCCCCCACACCTTGTCCTATACATCTCTTCCATTTGGCTATTCCTGAGTCCTTTATAATAAACCGCAAACACAAGTAAAGTGTGTTTTGAGTTCTGTGAACAGTTCTAGCAAATTATGGAACCTAAAAAGGGTCTTATGGGAACTCTCCATTTATAGCCAGCTGATTAGAAAGTGGCCTGGGGCTGAATTTCCAATTACAAAAAATGAATCTATGGTAGTTATTTACTACTGTAGATTAGTAGTAGTTATTCTCAGCCTATAATAATAAAAATATTTAAAGAATCATATCCATATAATCAGTTCACGACAATGGCTACCATTGTTTTAAAAAAAAATTAATGGTTACTCTCACCTCCTTGCAACATAGTGCCCTCAGTTACTTTTCTGGGTCCTTCTAGTCCTTCAGGAATGCTTATGATGTTGTCTCCATTTACAAGGGAGAGGGGCTAGAAGCACAAAGACAGTATGATGACCAGAAACTAATTCCCCAAAGCTTTATATCAAATGCAGGTAGGAGCTGGTCCCTTAGAGCCCACAACCACACCTCCTGCTGCTGAAATGCCCTGTGTGGTCCCCTTCCACACTGACTTTTGGTGGCCCTGTGTGGCCAAAGCACGCAGCAGAAGTGGTGCTGTATGACTTCCTAAGCTAAGAACCCTTACAACTTTCACCCTGACCTCTCATGACCCTTGCTCTAAGGGAAAGCTAACTGCCACATAAGAATCCTAATTACCCAGAACAAGTATGCTGTGAAGAATCCCAGAATAGCCATGTGGAAGGTCACGTGGGGAAAAAAAAAAACAATGCCAGCCTACTCTCCACCCAGATGCCAGACATGTGAGTAAAGGAGCCATCTTGGACCATGTGGAGAAGAACTAAAGCTCACACTTAGGGCCATGACAGTATCTCCAGCCAACTGAGCCATTCCAGCTAAAGCTCTAGACATGATGGGTTTGAGACAAGCTGTGACCTGCCTAAATATGTGGGCCACAGTATCATAAGCACAATAAAATGGTTGTTCTTTCATGCCACTAAGTTGTGGGGTGGTTTGTTACACAGCAATAGATAACCAGGAAAATGCAAATATTATTGGTGACATTTATTAAAATGATGAGTCCAACTTGGACTACAGTTCTAAAGTGAATAGTATGATTCAGAGAGCCCTGGCTTGTGGCAGTGAGAAAGAAAGAATGCACCAGTTCATATTCCCTTGGAAAGCTTTTAAAATAAATCTGACCAACCTAACTAATTCTAAAAGCTCTAGAAAATACTGAGGGACCAATATATTATCATGAATCACACACTAGTTTGAAACGTGGGTCTCGTGGCCTCAGCCTTCAGGTCACAGCACAAATGTCACTTGTTCAGCAGTCTTCTAGCCCCAGGGCTCCCCGCTCCCTCCTCCCGCTCCCTCCTGTGGACACCCACGGCAGCCTCTCCTCACCACCCTTCACCCCAGCTCAACCGCCTGGGCCTGTGCTGCTGTCTACCTGCACGCTTCCCACGCGAGATGAGGCTTTCACCATAGATGGTAAAAGTTAGTATTTCCGTGTGTTGGGTTTATAGGTATTTGTATTTCTTTTTGTCTGTAGTTTCTAAATTTCCCATAACACATAATCTTTTACAGTAAGAAAAAAGAGTAAGTTTTTAAGGATTTTGGTTTCTTAGGTCTGCTGTTAGACAGGTACAAGTCAAAAGACAGACGGCCATATATTTCTTCACCTGAAAAACAGCAGGAACTGGAATAAGTAAGTGATCTCCAAGACCCCCTCCAGATCTCAAAGTCTGTAATTTTATGAAATAAACAGCTGAAAGAAATTGGAAGGTGAAGAGACAAACTTTCATCTTCCATTTCCCACACACCCTGGAAGGGTGGTAGGAGCTCAACAAATGGCTAGCGACGGGGGGCACGTGGGTAACACAGTTAGTTAAGAGTCCCAACTCTTGCTTTTGGCTCAGTAGTGATCTCAGGGTCCTAAGATGAAGCCTCACATCCAGGCTGTGCACTCAGCACAGCGTCTGCTTACATTTCTCTCTCCCTCTCCCTCTGACCCTCTCCACCCCCATGCGTGCCCGTGCGCGTGTGCACTCTCTCTCTCTCTTTCTCTCAAATAAATAAATATGTTTTTTAAAGATTTTATTTATTTATTTGACAGACAGAGAGAGTACACACAAGCAGGCAGAGAGGCAGGCAGAGGCAGAGAGAGAAGCAGGCTCCCTGCCGAGCAGAGAGCCCAATGTGGGACTCGATCCCAGAACCCTGGGATCATGACCTGAGCCAAAGGCAGCGGCTTAACCAACTGAGCCACCCAGGCGTCCCAGAAATAAATAAATATTTTTTTAAAAATCTAGTAACTGGATTTCTGATTAGTGAGAGATAGTACAATTAACTCAAGTACTGCCTTCAGGTAAGCTTAGTATCTGCTGCTTATACTGGGAAAAAGTCCAAATCAAGCCCCAGGAGAACTATTTTTAAAAATAGTCCTGTCCCCATCTCAAGCTTTCTGGCCTCAAGTTGCTTTAAAAACCCTAGACCTCAGTTTCTCAATCTATAAAATGTGAGAATTATGCGCTCAACTCCTATTCTAAAATAGTATGGACCACCAAGTAAAGAAAAAGCAGATGTGCTACTGGCATCATCTCAGTTTTACCAGCTCGAAGAGAATCTGTATTAACTAACAGTGATTCTGTAGATGCTACTTCAGTGACACTTGTTTTAGGTAAGGAGCTTCTACAGACATCCTTGAGAAAATGAATAAAGATTGATTTTAAAGATGATAAATTGCAATGGAAAGCTATTAATTTCTTGGGGTAGTTAAGTACAGGTCACAGGTTAATATCCTAGTGCAAATAAAGTAAAGAAATAGGGCACCTGGCTGCCTCAGTCAGTAGAGAATGTGACTCACGATCTTGGGATTGTAAATTCGAGCCCCACTTTGGGTACAGAGATTACATAAAAATAAAAAAATCCTGGGGCACCTGGGTGGCTCGGTTGGTTAACCATCTGACTCTTGACTTTGGCTCAGGTCATGATCGCAGAACAGTGGAACCGGGCCCCACGATGGGCTCCACACTCAGCACGGAGTCTGTTTGTCCCTCTCCATCTGCTCCTCCCCCCGCCTGTGCACACACTCTGTCTCTCTAAAATAAATAAAATCTTTAATAATAAACAATTGACTAACCTGAAAATTTTTAAGCTCCTTAAAATAAAAAAAGAAGGCAAAAAAATCACCTTCCCTGTGGAAAAGAAAGACTATTACTGCTTAGGATTTCTTCCTGGGTCAAGATTTCACCCAAGCAAATGAATATAACAGAATAGATTTCTCTTGCCTGCCTTCTTTCTTGAGGAAGGGCTACAACAGGGACACAGAGTGAACTTACCACCTTACGACCACAAGAGGCCAACGTGTGGAAGATATGTGTGGGAAGGGGAACGTGGCCAAACAGAAAGGGAGAACATGGGCCAAGGAAAGAGAGAAATGGGCATGAACTTGATGTCAGTAAGGGAGAGCCTGTGATAGGGGAAACTTCTCAGATAAGATAAAGAATAAAATCTGTATTTTATGCAGAAAGAGATGAATGAATTCCAAAAAGCTCCGAAATCAGTTTTAGGACAAGTGGCTCGCTGAAATTAATAGGGGAATCCTAAAACCATCAGGCTTCAGTGACCTGAGGATCTAAGCCAGACAGGAGGGAACAAGGAGGCAGCAGGTCAGCATGATTGGATTTATGTACCTCAGAAAAGAAAAGCTGTGACATGTTGGAAGTATGAAATGAAAACAGAAAACACTCCCAGCTTCTAGGAACAGAACGTTATCTGGGCTCTGAGACATCCAAGAAAGAGAAAAGTAGAACACGAATTCTGTCCGTGGTGCATGGACAGATGGGGTGCACGGTACCGTCCAGCGCTGTTAGCAAGCAGGTGGGCTGTGCACACTTAGGGCAGCTTCAGGGCCACTGCCAGAGAGCACAGGTCACAGGCTGGTTAGGGAAGCCCGGCCCTGCCTCTCACAAAGTGCCCAGTACATCATACCTGGAAGACAAAAGCTAGAGACGCAAAGAATTTTAAAAAGGCACCTCACTCATGTATCAGCAGCCGTCTTAGATGAGTGCATGGATTCAGGCACGCTTGGCCTCTTCTACTGACCAAACGGAATACAAATGCCTCATGCCACCAGCTTTAGCAACTACACAGGACAAGCCTTTCTATCTCTGGTGGATGATTTTCTCCTTCATTAACAATACTGCTAATGGCAGTAATTCAAAAATTAAGAAGTAAAATTTAAAAGCAGCGTCAAAATCAAATTTAATATAAAAGGAAAAACATTATCATAGAAAGGATCAATCAGTAGTTACATGTTACACAGATTATGCACTGCAAGTGCCAGGCCTGCGTACCTTTGTAAGAACCAGACTCACCTTTCACACCGGATCGACCGGCAGGCTTCCCTACGCTATTCCTCTGGTGCTTGGCGGACATGCGTTTCATCTGCCGAGGTGTGCTGGGGGGAGAGGTGCCATAAAGGTTCTCCGTGTTGGCTTCATCTGAAAAGTCCTCTGCATCAGACTCAGAATTCCTGCAAGCTGAATCTCCCAAGGTGCACTCTGGCCTATGAAAGACAGAAAGCAGAGAAAATACTGTAATATTGTAATATTGCAATGCTGTAATGCTGTAAGTGAACTCAATTTAAACTTCTTGAAGCTCCTTTTAAGAACTCCCTGTAAAACTTTTCTATGGCTTCGTCTCGTCCTCAGCAATGTGGTCTTTCTCCTCTTTCTGTACTTGCAGAACTCACAGGAGAACTTTTTTTGCCCAAAGGCAGGGACGTCTATGACAGCTTCTGCTCTGACCCCAGACCATCTGAGTGTCACACGGGCAGAGCTGGTGTGTAGCTTTCTGGTGTTTACAGAATTCTGACAGAAAGGAGTTTAAACCTAAAAACTTACAGACTGAGGAAAAGGAGAGCAAAGGACCAGAAGACACAACTGGGAGAGACCGAAGCATGTAGCTTTGTGCTGGCCCCCGGAGGCTCGGGGATGAGTGGGCAAGTTCAGCCCTGCCCTGGACCGCAGGGCCGCGCTTCCTCTCTTCAAAGCACACACAACAGGAAGCATGGGGCGCTCTCCTGTGATCCGAGAAGCAAAGCAGGGGCTTCTGACAACTTAGGGCAGGTCAGTGTTTCTATGTTCTCTGCGAACCACTACAGCGCAGAGCTTGGGGGGAGGAGGGGGTGCGGGAGAAGGACGCGGTAGAATAAGAGAAAGGAATTAGTTTGTCTTCACCTTCAAAACGCAACTCCTCCTCAACTTGTTCTCTGGCAGTGCTTCTTTCCAATCGTCTATCCCCAGCCAACTTCTCAAATGATATCACTATTTTGATATAGTTCTATCTTTGCAAAGCTAACAACAACAAAAAACTTACTGATACAAACAGAACATGTACAATCTTGGTAAACTAGAAAGAATCAATCATGAAGTTCCTTTTAAATATATATCAGTCTGGCCCGTTCTGAATATTCTTTCTAAAATACACTTCATATTTTACAAACATAACTCCAAACTCTATCCAAGGTATAACCAGTGTTCTTCCGGACAACTTTTATCCTGATATAAAAATCAAAGTTATTATAAAAATCAAGATGGAAAAAAAAAAAAAAAAACTCTAAAATAGATGACACCATTTTGGGTGCCTGGGTGGCCCAGTAGGTTAAGCCGCTGCTTTCGGCTCAGGTCATGATCTCAGGGTCCTGGAATCGAGTCCCACATCCGGCTCTCTGCTCAGCAGGGAGCCTGCTTCCCTCTCTCTCTCTCTCTGCCTGCCTCTCTGCTACTTGTGATCTCTGTCAAATAAATAAATAAAATCTTTTAAATAAATAAATAAAATAGATGACACCATTTTATTGAATTACACTGACAAAACTTCAGAAAACGAAATTCCAAAAAACAAAAATGCTGCAGAATTATCTAAATTTATAGCACTGAAATCCATAAAGAATTCCTCGGACAGGTCAAAACTGATTTAACCAGACAAGACTACTCTAGCCACTGTGAGCGAGTACTGTGAGTACTGTTGAGTACTGTGTACCCACACATATGTGCACACATTAAGACTTACAAATGACATGCCCTGAAAGCTAACTACAACAAATAAAACTGTGAGCAAAATTAAAAATAGGTTTTACATATATGTATTCCCTTAGGCTAACCACATAACTGAAGTATCACAGAGTCATACAACAAATAATACAACCTCCAGATGAACTTGAATTTCCCTACATCCACTTCTTCCACACTCACTGTGAAACAGTTGATTCAACTGATGAGAAGGCATGGCTACACAGGACAAGGTCGCTAATCTCATCTCCCCGGATTGTAGTGCTTACTAGCAGTTTTGGAATGATTACTGCAGATTTTTGTGGTCTGAGGGACTTCGGTTCAAATCCTGACTGTGCTGGCTATTAGTTATGCGGACCTTAGCCAAATTATTTAAAATCTTCACATTGCACATTTACAAAGCAAGGGTAATACTTAGACTCCAATGAGGATTAAATTCAATAATGCAGGCTTAACAAAAGGGTAATATAGACTGGGGTTCACTCAATGATGGCTACTCTTCCTATTCTAAGCCTTGGAAATCACCAGACCCATCTGCAACCCACTAAAGTACCTGAGTTCCTTACTCATCGCTTAACATTAAGACTGGGGGTACCAGGCCGGCTGAGTAGAGCATTTGAGTAGAGCATTTGACTCTTGATCTCATTGTGAGTTCAAGCCCCAGGTTGGGCGCAGAGCTTACTTAAAAATAAAAATCTTAAAAAAAAAAAATTAAATTGAAATTGAAATTAAAATCTTTAAAAAAGAGAGAGAGAGAAGTATATCTTTGAGTTCAGCATGGTATAGGACTGGAGACCATTTTAACATTTATAGCATCTTTTAAATTCTTTCAAATTAAATTCTATAACTTTTGTCTTCCCCACAAGGATAAAGTCCATGGTAAGGAAGGACAATGTATTTCATTACTTTTGTATCTCAAAGTTTCTAGGATAGCGTTCAAAACCATTCAATGTTGTTTAGCACAATAATATATTTCATATAATAGAATGGTAATCACTACAAAACTAAGGCGCAGGGGCACCTGGGTGGCTCAGTGGGCTAAGCCTCTGCCTTGGGCTCAGTTCATGATCTCAGAGTCCTGGGATCGAGCCCCGCATCGTCCCTCAGTGAGCCCCACTTCACCACACATCACCCCGCACTGGGCTCTCAACTCAGCAGGGTTGCTTCCCCTCCTTTTCTCTCTACCTGTCTACTTGTGATCCCTCCCTCTCTCTCTCTTTCTCTCTGTCAAATAAATATATAAAATCTTAAAAAAAAAAAAAATAAGGCACAAACATCTAGCCAGTTCCATCCATCAAGGCCAGACAGCATGGAATACCAGGCTAAAGAGAAAAACAGAGTCAGATAAAGGAACGAACAAGACCTCATTGAGAACATGCTCTCTGCAGTGAGGAGAGAAGTGAACTCAGCAGACGGAAGACCTAAGGCTAAGTCACAGCCTTAGTAGACAGGTGACTGCATACCTGACATAATCTTTCTAAAACTAAGAAAAAGACTAATATCTAATTTGTAAAGTCAACATTCTAAATACTTCAGGAAATTCAGTTGTGACTATTCAAAATAATCAAAACAAAACAATGGAAATAAATAGCTATGTGGAAAACATTAAAATATAAAACAGGCACATAAAGTGGTATGTTTCACTAGTATCCAGCAGTCGTGTGTGGATGAATAAGTTAATCAAACACAAGGAAAAGTGGAGGCGGATTTTCTGAAGGGGGACTGAAGACGTCTAAACTTAAGTGAGCCAAGTCTCCAATGGCAGGCCCCCAAACTAAGGTCAGAGTCATGACGTTTATTTTTCAAGTGAGTACCCCTGTCTAATCTACATATGATGGAAATAAGTCTGGTGCTTTAGGAGGTAAAACGAGTCAAAAACAGCATACATAGTAAAAACGTTAGCTTTTATGTAAAAATTTAATTTGGGGAAACAAAAAATATTTCTGTTGTGCTGTCATCCAACTATGGGCAAGTTATTCTCTACACATGGAAAATTTCATTTGGCTGCACTCTCCAAATAAAAGTAGAAGACTAAGTCCCTGTAATACTTGTACAGAAGCTAAATATCTCTTGTTTTTAAACCTGCACCCATCATAAAACAGTCTTTATACCCTCACACAGATACATTAAACACTACTGATTTCAGAGTATTTCCAAATTATTTAATTATCCTAAAAGCAAATATAAAGAATCACATGGAAGCAAAGAGGAATACTGTCATAAACAATGCCTTAAAATAAGATAAAACATTGTATTTCCTCACTCCTTAATCATTATACCACATAGAAAACAAGATAGAAAAAAATGCCATATGGGGCTGCCAGATACTATATAACTCAAAATTAAAATAAACTTTAGAACAGACATTATATAAAGGTGAAGTTATGCATTTAATACTTTCTTAAGATTTACTTAACTCCATCAAGATGCTATTCACACTTATTGGAAATGTTAATCCATTCCATCCAATTAACTTAGTAACTTAGCACATGTCAGTACAAAGCCCAGAAATATTTAAAGACATTAAAATAGGGGCGCCTGGGTGGCTCGTGGGTTAAAGCCTCTGCCTTCAGCTCAGGTCATGATCCCAGGGTCCTGGGATTGAGTCCCACATCGGGCTTATTCTGCTCGGCGGGGAGCCTGCTTCCTCCTCTCTCTCTGTCTGCTTCTCTGCCTACTTGTGATCTCTGTCTGTAAAATGAATAAATAAAATCTTTGAGAAAAAAAAAAGACATTAAAATAAAGTCTAGCATTCAATAAATAACACTCACAATGTCTGCCAACCTATCAAAACTTACCAAGGAAAGGAAACTATGACCCAAACGAGGGAAAAAGATCAATAAGCAGACCAGAAATGACTCAAGCAGAGGCTGCAAAGATGAAAACTGTATCTGAAGTGAAAAATACTCTGGGTGGGATTTAAAAGCAGATGAGACACAGCAGAAGAAAATATCTGTGAACTTGAAGACATAGCAACAGAAACTATCCAATATGAATTAGGAACAGATAAAGGAAAAACTAAAGAAAAAGAAGAACAGAGCATCAGTTATCTGTGGGACAGTGTCAGGCAGTATAACACATGTTATTAGACTCCAAAATGAAAAAAGGAAGGCACTGAAAATATCTACAAATTAAGGGCTGAAGATTTTCCAAATCTGAAGTAAACTGAAAGTTCACAGATCCAAGTAGCTCCACAAACTGCATATCATCATCAAATTGCTGAAAACCAATAATGAAGAGAAAGATCATAAAAGGAGCCAGAGGAAAACAATTTAGTTTGGGGAGTCTTAACCTAGAAGCAATACGTAATAGAGAGTGGGAAGGAAAATCAAGCAAAACTTTCACTTTTTTTCTGTAAAAAAAAAAAAAATTTATACATAAAATCTAGGAATATAAGCACTAGTGGTAAGTTCAAAAGAACCTGAATCATTTCAATTAACTAAAACCATCCAAAACCTCATTTTTGTATTAGCTCATGTGAGATGAGCTAATGTGGTCAGCTGATTAGTTCAGAATATTTCCATGGGTACCAATTATCTTGGATAAGGAAAGGAGTACAAGGTCTACATCAATTGCCCTGAAACACTGGCCTTATTTGTGCTGAAAAACACAGAAATGTGAAATTTCTTTCTAGTGCTAAACTTCTGACAGTCACATAAAACAATGCCTTGCTCTTTTAACATAAAACTTTACTGAAGTACTATTCACTTGACATAGAACCTGGTCTAACAAAAGTATGTCTTGAACTCAACCTAAGGCGGGGGGTGGCGGGGAGGATGCTGTCATTTTTCAATGGAAAATGTATGGAAGACAGGACAAAAATTCAAGTAACTTAGGGTTACACAGTTCTGCTCTGACACAGTAGGCAAACCACATGGTGCCTGAAATAGTTCATCTATGAAATAATGAAGTTGGATTAGAGGAGCTCAAAAATATGTGGTTTTGCAAAAGCCCTAAAAAAACAAAAAACAAAAAAAAAAAACTTCATTAGAAGTTCTTTAGCAAAGTCCTTAGAAATAAGATATTTTAGTCACTTATGAAGTACAGTCCTCACCTGTGTGAGGTCCTCTCCGCCACTTCCATCCACCTCCTCAATAAATAATGATTATTCTCTATTAAATAATGATGAGAGGAAGACCTCTGCTGCTGAGGGAAGAGGAGGGAAGGAGGAAGAGGCAGAGACGATAGATTTTCTAGGTTTCCTTTTTAAAGAGTTTGTATAGTTTGCTTGGCCCGTGGTATACATCAAAAGGAGCTAAGATAAATTTGAGGTTGCATGGTTGGTTCATATTGGAAGAGCCAATTAATAAGTTAGCTGATCTATACTGGCAGCCTCTCATTGAACTTTCATCAGCTAACCTACAAGTAAACGGTCGTCAAACCTCAAACTCATCTGACATTTGCTAGTTCACTTCTTCACTGATTCAGAGTACAAGATCTTGGAAACCTACTTAGTTTTCAAGACAGACATTTTCTTTTTAACTAAAATTAATCTTTTTTTTTTTAACAGAAGTAGATTAAAAAAAAAAAAAAGATGTCCCATGGAAATGAACAAGAACTATGCCCCCCCTCAACCAGACCCAAAGCTCTGTGAGGGTGGGGACCTCATCTATTGTTTTACCACTGTTTCTCAGCTGTCTAGAACAGTGCCTGGTGCACAATATGTGCCCATTACTATCTGCTGAATAAGTGAATTTGTGAGGCAAATAATATTATCTTTGATACACTGGACTTAATCATTATCTAAACTCTATTAAAATGCAACCACAATTATTTGAAGAATGTAATTTTTTAAAGGCTGCAAGAATGAAACAATGGTTGATTTCTGCTGATAATGTTATTGTGATACTATAACCCTAGGTGCCAAGATAACTATCTACTATCCAAAACAGCTGCAATGGAGTATAGCGTAAGGAATAATAGTTTTGGAATCAGATTCACATGGGCTGAAATTCTTATGTCCCCACTCTAATTAGTGAGAATACAAGTCTTAATCAAATGACTATAAATAAGTCTGCTTGCAAACACTTTCATTTATTAGAAGCCTTCTTATCAAATGTCACTGGGATCTGTGGTCAGCCAGTTAATTTTAAAAATACATATCTAAAGCATTAAAAATGAAACATGCACACCTAAAAGGCTGAAACGTCTCTGGTGGCTGTCACTTTGATGGCCTCCCAGTATTCCCACCGTCCTATAATCACATCCTCTTGATCTGGAGGGACCCTGTGCCTGCATTAACGAATGAGCTGTAGTCCAAGTGACGCTGGACCAGTTACAGCTGGGAACTTGAGGGGAAGCTAGCCACCAGGGAAGAAGCCCAGCTACCCTGAGACCGCCATGGTCTTCCAAGCCCAGCCCAGCCAGGTAGAGAGGCTGCACGAAGGAGAACTAGGGAGGTCAAAGTCTCGCTGAGCTTCCAGCTGACAGCCGGCACCAACTTGCTCGCTTGTGAGTGAGGCTATTTTGGATCTTCCAGCTGTCCCTGAACCCAAGCCAACACCGTGAGAAGCAGAACTACTCAGTACTGTAACAGATAATAAGTGGTTTTTACTTTAAGCCATTAAGCTTCGGTAGGGCTTGTTAAATTATAATAGATAACTACCACACATTTAAAACTTAAACATTTACTTTCACTTTGAGTCCACGAATGAGATTAAATCCATCACCGCTTTGATGACAGTCACAGCCTTGCCCCAAAGTGTGGTTCCCTGAGAGAAGGCATGAGTCACATACACCACAACCACGTGCGGTACCTGCGATCTACACTCTCTATTTCTTTAAAACAGAACAAGAATCTAAAGACTTTCATGGGACAGTTTTTCTGGATTTTCATGATGTTTCTTCCTAAATGTTAACAGAAATTTGATAGCACTTTTCTTTTTGTGACCTATCTTGAGACTTTCCAAAGCACTGCAATTCCATTTATATAGAAACCACAATTCTCTTTTGCATTCACATTTCATATATTTGTGTTAAGAGTTTACTAAACTATGCAGTAACTAAACATACAACAGACCTACACAGATTTAGGAACAAACAAGGAATTACTGATAAGCATATATTTCAACTGGTGGAAACAGAAAGTCACAGGTATTCTACAGAGGAGCCTATTAGCCATAAGTATTCATGATGCTGGGAGCATCAGTAAATATGTTTTAACAGAAGAAATGGATAGGGTCAGGTCTTAGAAAGGGTTAGGCAGTTGCATGGCTTATAAGGTCTGCCTGACTCAGATCTCTTAGCAATAATCTTTTGTGTCACTCACGGATTTACACAAGGCATATTTTACCAGTCCTAAGCTACGTAGAACAAAAAACAACACAGAAAGATTAAAAACAAATATATACATAAAGAACAATTATTCCACATGGATAAATTCTGCTCATTGCTAAGAAATAAAAATAGTTATACACTGTTTAAAAAATATTTTCAGATGAAAGCTTTCATAAAATAAAGTCTTATAAAACCACACAAATAAATGCAACAAATACTTTAAAGACTTCATATTATCATCTTTCCCTTCTGGTTAAACAGAAGACTACTCGAAAAGAACTAGAACCAAAAGAAGAGAGAGACAGAGAGAGAGAGAAAAAATGAAAGACAAAGAGAAAGACAGAAACTCTAGGTATTTAAACACACAGGATTGGGGCGCTTTGGTGGCTCAGTGGGTTAAAGTCTTTGCCTTCGGCTCAGGTCAGGATCCCAGGGGCCTGGGATCAAGTCCCGCATCAAGCTCTCTGCTCAGCGGGGAGCCTGCCTCCTCCTCTCTCTCTGCCTGCCTCTCTGCCTACTTGTGATCTCTGTCTGTCCAATAAATAAATCAAAAAAAAAAAAATCTAAACACACAGGAGTCATGTTACAGATGAAAAGATGAATGTGATTATTCCTGTTATTTCTACAATTTTGCTACAAAGAGTTGAAGACTTAAAAACAAGAGGGCAAAGAATAAGACAATTTTAGGAGTGCTTTCTTATTTTTACCAATTCTGGTGGCTCCTAAAATACGCTGAGTACATCTATACCTACATCATTTTTCCAAAACTCTGCAAATCAACACTAGTTACTATGTATACAGATCAGCAAGGAGACAACCAAAATGGAACAAAAACCCTTCTGAGCTGCAACTATTTGGGGCCTTCCAGCAGTACAACAGGTTCTGCAGGGGGAATGATGCAGGGAGCACAGATGGGAGGACGCCCTTTCAATATAAGAAGTGAAAATAAGCACACATCAGACCTGCTGTGAACGTATTTAATGATGACATCCCAATGGAAAAAAAAAATTAAAAGAAAGCACCATAAAATAAAAGTGCTAATTCATTCAAAAGGTTGTTTTAGGCTTAACCAAGAGAACTACGGGGCATAAAAACAGGAAAAGTTGGAAGAAGAAAAACTGGATCAAAGCTGGGAGGAAATCAGCAAAGGGTCCTCTCCTATGCCAAGTGCACGCAAAACATTATAGAGTTTAAAGAGAAACAAGAAAAATGTCTAAAACTTCAAAGGCAGCAAAAGAATTATGATACCTCTCTACCCACTCTTATAACTGAGAACATTTTTTTAATTCCCTTACTCTAATTTGAATTCATGGAAAAATAAATAAATAAAACACTTCCTGTCAAGAATTATTCCCTGTCATTCTTAGAAATCAAGTAACTGAAGAGTTCCTGACTGTAGGAAGCAGAGGAGCCATCTGAATCTCCTTAGCTCAAGTTATGGTTCTTTCTAATTTGGATTTTTTTAAACAGGTAACTATAAATATGCCCTGTGACATATGCACACATTCAAAAGATGAACCCCACCTGTGGGGACGACAAATCTATTCTCCCAGGGTTTTCAGTGAAGTAAAATGCAAAGAAAAGGAGGAAAGCAATTGGGACTACAATCGGGACGCAAAATCTCTTACCTCTGCTTTGACTTCACCACAAGAAAAAGCTCATTTATCTGAGACCAGATCTTGGTTTCCAACTTCATGCTCCAAAGGTAGAGAAATGTCTGGGTCCAGGACTGGGGCAAGGGGGAGATGTAGTATGAGCCTAGAGCACCTCTTAGTGCCAGCAAGTGCTCAAGAAACAAAACAAAACAAAACAAAGTGACGAAGTGCTCAAGAAACAAAAACCAAACCAAATGGGAGTACTTTAGAAGGACACAGAAGCAGAGCTCCCACGCCAAAGCTGGAAAAATTCGAATCACAAAATAAAGATACAGAATTATAGCCAACTACAACCATGAATCCATGAGTCCATATTGATATAAATAATTACTAAAAAAAAGAAATGGGAAAAGAGACCAATCTTCTATACAGAAAAAAATGAGAATAATTTATATTAGACACTCTCCTCTCAAGGAGGTGGAGTTTAACCCCCCACCACTTAAGTGTGGGCTTCACTTTTAGTGACTCACTTCCAAGGAGTAGAACATGGAAAAGCAAAGGAAAAAACCAAACTGTATAGTAGAGAAATCCGACAAACACTCCAGCCATCAGCCAGGTGGTCAAGATGAACACCACCACTAAACAGTCATGTTGAGAACATCTGCCCATATACGATGAGAACGGCACCTCATCTGTGTGGTCATCCTCCCAAAACCCAGAACTCCAGTGAAACCATGATAAAAACACCTGATCAGTACTTCGTAAAACCATTAAAGTCATCAAAAACAAACAAAGTGAGAAACCGTAACTGCCAAGAGGCAGCTAAAGAGAAATGACTACATGTGATGGGATCCTGGATGGGGTCGGGACCTGGAAAAGGACATTAGGGGGAAACGATCAAAATCTGAATAAAGCACAGAATTTATTAAACAATGGGTCGAGGAGCACCTGGGTGGCTCAGTGGGTTAAGCCCCTGCCTTCGGCTCAGGTCATGATCTCAGGATCCTGGGATCGAGCCCCACATCGGGCTCTGTGCTCAGCGGGGAGCCTGCTTTCCCCTCCCTCTTTGCCTGCCTCTCTGCCTACTTGAGATCTCTCTGTCAAATAAATAAATAAAATCTTTAAAAAACAAAAAAAGAAGACTGCGTTGATACCAGCTGACTAGTTGAGACAATTATACACAGTAAGATTTAACAACAGAAGAAATGAGGCACAGGAAATACTAAAATCCTCTATACAATCTTTGCAACTGTCTCCACATCTAAACTGTATATAATAAAAATAATATATTTATTATTTTTCTATAACAAAAATTCAGAATTAATGAATTACTTTAATAACATAATATGGGCCAGTTCCATGACAATGCTGAATAAATTTGGTGTGACTATACAGGCACAAAAAACTAAGAACCAGGGCTAAAGGAAAAATGTCATATTATAAAATTAAGCAATTCTTTATCAATATAACTGATGATTGTGGTTGTAAAAAAAATTTCAAATGACCGGTGAAAAATGCCACCTAAAATAGTAACTTCCAAAATGGGGAAATGCATCCAATTTCTATTTATGTTTTTAATCAGCTATATATAATTTGTTACACAGCAATGAACAATTTCCATTCTAACTGTATAAGTGCTACCACTGGGTACTGAATTCTGACCATTTGCCAGGCACATGCTAACCATTATGTATAATTTCACTTAATCCTTGCCAGAGCCTTACGGATCCATTTTAGAAAGAATCTTTGTCCAGAAAGCCAATTCTCATTGATTATGAGAGTTACTCAATCAAATACCTATTACACACTAGGTAATCAATTAGGTACTTTACAAATGGTAGCTCATTTGATCTTCCCGATGACCCCGCGACCCGGGTACTACAGCAATCCCTAATGTTACAGAACAAGGAAAATCAGTTGCAAAGGTAACTTGCGTGCTCAACTGGAAAGGGTCTGGGCCAGAACTGGAGTCCCAGTCTAACCCCATGCCCAGACCCCTCACAATCCCCAGCCTGGTCCCTGGAATGTCTGCCATCTCCCACCGGCAGACAAAGAGGGTTACCCCCACTGGAAGGAGGTTCCTACTGGCTGGAGAAAGAGCGTGGGGACAAGCTGAAAGACCTAGCTCTCTGCTCAGCTGTAGGACTCACATCTTTGCTGAAGTCTTTTAACCACTCCACATCTAAATTCCCTCGCATATAAATAAAGGCATTGGCTAAGATACTGAGTCTCAATTCGGCTGGGGACCCACAGTGTGACTACAACTTAAACGAAAAAAGAAAAAGTGAGGGTTTTGCTTGCCCTACCTATTTCTGCATATAAAATAAAAGGCAGAACTCAAATCCTTAGGTAGTTAATTACCTTCCCTACTGCATCCAAGAATTACCCTCAGTAATCCGTGAAAAACCAATATACTAGTCCTCTAAGAGAACATTCTTCAGATCAGGCTAGTGTTTCCATTCGTTCTGTGTAAACCCGTGTGTGTTTATGTCTAAAAAAAAGCATAAAACTGCTCCCTAAAGGAACAGAAAAACAAGCCTTTTAGAGAATAAGCATTTGAAATTAGCAACTTTTTGGGGCGCCTGGGTGGCTCAGTGGGTTAAGTCTCTGCCTTGGGCTCAGGTCATGATCCCAGGGTCCTGGGATTGAGCCCCACATCAGGCTCTCTGCTCAGCAGGGAGCCTGCTTCTCCCTCTCTCTCTGCCTGCCTCTCTGCCTACTTCTGCCTACTTGTGATTTCTCTCTCTGTCAAATAAATAAATTAATAATCTTTTAAAAAAAGAAAGAAAGAAAGAAATTAGCAACTTTTTTCATTCAGAACAGAATTCTGTAAAAGAGAGGAGACAGAAGTCAATATAAAAATGTAGATGTGTATTATGTTATTGTATTCACTTTGGGTTGTTTCTTGGGTCTTTGTTGTAGTGACTGGTCTATTTAGATGGAGTTCAAAATACACATTAGCTGTTTCACACTTCACTGTGCATGCAAGCGTGTCAGCAACCCAAAGTGTTGAGCTCCTCCAGGACTGTACCCATGTCACTCATTCAACTACGGCCCTCCTGGACAAGTGCTGTGCTAAGAGGTGAGGAAAAATACATCCCTGAACCAGAGTCACCATTCCTGCCTTCCCAGAGCTTTCAGGCTATACAAAGAACTAGGTATGTAGCACATAAGGACACACACACAAGTCTGAAAAGTGCAGTCCTCGATAACACTGGAGAAGATTACAAAGCATACTGGCAGACAGGATGGAGCCTCGAGAACCGAGGATAGTGACAAAGGCGACCTCTCTAGAGAAGGAACACTGAAGCTGAGCTTCGAAAGCTCTAAAGGCATGGACTGGAAGAAGGAGAGGAGAAGCAGCTAAGCAGGAGCGTGCAGGGCTCACTGGGGAAACTGCAAGGCCACGGCGACCTGGAGCAGAGTGGGCAGGAGCCCCCACGGGAGCAGGCGGCCGTCAGATCACACCATGCCCTTCGCCCTGACAGAAACGGGCAGCCACGAAGGACATTAGGTAGGGGAGAGACACGAGCAGACCTGCCTTTCTCTTTAAGTATCTACCACATCACCGGACGCTACTAGACAGGTGTGCAAACAGGCACAATTTTCCAGCACTATGCAGACTTTTTCAACTACAGGCTTCTCAATTATTCAGTCTTAAAATCAACCTAAACAGCTATTCTGTCTATACTATTTCAATAATCAAGACCGATTCACGGGTTGAGAACCAAGAGGAAAAAGAATTGCTCACCTGACAAGAACAACACCCGAAGGGACTATGAAATCCTTAGAAATGGCACATTAACAACTAAGAAGTAAAACACTACCCAGCCCCAAAGATATAATTAAAAATGTACACACACACACAAAGGTGTCTCATGAAAAAATATAACTTTCTTCTAATTAAAAACAATGTAAACTAGGCAAAAATTTAAATGGGTCTAAAACAATTTTAGAAGAAAAAAACAAAAGCTCCTATTTTTTTTTACTTTTTTTTCAGCATAACAGTATTCATTATTTTTGCACCACACCCAGTGCTCCATGCAATCCGTGCCCTCTACAATACCCACCACCTGGTGCCCCCAACCTCCCACCCCCCGCCCCTTCAAAATTCTCAGATCGTTTTTCAGAGTCCATAGTCTCTCATGGTTCACCTCCCCTTCCAATTTCCCTTCTCCCCTTGTCCTCCATGCTATTTGTTATGCTCCACAAATAAGTGAAACCATATGATAATTGACTCTCAAAAGCTCCTATTTTAATGATATAGCTTTCTTCACTCAAGAGAACATAATTGGTAACTGTGGTTGGATACATAAGGCCAACGTGAAATTTACTGGAAATGTGGAGTCTAAAAGTCCTGTGTATGCCAAAAATAAACACCACCTACAGTTTCAGAAAGAAATGTCTCACAGTATACAATTAAATGCAACATGTACAAAAATATAGGAAATGCAAAAAAAGTTACCATATCAAAACTATATTACTTTATATCTCAATCACCAGAGCATGAATCCCCTGAAACTGAATGTAAATTTTTATTATGTGTATTTCTGAGAGGAGTCAAAAGTCCACAGTTTAATCATTAGATTCTCAAACACAATCTATGACCCAAAAAATGTAAAGAAGCAATGGCCTAGACAATATTTACTACACATCTAGCAGGGTTCTCTTCTCAAAAAAAATCTCATCCTGACATGTATTAGATACTCAAAGGATAAAGGCTTAAATGTATAACTAATTCAAGATCAATAGTCAGGCTACAAGGTCACTTCCGCAGTAGCCAAGAAGAGACAAATCCCCTCCCAACCACAAATACTGGCTTCACGCAAAACTGACTTAAAAATCACATAAATGTCATGAAGTGAACCAAATGAGAAACTAATTTTCAGTCTTTTGTGACACACTGTTGTTTTAGGTTAAGGATAACACAATCCTCCACACTCCCTGCAAAAGTGGTTAATTAAAATAATTAACATTTATTTTAGTAACACAATTAATTTAGGAATAAATAAATCCTTAAATGGTTCATAATCAAAGCTATAACTAAATACAATAAAGGGAAAGCCTTTTGGGGAAAAAGAAGATTCTAAGTAAATATGGAATACAGTGGTTCAGTAAATGAGAGAAAAGGAGAATGTTTCATGTAATACAATACTAGAAATGTAAGAGCAGAAGAAAACTACAAGAATAAAGTTGTAAGACTGACAAGGGTAGAAACTATAGAAGAACATGATAGATTTAAGCAGTGATTTTTCCAGTGATGGTTGCCTTTATGTTTATCCTTTCTGGGGCACATCAGATTTTTTCGAAGCAATGGGTTGATAGTATTCATCAAATCTGAAACATTTACAGTCATTATTTCTTCATTTTTTTCCCGTTTTCCCTCTTTCTTCTTTCAGGAACTCCAATTACACATATGCTAACTGCTTAATATCCTCTTACATGTTGTTCTGTGCATTTTCTCTGGTCTTTGTTCTCTCTGTACTACATTTTGCATAGTTTCTATTGCTAAGTTCACAGGTTCAGTAATTTTTTTCCTACAGTGTCTAGTCTGTTGAAAATGCCATCTGGTATATTTGTCGCTTCAGAAATTGTATTTTTCACCTTCACAAGTTCCATTTGGTATTTGTCATATCTTTTATTTTTTTCTCCATTGTTCATGTTCTCCTTTAAATACCTGAATATAATTGTAACTATATTAACAATCTTTCTTCTACTTCTATCACTTCTTAAATTTCTGGGGTTGTTTCTATTGGGTGACTGCTTCTCCCGGTTATGGGTCATCTTTAAGGGCTTACTGGCATGTCTAGTAATTTCTGGTTGGATATTAAACATAATAACCACATAATTCTATGTGATTGAGTATCTGGATTTTTCTGTCTTCCCTTAAAGAGTACTGGGCTTTTTTTTTTTAACAAGCTATTATTTCCGGTTCCACTTTATCCTTTCAAGATTTGTTTTCAAGCTTGCTTAAGGTAACTCCAGATGTGCCTTCTCTCTAGAACAGTCACCGCACTACTAAGACGTGAATCTTCCAAATCCTTATTGCATGTCCCAAGTGATCAACACAAGATGAACTCCATTGTAACCAGGAATTCAAGTGCCTCCAAGTCCCATGTGAGTTCTGGGAACCTTTCAGCTCATAGTTCCCCAATGGCTCTTTGCTTCATCTTGCATTTTCTACCCTATGCAAGTGCATCTTGTATTTAAAGACTCCAAGGGGCCTGAGGTAGATTTCTGGCACTCTCTTCAATATCACCCCTTCCTCTCGAGAACTCTGCTCTCAATTTCCAACTGCCTCAGTCTCCCTGAACTCCAATCTGCTAACTCAATTCAAGAAGACCACTGTGCTTTGCCTGGGATTTTCCTGCTTGTACCAGTCAGGAACAACCTGTTGTCAGAAAAACAAGGTAATTACAGGACTCACTTAATTTGTTTCCCTTGTCTCAGGGATGACAACTGGGTACAGTCTTCTTGTCCAATGTCTGAAAACACTTGTTCCATATTTAAGTTTATTTAAAATACAATAGAAATAGTTTATTATATATCACTAAAGGACAATATATTTGTAGATTATTAATTTAAAAATTGCTCTGTGGATATTTTTAGTGTTATAATGAAATGATACAACATCTACTCCATAATATATATAAGGAAAAGCAATACTTGACTTTCAAAGTGACTAACTCCATAATGTACCTAAGTATTTTATGATAGAATCATACAGCTGTTACTTTAGGAAACAAAGAGGGAAAATTTTTGTTTACAAATAAAAATAAATATAGAAAGGCAAACACTACCTCATTTTGGAGGTTAAAACATTTACAAATAATCAAATCCAACCCTTTATTTTGTAATAACTAAAACGTTCTAGGTCTCAGTTTCTATAATTTATGTAAGATCAGAAAGATTCTTGGTAGACCTAATTTTTAAAAGGGAATATAAAATATCTAAAACTTAACATTTAACAGATAAAACTGTTATCTCTTAATATATAAATCTATCAAAAAATGACATCTTCTCAATTAGCGATGGTACCAGAATACCAAACAAATATATAGCCCTTTTGGCAGTTTTTCATGGGTGCTCATCAGAAAAACTGTAAGTAGTTCTGTTACTCTAAGTTCTCCTGCTGAGGGGGAAAAAAAATCATTAATAGACACAAAATGCCACTAAATCTGTGTGACTTAGCTAGAATCATTCAAACAAAATTTCTAATATATTAATTTATTAAGACAAGAAGCCACTCAATTCCTGAAAGCTTATATTTAGGTATACAGATATATTCCTCTTCTGCAAGAGTAATTTTAAATGTATTGAGTCTCAATACTTCTTTATAGCTTCATATTGTGTTGGTAACATTAAAACCTTTGTTAATTTTTTTTTCCTCATCTATGATTCTTTTCTCAGTGCATACAGGACCTTTCATAAAGCTACATACTCCCTAATATATTTCATTACTAAAAACTTTTCTTAACAGAGATAGAAATAATAAGGAACTAAGGTATTTTATAAAATACACTGAAAAAGTATTAGCTACGGTTGGAAAATTATTTTCAGAGATATCAATTTACACTTAAATTGAAGCTGAATTGGTTCCTTTAAACCATCCCTGCAATAAATGCTTACTAAAAGTTACTATATCTTAAACACGATCCTAGGAACAGGGATACAAGGGGTTAAAAATACAAAGATAATCAAAACAATCCTAGAAAAGACTAAAATTGAAGGACTCACCTTCCTGATTTCCTGTTCCAATTACTGTAAAGGTTAACAACAATCAAGACAGTATGGTTGTGCCTACAGCAGCTACACTGATCAATGGAAGAGAACTGAGACTCCAACTATACACCTAGACCCACGGTCAGATGACTTTGGACAAGGTGCCTGGACTACTCAATGAGGAAAGAGAGTCTTTACAGCAAATGATGCTGACATAACCAGGTTGCCACACACAAAAGAATGACGTTGGACCCTTAACTCACACTACATACAAAAATCAATTCAAAATGGATCAAAGACCTAAATGTAAGAGCTAAAATTATAAAACCTTGAGCAAAAATAGGGGTAAATCTGTCGGACCTCAGATTTGGCAATGGGTCCTTAGATGTGACTCAAAAGCATGAGCAACAATGGACAAAATAAGTTAGACCTCATCAAAATTTAAAATGTGCATCAGACGGCACTATCAAGAAAGTGAAAAAGACAATCCACAGAATGAGAAAAAATATTTGCCAATCACATACCAGAGAAGGGACATATCAAGAATATTCAAAGAACTCTTATAACCCAATAATAAAAAGATGGACAAGCCAGGGCACCTGGGTGGCTCAGATCCTTAAGCACCTGCCTTCCGCTCAGGTCATGATCTCCGGGTCCCAGGATCCAGCCATGTGTCAGGGCTCCCAGCTCAACAGGGAAGCTGCTTCTCTCTCTCCCTCTGCCTCTTTCCCCTGCTCATGCCCACACTCACTCTCTTTCTCTGACTCAAATGAATAAATATTTTTTTAAATTAAAAAAAAAAAAAAGACAGATAAGCCAATTTAAAAATGGAGAAAGGATCTGATTGGACACTTCTCCAAAGAAGATATATAAGTGGCTAACAAGCATCTGAAAAGATGCTCACCACCGTTAGGAAAATGCAAACCAAACCCTAAGATAACACTTGACACCCATTATTAGTAGGGTTCTTATCAACGAGTCAAATAATTACGAGTGTTGGCAAGGATGTGAAGAAATCAGAACTCTCATACATTGCTGGTGGGAACGTCAAATGGCACAGTCAGACTGGAAAACATTCGATGGAGAATTTCCAATCCAAGGTATATATCCAAGAAAAACGAAAACATGTGTCCACACAAACACCTGTACATGAATGTTTATGGCAGCATTATTTCATGATGGCCAAAAGGTGGAAACCAATCCATGTCTACGGAATGATGAACGGATAAACAAAATGTAGTACATCCATTTCAGGGAATATTCTTCAGCCACATAAAGGAATTAGGACTGATAATGGTACAACATAGTTGAAACTTGAAAACGTGATGCTACGTGACAGAAGTCAGTCACAAAAGACCACGTGTTGCATCATTCAGTTTATATAAAATGTTCAGAATAGGCAAATATACAGAGACAGAAAGCAGATTAATGGTTACTTAGGGTTGGGAGGCATGGGGATTTGAAGGTGGCAACAGCTAATGGGTGTAGGGTTTCTTTTTGAGGTGATTCCAATGCTCTAAAATTCACTGTGGTGGTGGTCACATATAATTCAGATTTGTTAAACTGTGAATGTATTTAAACCAATTGATCTGGACACTTCAAATGGGCAAATTATATGGTATGTGAATTATTATCTCAATAAAGCTCCTTTATCTCTTCTGCTGCTGCTGCTTTTGTTCTTGCTGGGGTGGGGGTGGGGGCAATGACACCTGAATGTGAACCAGAAACTTCCTGATGTGCAGAAGGCTGTTTTTTAAAAAAACAATAAAAGCAAGATCCCTACTTGGAGAGTTCTCTCCTGCTCCATGTAAATTCTAGTCCTGCTTAGAGCCCTTTCTGATAACTTAGAGACACAATGTTCTCGATGGTCCAGAATTCAAATATATATACTTTAAGGTTAGTACGACCTTTCAGCACCTTAATACAAAGAAAGGTTATCTCACCTGTTCATTTTTTCCTTTTAAGGTGGTTTTATTAAAGCACGGGGACAGGAGCCATGAGCAGAAAGAAGAGCTGCCTCACCTGCTCATTTCTTGAAGAAACTGTGAATAGCAATAAATTTGGGCAACTTAAGGTACAGATCTCCATATAACCAAATTAACTCATTTTAATCACCTATTATTCAAATTCTGGGAAAAAAAATGAAAAAGCACTGGCAAAGTGGCAGGATCTGAAAGGAACGCAATCTATTTTTCCCTAAAACAAGTGGAAACAGGGATCTTGTGACAGGCTCTACATTAACTTGCACTCAAATACCAATTCCAGGAACAAAGCTCTTACCAAGCACATAGGATGTAGTACCAGTGAGGCAAAAAGCAGTAGAAATCTTATATAAGAAGCCCAAAAGAAAGGGCACTTCTTTGTCTTTTATTAGTTCACTAATTCTCAGAAAATAAGAGCATACAGAGAATCCAGGGGAAGAGGTGCCAGTGAAATTATTAAAGTCATGTCAGTGATTAATTAATTCTTTTTCATTCCATCAACAGATACTCAGGATCTACTATGGGCACGGCTACTGGAATAAGATTTATAATGATGCAAGAATACATAAAGCTCACATTATAAGCTCCTTTATAGCCTACCATACATGAAAGCTGTGGTATTTTTCCAGAAAATATTACAGAAAATGATATTTTATGGTATTTTTCCAGAAAATGGGTCTGAAGTTATTTTCCCTTAATTGCCTATGTTAGACTTTTTAGATTTAAGAAATGGAAGAAAATTGAAAAGAAAAAAATTTAACTGTGAACATCTAAAACTTCAATATATATTTTAAAAAAAAAAGCTAAGCCATACTAAAAGCTAAAATGGAGAAAAAAAAAAACACACTATCCTTAATTTATAAATGGCTCATTAGATCTGGTATGAAAAACACTAAGACACCAACAGGAAAATAAGCAAAAAAGGCAAAAAGCTAATTAACAAAATAAATTTAAATAGCAGTAAAATATAAAAACAGTTCCACCTACACTAGCAACCAGAAACTCAAATTAAAAGATAACCTTTTCTGGCCTATTAAATTAGCAGACTTTTTGTAATACTCAAAGCTACAAGGACTATGGTATACTAAGCAGTACTGGTGGCCTATAGTACATTGTACATTTGTACACTCTTTCCAGAAGCAAATGTTTAACAACAGATATTAAAACTCTTAGAAGTGTTCAAATTCCTTCTGAAGTCTACATTCAAAAAATAATTTTATAAAAGCACCCAGAAGAGCAGAGTTGTGTAGTAGGAGATTCTGAAACAGTAAGAAACTGGTAATAACTTCCATAGTTTATGGGATAACCACCAAAGGGAGTATGATGGACCCATTTAAAAATGTTTTCGTATTTTTACTGATAATGGCAAATGTTCACAATACAATCAGATAACATAACATGCCCACCTCAGCCTAAAGAGACCTCTTCCCACCTCTGCATAATTTACTGGGCAATTAATCCTTCTTGTGACATCTCTTATTATGAATGCAGACCATTACGGAGAGCCTTCCCCACGTCCTCTCTCAGTTATGCCCACGGAGGTAGGACATAAAATAGAGAACCACAGACTCTAAGGTATAACGAATATGGATGAGTCCTGGCTCCAGGCATTCGGAACCAAAATGTCTCTTAAAGCCTATTTTCCTCATCTGAAAAACGCACGTCTACCTCACAAGCTTGTCGTACTTGTTATATAAAACCACCCGTTTTATACAACGACACGACTTGAATGACGACTTGAATGACGACACACAAGCAGGTGACAGATGTAAATTTATTACCATTTCTGCGCCAGACTATGAATTATCCAAAGTTCATCACCTTATCTGTTCTCCTTAACTAGATTATAAGTTCCTTTTGAAGACAAGGCATATCTTACATTATGCTCATGTGTAATGAAAGTATTACCTGCCTGGGGGAACAGGGTATACTCACAAGATGAGTGCCCTTCGAAATGACTCTAAAGAAGAGGCAGGAACCAGGACTGACACACAGGAAGCAATCTAGGCAAAGACAAGAAGAAGCCGAGGAATAACACAACACATCCAGGAACTGGGACGACGGTCAGTGTGAGTGGAGACTCTCAATTCCAAGAGGCAAGGGGTTCAGGAGGTCTGTTTGGCCTGGACCTCCAGCTTAAACTGAAATTCGGCTACTGATGAATGGCAAATTTATGTGGGGATGCAGTGGAAGGTCTCTTCACAAACGCGATTTAATTGAAACCTGTGACCTCCCTAATTCCAGCTAAATCTGCGGGCAGGGAGATCTCCAATCCAGAAAGTTTTCTGGGCTTAATAAAGGCCCTAGAGGGCCTGGTCACTAAACCAAATCATGTCTTAATTCTACCCATCACTGCACCCCCATGGCCTGGCCCACCCCGGCCTGACACCTGGTAGGTACTTGAGTTATGAGCTAGTCTCAAGGGAAGTGAAGATAAGGTACAAGACCGGAAGGTTAAGACAAGCTGAAGCCACACACTACCACTGACTACCAGTCACGACAGGAAGGTGGAGTTTTTAAATTTCATTCACAGACTCAGGCTCATAAGTCTCCCTTTTAGTAATCATCCCTCAGTACATACATACTCCTTTTGGATTCCTGTTAAATAACACCTGGATATTCCAAGAGCCAAGTGTCTTCTTTCACAAAGTAAAAAGTCAGCCCCAAAGTCGAACTTCATGGCAAATGTTCCTGAGGCTTCCTGAAGTATTTCCCCAATTCACTTCTGACATCCTAATTCATCAGACACGTGAGTGTAATCAACCAATTTCTAAATTATTTTAGTTCAAGACATGATTTCCAAAATGAAGTGTGTGAATGGGGGTGGGCGGTGGGAGGGGTGGAAAGACAACCAATAAGGGGCTGCCACCATTTTGCTTTGCCAAGGAAAGATTTGGAAAATACATAAAATCTATTGCCACCATCATCTCCAAAATATACAATTTAGCTCTGAAAAGTAAGTTTAATTTTATAGAAAAAAATCACTACCCTGTCATCTTATCAATTCACTGCAGGCTGATAACTTGAACACCTGTCTGGGAACCCCTCATTAAAGGAGTTTATCTGGCATAAGCTGCCAAAGAAACTTTCCTTAAAAGTATTTTACTTTGCAAGTCTTCATGAGACTTTCCTTCTGTAAGTCTATCAGGACAAGGACTGCTACTGTGAGTCAGGAAGCCTATTTCTACCCACCTCATCTCCCTTCTTTCCATTTCTACCTCTTGCGGCCAAAGCTCTCATCCTTCTCCTTGGGGTTCTCCTCATGTACTCGCTCTCCTGCAACCACTCCTAGAATTACACGCCTACAAAGCATCTAAGCAAACGTACCAGAGTGTTAGTGTTCCCACTCCGGAAGCTGCCTCAGGAGCCTCTGACGATCATCCGCTCCAAACACACCAGGAGTAATAGGCACAAACAGCATAATCCAACCGCACTACAGAACCACCTCACAGCCTTCGATGCACAGAACTCCGAAGTTCCAGAGCAGAGAATTCAAAGTTGCTTTAATGAAATGCTTTCTACAAGACACCTATATGTGGCAAGATAGATTCTTTCTTAAACTTTGCAAATAACTAAACTGTTAGTGGTTGAGTACTTTACAAGAGTTAATAACAGCAAATACAGCAAGGTGATTAGTGACATAATCCTAAATCTAGGCTCGAGGATAGTACTGTCAAGCTTATCGACTCAAAAGAAAATAAAGAGGTAGGCAATTACACCATGAACTTAGATGGACTACAGACTAAGTAGGAAAAAGAAATTTAATGGATCAAAAAGACTTTTATTTAAAGTGAAGCTTTTAGGGGCACCTGAGTGGCTCATTTGGTTAAGCAGTCCAACTCTGATTTCAGCTCAGATCATGATCTCAGGGTTGTGAGATCGAGTCCCGTCTCAAGCTCCATGCTGGGCATGGAGCGTGCTTGAGATTTTCTCTCCCTCCCCCTAGGCCCCCCTCTCTTTCTCTTAAAAAAAAATTAAAGTGAACTTTTTAAAGCTGCCTATTTGAGAAAAAAATACATACTGGTTTAATCTAAGAAATGTAAAAAAAAAAAAAAAAAGCCTAAAATAAAGAAAATTTCTAATCAAGTCTTGAGTCTAGTTATTAAATACTACTTGAGACAATTTACTATGCAACTAGTTTAAGAAATGTTTTTATAACAGGTCATAACAAACCAAAAAGTACTCTCAGGATACAGTGTTATGAGGTCCCAACACATTCACATACAAATGTATTCATTCATCTACTAAACACATCCTGGGCATCTCATGCAGCAGATACAGTACTAGTCACTTCAGAAATAAAAAGAAGATCTAAGATGATAGCTACTACCCTCAAGTAATTCACAGTCAAGAAGAATGATACATGAACAATTTTTAAAATACAACAGGAAGAAATGTAAGTAACCTATTGACATAAGACAGCTCAGGGGTGCCTCATGGCTCGGTTAAGCATCCCACTCTTGGTTTCTGCTCAGGTCATGATCTCAGGGCTCCCCTTCCAACCTCCCGTGTCAGGCTCTGCACTCAGCAGAGTCCACTTGCCCCTCTCCTTCCCCCATTGCCCCTCCCCCCACTGATGTGTGCTCATTCTCTCGCACTCTAAAATAAATAAATAAAATCTTAAAAAAAAAAAAAAGCGTTCAACCTCACAAGTAATCAATATACTGGCAAAGGCAAAAATTCTCCCTGTAATGGCAAGAAAAAACTTGCATGTTCCTGATGAAAATTAACACAAATTTCCTGAGGAGCATTGGGCAATATAAATCAAAGATCTCTAAAATTATACAAACTTCAAAAGATGGAAGCAACCCAAATGTTCACGGACAGATGCATGTGGTATATACATACAAAGGACTATTACTGGACCTAAAAAAGGAAATTCTGCCATGCCACAGCATGGATGAAGCTTGAGGACATTCTGCTAAGTAAAATTTAAGCCAGTCACAAAAAGAAATACTGTACGATTCCACTTACACAAGGTGCCTAGAATAGGCAGGTAGACTTGAAAGTAGCATGGGCATCACCAGGGGCTGTAGGGAGGGGGGATGGGGAGTTGTGACTTCCTAAGCGCACAGTCTCACTCTTCCAACATCAAGAGTACTAGAGGGGCTCCTGGGTGGCTCAGTTGGTTAAGCAACTGCCTTCTGCTCAGGTCATGATCCTGGAGTCTGGGATCGAGTCCCACATGAGGCTCTCTGATCGCCAGAGAGTCTGTTTCTCCCACTGTCCTCTCTCCTCTCATGCTCTCTTTCTCATTCTCTCTCTCTCAAATAAATAAATAAAATCTTTAAAAAAAAAAAAAGAGTTCTAGAGACTTGCTGCCTAACAGTGTGAATGAATGTACTACTTCAAACACTAATAAACTGTACACTTAAAAAATGGTTACTGTGGCTGAAAAAATACTGAATGGATCCACAGGGACGAACATTTTACTAAGAGAACAAAAGAACCACTGCTGCCCTAAACAAACACCACGGGTGAATCTCACCCACAGTGTAGTGCATGAAAGCTGTAATAGGAGGAGGGTCTGGGTGATGAGAAGGGGCAGGAAAGTGGCGAGTAGGGGCAAGAGTGGATTCCCAGGATGCTGCTCCTGGTCTGCTTCCTCACTCAGGCGATCGCCAGCAGGGCACATTCACTTCTGGATAACTGGCTATACACCTTGCACAAACACACAAATATCTGTGTGACATTATACAACAAGAAATAGTATACAAAAATTTAAAACAAAACAACCTGAGGAAGTTACCTCGTCCTGCCTAATTGGTCAACTCCTCTCTTTGATCTTTGTATTATCAAATTCTGCCGAGAGCCTGTACAATTGCCTCTATTATAATAAATCGATTGTGTAAAATTCTGTAAACAATAGCAGATTATAACTATATATATATATATGCATATTCTTTTACAGCAACCGCATTTTCAGAATTTTATTCTAATAAAACATCCTGGATATACATAAAGATTGAGTTAAAAAGAATGCTCGTAACATTGTTGTTTATAATAGCAAAAGAAATGGAAACACCCTAAAAGTCCAACAAAGGACTGGTTAAATTAATTATGATCACAAAGGGCTTCCTGGAATAGAAACATTAGAAAACACTCAATGGGAGTCAGCACAGAGCTTGCTACGCAACAAAGGTTCCTACCAGTAGACTGAGACTGTGCCAAATTTTATGTAATAAGTCCCTACATTCCACTTTCTTTCTATCCCATCCCACTTTCCTTTTATTCTTCGTGAATTTATCAGGATCTTGTAGAAGCCAGCAGGTTCCTCTGTATATACACTACCATATATAACACATTAAATTTCAAAATAGCAAGAGTCAGGCGCCTGGGTGGCTCAGCTGGTTGGGCATCTGACTTTTTTTTTTTTTTTTAGATTTTTTTATTTATTTGACAGAGAGAGAGAGACATCACAAGTAGGCAGAGAGGCAGGCAGAGAGAGAGGGGGGAGGAAGCAGGCTTCTGCAGAGCAGAGAGCCCGACATGGGGCTCGATCCCAGGACCCTGGGATCACGACCTGAGCCGAAGGCAGAGGCTTTAACCCACTGAGCCACCCAGGCGCCCCGGACATCTGACTTTGGATTTCGATGCTCTCCCAGTTGTGGGATCCAGCCCCATGTCAGGCTTGGCACTCACTATAGAGTCTGCTTGAGGTTCTCTCCTCTGACCCACCCCCTACCCCACGTGAGCATTCTTCCCCTCTCTCTCTCTCTTTTTCAAACAAATAAATAAAAACTTTTTTTAAAAAAAATGGCAAAAGTAGAAACCTCCTCCTATTTCAGTGATTTTAAAACATACATTTTCCTCCATTTTAACATCTCTATTATCACACTGCTTCCTACAACTGATATAAAACTGCACTGTGTCATAGTTCAACTGCAGTATTTTTTCCGTCCATGATACATAAAATTATAGTGCATCTTACAATCAAGGACATCCTATATTTGATGAAATACTACTCTTTCAAAGCTCATTTCAAGAAGTTAAATGAACAAACATTAAGCAGATAAAAATGAAGTCTATTCAAGAGCAAAAGCACCAAAACAAATATGAACCAAAGAAAATTTTTAAAAAGAGAAAAAACTAGCATTTTTTGACCCTGTAAAAATTATGTCCAGATATTCACAATTCAATAAATTACTTCACACTATTCAGTGCAAATGAAGATACTCAATGTTATAAATAAAACACAACAGTGAGCTGGGCCCTTACACACATCACCTGCGGTAACTGTTCAATCTTATCTGAGTCCTGGGCTCCTGGATGAGAGCAAAGAGTAAGAAACCCCACCCTTTTGTGCTCCGAGAACGGCTATCCAGAAGGGACATGGTGGCCATGTCCCCAAAATAAGACCCAAACTTATCTTCTCCTTGATTTCCATTTTCATAAAACAAGTTTCTTCCCCTCCTCTTTGAGACAGTCTCCATTAATGAATGTTCCCACACTGCCTGAATTGCCTGAATACTATGTCCTTCATTGTTTAAGAAAGCAAAAGTTTCTCCTGTAGGAAAGGTCTTTTACAATCATGCTGCCCTTTATGTTTACTTTTAAAATCTTCACTGTCACTTTGGTCAAATATATATTTCAAGCATCACTTCTTGGTAATCCATAATCCTATCTTAACTAAAATGTTCAAAACTCCTGGCAACTTTTGATATTCTGCCTTCCCAAAATTAAACCCTAAATGGGACTTTTTTTCATACCTAAACTGCCTTTGAGATTTCCCACAGGGGCCTTGGAAAATCACAAAGGATTTGTTTTTTCATCTTGTAAAAGGAGAGCGGCTAGAAATAGACTTACCTGATGCATTACTATTGGTGAGTTACTGAATCAGAGCAGATGCTTAAATGTGTCCAGGTTAAGATGTCAGAAATATTTGAAAAATGGTTTGCTGTATGAGAAGTTCCCACAGAACTGTCAATGCCGGCACTGTCTGTGACACACTTCTGTTTCTCAGGCTGCTAGAGCTACCCTGGATATTAGACGACAGACATACTCTCAGGCCTAATTGTTTCCTCTATTGTTCACTTAGTCACAACTGCTTTAATTTGAATCTAGGATCCTCTAGGCCAGTGGTTCTCAAATGGAAATTGTTATCACTTACCCATGGAGTTTTACACATACACAGATGTTTAAGACCTACTCCAGATTTACAGAATCTCTTTACTTAATACTCTTGATATATTCTTGGTATATTCCAAATACATGTTTAGTACATTGTTGGCATATTATATCAAGACTATTGTATGTGAAATACATGAAGATTTTTCTCTATAAATGTTATGTGTTTTCCATTTTCATAAATTAGACACCATATCCACTCTTTCTTGAAAGCAGAGTTAATCATTATGTTTAGAAATATTTTGTCTAAAGATTTTGGACTGACTTTTACCTTGTTTTGCATGTCATAGAAACACCCAAATTTTATCAAGTGCCTTAATCTCATCATGAATCCCTACTGGATCTTACACTTTCGAAAATTAGCAGTAATAAATTAACCAGAGTCACTTTGCGTTTTCCATCACCTACAGATAGGTTTTTGTTTTACTCTGCTGTTTCCCTAAAAGCACACTTGCGATCATCTCTAGGTTAGAGTGTCCACCTTCAACAAAGACAGGTTGTCCCAAATCCTGGGGAAAAGGACTATCCCAGGTACTTTTGGGTATAGGCTTCGGAGAGCACGTTCAAACAACTCTGAGACCATGCCAGCGGGCTGAGTCAGGATTTCTCAAACTCTAGTCAAGAAGGTGGATTCATAAAACTGCTAACTGCACATCGGACAGAACCACAATTGCCTACAACCAAATGCACTAAGGAAGGATGACTGTGGGTTTTGTTTGGAATACTGTTGCTGTACTCATGTTTTATTTTCTGAATACATAAGGAACTTCTTTCTCTTTTCTCTTAAGCTATCCGTAATTCATAACAATTTGGTAGACTATGCTTCTGTGACTGAGATTATCCAGTGCATTCTTGTCTTTCACATTAGTGTGAGTAAAACAACTTAGTACCTTCAAAACAGAGATGTCATAATGTATCAACACTTAAAACTTAGGGGCGCCTGGGTGGCTCAGTGGGTTAAGCCTCTGCCTTCGGCTCAGGTCATGATCTCAAGGTTCTGGGATCGAGCCCCGAATCAGGCTCTCTGCTCAGCATGGAGCCTGCTTCCCCCTCTCTCTCTCCCTGCCTTTCTGCTACTTGTGATGTCTGTCAAATAAATAAATAAAATCTTCAAAAAAAAAAAAGTCTTAAAACTTGAAATATCTTATAACCTAATACTCCATCTTAAAGAAATAATCTAAAATACTGAAAAGTTCATATAAAGACTTATCAAATCATTAATAACTAGAAATGTGTATTATAAAATAATTCAAGAACAATTAGTTCAATTATGGTATATACATTAAGAGGAATACTGTTTGGGGCGCCTCAGTGGCTCAGTGGGTTAAAGCCACTGCTTTCAGCTCAGGTCATGATCCCACCGTCCTGGGATTGAGCCCTGCATGGGGCTCTCTGCTCAGCAGGGAGCCTGTTTCCCTCTCTCTCTCTCTCTCTGGCTGCCTCTCTGCCTACTTGTGATCTCTGTTTGTCAAATGAATAAATAAAATATTTTTTTAAAAAAGAGGAATACTGTTTGTCAGTAAATATGTTCATCCCATATGAAGGTGCTTATGATATGGTAGCTTTTGAAGATAAACTATATGGAGAAAAAATATATACATGCATATGTGTGTGTTCATATACATATGAGTGTATATATATACACATATATCTATTGCAGACATAGATAAACCCAGGAAATAAATATGCCAAAATGTTAATGGTAACTATATTTAGGTGCTAAGATTATGGTTGGGCATTTTCTTCTTTATACCTTCCAGATTTTTCAGATTTTTCCACAACAGACATGTATTTCTTTTATAATCAGAGAGATTTCTAGCTGATTAAGTTAGTTTTATTAATCAAATTTTATTTGCTTTTCTGAGGCAGCAGCTAGATCAATCTGAAAAATATTACTCTTAAATATAGCATGCAACATTTTAAAAAATGAACAGTACTGACCTAAGTTATAAAGATACGTCGAGTTAAATAACTAAAAAGAACTCCCCCCACAGAAAAAAAGACTGGGCTGTGCCGACTAACCTAAATGAGGCACTACACTGGTAGTGGCACACTTCAGATTCTAGGAGCATGGTTTATGACCCGCCAAGTCAGAATTCCAAACCCCTTTAGGAATAATACGCAAAAAAATCAAGTAATTGAAGCAAAAGAAAGAATTTCGGAAAACTCAGGTCCCTGAATCCTTTTTCTTCCTTCTATGACTTCTGCAGACATAGAAAAAAACAAATGCTTCTGGAATAATGCAGATGATTACAGCTAGTTTTCAAAGTAGTTAGCCTCTAAACATATATGATGGCTTTTTAAGAAAATTAATTACAACAGACTTCCCCTTTTTTCATTTTAAGTCAAAAAGGAAGAAAAGAGAACTGTAAGCATGATAACTAGTAAGGACTGAGTACATTATATAAAAGGCCATTATTTCACCGAATCTTAACAACCGAAAAAGTAGGTGCTACTATTTCTACTATTTCTCAAATGAGGGACTCAGTCTGAGAGAGGCTACGTAATGTCCCAAATGCACACAGCTAACAACCAAAGGTAAGATCCAAAGCCCATCTGTGTACTACCAAATCCATGCTCTAAGCAATATAGTCACCGCCTCTGGTATCCAACAGGTATCAGCCGAGAGCCTACTAACTGTTAGACACTGTACCGGGAACTGGGACATAAAAATAAGCAAAACAATGTCCCTGCCTGCATGGAGTTTAATGTCTACTGAAGGCAAGGCACAACAAACAAACATTCACTCAAATACAGCATTACAAATGGTGACACACTCTGGGGTGGCAAAGTACAAGGGCCATGCAGACTTATAATAAAAGGACCTCCTTTAATTCCGGGGAGAGGAGGAGGAGGTCAAGGAAAGGTTGACTGAATTAAGTAATGCTTAAGAGAAGACCTAGCACAGGAGGAATAATTAACAGGGTAAAGAAGGAAGGGCAAAAGACAGCTCTCCGGGTCGTCTTCTCTTAAAAATAGACTTCACGGCACTGAAAACTGCTGTATACACATGCGCACGTGCAAACACACACAAACAGCAAGGGAGAATGGGGCTTCCCCCACTTAGGGTCCACTCTATTTGAAAAAATTTAAATACAAATCAGTGTTTTAGAGAAAAATACACTGCCTAAGGTATTCATATATTCCAACCCCAATTTTACTTTGAAATTAATCCTAAATTCTAAACTCATCTTTACAGTTCCTGTGGTTTTTTTTTTTTAAGGTTTTATTTATTTATTTGTGAGAGAGAGCCAGCGTGTGTGCATGAGCACAAACCCCCTCACCCACCCCAACAAGCAAAGGGAGAAGCAGGCTCCCCACTGAGCAAGGAGCCTGGATGCAGGACTCGATCCCAACACTCTGGGATCATGACCTGAGTCTAAGGCAGATGCTTAACCCACTGAGCTACACAGGCGTCCTTACAGTAACGTGTTTTAAGGATAAGCAACGAAGAGAACAGCCCTGAGCCGCCAGGGGAAGATGCACTCTTACATTCTTGTCTTTGGGAAATAATGCTGTTTCAAGGAAGAAATATTCAGATCGTAACCTTGCACAGCTTCTTCAAAATGATCACTTAGTGCATAAGTACTGTGTCATTCTCCTGACTCAATCTCAAGGGACAAGGGACAAAGTTCAACTGCATCTGTTTTTATTTTTGGTAGAGCCACGTTTTTCAAAGTGAGGGTCACAACCTATTTGTGGGTAATAAAATCAATTTAATGGATCACTGTGGACAATTTTTTTAACAGGACAGAAGAGAATTATCAGAGAGCATCATACATTGATTAAAAGGTCAAACATTACTTGATAAACTTTTATTTCGCTTAAATCGCACACACATACTGTTGTAACATTTATTTCTTACTGTAGGTCACAGTCACAGCCAGAGTTCAGTATCACTACCACAGAACAGAAATTACGATCTTACGGTCTGCTTAATCTAAAGACTGAGTACAGAAAAGAACAGCAAGATAAACAAAAAGGTTTCACCATTGGTTCCTTTCTACTCTGGGAAAGTTTTGTGGGGTTAAAAAAAAGGTATATACAATAAGCTTGGGACCATTTTTCGGCAGGGGAGGGGGTTGCATTATTTTTTTTTCTGAAAATGAATCTTTCATCACTGCTGTATCCTGTACAGTCTACTTAATCCAGAAAATATAGTATTCCACAGCTGGCGAGTAACTAGTCATGTGGGCGTGAGCGGCTGCTCATCTAGGCAGTCAGGTGGCTGAAGAGCACCTTTAGCTTTGGAACCTAACCAGGGGAGCACAGTGAGACACGAAAGAAAGGGAAGCAAGAGCCTGGAGACCTGGATCCTATGCTGTGACCTTGGGGAAGCAGCAGCCTCTCTACGTTGCTTTACTCATCTCTAAAATACAGAGCAGGGTTCCGAACTCCCTTCCAGCTCCAGTTCTTGTAATTCTACAAGCAATGGCTGAGAGGTTGGACTAAATAAACACTAACAATCCTCCCAGCCATAAGACTTGCACTATAAGCACTTAATTCCTTATTTCAATAAGAACTAAAGAAACCCAAGTTACACCTACATTTTTAGGTTCCTACATAAAAAAAAGACTTTAGGATTTTTAATGGTACAATAAAAATAATACATGTATTAAATTTTCTTCCAAAATATTCCCACTGAGAGAGTAAAAAGGTTGACAATTTCTACTAATTTTACATCTCTAAACTAGCTATCCTCTAGTAAGTCCTATTCAGAGCGTTCTACAGTTCAGCAGTATCCTCAAAGAGCCTGCTCACATGCACAAAAGGCTTTCACTGAAAACATCAAATCTGATCAGCTTTAAAGCTTAGTATCCACTTTTCTCCACAGAAGGTTTATTTCCTCTGAAATTATGCTGAAATGAAATCCACTTATGAAATGCTTTTGATAGAATGCCTAATATATTCTTAATAGCTTTCCCTGCTACTTTATAAACATTTGGCATCCAAATGATCCATGAGACTAATACTTCTACTGATCTCTGCAAAATCCGACAAATGAATATTCTTACAGGTAAAAAACAAACTCCCATTTTGCCTATGCTGTTAGTGAATAAATATCTAAAGGTAAATTGCACTCCATTACATGAGTCTGAGGTCTGTGGGAAATAGAAGAATGTAGATACCACACCTACTTTCTTCTTAAAATACAGTGGCTCTGCATGTGCCTCTTAAAAAGGGGAAAGCATTTTAACATCATATACATGATGAAGATACAGTCATAGATCCTAAATAGTAGTACTACAAATATGAAAGACCGTCATAAAGCAAGCCCCTCGTTTTATTGCTGATACTACTTCTAATCTACAAATTCTGTTACCCAGGATGAACTAAATAATTGAAGCAAACCACCTCGATATAGTCAGCTCAGTTCAGAGATACTAAAAACACTTTTGAAAAAAGAAAACTTAAGTAATTAAGATAATTTAATTTAAAATTTGGCAACCATATTCTTTTTATAAAATGTAGAATCTCATCAGTTTCAATTTTAATAATAATTCAAAGGACACTTAAAATTATAAATGTACTAGTTAAGAATTTATGCTCTATAATTAGCTTTTGATTATAAAAGAACATGTAACACGTTAACCACAAAAAGTTTTTAGGAAACAATTAGTATGGATCCTTTCAATCTTTTTTCTGTGCACATATACACTTTTCTTAAACGAGATCATAATGAGCATTTGCTGGGATTAAGAAGCCCAATTCAAATTATTCAGAGTTTAAGCAAAAATACAGAATCTATTAACTCACATACCGATTCAAGAAAAAAATGGAGGTGAATCTAGAATTTAAAAATTGGCCAAAGAGCTCTTCTGGCCTCTCTGCCTTTTCTCTGGGGTTAATGTTACTGTCTGAGACCAAACTACTTCTCCGTAAGCTTGACTACAGCTTCCAGGAGCTAGCTCCAGGCTCAGAACTCCACATTCTATGTATTTTGGTTATTAAAAGAGCACTGCTCTCCTCCAGCTCCAATTCTAAAAATCCTAGGAAAGAATCCTGATGGCCTGGCTTGGATCAAGTGTCCACCCCTACAGACAGGAACACATAAAAAGAGGGCATGTCCAACCTGAACCAGGGAGCTAGAGCCGACAGAGAAAGGGATGACAATGGGGGAGAGCGAGAACAAAGGAAGGACAGACATAACTGGTGGAGAAATATATACCATCTGAGCAGCCACCTCAAGTTTTGGCTCCCATATCCCTGCAAATACTTTTATAATCTGTTCTCACTGAACACAGTGATGAGTATATAGACATTAAAACCACTTGCAGTGTTTTAAAAACTGGATACTGGGGGCGCCTGGGTGGCTCAGTGGGTTAAGCCGCTGCCTTCAGCTCAGGTCATGATCCCAGGTCCTGGGTTCGAGCCCCACATCAGGCTTTCTGCTCAGCAGGGAGCCTGCTTCCTCCTCTCTCTCTGCCTGCCTCTCTGCTTACTTGTGATTTCTCTCTGTCAAATAAATAAATGAAATCTTTAAAAAAAAAATAAAATAAAAATAAAATAAAAACTGGATACTCAGGTCCCACTGACCTATAAAGACTTTTCTAGAAGGACTTCTGTCATGAGCATTTTTCCATGTCACTGAATATTCCTTAAAAACATGGTTTTTAATAGCTGCACAGAATTCTAATATGGTTCTAAATTTTTTTCAATTTAATGATTTAAATCCAGAAAAACCACATACCATCCTGATCTTTTTTTGAACATAATACTCACAAGAGTCAAAAAGCATTTTATGAAAGCACCAACCACTGACATCTCCGCCACACCTTTCTCAGAAACTATGCCACAGGATTCTTTGTGGGGGGGTGGCGGCAAGAGAGTGGATTATGGGGTGGGTGGAGACAGTTAGGTGACCTTCTGTGACTTACCACTAGTAAAAATCTAACACTGAGGGTTTAACAAATGTCTTTAGGGGACAAAGATATACCTCAAAGAATGGACAGAGGAGCAAGGTATGGCCGAACCTAATTAAAGTAAGACTGAAGATTATAAACAAACACACTAAAACCCAACTAACAGGGAAGTCAGTGACAAGGGACAGGCGAGGTGGGGGTGGTTTGAAGCAGCCTCTCAAGTCTAAGGAAATGAAAGCCTATGAGTTTGTCACACGCCTCTCCTACTAGAAGAAGGGGATACATCTTATGGGTATACAAGCCAAACCTTCCTGGTCTGTTAACACTAGTCGCAAGAATCTTTCAACTAATTTCCCTTGATGTCACGTTCACCAATCAATTTCTTAGCTAAACTCTGGCTTTCTACAGCAGAAGAATGCACTGGCCCAGCAGGTGCAGACAGAGCTGAGAAGCAGGTGAAACACAGGACCTGGACCTTGCTTATCTTATCCTGCCAAGGCAATGTCCGGTCAAAAAGCAGACCCTGCCCAAACTCCTTGTCTGACACTTCTTCTGTTTTCCCTTCGAAGAAACTATCTCCAACGGCCCACTGATCCGCAGCATCCAGGTGTCTTTAAAACGAACACACACCACCCAAATAAGAAGGCTGAGACAATAGAATGTTATGAGTAAAAAGATAATCATCAAGGAACGAGGAATTATTAAGTAACAGGAAGTTATTAGAGCAAATGTATCCAGTAAGCAGTCAAGACCTTATATCCCCCATATCTCAGGTAGAGCTCAGAAGAAGACTGACAAGACACGGAGAGAAGACATGTGAAGGAAGCAGAAGCAACATCTAATAATATGACAATGAAAGGGAAGCACAAAGTCCTTCTTGAGAGACAAGCTGTCCCCACTTCAGAACATGAGAAAGCTTCTGCCATCACTGGAGCCCTCTGTTACTGCTGCCAGACGGTCAGGCCTCCTCTGCCCTCCGCCGCCCCCGCCAGTGGGATCCCCTGCTGTAATGGCCTCAAGCCACGCCCATCCCTGACCCCACCCAGGCAGTCTGCAGCGGCACCAGAAGGTGGATTTCTCTAGGGAGAATAGGTGACATCCAATGTCAAGACTGAAACATGTGGGCTCAAAGGGGACATTAAGGTTGAGAGAGAGATCAAATTCCCTAGGACTGAAAGAATATTCAAGTACTCTTTGACTAGTGAAACACACTTTTTTTTAAATTAACTTACAAGAACCGTATTATATAAATAGTAAATAAAAGTACCTTGGTTTAGAAAAAAAAAAAGGTATTTTATAAGTTCATGTAACATGTACTTTTCGAGGTCAATAAGTGAGAACAACGAGGCTATTTCAACAGAAGTATTCTAAATGAAAAGTTACAGATTGGAGCAGCTTTTTATCAGCCTTAATATCCAAGTACTGTTTAAGAGCAGCTTCAAGAAATCACAGAAATAAATTGTTCCAAATTAGTTTTAACAGCTCTCCTTGTAATCTCAGGATCCGCCTACAAATGACCCAGAAGTCTGAAAAAGAAATTATAAGAAATGTTTACTATTAAGTTAAATCACTAACAACTGCTACCCTTCCGATTCTTTACCAAAAATAAGGATAAGAAGTATCCATGACTGACAATGAGCAGCACACTACAACAGAGCACGATCACCTCTCAGCCTGTTTTGTCCTCCTCCATGATTGCATAACTCTCACGTCAGCACACACCAAGCAGATGTGCTGGGCCGGCACCTGCCACAGCGGTGCACTGGCCAACATGTGCAGACCTGCACGCTACAAAAGACCCAGGCATTAGAGCACCCTTCCTAATCAATGACACGGTAATGTAAGGTACACGAACAAAGGTGGCAGAAAGTGTTTATTCTGTCTGTCCCAAAACCAGTTAACCTGGTAGCATAAATCACCACCTGATGGGTCTCCGGCATGGAAATGTGTTGTCTGTCTGTGTGTCACAGGTCAGCGCTGCATATCGAAGAGGTGGTGGTACAATGAGGGTGAGGGTGTGTATAAGACGAAATCACAGCTTTGTCAAGTAATCTGTTTTACAGATTTGCTGTTGTAAAATTAACTGTGATGTTGCTAAGAAAAATACTTCTAAGATCTTCTTGTTCCACACACTGCTGTTCCCTTAAAGTTGGATGAAGCCCACTTATCCTGACCTATTTTTATTATAACAAAGACAGACAAAAACCCGGCTGAAAAAAAATCACAGTTTCTTTTTACCGTTGGAAAAAGTGATTTTTTCAGCACATTACCGCGTCTCTGTGCGCTTTTTACTTTTACCTAAGAAGGTTCACATCTATTTTCTCCCAAAGTTCCATTAAACAGATTTATAAGCCCTGATCTGCCCATTTGGGTAATAAAATCACGGCTCTTCTCCAAGGTGTTTAAGGGTGTACAATGTGCAGCCAGACTTGAGCTTGACTAGCTGTGAAAACTTAAGACAAAACACCTAACCTTTATGCTTCGGTTTACTCACTCGTAAAAGAGAGGTAACAGGACCTACTTCATAGGATGGTTGTACAAATTAAGGAAGCAAAGAAAATGGCACATTTTAAGTTGTTAAGAAGTGTTCACTGTTATTACTCTTACAGAAGGACTTAAATGAGTCAAAATGCTCAAAGATAAGCTACTAACAAATTTATACAATAAGCTACCTAACAAAACTTCTAAAAATGTTAGACGTCCTCAAAAGGAACAAAATGAATTCCCATTACACCGTGTCATATTATTTAGAGAAATTCTTCCTTAAAAGTTCACAAAAATATCTCCGAAGTTAGGAAAATGAAGAATGATGTTTTTCACAGCTTATAAAATAAGTTTTATAAAAATAAAACAAACCCATTTGAAATGACTGGGTGGGCAAGCAAGGATATGGTTCCCCTGTTCAGTTCTAATTACAGCTACAGAATTCGTTTTAAATTGTTTTAAGGAGGAAAAATAAAGAGGACACTTATCTGCCTTATTCCTGGAAGTACAGAGCAAGACGGTTAAGATGCAAGAGGAACTCTGCAAGTATTCTCATTATAAGGGACAGGGGGCAGCAGTTTCCAAGTTTACTCTGCGATGCAAAGGACGGGGTAAGAGGACATTAGAACATACAAACATAGGCACATAAGGAGAGGTAGAATCGTAGTTACGGTGAGTCTGATCTTCCAGACAGGGGAAAAAAAATGACATAAAATTAATTACTACAGTCTCTAAGGAACAGAATGCAACAAACGCTCTGCGTACCGAAGTTCCATCTTAGAGCCTCAGGCGGTGGCAAAGTTTTAGAGAAATCAGTCCTTTACTTCAAGTGCACGTGTGAGCAACAATCTGCACATCGCTAGCACCAAAGGCGGCAAAGGGCCCTCAGAAAGAGAAACCAACCTGCCTGTTTGCAGAGACGGAGTGCAGTTTCCCACAGGAGAGAAAGCAGGCAAAGGAAGGGGGGTGCAAAAGGAGGGCAGGAGGAGAACGCAGGGGAGCCGCCAGAGCGTGCCTGCTCCACGAGCGTCTACTTCTTTACTCGAACTGGGGCAAAGAAGAGGTGGCGTTTTCGTTTACCAACGATGCAAGCAGTTGCAGCACGGCCCCTGGCCTGAAGCTCGAGGCGGGGAGGAGGTCACAGTTCCCGCAGAACCGGGGGTACCCCACTACGCTCCCCGCCCCGCCGCGTTCGGGGCGGGCAGTGAAGCTGCAGGCAGGGCGGGCAGGCTGGGAGCTCGGGCGGACCCGCGGTGCCCGGGCAGGGGTCCCTCGGCCGAGTCGGCCGTGGTGCCCTCGGTCCAGAGTTGCACCCCGCCCCTCTGGCCCGGCCCGGGAGCCTGGATGCAGCCCTCAAAACCTGGCGGGAAGCGCAGGCCCCCACGCCCCCTCGGCCTCCGACCGAGCTTGGGCCAGGCCGGGACCCGCTTTTTGCGCCGGGCCGCTGCGGCAGCCCCACTCACCTCGCCGCCCGGTAGCGCTCGGGCTCGGGCTCAGGCTCGGGTCCCGGCGGCGGCGGCGGCGGCGGCGGCGGCGGCGGCTCCTCCATGGCGGCGGCGGGGGTGACGGCGAAGGCGGGCGGGGGGACGAGCTCGGCGGCGGCGGCGGCTTCTCTCATCCGTGCACGGGGCCTCGCATGGCCGCGGCGGGCAGTAAGCTGCAGCCTGGCGCGGGGGACGGGAGCCCCGAAGTGCGGGAGTGACTCGGCTCCGCCTCCGCCTCTAACCCGCCGCAGGAGCCGCTCGCGCCGCGGCCATCTTGGAAACGGCGACCGGCCAGCGCCGGGCTACGGCGGGCGGCGAGGGACAAGCCTCCGAGGGCGGCGGCGGCCGCGGGCGCGGCAGCGGACAGGCGGGGACCCGGCGAAGGGAGGGGCGCGGGGAACCGGGAGCCGCGGGCGTGGGCGACCGAGGCGGCGGCCGGGGAGGCACGTCGGAGCCCCTTGCCCCGGGGGCCGCTGTCGCGCCGCGGTCGCCTGGTTTCGCTCGCGGGGCGTGTGCGCTGGGCTGTGCGCGCCGAGTCCGCTCGGCGGCGGGCGGTGGGCGTGCGCGGAGCACCCGGGAGGGGCCGCGCGGCCTGGGCTAGGCGGCGATCCGAGGCTTGGAAGTGGGCCGTGAGCTTTAAAAGCAAATGGATCACCGCCAGAGGTGATGCCATCCTCAGAAATACTGTTGGCTGCAACGCAGACGCTCGCGGCCACACGCGGGCGTGGGGGCTCTGGGGCGCGCTGCTGAAAGTGCAGCCTTGGACAGACACGAGAAACTCGGATTTCGGAGACTGAACAAAGTCTCCGGATACGCAGGGCACGAAAGCCTCCCTCCTACCGACAGGGCTGGAAAGAGCACTGCTCTCACCTCACCTCGGTATCACAAAGTGGTTTTGATCCTCCAGAAACGCGGGCGGGGGTGCCCCTACAGTGAGGGAAGAGTTTTACAGATTGTTTCAGAGTTAGAGCGATGCTGTTGGAATTCCAGTGCGTCCTGTGCCCTTAGAAAGGACTGGAGGCTTCAGGTTTTAAGTTGCACGTATCTACATAATTTCCCCCCGTGTCAAGTCCGGAGTTAATTCAAAAACAGCATCATTTAAAATGAAGTATATTTCTCATCATTCAAATGTGCTGGTTTTTTAAACTTAATTCGGTAGAGTTTGAATACGTAAACTACACGTTTTGAATAAATGTTGGGAAGAAAACCGGTCAAGACAGAAAACTTGAAATACGGTTATATATTTTTTTTTATTGATTGATTGATTTGACACGCAGAGATCACAAGTAGGCAGAGAGGCAGGCAGAGAGAGAGGAAGGGAAGCAGGCTCCCCGCTGAGCAGAGAGCCCAATGTAGGACTCGATCCCAGGACCCTGGAATCATGACCTGAGCCGAAGGCAGAGGCTTTAACCCACTGAGCCACCCAGGGGCCCCAAAATACGGTTATATTTAAAGGCCCGTTGTGAAATTAGATATATTGCCCTCGAAGTAACTTACAGAAATTTCTGCTTTAGTCTCTTTTATCATGATAGTCTGTGTTGACATCCATTTCATTTGTTCAACAACATCCGTTCAACAAACACTTCTCAGATGCATATACGTGTCAGGGACTGTTCTAGATGCTGAGGTTACAGCAGTGATCCAAACAGACTAAATCTTGTTCTGGTAGAGCTAACCTCCTAGTTAATGAAGGAGAAGAGAAAGAAAACAAAAGAAAAACAAGTAACATGCAGCATAGCAGCCAGTGATAACTGCCTAGAAGACTTCAGCTGGGAAAGGAGTTGGTCAGGGAAATGTTTTACCAAGATTGGTGAAGATGGTTAAATGATTTGGTTATACAACCATTCTTACTTACAGGCCCGCAAGCTTGTGAATCCATATTTGATATACAGACCAGCATTTGAGAGACATGGGGTTTGTTGTTTTAATTTCCGTTTGACGATGCTGCCTGTTTTAGCATGAGCCAAACAAATTTTCATTTCGCTAGTCACGGAAGGCATCACATGTAGAAACCCCACCTAACTTGTACTAAATATTCAACTTAAGTGCAGTGAAGTTTTTCCTCGTTTAAGGTAATTTGGTGGTAGGCATCGACCTGTTTTTGTTACTTATGTTCTCCTATTCAGTGCTAACTCATTTCAGCAATTCTGAACAATGACTCCCTCAGCCCCCTGACTAGTGGGTCCCAAATCCTGTCAAATTCTACGTCCCCTGTGGAATCCCCACACTGGTCTCCTTTCACTAGTTCAGACTACCTTCATGTCTCCCAGAGATCACAGCAAGCCTCATGCGCCCCCAGCCCTGCTCCAGCACTCCCCTCCCAACCCAATCTGTCCTCACTCGGCAGTCACACTAATCTTTCCGAATCTCGATCCAAACATGTCACCCTCTTACCTAATTCATTTTATTGACGTCTCACTGCTGTCAGAATAAAGTCCACAAAGAAACTTCTGGGTTCTTCAAAAGCTCCATAGTTGGTCAAGGGACTAGGATTGTGTCCAAGTAGTTCCAATGCTGTCACACAGCCCTTTCCACCTGCCCAGGGCTATTCTGGGGGCGGGAGTGAGAGCCGGCACTCTGGCAGGCTAAGAATCGGCATCCATTCAAATGATAATTTAAAAATTGTTCGAGAGGGAGATATATGGTCACTAATTCATTTCCATTGTGTGAAGAAAGCTCAACAAAGTATTTCCCAGCTTTCTGTAATTCTGGTTCTCTTCTTTGTAAGTTTCTGGGCCAGAACCCTTCTTGGAAGGCACATTAGAAGTTTTACATAGTATACAATCAGATAAATCCCTCTCCTGTACACAGCCCTGTACCATATATCCTTCGGCATTGGTATTCCAACCAAGCGTGACAACTGAATTTGATGGACCTACCGTACACACATGAACACCCAAGGCACAAAAATACTCCACAAATATGAATCAGGAAGTGACTTCCTGTGGCTATCTTACTTCCCACTTAAGAGTACTCTCTAATTCAGTGGGAACCAGACAAATTTACACATAAGCCGTCGTGTAAGGCATCTTGTATAGAAACCACACGTAACAGGCTGAATGGTCAAGATAAGCACAGGAACGGCTTGCCCCAACCTAGGCCCCCACAGCACCCACCCGCTCCAGCCCTCAGATTCCTTTTCTGCCTTCTCCCACTCGAGAGTGTGCTCCTTCACACTAGGATGCTTCCTTTGCAATCCCCCGTAGTGACTCCGAATCACCAAGTGGACGGTGCTGGAGGGAAGGGGACCGAGCTTTCACCTGGCCGTCTCTGGTGCCCAGCCCTGTGCTCCATAACTCATCAGAGCCAGTAAATACTATTGTGCTCAGGATGTAGGTGTTTTTATTTTTAGCCCTAATGAACTACTATTGCAATCAGATTTTGGTCTCTAAATTTATCACTCTTGTCACATGACTGGCCTCCTTGCCTTTCATCATGGTCTCAAAACCAGTGACGACACGATCCGCAGAGGATCACCCCTCACTCTCAGGCCTGAAGACTGACTCCCCGTGGCCATTATTAAATGCCTCTACTTTAAAATGGGTTACAAAAGCGAGATTAAAGTTTTACTAAAGATCCAGTTTACATTGAGCTATGTAACATTTTTAACTTGCTTGCCATGAGTTTCAGGCCCAGTTTGAAGTCTCAAACGAATATATATATATAGTTATATATAACTATATATATAGTTTATATATGTAGTTTATATAATGTATAAAATATATATATTAAATATTATATAAATATTTATTATTAAAGATATACATATATCTGGAGTTTGGGATTCTGTTTTTTATGACAAAGACAGTCCATGTAAAGGGCATCACTGTGGCACCTCAGGGTCTCAAAGACCACCACTCTTAACACCTTAGCATCTTATCAAGGTGGGCATATGAGCAGAAAGTCAATTTCATGGGTTTTTTTGCAAGCTGATTCAAGAAGCTGCTGCAAGCCAAATTTATATGCCAAGCTGTGCTATAAATAGGGTCATGCCTTTGTTAAAAAAACAAAACAAAACAAAACCAGGAAATTTTAAGGCTATAGCTTTTTCAAATTATTACGAGCATGGGACTACACTCGACTTAGCATGAGTTCCTCCCCTCCCCATGGTATTCATGAGCTTCCCACCCGAATTCCTGTGCGAAGCCCAGACGGATGTCCCCAACCAGTCCCTGTCCTCTCCAGTGGCTCCTTGGCAGCTCTGCCCAGCTCTGCAGAGGCAGAAAGACGAGGGCGCAGACATCCCAGTCTGCTCGGGACCAGCGGGGGCTGACTCATTTCCACTCCAGCACACACACAGAGAAAGTCAACTGAGACAGAAGTAAGAATTTCACTCCTCTGTGAACTGAGCATTACACACATAGATACTTTTTTCTGGAGTGATACAATGACATCAATTTCTACTGTCCAGTAAAACACAAAAAATACTGGATATATTAAAAAGATTAGTTACTGTACTTTTTCAATGGTCCTTGTAACATTTAAGCTTCACCCTTGTCTGGTGAGTAGTGAGAAGTTAGGTAAAATCTCCCCTGTTTTTTCTGACAGGTGATTTGCCTGTTTTGTTATTTCTCCATCAGGACCCAAATCATCCCTTATTTCAGACATTCTCCTCTATAGGAACAAAGGGTCTCAGATCAGCCCCCGAGGACTCTGAATCATTAAACAAAGGATAAAAACTCTCTCTCTTTTTCAGTGGTTATAAGGGTATGAAGGAGACCACCAGGGGAAAAGGCAGTGTCCTCCAACAAGTGAAAAGTTAGGCCAGAGAAGGGGGGCGGAGCTCCAGAGGTCCCCAGCCTGAAGAGCACACCAGTCCTTTTCCTACTGGCAGGCAGTAAAAGTGAAGAGAGCCCACACTTCTTCATTCCTGTTCTGACTTCTCAATTCACCTCTCCAGAGTCCTGCCAATGAGAGCTTTAAGCAATTAAATCCCTGCGGAAGCCCACTCTTCTTGCTAGCCAAAAATTTCTCTCATTTCCCCACTAACATGTCTCCAGAACTTGCCTGACCCTCTCCCTTCCGTTCCTCTTTCAGACGTCCAGGTGCGAGCTTTAGAGAACTATGAAACCACAAGCTACAGTTCCCGAATGATTTTCTGATCCCTCCAATCCGTAAGCGCGTACTTTGCACGTGACATGGAACCAGGTACACAGAAAGGATGTCTGAACCAGCGAGAAGGTTGGCCCGAGGCTTCTGCTCTTCACTTATTCATGCCGAAGTCAGTCCTTCCAAATGCAGTTCAAGTTCTCCCAAACCACTCTGGGAAGACGTTTCAGAGCTCCACCACCAGTCTGACCTAATCTGACAATTGTCCCCTAACACCTTGGGTGAACCCTTACTTCAGCACTCTCTTCCTCCCTAACTGCAACTAACTGCATTGGTTAATTACATGTGTCTTTCCTCGCCTGTGATTTTCTAGGGAAAGCAAGCATTATTTCTTGCTATACTATCTCTTCAGCACATAGTACATGTTCAGTAAAATGCTGGAAACATGAACTGGGTGGATAAATGAATATATGGACAGATGGATAGATGGATGGATTTATTTGGGGAAATGAGCCTACGATAAAAATGACTGTGGTAGGGACGCCTGGGTGGCTCAGTTGGTTAAGCAACTGCCTTCGGCTCAGGTCATGATCCCGGCGCCCTGGGATCAAGTCCCACATCGGGCTCCTTGCTCAGCGGGGAGCCTGCTTCTCCCTCAGCCTCTGCCTGCCATTCTGTCTGCCTCTGCTCATTCTCTCTCTCTCTGACAAATAAGTAAAATCTTAAAAAAAAAAAAAAATGACTGTGGTACACAAAGACTCTAAGAAGCATCATAAGGCAGATTTTTTTAAAAGTGTAACAGATGTTCTAAAGGGTCAGAGACAATCAAGGTGGACCCCAGTAAGGAAGAAAAGTTACATAATAAATAGACATTCAGTACGGGAGTAAAAAGCAATGTTAATTCATATTATGTGAAGCTTTAAGTCACACAAAAAAATTAGAACAGAAATAATCTCGATTCTTATACCGAATCTTATGAAGACTCTTAATGACCCTTTTGGTTGTCTGGGTATACAGACTTACACACCAAAAAAAAAAGAAAAAGTCTCTTACTTTTTTCTGGTTAAAGTAAAAGAACAGTAGTAATGGATAAATATTAAAATGGAATTTAAAACACTAATTTTTACTGAGATATGACTCTGATGCACATCAAAAACATTTGGAGCCAATGGACTTATAACCAAGTCCAGAAAGAAGTTCCAAAAAGCCAAAGACCAATCCTTCTGAAGTTTACATTTTTAGAGTGGTTTTGCAACAACATGAAGTCTTTGAATTAAAAACATTCTTCAGGGCCCCCGGGGTAGCTTATTTGGTTAAGCATCCAACTCTTGACTTCAGGTCCTGGTCTCACAGCTGTGAGATCAAACCCCGCCGCCCCCATGGGCTCCACGCCGGACACAGAGCCTGCTTAAGATTCTCTCTCTTCCTCTTCATTTCCCCGTCCCCCATCACTTTCACCAAAAAAAAAAAAAAAAAAAAACCACCAGAGAAAACATTCTTTAAAGCCGCCTAATCTAACCATGTTCTCAGCACAAGATTTTTCTCTTCATTAATCACAGAAGTATCCAAGGCTTGAATTTCCTGGTTTCGTAAGACAGTCTAGTCTGTATTTTGACAACTCTTATTTTTTGGAAATCAGTGTTTATAATAATTCCAAACCTGCCTCCTTAACACGTCTACCCAATGTCCTATCTAAGACAACACAAAATAAATGTTTGGCATTTGAGAACAGCTATTTTGTGGATCTCCCCAAAAATGGTAACAACAAATTTATTTTTTCTAAAATTTCTAAATTTTTCTAAAATTTTTTCTAAAATTTCTTTTTCCAGATTAATCATCCTCTCCCCTCCACATCAGACTTGGGTGGTATAAGGCTGGAGATGACTCCCCTGGGGGAGTTCTCTTACTGCCGTTTACTTGACAATTCAGGTTTGATTAGCATCGTTTTGATTAAACTAATCACAGAATTTGAAATCATAACCAGAACATTTTCACTTCATGTACATTACAAAGTATAATCAAAGTATGTTTAAGAAAAGAACATGTAGGGGCGCCTGGGTGGCTCAGTGGGTTAAGCCGCTGCCTTCGGCTCAGGTCATGATCCCAGGTCCTGGGTTCGAGCCCCACATCGGGCTCTCTGCTCAGCGGGGAGCCTGCTTCCTCCTCTCTCTCTGCCTGCCTCTCTGCTTACTTGTGATTTCTCTCTGTCAAATAAATAAATAAAAATCTTTAAAAAAAAAAAAGAAAAGAACATGTAATTGTTAATTCTCCTATTTAAACAAAGGACATTGCGTGTTCACAGCCACCAGGATCATTCACCAGTGTAAAAGGAAGGTGAAGAAAAAGAAAAATTTTTGTGATTTGGACCACCACTTTTCAAAATTTGAAGTCTATGCCCATCACCAGGAGAGTTTGTTAAATTGCAGATTCCCAGATCGGTAGGTTTAGAACAGGAACAGAGAGTCTGCATTTTTAACAAGCTCCCAAGCACTTTGGATGCTGCCCAAAGGTGGGCCATGCTTGGAACTGCAAGGATATAGAAGGCTGCTTGGATAAATCACAGAACTGTGCTTACAAGAAATGACCAAAAGAAAAGATGGAGGTGTTAATTTCAAGGAAAGAGAACTAAGTCCCCTGGTCAGGGGCAAACAGCAAGTATATGATGATCATATGATGATCGTGGTATTGTGGGTTGAACTACATTCCTCAGAAAAATACCTTGAAGCCCTAACCCCCATACCTGTGAATGTGACCTTATTTGGAAAGGGGATCTTGGCAGATGCATTTAAGATGTAAATGAAGCTAAAGCTGAAGCCATACCAGAATACAGCGGGCCCTTAATTCAACTCCAGAAGGCAACAGGACAGTGGAGACAGAGATTGGAGTGACATATCTACAAGCCAATCCATGATTGCTGGCAAATGTCAGAAGCTAGGATGTGGCAGGGAAGGATCCTCCCCTAGAGGCTTCTGTGGGACCCTGGCCCTGCAAACACCTTGATTTTGGACTTCTGGCTTCCGGAACTATGACAGCATCAACATCTGTTCCTCGAAGCCACTGGGTTTGTGGCACTTTGCTGGACAGCCCTCGGATACTGATACACTTAGGTGGCACGCAGTGACTGGGAGAACCCGCAGCCCCTCCAGGAAATCACTGTGGGAACGCCAGGCAGCTGTGTGGTGGTCCACTGAGGGCAAGCGCTTAGTATGGGTGGGAGGACCCAACAGGATAATAGCCATGAGACAAAGGTCACCCACTTGGGATAATTCAGGGCAGAATGCATTTATATCAGAGCAGATGAGCAACTTATGTGGGGAAAAGATCTTTTGACATTAGGTTTTTGCAGGAATAGTAAAAGAGGTTTGGAAAGTAAGGTATCGATCAATGGGTCTCCCCTTTAGCTCCACGACAGAATCACTCGGGGAAGTTTGAAAAACACATTAATGCTCGGGTCCCGCCCATCTCCTACATCTAAGTTTACTGGTCTGGGAGAGGGCCCCAGCGTCCACAGGTGGAGGAAATTCCTCCGGTGATTCTAACATCTAGCCAGGGTCAGATCTGCTGCTATAGACCCACAGTTTCAACTGCAGGATGGGCTTAGGAAACATGGTCTGAGAGTGTGCCTCAACGATGTACTTTGGGACTGATGTGAACAACACTGTGTAGCCTAGAACTGGGAATACCGGGGGCAAACGGGCTGGATATCCAGCTGCTAGCCAGGACCCGGGGACTGCAAACAGAACTTTCCAGCTAGCCTCGACAGACCACGTCGAGTATTCGCATCCCGTGTGTTTGCCTTCCCCCATGGATCACAGACCTGTGCTCACACTTGTCTGAGGTTTGCAAACAGAGGCTTGATATATTTTGACCCATTTTCCTTTGTTTATAGTGGGTGGGTGTACTCGTGTTCCAGGGCCGCTCTCACAGAGTACAACAAACAGGGTGGCTTAAGACAACAGAACTTTATTCTGTCCCAGCTCTGATCCAGGTGTCCAAAATCAAGAAGTCGGCGGAGCTGCTTCCTTCCTGGGGACTGAGAGGGAGAATCTGCTCCAGGCCTCCCTCCTGGATTCTGGCTGTGGCTAGCAATCCCTGGCATTCCTTGGCTTGAGGTAGGCGTGGCTTCTCTGCCAACGCCGTCATGTGGCTCTCTTCTCTCTGTCTCTGTGGTCTCTTCTCTTCTCCTAAGGACCACCAGTCACACTGGATGAAGAGCCAACCCTACTCCAGTCTGACCTCACCTTGACTCATTATATCGACAACAACTCTATCACTGATAGGGTCATATTCTGAGGTTCTGCCCAGGACGAGAATTTAGGGTGATGCTGTTCAACCCAATGCAATGAATCAGTGTGGCCTCTGTCACTCTAAAATACTCCACATTAGAAATCCTCATTTGGCTTGCAAACTCCCTGCCAGACGGATTGGTTCGTATGTACCTCTGTGCCTTCGACCGTGCTCTACACCACGGCAATGCACACTTCTACATGAATTAGAGTCATGTACTGAACACAAGCCAGACTTCAGGGCCTACCAGGCGCTGCTGGGTCAGAGTCTCTGGGGATGCAGACTGGGGACAAGCATTTTCCAGGGCTCCTGGGTCGTCCTGATGGGTTCAGGCCATGCTCTCTGCACACTGGTGAGACTGGTCTGGGCTTTGACTGCATAGACTTTGCAGTGAGGAGCTGAGTTCAAAGTCTCACAGCGTGTATTAGTCAGGGTTCTCCAGAGAAACAGAATCAATAGGAAACATATGTGTGTGTGCGTGCATGTGTGTGTGTTTGCATGTGTGATTTTAAGAGAGATTTTAAAAGAAATTGGCTCCCAAGATTAGGGAAGTTGACAAGTCTCACATCCAGGCTATGTGCTAGAAGGCTGGAGACCCAGGGAAGGGCAAATATTGCAGATAAAATCCAGAGGCCACCTTCTGGCAGAATTCTCTTATGTTCAGCAGAGATCAGGCTTTTGGTCTATGCATGCTGACAACTGATTAGACAAGGCCCACCCACACTATGGAAGGCCATTTGTTTTACTCAATTTTACCAATTTTAATATTAATCTCATCCCAAACACATTCACAGAAACATCCAGAACAATGTCGACCACCTATCTTGTTACTACAGTCCAGCAAAGCTGACACATAAAACTAGCCATCACAGAGGCATTTCATCGAGTCTGGCACTGAGAGAGGGCTAAGGAAGGGAACAGAGGAGGGAAGGTAGGGGCATGTTGGCACATCTTAGGTCTGTGTTTCTCTGAGCAGGATCTTTATACCACCAGCACTGGAATCACTAAACAGAAATGCAAATCACGGGGCCCCATCCAGGAATCAGTGACTCTGAACCTGTGGGGTAGGCCCCAGCCATCTTTATTTTAAACAAATTCCCCGGGTGCCACAAAGCGAGTTTAAGACCTCATGTTGACCAATCAAGTGCAGATCTAGACTGGCCAAAGTGTCCATTCTACCAAGCACATCTGTCACAAAGCACTACCTGTGGGCCTTTCTGGAAGGAAGCTGCTGAGCAACAGCCTGGGGCAGGAGGTGGCCCTGGAGTAGGGATCCATGGGTAGCAAGGGTGCAGGACATCGAGGGACAGGGAAGGACAGGGAGCAAAGGTACGTGCAGGGCTGGGGCCCAGGCAGTCCAGACAAGGACGCGGTGGTAAGGGAGGGTCCCTGGCTGGGGAGTAGAAAGTACAGGATTTCAAATGTCAGTCTGTACTTCGTGTGCAAACCACAGCCCTGGAATGATTCTTCTCAGTTTATAGAGTCTCGGTTGTAAAATCTGAGGACAATACGAAGCATCCCAATAAGAGGACAGATTAAAACGCATTTGGAAGTGGCCGCTGAAACCCCAGCAGCAGCGCCGAGTGACGAGGTCGGCCTGGGCCTGCAGCCCGCGCCACGTCAGGAGGGGCTCACACCCCCGTCCGCGTCTGAAACTCGGAGCCCTTCAGGCTGGAGACTGTAAATCTCTCTCTGAGCCGGCAGCCTGTGGTGTGACTCATTCACACCCGATCCCCAGTCCGAGCCTCCCTGGGTCCCGCTCGGCTGGGTGCTTGGGAACTGGGTGAACACAGAACCAGAGCGTGAGGCTTGGACACGTCAGAGGCTTTCAGGCCAAACGTCCTCATGTCCCCTGCCGCCTGCCAGGGACTGGCGTTTGTTATTATTAGGTCATCGCCATGGCGTGTTTACGAACTGTCCTAACACCTCAGGCACACGAGGCCAGATGTGTGGGAGAGTGTTCTGGTTACTTTATCTGCGCGCTGGGTCTGCTCCCGTTTCCTCTTTGGAAAACACTGAAACCAGCATGCTTAGCAATCTGAGATAAAAGCATCTAGTTAGTGAAAAGTAGGAATAATGCATGAGTGTGAAGATGACCTTTGTCCTGCAGACACAAGCTTCTGCAGATCCTTGGTCCCCTTCCCTGTCTCTCCTCTGTCACCTGAGTCGAGAGGTAGAGGGGACAGGGAGGCCCGTCATTCGCCGACTCTCTCCACGCACACTCCTGGGCCACTCCTTCTATCTGGGGTCCACAGGCCACTGCCCACAGCCATCAGGCTTCCAAATTCCATGATGTCATCTCCTAATTATTAAAATTTGGTTATAAAAACCCTTCAGCCAGTTTATCTAGGACATGTCTTGCAAACCAGCCTCCCTAGAAGTGGCTCTTAGGCACTCAAGATGGGGATAAAGTGGTTTTTTTAAAATAGTCATGTGAAGTTTAAGAAAGAACGTTGTCAACATCAGAGCATAAAATAAATAATAATTTAAGATAAGCATTAGAAAGAAACCTCTGGCTTTACCGTGATGACTGTCATCGAAATGTTTACAGGAGAGTAACAGAAAATCCTTTTAAAGCTTTTTAAAGCGATGTCCTATTAGCAACAGTAACCATTTCTGTCCTTGCAAATTAAAATTCCGCCCTGGATTTCTGAGCACCTTCATGACAACTCATTCCAGGGGAGATTATTATTCACCTACTGTATGCACAGCTCTGTGCTGGCCATGGACGGAAAGGTCACTCTCTCCCGGGAGTGTGCAATCTGGTTGCGAGGTCAAACAAGTGTGGGTAACATTCAAGAAACGATGTCAGGGGGCGCCTGGGTGGCTCAGTGGGTTAAGCCGCTGCCTTCGGCTCAGGTCATGATCTCAGGGTCCTGGGATCGAGCCCCGCATCGGGCTCTCTGCTCGGCAGGGAGCCTGCTTCCTCCTCTCTCTCTACCTGCCTCTCTGCCTGCTTGTGATCTCTCTCTGTCAAATAAATAAATAAAATCTTAAAAAAAAAAAAAAAGAAACGATGTCAGGCAGTAAGCTCTGCCCTGCTCCCTGCCCACCCTTCTGGATCTGGCCCAGACCCCACCTCCTCTGCGACAAGGTCCTCGGCCTCTCCAGGTGGCCCATCTCTCCTGGCCTGGGTTCCCCTATTCATGGTTCATTCTGTCACTTCCTGGTGTACAGCCTTTACTTTTGACTCGATTGTCCGGTATGTGCTGCATCTGTCCGTGAGCTGGGTGGCTCCCCCAATCTTTGGGGGGAACCAAGATTTACATTTCTTTTGCATTCTCTGATGTTGACAATGTTCTTTCCTTAATTCTACATGTCTTCCTAAAAAAGTCCATTTTTATCTCACTCTAATGTGCCTAAGAGCCACTTCCACACTCATGAATCAAAGCGCATCGTGGCTCTGAAGGTGTTTGGAGCAGCCCCGTAGGTCTGCTGGAAATGAATTTCTAAATTCTACCAAGCCTGCACAGAGGCAGCTATTAAAAACCACCAATGTCTGGGTGGCGAATACATCAGTTCCTTGCAGTTTCCAATTCTGAGCAACAGCGGTGTTCCAGAGATTTCTGTACTGGGATAAGTTACTATAGTTCGCTGAAGCCAAGTACAGTGGCTTTTAAGCTGCAGAATCTCGCTGCTCTGATGAGAAGGATTCACGGTCTGAGCGGCGTGAGGGTGTGGACGGCCTGGGGTCGTCTAGGCTGTAGACCTCAGGAGTCAACACAGGACCTTCTTAGGCCTCCATCAACTACTCAAAAGTGGCCTTGGGGACATGTGAAACACTGCCTCATACTTTATGCTGGTTAGTATAAGGAGTTTTGAGTTTGAATATAAACACTGCAATGTAGAGAGCTTCACACCCATAATGTATTTCTGCAAACCGTCTCACAGTCTTGAGGAAGAGCCTTGGGTCTGCTGTGAGGAGTTTTCTTCGTGACCCTGGGTCTACCTGAGTGACCAAGAGCCAGTGTCTGACCCTCTCTGTCTACTTTTCTCAACTAGTATTTTGAGAATGAGCCATGGGTGAAGTGTCCAATTCCAGAAAGCTGTCCTCTACATACCTGGTGGGGACAAGTAAGTTGGCCTTGCTGCTCCACCATCTGGGAACCTGCTACACCCCGGAACTATCACAGGAGCAGACAGATGCACTTGCTGAAGGACGTTCAGAAAGATTCGTTCCCTTCCCCTGCTGCCTAGACCATCGGTCATAGCTCAGACTGTGAAGAAATTCTTTGAGCTTTAAATGGGAAACTGATGCATCAGACCACGCGTTCTGCCCAGCATCCGTGCAGGGGGAATCCTACCACGTACTAGAATCTTCGCAGTAATGTCCCCCACCCTCAAGCACTACTGATTTCCTCTCTTTGCCTCAGAAAACAGGACCCCATTCTTTGCTCGTTAGCCCTATTTCCCAAACCTGTCATCATCCCTCTAACTCTCTCTTAGAATGCTTTCTGTTTTCTCTCTCTCCTCAAGTTGAGAAACCTACAAGAGAGGCAGCATTGTCTTGGTCTTTCTTGCAATGGATACATCTTCTTATGCCTTGGAGTTAAATTTTAAATTTTATCTTCCTGAATTGCAGTTTCTTTCTTTCACGGCAGCAGGCCATGGAGATCAGATTGGGGGTTACAGATCAGATTCATTTGCTCTTTTACGCTTCTACCTCTTGTCAAGAAACATTTATTCTTTGTAATAAACGTACTCAGGTTCAAAACAAGCTGTAATACCTTTCTGCAAAATACGCAAGCATATCCAAAAAATTAAGAGATGCTTTTTACCCGTAGGAAATAGCCAATTCTGCAGTTATTTTAACTCTGTTTACCTTGACACACTCAGGCTTAGGTGAGCAGACAATTTTCAATTCTTGGACCAAGTTCTTCCTGCAGACTTCACACCACATATACAACACAGATTCAGGTAACAGTTTATCCCCAAATTTCATATATTTTTATATGTTCTGCTGTTCTGAGACTTAAGAGAACTGTGTCTCACAGAGGAGGTGATGTCACAGGGAAGGGGGAGGCCTTATTCATTCATTCAAATACCTATTTATTGAGCTATGTTTGGTGCCCACCACCTGTCTGAAGGCAGAGGTTTTAACCCACTGAGCCACCCAGGTGCCCCCAAACCCAGTGTTTCTTACTTTTATCAAACATTTCAATTCTGATGGGCCCATCTTCACACTCAAGCATCGCCTCATGTGGTTCCTGGTTACCATATTAGACACCACAGCACCGACTGACTAATTATAACTGATAATAATAATTATATAAATTGTTTGGCTCTTTTTGTTGCACTAGTTGCCAGGAAACCCAAAGCTAAATTTGGTGCTCGATTACAGAAGATTTTCTCATCCCGAGTTCCTCTAAAATTTTTCTCCCTTCTCAATGGATTTGAATATTTGTGTTTTGTATGTCTTTGTAGAGAAGTAATTTAATACTAATAACAGCCATAATGATAATTGCCTTTTATTGTTCATAATAATACCAATCTATCACCCACTCGCTGTGTACAAGGCAGAGCACCATCTGACCTCCGTAGGCCTCACAGCAAGACAACGGTCAAGCTGAGGCCAGAGCTGAGATCTGATCCCAAAGCCTTCCTTCTCAGCCACTCGGTTCTTGTCATGCTTATAAGGATGACCAGGAGTATCAGTTTGTGCGGGGAACCTCACCTACACTCCTTCCTTCCATCCTCAGGAGAAACTTGTGGGACAGTTACCTTGCTCGCGTTGTTCAGGTTAGGATGGAGGCTCAGAGGTCAGCTCCCTGGTCGCGGTCCAGCTAATAAACACGAAAGCAAGCAGATGAACTCGCACTCTTAGTCCATTCGCTTTCTAAATGCTCTTTGCTTCAATGACATACAACTAACTTTAAAGGATCCAATCCCTTTTGAAGACCAACACATTACAAAGTAATTCATTCAATAACTACATTTCGAGTCCCTTTTATGAGCCAGGCCCTTCCCCTCCCTGCCTTCCAATGGTGGGATTCACAAATGGGAAACACAAACCTGGGACCTTATGGAGTTCCAAATGGAAGAAATGCAGAGTGAAACAGTATGTTACCGATACTATCTGGAAATTCTCGGCTGGATTTTTGCTTAGGAGGTGCTAAGCCCAGATTTGCAAATGAACATATCTAGCAAAGATGAGAGGAGTAAAATAAATGAGAAGAAACAGTTCAAACCACTTAGAACTCTGACTGGATGCACGAATGTGTCAGCGTTGACGGCCACCGTTCCGCTTCTCCTAAAATGCCCTGTACACCCTCTCGATCTCTATGCGTGTGCCCGTGAGCCACCCAAAAGGCCAAGTGCCCACGGAAGGAGACAGCCCACACCTTGTCTCAGCATATACTGATACTCGGTGCCATCAGCTACCCTGCTCGGGTGGCCAACCGAGTTCCCCGGATGAGACCTCACAGCTGCTTTCTTGAAGGTTTGGCAGGGCCCTTGTCGATGCATTTTATCAAGTTCGACACGCAGGCGGGTGGCAAACACACGAGCAGGAGGCACCCGTGTTTTGGTTGGTGCTTCATTTTCCCATTCTCCCCCAACACCTGGGCCTGACACAGTCTGATAACAAATTAATGTGCACGACTCATTGCCCCGTCAAATGAGGATGCAGTCACTCAGCCGGCACGGTGCAGCCTGGGTTTTTGATGCTCTGCCTCTGCGACCACACAGGCAGATGAGTAAACATATGACTTAGCCGTCGTCAAGAACCCGACGGCTGTCACCGACACTCCTACCCCCATCCTGTTCTCTATTTTGAGATTATATCTGATTCTAAAAATATCACAGTCTTAAGACTAACCTTTAGATGACACTTGACTTTTCATGCTATAGTGTCCTTAATCATCCCTCAAAGCCAGTGATTTTGAAGGAATTCCTCCCCTGGAAACCTGGCACGGGTGAGTCATCTTCACTGGAAGACTGTATGTTTTCCGGGATGCCTCGCAGAAAGTTGCTACAAGGAACAGAAGCATGCTTTAATCAACTCAGGAAAAATGGAGCTTATCATAAGGACATAAGGAAAATGGAGTGGAACAGGATATAGAACGCAGGTCTAGGGGCTGATGCACAACCCCACAGAAGCTTGGCGGCTCCATGGTCTACCGCCACTCTGTCTCCTGGCCAACATCCTCTGCTATAATCATAGCTTTTCTCACTTACAGCCTCAGACTGCACGGCCCTGATCCTCGCCCATGACATCCTTCCCACCGCTACCCCAGCATTCACCAATTCACATTCCCTACAGAGATGACTGTCTGGGCCCAACCCAACTTTTAAGACCGTATGTCACTGGCCAGCTCACAGATTTGTTTACCTTGAGTCGGATGCCCAACTCGGGTCCAACCCGTAATGGCTTTGGAGGCGGGGCAGGGTGGGAAGGATGTGCCGTCAGCAAGTGTGTCTAGCCGGCAAGGATCCGTGAATGGGCGGAATCCCTAAGAGGTGTTGTCCTGGATGACACTGTGATGTTTGCCTTGCCCCGTGCAGACAAATGAAATCACAAAATATGCTAGTCAACTCAGAAGGATCTGGGAATTAAGGCCCGTGTGTGAAGTGGAGGAAGAAGACGATTGGAGAGGACAAATAAATTAAATGCAGCTGGATTAACTGCCGAAATCAGTGTTTGTTAGCCACTCGACACACAGCACGGTGTAAGCGTTTTATACGCGTTATTGCATCTAAGCCTTCCAAATATCCTGGAAATAAGTGTCCCTAACCCATTTTCATTTGTTAGGAACTGAGGCTTGGAGACATTACCTATGTCACTATGTGATTCAACGTAGTAGAGCCAGGATTTGAACCCAGGTAAACTTGAGTCTGAAGTTCTTCCCACTATAAAACACGTAGAGAAAGAACTAACAAGTATTAGCATCATTATGATCTACCTGCAAAAAAATTATAAAATACAGCTATTTCCTTGCAGACCAGACCCATATTGATTTGAATCAACAGTAACTCAGAGGCAACTTGACAGCATTACAAATGTAACAAATTGCTGGGTTATAACAAAGTGAACACTTATTACTTGGAAAAAGACCAAGCCCTTAAAATAATTCATTTTAATCGACCATATAAACGATCCTTGTCACTACCAACAAAATGCAATCTGGTAACTCACTGAGCCAATCTGCTATCCTAGCTCCTTTCCCTTATGTCTTTCCAGCTGAGCTGAACTAAATCAAAGTACTGGCCCAGTCATACCTTGTCCTGAAAGGGCTCTCACAGCTTATTTCTGTATTTCTTTTTAATGCAAATATCAGTTTATTAATCATATCAAGAAGACATTGTGTTAAGCTCTCCGAGATATAAAATAATGCGTTTTTTAAAAGATTTCTTTTATTTATTCGAGAGAGAAAAAGCAGGGGGAGAGGCAGAGGGAGAAGCAGACTCCTCTGCTAAGCATGGAGCCTGACGTGGGGCTCGATCCCAGGACCCTGAGATCATGACCTGAGCTGAAGGCAGGTGGTTAAGCCACTAAGCCACCCAGGTGCCCCGAGAAATAAAGTACTGTGAAAACTCAGACCCGATCGTTAAAGATTTAGAACCCCGTGAATCTAAAATGTAGCATGACACCCACCGTTGATCTGATGCACACCATAAGAGGAACACATACTTTTCCTTGAAGTGAGATGGGAGAATAGACGCAGTTGTTCATAACTTTTCTTCCGCCTGCTAAAAACTGGCATTGTCAGATCAAGGTAGAAATGTATCATTTTTGGCCAAATAAGTTTGTGGGATTTAAAAAAAAAAAAAAAGCACAAGCAGGTACAAAATAATCTTAGAAGTCAATATCAAAGTTTAAGCATAAGAATAGATAATACTTTAGACAAAACAAACGAGCAAAGGGGGAAAAATAAGAGGGAGAGAGAGAGAGAGACAAAGCAAGAGACAGATATTCTATCTGAGTTTTCTCAGCAATGTTCTGAGTGATAAGAGCAGGCACTTTAAACTTGGGGAGTGCAGCCCTGACGAGCCCCTCCTCAGAGCTGGGATGGATGAGGGATAGAGTCCTGTGGCACAAGGAGAGAAGGTTCCAGAGAGGGGAATGGAGAAGCAAAATTAGGATTCCAACCTATAAATCTGAAGGCCAAGGTAATAGGAGCTAAAATTTTAGTCAGGAGAATGGGCTGCAGGGGAGCCTGGGTAGCTCAGATGGTTAAGTGTCTGACTCTTGGTTTTGGCTCCAGATATGATCTCATGGTTGTGAGATCAGGCCTGCATCGGGCTCCACACTGGGCATGGAGCCTGCTTAAGACTGTCTCTCCCTCTCCCTCTGGTCCCCCACCGCCACTTGCATATGAGCTCACTCTCTCAGAAAAAAGAAAAAAAGAAAGAGAGAGAGAGAATGGACTGAAAAGGAAGTAATCACAAGTAATCAGGGGCTAAGCCCCAAGCAGCAGATGTGTGTTGGAACTTCCTTCCTCTTTTTTGAGCCTCGCACAAGCCCCTGGGTAGTCCTGAACTTGACTGTGATGCCAGGTGACACAGATGCGTTACTCTTGGGTAAAAACATTGACTTTTTTTCGCTCTTCCCATCCCTAACTCCTACCCATTGCAGCTAACTCTACTGAGAGCAGCGTGCCTCCCTCAGGCACAACAGAATTAACATGCATTCTTGGCATCTAGATATAAGATAATTCTTAGGAAAGATTGAAAAGAAGGTTAATCCAGTCTTTTGGCCATTTTCCAGTCCTGAAATTGTAAAATCAACACAGCTGAATTTTAAAACAAGAGTCCCCACCCTTTAATGCCCGGTCATCTCTGGGGAGCAACCTTGGATATTTCAGGCTTGGCTGGAAATTAGTTAATTGCGAGGCCTACTCACATTACTTGGAATAAAACATGTTTTGGAAATAGTTTGAAAATACCTTTAGGAGAACACATGGAGTTGTTGGCTTTGTGAGATTTGCTCATCATGCAGTTAATGAGTGTAGTTTGACATGGGTCTGACTTGACTGGTTTCAAGAGAGGCTTCATGACATCCTCACTCCAGAAAAAGAGTCTTCTTATTCGATTATAATGGCAAAGGGAGGCAGGAGATGGCAGTGGCTGAACGGGTATTTGGAAACTACTAGGTATGTTGAAAGACACATGAAGTTTAGGCTTAAATATCCTTGAGTGTCCCCATTGAAGTCTTAGAAAAAACCACGTCTCTGAGTCCAGACAAGGATTTAATATATAGGTATGAGTAGCCATCACATGTATGACTAGCCAGCACATGATCACATGTGTGACTAGCTACCACATATATGACTGACCATCACATGTGTGGCTAGGAACCACATGTGTAGCTAGCTGTCACATGTATGACTATCACATGCATGACTGGCCATCACATGTATGGCTAACAATCGCATGTGTGGCTATCTGTCACATGTATGATTATCACATATATGGCTGGTCATCTTATGTATGACTAGCATCACATGTATAACAAGCTGTCACATGTGTGACCAGCCATCACATGTGTGACTAGCTATCACATGTATGACAAATAATCGTACACAAGATTAGCAATCACACAGATTTTTAACACAGCACTTAAGGGTTGTAAGGTATAGGTATTTCTATGCAGCGTTTTCAATAGTTTGTGAAGACAGATAAGGCACAGATAATAGGTAATACAGAAGTCCACTCTGCATTGTCCTGTAAACCTTCTCATATGTCACCACAGTCAATCTTCTTATCAGAAGCACTGTAAAGAAGTCCTGCAGAGCCCTCTGACCCATTGTCACCGTCTGCCTCTCGGGGACAGTGAAACCTCTGGGTGTGGGGCAAGGGTGACAAAAAGGAAAGCTTTTAGGTTCAAGAAGCACAAGACCCATCAAGGCAACTTCTCCTATCTCAACATCATGGAAGGAGTTGGAAAACAGAGCCTTCAGAAGTCTATTCCGGTCCCCATTCTCAGACCACAGAGACTGAAGACTTCAGTCTTCACTCATTCACCCATCTGACACCCATTATCAGATCAGTGACATTGTTTCCCTGGGCTGTTTCTGGCAGCCATGGTTCACCAGGCCAAGGCAAAGGCATGTGACAGCAGAAAGCACTGAAGTGCAGAAACAGACACTGGAGGTGACTGCATGGCTGGAGCGAACTATATCACAAAACAGTTAGAGAATCTTGAGGAACTGATCCTTTGGTCATGGCTCCAGGATACAACATCTCAAATCAGTCTTGAGTCAACAGGAACCATTAGCATACTGTCTAGTCAGCCATCCGGGTGACTCTGTGCTGCTCCCGTGCTGGCTGGAAGGAAGGAAAGTGTACACACAGGATCTCAAGAAGAAGAAGATAATGGTTCTGCCTTCAAGAATACAAGACTATTATACACATCTCTATAAACGACAAGACATTCGGGGTATTAATAAGTGACATTCATGAGTCATGATGCCTCCAGAAAACCGTAACTGGGCTGACAAGGCGCCAAGAATCTAAGTCATAGAAAGAATGACCAGAAGATTAGGGTTTTGTTTTCCTAAAACCAGAGGGCTGTGGAGGGCACAGAGTGTGTGCATATGGGGTAGGTATATGTGGGGCAGAGTAATGTGACTGCTCTTTTCAAACACTTGACAGCACGTGTGGGAAAGTCCTATGCTGTGTTCTTGAGGCCAACACTAGAACATGCAGCAGGAAGCTGAGGCGGAAGGAGCGGTGCCCCGAGCATTCCATTTGCTTCTGGGCCTTCTTCACCTGCACAGCTAGGGAGGAGCACGTGACCAGCTCTGGTCAGTGCAGTACGGGACGCAGGGGCAGGAATGACTTCCAGGGGCTGTAGATTCCTGCAGCACACGCTCTCATATCCTAGCTAGTGTGGAAATGACATGGAAGGAGATTTGGGACCACAAAAAACCTAGGCAATTTGAAATGTTGAGACAGACTATTTGCTACTCATGCTGCCTTGTTCTAGAAGCATTTAAGGAGAGGCTGAATATAGGACATAAAGTCGGAATTCCTGAGCTGGGTGAATAGATCTGGTTATTTCTGGGGAAGAAGACAGTTAAGGATCTTACCTTCAACTACACATAAAAATAAATAACTTTAAAACATTTAAAATTTAGAAATTTTGAGTTAAACTATATATATATATGTGTATATATATATATATATATATATATACACACACACAGATAGGTATTACTTTCAGATAGCAAATAATTTTCTAAATTTAAAAGAAAAGGAAAATATTGGTCAATTTGTGTAAAATATTACAACTTTGTCGGTCATATAATGTCATTATAAAACCAAAATGCAGACAGCCGAGGAAGATTTACACCCAGATATGGCAAAATCTTACTGTCCTGGTGGTTTGGTGAAGTAACTAACAAAAAGGTAAGACTTTAACAATTGACAGAAGACGTGAACAAAAGGTATACAAAGCTGTAATAAGCTCCTGAAAAAAATGCAAACTTCATTGATAATTTTAACTTTACTGTCAAAAAAAGAGAAAAGAAAAGAAAGACATCTAAGACACAATGTTGGTGAAGCCATGGTAAAATGCACATTCTTCTTTCACAAAGCCAGGAGGAGCAAAAATTGGTCTGGCCTTTCTAGAGGGACATTTATAATACATATTCACTCTTGGCCTTGTAACTCCATTTCTAGAAACTTAATACTGAGGTATCAAAAGATGCACACAACGACTTCCATACAAGCATTATTTATGATACCGAAAATTGATACAAACACCTAACAATCAGATGTTTGTTTCCAGTTTCAGATTCCACAGACAAGAATTTGAAATAATGAGACAGAAAATGCTTCATGAAGTAATGTCAAATTGAGAAGACAAAAACATACATATATACACATTTTGTCAAAAATGAATAAGCCCCCCCATCCTAATGACGGGCAGTTCAGGATGTTAGGAAATGCTGGCTTGAGAGAATTTAGGGGGTAGGTCTAATGGTGACAGGGGAAAAGTGATCCCCATAAATGTGGAAATGGTAGTATGAGTCTGCCCAGTAATTTATTTGTATATTCAATCTACCCTCAATCTTATATAAAAAACATATTGTATCATTCCCCTTGATAATAAACCATCTTGGTTTTATTTTGAAAAAAATGAATAAGCATAAAGACATCACCAAAAGTATCAATGTCCTATTAGTTTGTTTTAAAATTCCCTATTCACTTCTTTTTTTTTTCCTTATTCACTTCTGATGATTCAAGTTTTCTTCAGTAAAAGACATTACTTTAATAATTAGAAAAAAAATCTAACACAATAGTACTCACGGCCAGAAGGAACTGGTAGAAAAAAAGCATCTCTCACTTACTTTGGGTGGACGTGTATATTCCCACAAACTTTCTCAAAAGCAACTTGGCAATACTCAGCAAGTGTTCTCAAGTGCTTAACCCCTTGACTCTCCTTGACTTCTATCATTTCTGGCTAGCTAGCCTAAGAATTAGCCTCTGATGAAAACTAAGATGTTCTTTTCTTTTCTTTTTTTTCTAAAGATTTTATTTATTTATTTGAGAGAGAGAGCAGGAGCAGGGGAAGAGGCAGAGGGAGAGGGAGAAGCAGGCTCCCCACTGAGCAGGGAGCCTGACTCAGGGCTCAATCCCAGGACCTTGGGATCATGACCTGAGCTGAAGGCAGACATTTAACCAAATGAGCCCCTAAGACGTTGTGTTATTTATAATATTAAAAATTTGGGAACTTAAATGTCCAGAAGTAGCAGAATAATTAAATTATGATCTACAATAAGGTACTGTGCAGTCCAGTCACTGCAAATAATGTTTACACAGTACTCTCAATGACCTGGGAATATATGATGTAATACTAAGCTTATAAAAGAAAAGTATACATATTCACTAATATATATTCATAATATGGTCTCAAATATATGAGAAAAATGCATTAAAAACTGTCTATGAATGGTTGCATTATGGGCAATTTTTTTTCTTTCCCTTTACTTTTCATACTTCTTTGCTCTCACATGAAGCATATATTTCTAGAAGTCAAACTTTTTAAAAAGTACAATGTAAAAATAAAAAGATCAAGCTCCCGCTGTTGTTACTATGTTTTAACAGGACTTCTGACACTGAGAAAGAGAAAGAACAGACTGTCTGCCCACTGATGTTACTTGCACTTTGCTAGAGTTGTTCACATCTCAGACCTCTGGACACTTGACCTACTGGCAGCGTCTGACCACCCTTCACTTTCCTCCCCGGCTTCCTGGACACTCTCTCTCCCTGCTCCCCTCCACACGGTCACGCTCTCTCCTCCTTCGCTGGTTCCTTGCCCTCCACTAACTGACAAATGTTGGAGTGCTACAGGTCTCTGACCATCACCACTTCCCTGTTTACACCCTCTTTCCAGAGAGTTCCATCTTCTTTCACTGGTTTAAACAGCATCTCTACGCTGATGTAGCCGAATGCCTGTCTCCGACCCAGACAGGCCGTTGGCTCCTAGCAGAGTCACACCAGTCAATGCATGCGCGGGCCTCTCCGCCTGGATATCGGATAAACCTCACAAGCCCCAGATGGAACTCCCGATTTCACCTGCGTCCCTCAAAGGAGCACTCAGACCGACAAAGACCTGCTCCACCTGCAATCTCTCCCTTTGGGGTATATGGCAACGCCATTCTTCCAGTGGCTTGAGCTAAAAGCTTGGAATTCTCTATTTCCCTTGAACCCCACTTCCAAACTTTCAGCCAGATTTTTGTAGCTCTACCTGCAAGTTCCATCCAGAATGAACCACTCTCCACGCCTCCATGGCAACAGGCTCTGGGCCCCGCCGCCAGCTGCTCTGCCGGCTCCCCCTGCCTCCCTTCAGTCTTCTCAACACAGCAACAGGATACACCCCTCTCCCCCAAACCCTCACTGCTTGCATCTCACCTGGAGTACAAGTTAGAGTTTAACAACAGCCTGGAAATTTCTATTTCCAGCCACTCTGGCCTCCTTGCCATGCTTCCAATGTCCAGACCTGCTTTGGGGGCTGTGTGCGTGCTGTTCCTTCCCTGCAACACTTTTTCAGATGTCTGCAAGCTCGAGGCAGCCTCTGCCCAAATGCCACCTTCTCCATGACGCCTCCTGCGGTTGTCCAACATCAGATAACAGTGATGCCTCTCCTCCTGCTTCATTCCTCTGCAGAGCAGCAATCTCTACCTGGCACGCTGCAGGTTTACTTGCTGTTTACGGTCTCCCCCCTCCACTAGAATGTGCCCTCCACAAGGACAGAGACCCCACTGTATTCCCAGGGCCGCGAACCGTGTCTGGCGTGTAAGAAGCAATCAAATATTCATTGCATAAACGGAGGAAAGCTATAAATGGTAAAAAGAACACTCTTCTGGCATTGAGGACACCTTGTACCCACAGGCAAGCTACTGAGAACTCAGCACTGAGGGACTGTCGCTTCCTTATCTTGCAAACATCAAAGGCACTGCACACTTGGAAAATGCTAGGCGTATAAAATGGACCAGAGGAAGTTTCCACTTTATCCTGGGCTTTCTCCAGCAGCCGTTCCTTCACTCATTTTCTGTTCTTAAGAGCAGCGTGGGTGCAGAGCTTCTGTGCTGTGCTCTTCTCTGGTCCCAGAGGGGCCCCCCAGGGGCGTGGTGGACTGAGGGCTTCCAGCCAGGAGATGGGCTCGTTTGTGCACTGAGAAGCCTCAAGTCGCTGCCACAGCTGAGACAATCTCCAGGATGCTCTGAAGACACAAAGCTTGTGATGATTCCTCTCCTGTGGCAAGCGGCACCATGGACCAGGCACTCGATATGTGTTACCTCTGATCCTTCCTACAGTGCCAGGCATCACTGTGCACACTTCCCCGAGGCAACCACTGAGAGCAAAGGCTCTAGCGAAGCCCTAAGTCTGTGCTCTCCATCTACAATCTTCTATGCCTCCCTGAGATCGCACCTCGTCCTCATGATTCTTTATGTCATAAAGAATGTCCTTGTGAGCTAGTTACAAATAATTTTAAAAACATACATGTGGATTCATTTTACCCTTACCACATAGATTTAAACTACACAGAAAGTAAAAGTTGGACTCCACTGAGAGCAAGCATGAAAAGCACCCAGTTGACTCATTCATTCATTCCACAAATAGTTAGAGTCCCTACTATGTGCTGGCACCGTGCGAGGCATTGGAGATAGAGCACCCAGCAAAAACAAACAAAATTTTGCTTTCATTTAGCCTATGGTTTATTAATGAAAAAAATAAGCACAATCAATAAGCAAAAATATGGAATGTCAGAAAGTGGTAAGGCCCAAAACAGAGCGGGGAAAGAGCATGAAGTGTGCAGAGTGGGATTGAAGACTTCGGTTTTAAATTGGATGGTCTCGATCAGCCTCCATATATTGGTCAGACAGGGGGAAAATCCTGAAGGACTGAAGGGCAGTGGTGTCTGGGAAGAGACTTCAGGTAGAAGGACCCACCAGCACAGAGACCCCGAGAGAGAAGTGTGCCTGGTGTGCTCAGAGAGATGAGTGCTCCTGGATTGTAGGGACAATGTAAGGATCATTCCGGCTGCTGGATTTGGAACCAGGACAGAAGTAAAGGGCCAGTCAGGATGTTATAACGATCGTCCAGATGGAGAAACAGAGATGCTGAGCATCAGAGTCAAGGTCAAGAGAAGCAGTTACTTGATCTATCTACAGGATTAGCAAACAGGTAAGTCAGGAGACTTCCCTCTAGAGCAGATTTTCTAAAGATTTTATTTATTTATTTATTTATTTATTTATTTATTTATTTGAGAGAGAGAGAGAGAGAGAGTACATGAGCAGGGAATGGGGCAGAAGAAGCAGACTCCCCACTGAGTGGGGAGCCCTACCCCAAGATCAAGACCTGAGCCAAAATCAGACGCTTAACCGACTGAGCCACCCAGGTGCCCCAAAGTAGATTTTCACTTTAGAAAAGAGCATGACAAATTCCTGCAACCAACCATCTTGCCTAGTATATTTCCAGTCATGGAAACTGTGCACATCACCTCGGCATACATTTTTATGTAAACAAGGTATACCCATGGTTGTCTTACGGTTATCATCCAAAAAAAAAAAAAAAAAAAAAAAGAAAGAAAAAAGAAAAGGTTATCATCAAATATATAACATAAAAACAAAAGGGTTTTTCAAGCTGGTTTAAAACCATACTTCCTTCTCTAGTTAAATTTTCAAAAGTCAAATGTCTCTAGGAAGTCCCAATAAATGAACTATGGAAAAATATGTCAAAGGTTCCTGCCAGAGTCAAACATATGCGTCCATGAGGAAAGGAGCTACTGTCTGCTGAATGTCTCGAAAGTTCAAGGAATTTGCCTTCAAAGTTTTTTTGGACAAAGACGCCTCTGAGCTCACATTCTTTCCTACAGAGTATAATGACGCTTGGCAAGGAGGGGAAACCATTTAGAAGCAGAATCAATGCAGGGATTCTTAGGGACAGAGAGACACTGGTGACAAAGAGGGTTTGCAGCACATACAGCGATGCTGTGGGGAGAGTCAGACACACCATGAATGTCAATGGTGTCGACGAAACTATTCCTTAACCTGTTCAACCACTGGAACCATAAGACCTTAGGGCAAGAACTAGAACACATGGAGACACAGAACAAGTATCATAGAGTCAATCTTTCTTTCATTCAGTAAGTCCATATACATCAAGAAGATTGCAAAAGCATGAACAATTTAACGGTAAGTTGTACTCACAGCATGGGCTTTCTGTTTTCCTGAGGGTTTTTTTTTTTTTTTCCTGCTCAATAAAAGGTTTAATGTATTACTATTTTACTCTTTTTAGCCAGTTCAATAAAATGTCTCCCTTTCTTGTAAAACATTAGGACTGGGGACGACTTCATCCATCATACCTCTCCAAATTCCTGAGTATTTTCATGAAGAACAATACCTAGGAGAGGGTACATTCCTCACCCAGTACCACAAAGCTGGCAAGGGCAGAGCAGGGGCTGGACTCCAGGCTGACTGGTGTCTATAGTAGGGCTGTCATTGAAAAAAAAGTAAAGGAAAAAAAAAAGGTTGTAGAAAACTAACTGAAAATGTACGGCTCACACTTAATTATGATCTAAAAACTGAACTCATTCCTTTTATACATATGCCTCTATGTGCTGGGCAGCCTGCTAACTGCGGGAATGATTGTGAAGATTCCCATCCTCAAGGAGCCCCCCGTCGAGTGAGAAGATGACAATTAAACAAGTAATAAAAATGAAGTACAACGACATTCCTGTAGGGGAGCATGGTACCCCGTGGAAGCAAAAATCGTGCTCACCATGGGAGATTCAAAAATCACATGTGTGCTTAGGTGGTGGCGGGTGTAGGCAAAGCCTCACGCATCACCTGCCCCTCAGAACAGACCTTACTCTATTGCCAACCTTGCCATCCATCCGAACTCCTGAGCTGGAATGCTGGGTGTCACCTTGACTTCTCTGGCTCCTTTACCCTCACGTCCAGGAAATCCACACGTTCTGGAGATTGGATGCTCGTGGTTCTCGAGGCTGTCTCCTTCCTCCATCCCTAACACCATCTAGTCCACGTCTCACCCCAACTCCTAGTGGAGTCTCAAAGCACTTTTCCTGGGGTTCAGTCTTGCTCTCTTCAGTCCTGTCTTCTGTCCCACTAATCTGTCTAAAATGTAACTCTGAAAACTTCTGCCAGCTCCCTGTCGCCCAGCTAAGGATGAAGTCCAAGCGTATCAGCTTGGCCCCAAAGCATCCTGGCCTACTTTTCCAGCTTCTTTCCAGCTTTCGTCTCCTTCACTCGACAGACCAACAAGGTCCTACTGCTCTGACCTCCTCGGAGTCCAGCCTGCAGTTTAATGCATCTTTGCTGTCACTCACCAGGGCTGTCTCTGCTGTCACTGCCCCTTCCCCCCCACCCCCCACCCCCGTCCATCCTGGTGGGAGACACAGTGATGTTCATCCTCTCTGACTCAATTCAGTTATCTTTCCCCTGGCAAACTTCCCTGGCTCCCTCTTTCCAGCAGCTAAGTTAGGAATGCTTCTCTCTGTCCCCTAATACCCAGCATCATCCACATGGAATTATGGCCATTTGTCTATGGATTCCGTCCCTAGCTTTTTACCTCCTGGAGGACAAGGATTGCTTCGCTCACCTTTGCACGCTCAGCACCTAGCACAGTCCTGATACACAACAGGATGTCAATACCTGTTTGCTTAAGGCAAGAATGATTGTTGCAGAAATTACATGTGGGCAATGCTCAGCCCAGGGCAGGCAGTCCAGACTGATACATGTGGAAGCAAAAGAATAGGTTTCTGGTTTCCCCAAAGTGGAATCGCTGATTTAAGTTTCCTCAAAGTTACTGGGTTTGGCTAGAAAGATCACAACACCTAAAGCTGTCTATATTATCAGAAGACAACTGTTTCATTATTAAAGAGATAAAATCAGTATGTACTCTGGTGACTTATTCTAAGCACTAAAAACTAGCACAGCACTAGTCCTGCGTCACAGCCTCATTGTCTCTCGCATGTTGTAAGGTCAACAAATGTAGGAGCCAGGCACCTGGGCCCGGCTCCGTAAGTGACACAGTGCCTGGGGATGTCACCACCCGAAACAGCAGATAACTGACACAGCACCCATTGACCTTCATTGCTCTGAGTAGGTTCCCCCATCTTCAAAATTAGTTCCTATTTTGTAAACACTGCTGGGACATTGAGGGAAGTCTCTGGAAGGAGTGAAACCTTAGAAAACGTTTAGGCAGAAAACTGAGGCCAGCTAGACTTTCAAATGATTACCAGAGAGAGTGAACTACCTATGATCATCTACACATTTTATAAATGAAAAGTGACTGTTCTCCAACTGGATGTAAATCTGAACTTCAAATTGCAAATTATACAATCACTATGGGGGGGGGGGGCGGAAATGAGCAGCCAGTCCCTACAATGCAAACATGTGTACCATTTCTCTTAATATATACAGCACACTTGCTTGAGACTCAGCACAGTGGGTGTTTGGAGGACTTTTATACCATACTCCAGTGGTGTTTATTTATAGTACGGGTGTGGAGTAAATTATCACATGGCAAGATGTTATATGCTTCCACGTGAGCCCTTCCTTTCCGACCAGAGCTATTTTTGACCTTCCTTCTCAAGCCCAAATTTAAAAAGTGTATCTTGTCAAATGGTGATAAATTGTTACCTGTAGCAAAGAACTTGGTAACTAGAAGTAACTCCAGTCTTCTCTAAGTATATCCTTTATGTGACAAATTGAATCTCCTCTTTGTAGTTCTGTAACCTTGAAAAAAAAGAGGGGCGGTGTCAGCTAAACAGTTGGATTATTCTCAAGAAGGCTCAAACATCTATTAAAAAAATTTTTTTAAATGAAGTATTGCTTTAAACTTTTAAAAAAATGAAATAGTAGAGTTTGGGGCAGAATTCACCTAAAAATAGGTCTTCAGCCAAAAAAAAAAAAAGCTTTCTGCCCTTAAATATTAAGGCTGTGTGATTGTATGTTGGTTCATACTTGCCTACGCATACTTTGTACCACATGGTTGGAAAATGATAACTTTGGCTCAAAAAAAAAAAAAAAGACAAGGCTTTAGTGAGTTCTTCAACAAAAACTAAAATGTAAATTGTTGCTGAATGTTTTCAAGAAATTGTATGCATAGTAAATACCGATTTTGTTACATAAATGTAAAACTTCAAAAAATATACAAAATATCAAGAAAAATGAATCTGATTCTTTCAGTATCTAGAAACCTAAATCTGTGTTCCTTTTAAATTATGGGTATCTAGTGCTCTCTGGCATCGAACACCAGACTGTAGATGTTCCCTTGCTGTTTCATTTCTACCTGGCCCCGATTTTACTTTGCCCTGGGCTGGTCCTTTTTGGTTTTGTTTCATTTTATATTTGTTTTATTGAAGTATGTATGGTTGACTAGCTTCAGGTGTACAACATAGTGATTGGACAACTCCATAGTTACGCTGTGCTCATTGCAAGTGTAGCTCCCATCTGTCATTATAAATGGCTATTCCAATACCTTTCATCTCCATAACTTACTCATTCCATAACTGGAGGTCTCTACCTCCCACGTCCTTTCATCCATTTTTGCCTACTGCCCCATTCTCTCCCCTCTAGCAACCACCAGTTTGTTCTCTGTATTTTGGGGTCTGTACCTGCTTTTTGCTTTTGGGTGTGTGTGTGTGTGTGTGTGTGTGTGTTTAAATCTCACATATAAGTGAAATCATATCGTATTTATCTTTCTCTGTCTGACTTATTTAGCATAAAACCTTCTAGGTCCATCTATGTTGTCAGAAATGGCAAGGTCTCATTCCTTTTTATGGCTGAGTAATATATATACATATATGCCACATCTTTTTTACCCATTCATCTATTGAGGGACTTTTAAATTGCTTCCATATCTTGGCTACTGTGAATAATGCTATGTATATCTTACCGAATTAGTGTTTTCATTTTCTTTCTTTTTTTTTTTTAAGATTTTATTTATTTATTTGTCAGAGAGGAAGAGAGAGAGAGACAGCACACAAGCAAGGAGAGAGGCAGGCAGAGGCAGAGAGAGAGAAGCAAGCTGCCTGCTGAGCAAGGTGCCCGATGCGGGACTCGATCCCAGGACCCTGGGGTCATGATCTGAGCCGAAGGCAGCAGCTTAACCCACTGAGCCACCCAGGCATCCCAGTGTTTTCATTTTCTTTGGGTATAATATCCCGTACTGGAATTACTGGAAGGTATGATATTTCCATTTTTCATTTTTAAAGGAAACTCCATACTGGTTTCCACAATAGTTGTCCAAATTTACATTCCCACCAATAACACATGAGGGTTGATTTCTCTCCACATCCTGGCCAACACTTGTTCGTTCCTGTCTTTTCAATACTAGATATTCTGACAGGTATAAGGTGATATCTGATTGTGGTTTTGATCTGCATTTCCCTGGTTATTAGTTGTGTTGAGCATCTTTTCATGTATCTGTTGGTTATCTGCATGTCTTCTTTGAAAAAAAAAAAAGGTCTATTCAGCTCTTCTGCCCATTTTTAATCAGATTGGTTTTTTTTTTTTGGTGTTGAGCTGTGTAAGTTCTTCATGTATTTTGGATATTAGCCCCTATTGGATATATCATTTACAAATATCTTCTCCCACTCAGCAGGCTGACTTTTTGTTGATGGTTTCCCTCATTGTGCAAAAGCTATTTATTTTGGTGTAGTCCTAATAGTTCATATTTGCTTTTGTTTCCCTTCCCTGAAGAGACCTAACTAGAAAAATGTTGATAAGGCTGATGTTAAAGAGGTTACTGCCTATGTTTTCTTCTAGCAGTTTTATGGTTTCGGGTTTATGATTTCATGTTTAGGTCTTTAATCCATTTTGAATTTATTTTTGTGTGTGGTAGAAGGAAGGGATCTAGTTTCATTCTTCTGCATGTATCTGTCCAATTTTCCCGGGATCATTTATTGGCGGGACCTTCTTTCCCTGTTGTATAGCCTCGCCTCCTTTGCTGTAGATTAATTGAGGATGGCCCTTTTGTGTTAATGAAAGAGAGTCGGGGGGACTCAGGTACATATATGTGATATAGGAATGGTATGAGGTAAGTAGGGGAAGCAATATTTACAGTATGATTTTAGCTATAATGAGTCTATTAGTGACTTTGGCTAGGATCATTAAATAATGGAAATAAATATTTTGTATAATTTTGTTAGTATTTTTCTTTCAATCAAAATACGAAAATATCTGAGAGGTAAAAAATTATCCATGGAGGGCTGATGGGATATGCCACTGTCAGTATAACCAGAGTGTAATGTAAATCTTGATTTGTTTACCAAACAAAAAGAGACCATGATGATCTAGAAATGTGTCTTTCCAGTTTAGTTAGTCCTATATCTGTGAGTTAAAATTCTTTCCCAAATTAAGATACCACTTAGTAATAATGCAGTTAGCCAGAAGGCCACCACCATAAAGAACTTATCAAACTCAACACCCAAAGAACAAATAATCCAATCAAGAAATGGGCAGAAGACATGAACAGACATTTCTGCAAAGAAGACATCCAAATGGCCAACAGACACATGAAAAAGTGCTCAACATCACTCAGCATCAGGGAAATACAAATCAAAATCACAGTGAGATACCACCTCACACCAGTCAGAATGGCTAAAACTAAGAAGTCAGAAAATGACAAATGTTGGCGAGGATGCAGACAAAGGGGGAATGCTCCTACACTGTTGGTGGGAATACAAGCTGGTACAGCTACCATGGAAAACATTATGGAGGTTCCTCAAGAAGTTGAAAACAGAGCTACCCTATGATCCAGCAATCACACAAATGGGTATTTACCTTAAAGATACAAATGTAGCGATCTCAAAGGGCATGTGCACCAATCTCAAGGGGCACGTGCACCTGAATGCTTATAGCAGCAATGTCCACAATAGCCAAACTATGGAAAGAGCCCAGATGTCCATTGACAGATGAATGGCTAAAGAAGATGTGGTATATATACACAATGGAATACTATGCAGCCATCAAAAATTGACCTCCTGCCATTTTCAATGACGTGGATGGAACTAGAGGGTATTATGCTAAGCAAAATAAGTCAATCAGAGAAAGACAACTATCCTATGATCTCTCTAATATGAGGAATTTGAGAGGCAGGGCAGGGGGTCATGGAGGAAAGGGAGGGAAAAATGAAACAGGATGGGACTGGAGAGGGAAACAAACCATAAGAAACTCTTAATCTCAGGAAACAAATTGAGGGTTGCTGGGGTGTGAGAGGGGTAGGATAGGGTGGCTGGGTTAATGACATTGGGGAGGGTGTGAGTGCTGTGAATTGTGTTAAAACTGATGATTAACAGAGCGAGGAGTCAAGATGGTGGAGAAGTAGCAGCTGAGACTACTTCGGGTAGCGGGAGATCAGCTAAATAGCTTATCTAGAGATTGCAAACACCTACAAATCCAACGGGAGATTGAAGAGAAGAACAGCAATTCCAGAAACAGAAAATCAACCACTTTCTGCAAGGTAGGACTGGCGGAGAAGTGAATCCAAAGCGACGGGAAGATAGACCGCGGGGGGAGGGGCCGGCTCCCAGCGAGCGGCGGAGCAACGGAGCACAAAATCAGGACTTTTAAAAGTCTGTTCCGCTGAGGGACATCGCTCCAGAGGCTTAACTGGGGTGAAGCCCGGGCGGGGTCAGCGCGGCCTCAGGTCCCGCAGGGTCACAGAAGGATCGGGGGTGTCTGCGTGTCGCAGAGCTTACCGGTATTAGAACGGGGAAGCCGGCTGCAGAGACAGAGCCGAGGAGTGACTCTCAGCTCAGGGTTGCCTTGAACCGGTCGCAGGCTCGGTCAGCTCGGAGCGTGGCCGGAGGCCAGGGTGGCGGGAGTCATTGGGCGCTGTTCTCTGAGGGCGCACTGAGGAGTGGGGCCCCGGGCTCTCGGCTCCTCCGGGCCGGAGACCGGGAGGCCGCCATCTTCATTCCCGTCCTCCGGACTCTACGGAAAGCGCTCAGGGAACAAAAGCTCCCGAAAGCGAACCCGAGCGGATGACTCAGCGCGGCCCCGGGTAAGGGCGGTGCAACTCCGCCTGGGGCAAAGACGCTTGAGAATCACTACAACGGGCCCCTCCCCCAGAAGATCTACGGGAAACCCAGCCAGGACCAAGTTCACCTACCAAGGAGAGCGGCGGAATTCCAGAGGAGAAGAAAGCAAAGCACGGAACTCATGGCTTTCTCCCCATGATTCTTTAGCCTTGCAATTAATTTAATTTTTTTTTCTTTTTCAATTTTTTTTTCTTTTTCTCTTCTTCTGCTAAATTTTTTTAACTTTTACCATTTTCTTTTTTAACGTTTTTTAAATAGTTTATCTAATATATATATATATTTTTCCTCTTTTTATATTTTTTCTTTATCGGCTTTCTTTTTTTTTTTAATAGTTTCTTTTTTTTTTTTTTCTCTTTCTGAACCCCTTTTTATCCCCTTTCTCCCCCCTCACAATTCGGGATCTCTTCTGATTTGGCTAAAGCATATTTTCCTGGGGTTGTTGCCAACCTTTTAGTATTTTGCTTGCTCCTTCATAAACTCTTATCTGGACAAAATGACAAGGCGGAAAAATTCACAACAAAAAAAAGAACAAGAGGCAGTACCAAAGGCTAGGGACCTAATCAATACAGACATTGGTAATATGTCAGATATAGAGTTCAGAATGACGATTCTCAAGGTTCTAGCCGGGCTTGAAAAAGGCATGGAAGATATTAAAGCAACCCTCTCGGGAGATATAAAAGCCCTTTCTGGAGAAATAAAAGAACTAAAATCTAACCAAGTTGAAATCAAAAAAGCTATTAATGAGGTGCAATCAAAAATGGAGGCTCTCACTGCTAGGATAAATGAGGCAGAAGAAAGAATTAGCGATATAGAAGACCAAATGACAGAGAATAAAGAAGCTGAGCAAAAGAGGGACAAACAGCTACTGGACCACGAGGGGAGAATTCGAGAGATAAGTGACACCATAAGACAAAACAACATTAGAATAATTGGGATTCCAGAAGAAGAGGAAACAGAGAGGGGAGCAGAAGGTATATTGGAGAGAATTATTGGAGAGAATTTCCCCAATATGGCAAAGGGAACAAGCATCAAAATTCAAGAGGTTCAGAGAACCCCCCTCAAAATCAATAAGAATAGGTCCACACCCCATCACCTAATAGTAAAATTTACAAGTCTTAGTGACAAAGAAAAGATCCTGAAAGCAGCCCGGGAAAAGAAGTCTGTAACGTACAATGGTAAAAATATTAGATTGGCAGCAGACTTATCCACAGAGACCTGGCAGGCCAGAAAGAGCTGGCATGATATATTCAGAGTACCAAATGAGAAAAACATGCAGCCAAGAATACTATATCCAGCTAGGCTATCATTGAAAATAGAAGGAGAGATTAAAAGCTTCCAGGACAAACAAAAACTGAAAGAATTTGCAAATACCAAACCAGCTCTACAGGAAATATTGAAAGGGGTCCTCTAAGCAAAGAGAGACCCTCAAAGTAGTAGATCAGAAAGAAACAGAGACAATATACAATAACAGTCACCTTACAGGCAATACAATGGCACTAAATTCATATCTCTCAATACTTACCCTGAATGTTAATGGGCTAAATGCCCCAATCAAAAGACACAGGGTATCAGAATGGATAAAAAAACAAAACCCATCTATATGTTGCCTACAAGAAACTCATCTTAAACCCGAAGACACCTCCAGGTTTAAAGTGAGGGGGTGGAAAAGAATTTACCATGCTAATGGACATCAGAAGAAAGCAGGAGTGGCAATCCTTATATCAGATCAATTAGATTTTAAGCCAAAGACTATAATAAGAGATGAGGAAGGACCCTTTATCATACTCAAAGGAACTGTCCAAGAAGAAGATCTAACAATTTTAAATATCTATGCCCCTAACGTGGGAGCAGCCAACTATATAAACAAATTAATAACAAAATCAAAGAAACACATCGACAAGAATACAATAATAGTAGGGGATTTTAACACTCCCCTCACTGAAATGGACAGATCATCCAAGCAAAAGATCAACAAGGAAATCAAGGCCTTAAATGACACACTGGACCAGATGGACATCACAGATATATTCAGAACATTTCATCCCAAAGCAACAGAATACACATTCTTCTCTAGTGCACATGGAACATTCTCCAGAATAGATCACATTCTTGGTCCTAAATCAAGTCTCAACCGGTATCAAAAGATTGGGATCATTCCCTGCATATTTTCAGACCACAATGCTCTGAAGCTAGAACTCAATAACAAGAGGAAATTTGGAAAGAACCCAAATACATGGAGACTAAACAGCATCCTTCTAAAGAATGAATGGGTCAACCAGGAAATTAAAGAAGAATTGAAAAAATTTATGGAAACAAATGATAATGAAAACACAACGGTTCAGAATCTGTGGGACACAACAAAGGCAGTCCTGAGAGGAAAATATATAGCGGTACAAGCCTTTCTCAAGAAACAAGAAAGGTCTCAGGTACACAACCTAACCCTACACCTAAAGGAGCTGGAGAAAGAACAAGAAAGAAACCCTAAACCCAGCAGGAGAAGAGAAATCATAAAGATTAGAGCAGAAATCAATGAAATAGAAACCAAAAAAACAATAGAACAAATCAACGAAACTAGGAGCTGGTTCTTTGAAAGAATTAATAAGATTGATAAACCCCTGGCCAGACTTATCAAAAAGAAAAGAGAAAGGACCCAAATAAATAAAATCATGAATGAAAGAGGAGAGATCACAACGAACACCAAAGAAATACAGACAATTACAAGAACATACTGTGAGCAACTCTACGCCAACAAATTTGACAATCTGGAAGAAATGGATGCATTCCTAGAGACATATAAACTACCACAACTGAACCAGGAAGAAATAGAAAGCCTCAACAGACCCATAACCAGTAAGGAGATTGAAACAGTCATCAAAAATCTCCAAACAAACCAAAGCCCGGGGCCAGACGGCTTCCCGGGGGAATTCTACCAAACATTTAAAGAAGAACTAATTCCTATTCTCCTGAAACTGTTCCAAAAAATAGAAATGGAAGGAAAACTTCCAAACTCATTTTATGAGGCCAGCATCACCTTGATCCCAAAACCAGACAACGATCCCAACAAAAAAGAGAACTACAGACCAATATCCTTGATGAACACAGATGCAAAAATTCTCACCAAAATACTAGCCAATAGGATTCAACAGTACATTAAAAGGATTATTCACCACAACCAAGTGGGATTTATTCCAGGGCTGCAAGGTTGGTTCAACATCCGCAAATCAATCAATGTGATACAACACATTAATAAAAGAAAGAACAAGAATCATATGATACTCTCCATAGATGCTGAAAAAGCATTTGACAAAGTACAGCATCCCTTCCTGATCAAAACTCTTCAAAGTGTAGGGATAGACGGCACATACCTCAATATTATCAAAGCCATCTATGAAAAACCCACCGCAAATATCATTCTCAATGGAGAAAAACTGAAAGCTTTTCCGCTAAGGTCAGGAACACGGCAGGGATGTCCGTTATCACCACTGCTATTCAACATAGTACTAGAAGTCCTAGCCTCAGCAATCAGACAACAAAAGGAAATTAAAGGCATCCAAATCGGCAAAGAAGAAGTCAAACTATCACTCTTTGCAGATGATATGATACAATATGTGGAAAACCCAAAAGACTCCACTCCAAAACTGCTAGAACTTGTACAGGAATTCAGTAAAGTGTCAGGATATAAAATCAATGCACAGAAATCAGTTGCATTTCTCTACACCAACAACAAGACAGAAGAAAGAGAAATTAAGGAGTCCATCCCATTTACAATTGCACCCAAAACTATAAGATACCTAGGAATAAACCTAACCAAAGAGACTAAGAAACTATACTCAGAAAACTATAAAGTACTCATGAAAGAAATTGAGGAAGACACAAAGAAATGGAAAAATGTTCCATGCTCCTGGATTGGAAGAATAAATATTGTGAAAATGTCTATGCTACCTAAAGCAATCGACACATTTAATGCAATTCCTATCAAAGTACCATCCATTTTTTTCAAAGAAATGGAACAAATTATCCTAAAATTTATATGGAACCAGAAAAGACCTCGAATAGCCAAAGGAATATTGAAAAAGAAAGCCAAAGTTGGTGGCATCACAATTCTGGACTTCAAGCTCTATTACAAAGCTGTCATCATCAAGACAGCATGGTACTGGCACAAAAACAGACACATAGATCAATGGAACAGAATAGAGAGCCCAGAAATGGACCCTCAACTCTATGGTCAACTCATCTTCGACAAAGCAGGAAAGAATGTCCAATGGAAAAAAGACAGCCTCTTCAATACATGGTGTTGGGAAAATTGGACAGCCACATGCAGAAAAATGAAATTGGATCATTTCCTTACACCACACACGAAAATAGACTCAAAATGGATGAAGGATCTCAATGTGAGAAAGGAATCCATCAAAATCCTCGAGGAAAACACAGGCAGCAACCTCTTCGACGTCAGCCGCAGCAACATCTTCCTAGGAACATCACCAAAGGCAAGGGAAGCAAGGGCAAAAATGAACTTTTGGGATTTTATCAAGATCAAAAGCTTTTGCACAGCAAAGGAAACAGTGAACAAAACCAAAAGACAACTGACAGAATGGGAGAAGATATTTGCAAATGACATATCAGATAAAGGGCTAGTGTCCAAAATCTATAAAGAACTTAGCAAACTCAACACCCAAAGAACAAATAATCCAATCAAGAAATGGGCAGAGGACATGAACAGACATTTCTGCAAAGAAGACATCCAGATGGCCAACAGACACATGAAAAAGTGCTCCATATCACTCGGCATCAGGGAAATACAAATCAAAACCACCATGAGATATCACCTCACACCAGTCAGAATGGCTCAAATTAACAAGTCAGGAAATGACAGATGCTGGCGAGGAGGCAGAGAAAGGGGAACCCTCCTACGCTGTTGGTGGGAATGCAAGCTGGTGCAACCACTCTGGAAAACAGCATGGAGGTTCCTCAAAATGTTGAAAATAGAACTACCCTATGACCCAGCAATTGCACTGCTGGGTATTTACCCTAAAGATACAAACGTAGTGATCCGAAGGGGCACGTGCACCCGAATGTTTATAGCAGCAACGACTACAATAGCCAAACTATGGAAAGAACCTAGATGTCCATCTACAGACGAATGGATAAAGAAGATGTGGTATGTATACATATACACAATGGAATACTATGCAGCCATCAAAAGAAATGAAATCTTGCCATTTGCGACGACGTGGATGGAACTAGAAGGTATCATGCTTAGCGAAATAAGTCAATCGGAGAAAGACAACTATCATATGATCTCCCTGATATGAGGGAGAGGAGATACAACATGGGGGGTTGAGGGGGTAGGAGAAGAGTAAATGAAACAAGATGGGATTGGGAGGGAGACAAACCATAAGTGACTCTTAATCTCACAAAACAAACTGAGGGTTGATGGGGGGAGGGGGTTGGGAGAGGGGGGTGGGGTTATGGATATCGGGGAGGGTATGTGCTATGGTGAGTGCTGTGAAGTGTGTAAACCTGGCGATTCGCAGACCTGTACCCCTGGGGATAAAAATATATGTTTATAAAGCTGTAAAAAAAAAAAAAAGAAAAGAAAAAAGAAAGAATGAATACCCAAGTTTTGTAGCAACATGGACGGGACTGGAAGTGATTATGCTGAGTGAAATAAGTCAAGCAGAGAGAGTCAATTATCATATGGTTTCACTTATTTGTGGAGCATAACAAATAGCATGGAGGACAAGGGGAGATGGAGAGGAGAAAGGAGTTGAGGGAAATTGGAAGGGGAGGTGAACCATGAGAGACTATGGACTCTGAAAAACGATCTGAGAATTTTGAAGGGGTGGGGGGTGGGAGTTTGGGGGCACCAGGTGGTGGGTATTGTAGAGGGCACGGATTGCATGGAGCACTGGGTGTGGTGCAAAAATAATGAATACTGTTATGCTGAAAAAAAAAAACTGATGATTAACAGACCTGTACCCCTGAAGCAAATAATACATTATATGTTAATTAAAAAACAGCTGTAAAAATATCTCTCAGATTTAACTGATCATTTTCACAGCCTGGTTAATGAACAAAAATTGAAGCTATACTTATTTATCCCATAACTACTGGGCAATAAGTATTCAACCCATGAAAGTAAGAAATGGAAGTCATCTGAAATTTTTAGATGTCATAGATTCCTAAAAACGAATCAGGTAAATTAACCTTTGAGAGAGTTTTGACAAGTGATGTCAAGTCCTCTTTCTGACTGGAAACAAATTTGGTGATACAAGGGGAGTTGGTTTCATTAAGGATATGAAAGAAAAAAAAATCCTACTATTTGCTCTATAACAGTCACTGTTTAGAAATACTGATAATAATGTTGACCTTTCCCCTGGATATTGGCACATTGATATTGTAAGTGATCTTTGAGCTGTATGTCCACGCAAAGTAAGACAAGATTTGAACATAGACTAGAAATAAAATTCTTCTTTTGCTTTGGGAAATGCATTTGTGAAATAGCCAATAGATTACATAAGGTTTGCTGTTTCTTTCTTTTACTTTTTTTTTTAAGTGTCTGAGAACAATTTTATTTTATTTTTTTTCCAGTTTGATTTTTTAAATTGTTTTCATTTTAATTCCAGTATAGTTAACATAGTGTAATATTAATTTCAGGTGAATCGCAATACAGTGATTCAACAATCCCATACAACACCCCGGGCTCATCACCAGATGTGACCTCCTTCATCCCCATCACCTATTTCACCCATCCCCCCACCTCCCTCCTCTCTGATAACCATCAGTTTGTTCTCTACAGTGAAGAGTCTCTGTCTTGGTTTGCCTCTCTCTTTTTTTCCTTTGCTTGTTTGTTTTGTTTCCTAAATTGCATGTCTGAGCGAAATCATACAGCTTTCATCTTTCTCTGACTGACTTAGATTACATAGTTTTAATAGTTGCTCCAATACATACTTAAGGTCACAGAAAATTCTCATATTCAAAACATACTGATAGTCATATTGACCCAAAAAGGCAAAGCAGTCAATTGTCAATAGTTTATGGCAGTAAGGCCTCAATTCTCTTTAATCAAAAGTACATATGGGGTGCCTGGGTGGCTAAGTTGGTTAAGCATCTGACTCTTGATTTCAGCACAGGTCATGGTGTCAGAGTGGTAAGATGGAGCCCTGAGATGAGCTCCATGCTGGACATGGAGCCTGCTTCATTCCCTCTCTCCCTCTCCCTCTGCCCCCTTCCACACACACACAGGCTCTCTCCCTCTCTCTCTCTCTCTCTCTCTCAAAAAAAAAAAAGTATATAAACCATTCCCCTGTAGTATTTTCTTTTTTTTTTAAGATTTTATTTATTTATTTGACAGACAGAGATCACAAGTAGGCAGAGAGGCAGGCAGAGAGAGAGGAGGAAGCAGGCGCCCTGCTGAGCAGAGAGCCCAATGCGGGGCTCGATCCCAGGACCCTGGGATCATGACCTGAGCCAAAGGCAGAGGGTTTAACCCACTGAGCCACCCAGGTGCCCACCCCATAACATTTTCTATACACCTTCCAAGAATTTGCTGCCCTCATTTTCTTATTGAAATGGGGAAGGCTGACCTCTTGTTGATTTTATTTTTATTTTAATTTTTATTTTATTTATTTATTTATTTTTATTTATTCATTTGACAGAGATCACAAGTAGGCAGAGAGGCAGGCAGAGAGAGAAGAAGGGAAGCAGGCGCCCTGCTGAGCAGAGAGTCTGATGCGGGGCTCCATCCCAGGATCTAAGATCATGACCTGAGCCAAAGGCAGAGGCTTTAACCCACTGAGCCACCCAGGTGCCCCATTGTTGATTTCATTTTGAAAGGTCTCTTTTTATTACCAAAACCTTCCCTTCTATAGCACAGGGGGAAATGTATCAAAATAGGGGGTAGTAAAAAAAAAGAAAGAAAGAAAATCTACAAAGAGGCCATATTAAGCATGTATTGAAAGAAAATCTTTCCGGAAAGACTGTCAAAAGGTCACATGGAAAAGTAGTCAGGGAAGAGAGAAGTGTCAATCATACCTAGATAAGGAGTCAGCGTGAGGAACGGCTCAAAGTATTTTGACAAAAGAAGACAAAATAAACAAGCCGGGGTGTTCCAGGGAAGTGGAACAAAGCAAGAGCTCATAAATCATTTCGAAGGAAAAAAATGGGAAGATTTTCTAAAGAAGAAATTGCAAGAAGAGAAGTAAACTGCCATAATGTGTGACACCTCCTCATTCTAATGGAACAAATGCTAAGACCCACTTCCGAAGAGAAGCACTGGGATGAGCCCTGGAAGACGGGGATGAGGCAGAGGGAGACAACTTACAATGGGGAGAAAAAGCGTGAGGCGGCCTGGGTCAACCCCAAAGGAGCCCTCCTTGAAAGGGTTAGGGGCAGTGTGGTGGGTGGCCAGTACAGCACGACAAGGAAGCACAACCTTATGAGACCCCAAATCAAAGTTAAAACAAACAAGCAAAGGTCAATGGAAGTTAGGGTCTACACTTACCCAGTGAACTGACCATTTTGACGTTGATTTCCATTTTCAACTTCAAGATCCAGTCATAAAGCAGTTAACTCAATGCCTTCATGGTTTAGATTACAGTCTGATACCAAAAGCTGTTCTCCCTCTACTATTTCCTGCCGCTCATCAGGATCAGCTTGCCTGATTTTCTCAGAGGGATCACCTGTTTCCTTCTAAGTGCTCAGTGAGGCCTTTCACAGCCTAATATGTATTGTCATTATCACTAACAAACTCAATCATCAGAATTAACTAGTGAATGGGTTCTACCTTTCACCCCTTTGGGGGAACTTTCTCCTGAAATCTACATAGGCACTGGCTTCAGCCCTTAATCTCCTAAATGAAATGTTTACCCACCCAAACTGTCAGTTAGGTGTAAAGATAGAGTTAAGTCATTTTCAGACATAAAGATATTAAAAATCTACTGCCTCAATCGATATTTAGCCAAGGTTCCAAGACATCCAACTGGGAAACAACGGTTTCTTCAACAAATGGTGCGGAAACAACTGGCCATTATGTACAAAAGCATGAAGATGGACCCCTACCTCACGCCACGTGCAAAACTTAACGCAAAATGGACAATCTAAACACAAGACCTAAAAGCATAAAGCTTTTAGAAGAAAACAGAGGTAAATCTTCATGGTCTTGAATATGAGAAGGGATTCTTAGGTAGGACACTAAAAGCACAAACAACAAACCAAATATAGATAAATTGGACTTCTTCAAAATTAAAAACTGTTGTGCATCAAAGAACATTATCCACAAAGTAAAAGCAACCAACAGAACAGAGAGAGAATATTTACAAATCATACATCTGATAAAGACCTAGTATCCACAATATATAAAGAACTTTAAAAAAGGGGGGGGGCGCCTGGGTGGCTCAGTCTGTTAAGTGTCTGCCCTCAGCTCAGGTCATGATCTCGGGGTCCTGGGATCAAGTCCCTCATTGGGCCCCTTGCTCAGTGGGGAGCCTGCTTCTCCCCCTGCTTGTACGTTCTTTCTCTGACCAAAAAACAAATAAATAGATCTTTAAAAATAGAAGAACTTTTACAACTCAACAACAAAAAGACAAACAACCCAATTTAAAAATAAGCACAGGATTTGAGTAGACGGTTCTCCAAAGAAGATACAGAAATAGCTACCAAGTAGATGAAATGATGTTCTGTATCATTAGTCATGAAGGAAACGCAAATCAAAATCACGATGAACTATCACTTCCACACCCACTAGGATGCCTATAGCTTAAGAAAATGGAAAATAACAAGTGCTAGTGAGAAGATAGAGATGTTACAACGCTTGTTCATTGCTGGTAGGAATGTAAGATGGTTCAGCTGCCATGAAAAAAGCTTGGCAGCTCCTCAAAAGGTTAAATAGAATTAGCATATGGCTCAGCAATTCTACCCTTAGGTATATCCCCCAACTAACTGACAACAGGTACTCAAACCTCAAAAAATTGTGCACAAATGTTCATAGCAACACTATTGCAATAGCCAAAAGGTGGAAATAATCCAATAAACAAATTGTGGCACAAGATAATATCATTAAGCCATAAAAAGGAACAAAACACTGATACACCCTCCAAGATGGCTGACCCTGGAAAACATTATGCTAAGTGGCTGCTGGTTGCTGGCTGCTGAGGCTGGGGGAGGGGGAAATGGAGAGCAATTGTTCAGTGAGTACAGAAGTTTATTTTGGGGTGACAGAAATGCTTTACAGCCAGATAGAGGGTGTGGTTGCCCGGCATTAGAGATACACTACGATATAATAACTGACAATGAATTTTTCACTTGTTTTTTGACAATGAATTTTTCACTTTAAGGTGGTCAATTTTGTTACGTGAATTTTATCTCAATTAAAAAAAAAAATTCCACGCATCTTTTCTAAGGATGATTTGTTTGCTCCAATAAAATGAAGAAGTAATTAAAAGAAAAAAAGAGGAAGATACGGGGTCCAGGAAACAGGGGATCAAATAAGGAGGCAAAGGGAGCTGCTGGATGACAAGATACAGAGATCAAGGGAAAAGTGTGCAGCAGGCCCAAGCCACCAGTCCAGGTGGGAGAGAAAGTCACTAGACTGCCTAATCGATTTGGGTATATATGGGAAAGATTTGTAAAATTGGTAGAGAATTTGGGGTGGAATTAGTGAAAATTACACAAAAAATTTACTGAAAGTCAATTATTAATTCTAGGGAGAAACATAAAAATATCCTACGTGACCCACTTAAAAATAGCATTTTTTCAGTGGTTAAAGATATGAACACTGGGGGCACCTGGGCGGCTCAGTCGTTAAGTGTCTGCCTTCGGCTCAAGTCATGATCCCAGGGTCCTGGGATCAAGCCCTGCATCGGGCTCTCTGCTCAGCAGGAAGCCTGCGTCTCCCCCTCCCACTCCTCCTGCTTGTGTTCCCTCTCTCAGTGTCTTCTCTGTCAAATAAATAAAATCTTAAAAAAAAAAATACAAACACTGAAGATTTATAACCAAAATTACAATGTAATTATATAATTGGGAATATATGGGAAAAAGAAATACACGCATGTGTGTGTGTGTGTGTGTGTGTGGTGTGTTGTGATGTTGATAAGTGAGTTAAATCCTAATGTTGCAAAGTGGGAAGTCAACAGATAATCATTAAAACTGAAAAAAAAATCTAAAAGTACCAGGATTGGAGTGTTACTCAGAGATCTGAAGGTAAATGTCAATAGAATCCGTTTAAGGGTTGCCTTTGGAAAGAGGGGAATGCAGACCTTCTTTCAGAACTTTTTGACTCTCTAAACTATGTACATATATAAAAGTTGAGTTTTTAAAAACCAAATTAAAAGAAAACTGTTGATGCCAAAATAGATTGGTCGGGTACACACTGCACCCTGACAGCACTGTGGGGCTTGGATTAGGAACAAGATGAGACCATGGCCCAGGGCCCAGAGATGGGGTAGGAGAATAGAGAGGATCTCATCGTTTGCTTTTTCAAATAATGTTCAAAGGATGAAATGTTCACAGTCGTTCATTCTAGATTGTGGGAAAGTCGGTAAATTGCTCCGGTATTTGTTTAATCTGTACTCTTTGGTATAGTTAACATTTCTTAAATTAACATATTACAATGAACTCTGTAATTAGCTACGCAATTGGGGATGGAGAGCTAGCTTCAGTGCAGTTCACACACAGGACAACTGAGCTACTGGTTTAAAATGAATGGTCTTTTTTTTAAAAGTCTGCAAAATTCATAGAAATTGGGTATTCCAATTATGGGATCCATAATAAAGACCCCTGGGGCTCTGTCTTAGTTCTCCAGACCATGCCTAGAGGCTGCGGTCTTCTCTAAGGTGGTGCCTTTTTAGGTGAGGTTGATAAGGGACGTGGGAGATCTGTCACCCTGGGGGATGCTTGGTCTGGGAGCAGCCGGCAGATGTCTGGAAGACTGTCATCTACAAGAGGGAGGGAAGACTGGCCCAGTCCATCTGGTCCTTATCACTGAAACATTTTTTGATCACCTTCTATAGCAGAATGCTGTGAAATTTCCATTTCCTAAGTGCAATTTTTTACACGTTTCCTACTTTTGTAGGAAAGACAAATAAAAAATACCAGTAATCTGTGCAAAAGAGCAATTTCCAACGTATGACAAGGAGGGTATCTGGATTCGGTCTTTTGCATTTATCTGCATTTTAATTACTGACAGTGGAAAATGGTAACACAATGAATGCTTGATCACTAGTTTTGATGACTGCTTTCACCTTTTCAGTGTGTTTATGTAATCACAAAAACAGGCAATGTTTTTCTTCTTGTTATTTATTTATTTATTTTTAAAGATTTTATTTATTTATTTGACAGACAGAGATCACAAGTAGGCAGAGAGGCAGGCAGAGAGAGAGGAGAAAGCAGGCTCCCTGCTGAGCAGAGAGCCGGATGCAGGGCTCCATTCAAGGACCCTGAGATCATGACCTAAGCTAAAGGCAGAGGCTTTAACCCACTGAGCCACCCAGGCACCCCTCTTCTTGTTATTTATTTCACAGATCTGTATAGTCCACTTTTTTGGGGGGGTACAGTCTTTTTTTTTTTAATTTTATTTATTTATTTGACAGACAGAGATCACAAGTAGGCAGAGAGGCAGGCAGAGAGAGAGAAAGGGAAGCAGGCTCCCTGCTGAGCAAAGAGCCCTATACCGGGCTGGATCCCAGGACCCTGAGATCATGACCTGAGCCGAAGGCAGAGGCTTAACCCACTGAGCCACCCAGGTGCCCCTGTATAGTCCACTTTTTTTAATTTAAAAAGGGTTTAGTGATGGGCAGTAAAAGTATGAACTTAGTACAACGAATGGACCTTTTTTTATGAAGGTATCCGTGTAATTATACACACATACACATGTATACCAAATGGGTCAAAGTACTAGATGGAATAAGATTTTTAGAAACTGGAATGCTTTCTGACTTAGAGTATTATTTTGTAGGGTATTTACTTTAGAGTATTAATTTTTACTCTACATATTAATTTATTGAAGCTTAAACTTCAGAAGAGTGGGGGATAAATGTTAAACGGGTCGAAGTAAAAAGGTTTTTCCTTTAATCCCTCTTCTGTAAATGAGGAGAAAGAGATTTTTTAAAAATATTTTTAAAGATTCATTTATTTATTTGACAAAGAGAGAGATCACAAGTAGGCAGAGAGAGAGAGGAGGAAGCAGGCTCTCTGTTGAGCAGAGAGCCCAAGGCAGGCCATCCCAGGACCCTGAGATCAGGACCTGAGCTTAAGGCAGAGGCTTAACCCACTGAGCCACCTGGGTGCCCCGAGGAGAGATTTAAAGAGAAAATAGCAAGCCCCCCCCCCCCCAATATAACCATGAAGTAACCAGCTCACAATTCTGAAAATCACTTAGAAAAAAATCATCTCATCTGTAGTTCTACAGAACATGAAGCAGTCAGAGCGTATAACTCTCCATATTTAATTCACGGTACATAAATCCCTTTTGCCTGGGATCAATAGGTCTCTATGGTAAGCTACTTCTTTCCTTTCATAACAAAAATCGTTTTGCGCAGCTTCCCCGGAGTACAGCTCTCCCGCCCAGCAAGGCAAGCATGTAGAAGGGCGACGACCAAGTCACAGGGGCATGGCGAAGAGCAGCGCCGGCTTTCCCGGGGTTTGGGTTCCTGGGGTCAAAACTCCAGCGCGAACTCCCCGACGCTCTGTCCCCGACTCAGCCCGCCCGGGTCTCCGCGCACCGTCACCGAAACGGTGTTAAAACGGAGAAGGGCAGAGCGCGGCGACCCCTACGTCCTCCGCGCTCCACGCAAGCTGCGGGGTCCGGAGCCCCCCGGCTCCGCTTCAGCGCACGCGCAGGTGAGAGCCCCGCGCCCCCCCCCCCCCCCCCGGAACCGTGCTCCGCTCCCCTCGGGCGGTGCACAGACCCGCGCCACGCGGTCGGGCCCCGGCGGCTCTCGGACTGAGCGGGGTGCGCGGGCCCTGGAGCACCGGACGGACGACGCACCGCGCACCCCAGCCCTGCAGCGGGTCGCAAGGCTCCTACCTGAGCCTCCCTCCCGCGCATCCTCGGTGGTGGGGGCGTGGAGGGATGCGGGCCGCCGCCAACGCCGCGTCACTTCGCGGGAACGAGTCCCGACGTGCCAGCCCGCGGCCCCGGGGCTCGCAGGGGCTTCCGCCGGGATCCCAGGCACGAATCGTCCTCAGGAACGACCCGGACCCGCACCAGCGTCCCCCCAACCCCCGGCGGGGTTTGCAGCCTCAGAAGGCAATTAACCCATCCGCTGCCAGAGTCGCTGGGGATGAAACTCGCGGCAGGTCTGGGGACCAGGGGACTCGGACCCGGGAGGCGCGACGCCAGGCCTCGGCGGCGGGAAACGCCGGGGTCTGCTGCCCCCTGCCGGCCGCCGCGCGCGTCTGCCGGACCGGCCGGGAGCGCCCGGGACGCGGAGCCCGTCCGGGACGCGGAGCCCGTCCGAGGCGCGGAGCCCGTCCGAGGCGCGGAGACCGGGGCCGGCGCGCCTCCGGGGCTTGGAGTCAGGTGTCCGCGCGTCAGCGCTGTCGCCCCCGGCGCGGGGAGCGCCCGAGCGGAGGTTTCTTCACGGCCGCGTGTCTGGGAATTCCGAGCTGCAGCACGAAGCCCACTTTCCACGTGGAGCATGTAACACAGTACGCTTCGCCGCGGCCGGTTGTCCGGCTCCAGGGCAGCAGGCGGCGCAGATCAGGCTGGCGAAGTTTTCCTGGGAAAGAAAACGGGCGGGGCTGCCTCCTTGCCGAGGAGTCTCCGCCGCATCCTCCGGATGCCCTCAAACGCACGCATGGATGTGAATGACCTCATGAGGAAGGAGATGGGAAAAGGAAGGTTCGTTCCGCGGATCGGGGTTCCACTTGCGCACCGAAACGCCCTCTGCAGGTCTGGGGACAGAGACAGAAATAACGGGAGCCCTGGGGGTCCTCCGGGACTTAAACTTGGCTTGGGGACTTCCATCGTAGAAACGGAAAGCAGCTGGAACTCTGCACAGCGGGTGGCAGACTCAGTGCAGGAAACTGAAGGGCGCCGACCCAGGCCGCTGGTCCCTGGCCAGTGGCTCAAGAGTAAGTCGGCCTAGGCAGCATGCATTAGGCAGTGGGCCCGGGTTCCGATTCCGCTTTGTCTACCAGTCCTGGGCTTGGCCTCATGGCCATGGCTTCTGGGATGATCACAGAGTTCTGCAAATGCAGTAGGCGCTCCATAAGTGCTCATTATGGGCGCCGTGCTTGCTGGCTGTGCGGTGATGAGCCGCTGGAGGCTTTCTGCCGCCGTGGGGTGGGAGGGTCTGGCTCCGGCATTCAACGCCCGGTCAATCCCTGCCCCATCCAGCCTCACTAGCTGTGTGACACCAGACCACGTAGGAACCTCTCATTTCTTTGTCAGCAAAACGCAAATGATAATAACAGTCCCTCCTTCTTAGGGTGAGAATGAAGAGTAAATGAAATACCGTCTGTAGAGTGTTTGGGACAGAGCCTGGTAGTAGCCAGTACTCAGCCAGTGTTGTTAGCAACGTTGGTGTTACCACTGCTGTTCCTTCTTCGCTGAGTGCGTGGCAATGCCGGAATTAAAAGCGATCACTTGAGACCCAGAAAGTTGGGTGGGAACCAGGTTCTGCCAATTTCCACTGGCCTAACACTGGGCAAGTGAGTTTCAATGCCCTGATCTATAAAATGGCAATAATTATAATAGAGATGAATAGGGTGATTATATCACGATGTGGGGCTGTACTGTACTTAATTCATAGAATTGTTTGCACGCCATGCAGAGTGGACAGGCCTACGGTAAGTGGTAGCTAGTGGTAAAATAAGTGTTTTTAAAGGATGTGTTTACCCAGCCACCAGGGCTTCATTGTCCCCTGAGGTAGCATGAGCCTCTGTCTTACTTCACTTTTCCATCTATTCGCTTAGTGGAAAGTTAATTCTTAGCCAACTGCCAGCATCTGAACTCTGTGATATGAAGGTTGGTGACTGTCGATGGCACTTTCTCTGTGTCCACAGTCATTTCTGAAGAAGAGTCTCAAGGATTTTTGATGGTGATGACCGTGGATTACAGCCTGGGTAGGTAGAAAGGCTTCTCAGAAAAACCAGATGCAGCAGTAACCTTTTAGCACTTAGAGCTATTCAGATATGGCATTTGGTCCGTCAAATTGGTCAAATAACGCTGAACAGAGTTTGCTATCATCTGGCACTCCTTGGTGACCGGGAAGGATTCTGGAAGGATCTGGGGGGGAGGCGTCTGCCGTGAGATGCTGGTTAGTAATTCCTTATCTGCATATCCTTTCAAGACAATACTCATATATAAGTGACTGAATTGGAATCCCAACCTCGCGATTTCTTTTTCTCTCTGGCCGCCCTGAGGGACTAAGAAGCCAGGTTGGAGTGACTCAGAAGAGACTTTTTAAAAATCCAGGGAACTACTTTCTGATGTGTGCTCTAAGACCACGCCCCCAAGAAACTAATCTTTTATGAAGGTCAGATGAGCCTAGAAAAGGAAGGACTCTCCCTCCTTTTCTCCACACATGGCAGCCTTTTCTTTTGTGAGGAACCCGGAGCTCCCCCAGTGTGTGGCACAACGTACCTCAAGTCAGGGCCTTTCCTTTCACTCACAGGATTTAGCAAACACCCTGTGTGCTCATCTGACCCCAGTCTGATTTTCCACCCTTACCGTCCCTCCCTCCTCGCTGCTCACCTGCTTCGGCTCTAACCAGGACTCACTGCTCAGATGCTTTCAAGGGCTAGGCCCATCAGTGAGTCCTGAGCAGAGCCAAACACAGCTTTTTTTTTTTTTTTTTTTAAGATTTTATTTATTTGACAGAGAGATATCACAAGCAGGCAGAGAGGCAAGCAGAGAGAGAGAGAGAGGGAGGAGGAAGCAGGCTCCCTGCCTAGCAGAGAGCCCGATGCGGGACTCGATCCCAGGACCCTGAGATCATGACCTGAGCCGAAGGCAGAGGCTTTAACCAACTGAGCCACCCAGGCAGCCCCCAAACACAGCTTTTAAAAGCATCGTCATGAGCAAACTAAATCATTGTCACTCCTGCGAACCACACAAACCCAAACTCACTGTCACTTTCCCCTGAGCTACTTCCGCTCCCCCAACCCAGATTCAGAGCAGCTCAGGCAGGCCCAGGAGATGTTTCCAGCGAGGCGGGGGGGAACCTGCTGGAAACCAAATATTGGTCTGCCCCAGGCACTCCTGATGATGTGATCCAAACAGGCTAGGCCACATCCTCCTGAGAAGCGAGAGGGGTTGCGGGCTCCAGAGTCCAGACTGCATCTCCGGGTGGCCAACCCAGGGTCCCTCTTGGTCCCACCGTGAGCCTCCTTATGGACTGGCTCAAGGCTTCCCAACCTCCTCTCCTCTCCTGCCTCAGTCTGTCCCCTTCATAGTCCTTCTCCTCTGGGAAGGAACGAGGACCCTGAAGGAGTGCACTCTGCTTCCTGAACTGAGCACGGCAAACTCCCCATCACCAGATCAGGATTCCCCCTCTGCCGGGTCTGGGCTCCCAGCCTCTGCTGGCACGTCCAGTCAGGGCCCTCTGTTCCAGCCTCCTCATCACCCACGTGCTCTCCCATCAGCCCTCCCATCAGCCCTGCAATTAGGCCCTTCTCCCCGCGGCTCCCTCCAGCTCCCACCCCACATCCCTCCCCCTGCAGCCCCCCAGTTCCTGAAAGAGCTGTCTACATGTTGTTTCCGTTTTCTCTGCCGCCCATGCTTCAGCGATGGCTTGGCTTCCACCCCCACCACTCTGCTGACCCTCTTGTTGCTAAGCTCGATGAATATCTTTCATTCCTTATCCTTATGAAGGGACATTTAGGTTTGGTAGGAGTTCAAGCTCCAACAGGACTGGAGAGAGGAGAAGTTTGGGTTTCCTTCAAGGGATCTACAATGGGGCTTAAATACGCATGGAGACCTGGGAGACCCTCCTGCCCTGTCTTCACCTCCTGGATGGACCTGGAGACAGAGGAGCTGCCTGGGAGAAAAATACTGGGATGTCTACACTATAACACCTGTTGACGTTCAAGGATATAAAGCGGTGACCAATTTGCGGGAAACCACTCAGGATGCCCGAGAGAGAATGTACCTTAAAGGGGGGAAAGAACGTATACCAAAGGCCTACCCCAACACCATGATGTCAGGCTGGAGGGACTTGTGATTCCAGACAGAATAAGGGGCTAATGCCAGAAGTCCACTCCAACCCTGAACAGTGCCCAAAAGCACATACTTCAGTATGCTTTGCGAAAGGGTTTCATATTTATGACAATTAAAGATTGCAACACTTTGGGGGCGCCTGGGTGGCTCAGGGGGTTAAACCCTCTGCCTTTGGCTCAGGTCATGATCCCAGGGTCCTGGGATCGAGCCCCACATCGGGCTCTCTGCTCAGCAGGGAGCCTGCTTCCCTCCTCTCTCTCTGCCTGCCTCTCTGCCTACTTGTGATCTCTGTCTGTCAAGTAAATAAATAAAATCTTAAAAAAAAAAAAAAGATCGCAACACTTTGGATCCCCCCAAGAAACTTTGTGTTCTTATATCCCTGACTTAATGTGATGAGTGTGTGTGGGGGGTGTTCTCTTCTCAAGGAGCAGAAGCCTCCCTTTCTTTGTGCGATGGCACACAGATCATGGGGATTGGAGCTTACTCCGTGTGGGCCACTCAGAATAAGTAAACAAGCCCCTTTACCTAACAAAGACACGAGATATTGGGGTGTTTTGACATCACTAGCAGGGGTGGGTGAGGACAAATCTCTAGCCTTATCTTCAATAGAAGCAGATATGTTTGGAGTCATTTGGGCAAACTGTAAGAATTTGATCTGTGTCTAGGTGGGAGAGGGAAGAGTTTTAGCAAATTATTTTTGATAAGCTATAGAAAGAGCTGAATTAGGGAACACAAGTAAATAGATCCAGATTGACAGTGAAACCAACACAGCTCAAGCTGCAGGGTCCCATACTTCTGGGGCCGCTGCTGCAAACTGTGTTTTCCAAGATGGCGGCAACAGGACTGCCCATCCCATGTGCTCTTCTTACGGCGTGAGGTGGACACTTCTCCCATTGACAGGTGGGGTCTGTGTGTTCTCCCCTTGCGTCTGGGCAGACCTGTGACCATGGTGGTGGTGACACATGTGACTTCCCAGCCTAGGTCATAAAGGAGATAAAACTTCTGGCTGATTCTCTTAGAACCCAGCGACCCCACAGGCTGGAAGCCCAAGATACATGGAGAAGCTGCAGGTGTTCTGGCCCAGAGTCCCAGTGTGTGGTCCCAGTGATGGGCAGGATGCACTACAAGACGTGGCAGTGAGGACACTGCTGAGATGACTCCAGTCCTAGCCACCATCTGACTGCAATGTCGGAGAGACCCCAAGTAAGAGGACCATCAGGCCAAGCCCAGCCAACTTACATAATTGTAAGACATCATAAAAGTAATCGCTCTTACTGCAAATCGCCATGTTTAGTGGGGGGTGATTCATTCCACAGCAATAAACAATTTTAGCAGGCCCCTAGGAGGCTCTGGAAGGGCCCTAGCAATGTATTCATGTGATCACATGCTTTTTGTAAACTTTGCAAAAGTAAGATATTTTAGCTGCAATTGGTTAAAATTTCTGTCTCTGTCCACCCTAACCTCCCCTCCGTCTCTTAAAGTTAAATGGCATTAGAGTGGCTGTGGGCATTTTTGGGATTCGGTTAAGACAATCTTAGTTGGAGTTTATTTAATTTGGGCTCAGTGTGGTGTTATTTGTGTGCTGTGGAGTCACTTCTGTGTATGTTAGTACCTGCTGCCCCAGTGTAATCAGCCTCCAGAATATTCCAAACAACCACTGTGCGGGTTCGGTGACGCAACAAGAATGTTGGGGACACAGACTGTGTCATGACAACATGTATATGATATGTGGGTTTGAGATGCACTAAGCTAGAAGAGAATCTGGGGGAATTATTCCAGATCGTACAGCTCATACATAAAAATAGTACAACAGAGGCTTTCCCAAATTTGACTGTCATCCTGAAAACTTATCTTTTCTTATGAATAATAAGCTATGGAAGGGAAACTCACAGTGTATCAATAATAAAATGCAAGGGAGAGAATGAATTATTTTTCTATTCTGTCATAGAATCTGATGTTCCAAAACCTTTATTGTATGAGGATTCAATAAAAAAATGCACAGCCAAACATGGTAGGGAAAGAGTATTACAGAGGTGGCTCATGAATTTGATAAAAATATGCCATTTTCCTGGGTTTCTTACCACCTGGGGGCAGCAGCAGTGGACACAGTGAACTTCATGGGGCGGGGCCCCGGACCAGGGAGCTCAGCCCTGTTGGCCACTCCCCCTTTAAAAGCCCTCCCTTCCCTTGGCTTCTTGGAACCTCGGGTCGCATCTCTCCAGCTAACCGGTCCTGGTAGCTTAGAGAGATGTCTCTACCTCTGGGTATTCGTGAGTTTCCGGGGTCCGTCCAGGCCCACTTGCATCTTTCAGGCTCTCAGCCCTCTCCCCTCACGTCCATGCCCTGTATTGGCTTTGCAACCCCAGACACTACATCTCCCGCCCGGCTTTTCCTCCCTCTTCTGGCTCTCTACTTGTTATGCAAATGAGGCGGTAGCCTAGAGTCAAGGGGTGGGCGTGGCTTTCTGTCAATCAATGTCACATTATTTACAGAAACAGGAGGCTGGGGCGGAGTCAAAGTTTGACCACGCCTGCTCTTCACCCAAATACCCTGTTACTTCAGGAAATTTCCCCCTAGACTTTCACAAGTTCCCAAACACAGCATGTCTGAACAAACTCATCTCCTCTGCTCTGTGTGCCTTCTCAACCAACCATACTACTGTCTACCAGATGCCCAGGACAGAAGTGCAGCGCCAGCCTCCGTTTCATACCCAGACTCAGTCAGTCAGTCAGTCACAAAATCCCTTCCATTCTGCTTTCTTTTCTTTTTTTTTTTTAAAGATTTTATTTATTTATTTGACAGCGAGAGATCACAAGCAGGCAGAGAGGCAGGCAGAGAGAGAGGAGGAAGCAGGCTCCCTGCTGAGCAGAGAGCCCGACGCGGGGCTCGATCCCAGGACCCTGAGATCACGACCTGAGCCGAAGGCAGCGGCTTAACCCACTGAGCCACCCAGGCGCCCCTTCCATTCTGCTTTCTAACCATCTCCCTAATCCGGCCGCTTTTCTCTTTCTCTGCTGCCTTCTTTGAGACCACTGTCCCCTCTTCAGGCCCCATGCTTCTCACTACCCTTTGCCATGCTGCTCGCAGAAGGAGGGTGCCACTCTTCCAATCTAAAACCCTATAGCGTAGAACTACCGTATGACCCAGCAACTGCACTATGGGGTATTTGCCCCCAAGATACAGATGTAGTGAAAAGAAGGGCTATATGCACCCCAGTGTTCATAGCAGCAATATCCATGATGGCCAAACTGTAGAAAGAACTGAGGTGCCCTTCGACAGACGAATGGATGAAGATGTGGTTCATATATACAATGGAGCATTACGCAGCCATCAGAAAGGATGAATACCCACCATTTGCACTGACATGGACAGGACTGGAGGAGATTAGGCTAAATGAGATAAATCAAGCAGCAAAAGTCAATAACCATATGGTTTCACTTACTTGTGGAACATAAGGAATAGCATGGAGGACATTGGGAGAAGGAAGGGAAAAATGAAGGGAGGGAATCGGAGTGGGAGACAAATCATGACAGACTACAGACTCCGGGAAACAAACTGAGGGTTTTGGAGGGGAGGGGGCTGGGTGAGCCCAGTGATGGGTATTTTAAGGAGGGCACATAATGCATGGAGCACTGGGTGTTATACACAAACAATGAATCATGGAACACTACATCAAAAACTAATGAATTTCCGTATGGTGACTAAAATAATAAAATAAAATAAATCCTATAGCTGTCTGCTGGAACACTTGCACGGTGTAAGAGACCAGCAGGATTGGACCCCAACTCAATTAGCCACCAGTTCCCCCTCCCAGCCTAAATTACTTTCAGCTGCCTGGACTTCTTGCCTCTAGGACTTGGCACATTTATTCCTTCTCCTCACTTCTCATCCCTCTTACTTGTCCTGGATGACACTCCCTCTGGGAAGTGTGAGCTCACACTTGAAGACGAGGCAAGGCGTTGCTCTGCCTGCTCCAGGGAAACTGGACCTCAGCGGGTCTGAGCACTCACCACACTGCTCCATGATCCAACTTACAGCTGCACATTGGCCCCATGTCCATTAAGTGGACAACTCCCTGACAGTGGGGCTCCTGTCTCCTTCCCTCGTTTGCCCTGCTCTCCACACAGCGTTATACACTGCGGACACTGGAAAGGCTTCTACCCAGGAGGATTGCACAGAGCAACTTCCCTTTTCGTGGAAACCAAACCCTCCGCCCCAACCTCAGGCTTCACTTGAGGACCTTCTCACGCCTCGCCTCTGCCGGACTGTGAAGTTGGGGGACTGAGAGAGAGACGACAGAGGTGTCATTATGTGGGGTCCACTCTGTTTGGGTGGTGGTTTACTTGTGTGCAGAGATGGCAGCAGTCCCTTGAGCACCTGGGAGGCTAGACTCCTCCAGCCTCTGCCTTTGAAACCCACAGGCAGGGAGGGCTGCTGCAGCCCCAGAGCTCAGCCAGGCCATAATAATTGTCTGACCTTGGAGGAGGGGGTCGTGAAGGTGGTGGAGGGGGTCTTTCCCATCCCACTCAGGCTTCCCCCCACCACAGAAATCAGCCAGAGGTTGAGCTCTGCACTCTTATTTAGAAACTCTAAAGCTTTAGATTCTCCCTGGACAAGTTTCTATATTTCAGGAGTACTTTCTAACATCATGGAAGCATCTACATCATCCTGAGTTCTCTTAAATATATATATGTATGTCCAAATATATACACATATATCCAAATATATACATACATACCAAAATATGTATGCATGGGCATCCATATATGTACACGTATAGACAAGTATATACATGTGCACACAAAATATATACACATATATACAAATATATCAACATATATACTAATATATACACATATGCATATACAGATAGATACTTTTATTTTTTATTTTGAAATAATTATAAACACATAAGAAGTTACAAGAATAATGCTAAGAGGTTTGGTATCCCCATTACCCATCACCCAGCTCCTCCAAAGGTAAAAACGTAACAAAGCCAAAGTTCATTATCAATACCAGGAAACTGCTATCTGTACAGTGTAATGAACTCATCCACAGACCTTGCTCAGATTTCACCTGTTTTTATATATACTCATTTTTTCTTAAAATATTTTAATGTTTTCTACAGGTCTTGTTCCTTGCAAGGACTATAAAAGAAGACTTTTGTGACGATTCACTTAGACAACAATGAATGTTGAAGATGGAAAGATGATCTGGTTTCTCTCTCCGTCTGATCTGTAGTGAATCTGGACCTCAGAGCAGAAAAGACGCTTGCCTGAGTCTCTGGGGAGTCATAGTGCCGACTCGGTGTGGGGTGGAAAATGATCTGAGAGTTACTATTTTCTTTTCTGCATCTGATAAAGACTCATTTGTTTTTCAAAAATGAATAAGCATCTTGATTTCTGCAAGCACAACTCAATTAAGAAAATATCACCTTGCTTAACACTGAATGAGTGAGTCAGGTCTTACTTAGAAAGTACGCCCGAACCGGTTACAGTTTAACCCCTGTGCTAACTGAGCAGCCCCGCTGTCTCTTTACTGGCAGGCCTGAGAGCTGATAAGGATCTCATTCCCTAGTCCCAGAGACTAAGGAACAAAGGCTAACAAATTTGAAAGAAAGGTCAGATACAGAAATGAACTCCGCTGTCAGATTAATGAGGCCATGTTTCCAAGGTGATCTTCCCTACTAAATTCACACAGTAAAGGCAGTCTGCAAACTGATGTCAAGGGCAAAGAAAAACTGCTTAGAACCCTTGCAACCCTGAAGGTAGACTTCATTTGAACTCTTAATGGATTCATTAATTTGGGGCTAGTTTCATTTTGAAATATATGGTCTTACTGGGGATACTCAGAGATGGTCACGGTAAAGGGATGAGCTGTCTTAGAATGACAGGTCCTGGAGGGGAAAGCCTGGGCTGGGAGGAACTCTGCTAGGGCTGGAGGAAAGGGGACAGTCAGTAGAGAAAAGTGACAGGTGCAAAACTTAGGCCAGCAACATAAGGTTCACGCATTGTGGAAACACGTCACCTGGGAAGTTGTAACCTGGTCATGGCTTCCCCTTCAGACAAGGTGGGTGCAGGTGGTACGGAGGGGGGACCTCCACCTCACTCTCCTGGTGAGGTGGTCTTCGCGGGGTGTTCATAACTTACCTCTAAGGGACTTGCAAGGAACTCGCCATTTAAATACCTGGAGGGAAGGTGCTAATTCTTCCCTTCCTGAGGGAACCCAAATGGGTCTCGGCAGCCCGCCCCATGCTGGGTGGAGCTAAGGAAGTTAGTGTCATCGTCCATCTTACCCTGATGTCCTTACTGTTGGCTACAGAGCTCAGGAGACACCTTCAGAAATCTTAGATCCAGAAGTTTCCTGGAGTTCCTTTAGGTAGAGACTGTGCTATTACCTTTTATATAATCTCAAAAGACTCCAACACACAGTAGGTGGTCAGTAAGTACTCAATGAGTAGAACCCAGTGAGAACCTGCATCTCAAAAGCTGTTCAACCTGCTGACACTGTACAGAGATGATCTCTCTTTAGTTCTTTCCTCAGTTTTTGCCACTGCTTCAAGTGGAAAATGACCTACTTTGAATTCTCTTCACAGCATTAGGCAAAGCCATGGCCCGACATCCATCCAAGAGTGCCGTTGTGGGTTCCTGTGAACAATCTAGAATAGTCCATTGCTTCATGCCTACCCGCTGCCCCTGGAACCCTAATGGAGGTCTCCATGCCCCCACTCCAGTATACACTTGTGCCATACGTTCCTCTGGGCTCTTCCCCTTACACACGACAGTATCTGTTGGCACATGCGCCTGACTCTGCATCATGTCTCTCTGTGCTCTCACGGTGCAGATGTATTACAAAGAGGGTGAAGAATGTGTAGTCACGAGGCCATAGCAGGGCAACCTGATTCCCAAGATAACCTTTGCAGAATCAAATCGTCCTAAAAGCTTCAGGGAGGAAAGGGGGCAAAATGTCTACCACCACCACCCAAATAAAGCAATAAAACAGGAAAAGAAACATTGCATGGATATAGAATTTCTGATCACATTTTTCCTGAGATGCTTCATGCATGAGGCAGGACCAAAATATTTTACCATTTAATTAATTAATTCACTCATTCATTAATTTTTAAGTATGCTCCCCAACTGTGAGATCAAGACCTGAGCAGAGATCTAGAGTTGAATGCTTAACCATCTGTGCCACCCATGTGCCCCACTAATAAAATATTTTAAATAGAAATAAATGCATATGGAAAGCATCATGTATTGGTAAAATCTGGTTTTTTCCCCCCCAAAGAACTTTCTCAAACATCAACATAATCCCCCTAAAAGACCTTTTGAATATTTTAAGAAAAAGAGTCTTCTCAGTTTTGACTCCTCAACTTGCTTCTACACTGTGTCCCCTATAGTACACCAGGCCACTGGGGACAGGGAGAGGTGAGGGAGGAGACTTTGAGGAGAGAAGAAACCTAGGATCAGTAGAAAACCAGGAAATGTGATTAACTCATCCCTGCTGCTCACAATAGGCCACCGTCTTGTTCTCTGAGAAGAGAATTTGCTCTTGAGAATTCTACACAGTGCCTTTCTTCCTTGGAAATTATGTTGGAGGCTTGGTGCTGACTTCTACACTTTGCTAGTTAATTTATAGAAAGAAATTTCATAGCCTAGAGAGAGGAGTGTTTCTTGTTCTTATTTCGCAAGTAAAATAGAATCCACTGAACTGCTCCTAAATATTTTTGAACCCTAAAATAGTTTCCAAGTGTGTAATAACCTGGTGATTGTGGCCTTAAGTCAGGGGAAAAGTACAGAACCAACACTTAAACTTCACACAGACTCTTCAAACCCAATTTTGCCCCTCTTGCTTTATTTCCTGAGGGTGAGAATGTAACACACTGTGAATTTATTTGGGGAAAAGACCAATCTTTTTACAACATAATTTATAATTATGGAAAACACGTGAGTCCACTGGACATAAAGACATTTTGATAATAATAAAGTATTTAAACTTTCTAGTAATCTCTACGTTGTTTGGTAGGATGTGGGGATGTGAACGACAAGGCCCTAGCTTATGCTTATAATCTAAGGCCTACAGGGTCTCAACCATTGGTGGCTGAGTAACCTTGACAGTTGAACTTTTTAAGCCCGAGTCCTCTCATTAAAGTGGAAATATTAATATTGCTTGTGGAATGACAAGTTCTCAGCAAAGTTTGGCTATTAGTGTGATTTTTCTTTCTGTTTTTCCTTTTTACCTAAAGCCGGGAAAGAAGGAGAGGAAGGAAACCAGACGGAGAAAGAAAAGTGGCTATCTAAGGATGATGGAAAGTGGCTATCAGAAGATGATGGAAAGAACCAGGGGAAAGAAAGCAGGCAGCCTAGGGCAGTGAGGGGCGGGTCTGCTTTCACCACTTCCCAGCATCTATTACAGATGGGGATTTTGTAAGATCTGCCGGCCGAGGTAATGTTTGAACCCTTCAGAGTGCACTGGCCATGAGCGTCTCAGAAAATAATTAACTCCCTGTGATTATCTTATTTGTGGATGTGTTTTCTCTCAGGTAAGTCAATAACATCTCGGGACTGGGACGCTGAGTTTTCTGGGCACCGCTGGCTAGTCCCAAAATGGAACATAAGGAAGTGCTGCTTCTACTTCTTTTATTTCTGAAATCAGGTAAGACAAAGGATTTTTTAAAAATTGTAATTAAAATGTTTTTCTAGCGATGTCTTAAAAATAGATAACATGATGGCTTTCTGTGCAGCTGGTTTAAATTAGCTTTTGATTCACGAGCGTCCCAAATCAAAATCTACATGTATGATTGAAAAATCTTAAGGGGGTGCCTGGGTGGCTCAGTCAGTTAAGCATCTGCCTTTGGCTCAGAGTCCAATGTCAGGCTCCCTGCTCAGCAGGGAGCCTGCTTCTCCCTCTCCTTCTGCTCCTTCTCCCTGCTCATGCCCTCTCTCTCTCTTTCTCTCTCCCTCTCACTGTCTCTCAAATAAATAAATAAAATATTATAAAAAACATTAAACATTAAGAAAAAAAGAAAGAAAAATTACTTAAGAACTGAGCTTAATTTCGTCATGCGTGATAAAGACCAGTGGGCAGGGGAAATGATGAATGACCTTTTAAATCGACAAGATTGCCTGCCAGAGACTGTTGTTGTAGTTGAAACAGTAGCCGGGGCGCCTGGGTGGCTCAGTGGGTTAAGCCGCTGCCTTCGGCTTGGGTGGTGATCTCAGGGTCCTGCGATCGAGTCCCGCATCGGGCTCTCTGCTCAGCGGGAAGCCTGCTTCCCTCTCTCTCTCTCTCCCTCTGCCTACTTGTGATCTCTCTCTGTCAAATAAATAAATAAAATCTTAAAAAAAAAAAAAAAGAAAAGAAACAGTAGCCTTCAGAGCTAGCAACCCAAAAAGTTGGGGGCGCCCTTGCCTGGTGCTCAGTTCCGTTAACGGAGACCATTTTCGTTAGCATGTCGTATTCTCTTCACTTTCAGATGAAAGCAGCGAAATATTTCTTTGCGTTCTCTGGCCAGTGTCTGGAGGTTCCCTGCCTGCTGAGGCTTGACGTGAGCCTTCCGTATGTCTAGGTTTATTCCTTATGCCTGGAGAAACCACACGCGTCGATTGCCAAATGATGTATGCATATAGGAATTCCAGAAACCTTCACGTAGTGCTTGGGAAAAGCTAGGCACATTTTTATATGTGTGTGAGTGTGTGTCCTTAGATAATACATGCTTATTCAGCTGGTACAGTAGGTAGGTGAGTATCTTCACCCCCTTTTAAAGAGGAGAAAATCCATCCTTAGGAAAATTAGATTACTTCTCTTTTGACCCAAACTCCCAAATCCAGGCAGTGAGCATAGCAGAATTTAAGCCAGAACTTTTCTGGAAGGAATCTGGTGCTCTTCTCCCTTTTCAACTTTGTTTAAACTTCTTTAAAATACTCTAAACATGTCCTTAAGTTTTGTGGGGTGTTCTGACAGCTTTATGGCGATGTAATTCACATACAGTTCACCCATTTCGAGCATACGTAGCCGTGGTGTGCAGAGTTGTGCCATCATCAGCACAACACATTCTGGAGATTTTCATTACCCTGGAAGGAAACGCTGCACCCCTCCCCCACCTGCATCCCCCGCCTAGCTCCTGGCAGTCGCCAGGATACTTTCTGTCTCTGATTTGTCTCTTTGGGACATTTCATCTGAATGGAATCATACATGCTGGTAACCCTTCCCATAAGCAATGTATGGATACCTGAAATTCAGTTTATAAATTGCCAGATAAAATCTTGTAAGCTGTACTTTAAAGTAGAGTTAAATATATTTGAAGTCAGCAGAGCCATTTCAAGAAATACCAAAGAAAACAGAGAGCGGAGGATTGCACAGAGATTTCTGCGGGAAGTGGAGGCCCATAGTCGGGGCGGGGGGGGGGAGGGTGGCGGGTATGTGTACTCTGTGCGTTAGCCTATGGACAACGGGATCCGGAATGCTGTGAGCTGACCCAGTGGCTCACACCAGGACGGGAGACCAGACTCTTCTGTTACAGGATTAACATAGTTTTTTTGCCAAAGGGGGAGACTTTTATAAGCTCTTTTTGAAATGAAGGCATTTACTCTTTCTGTGGACGAGTTTCATCTTTCCAGGGCACAGATGTGACTGGTGAAAGGAAAAAAAGAAATCATTTTACAGCTGTTCTCCATAGTTTCATAAACCACTAAGGCTTTTTTTTTTTTTTTTTTTTGGCAAGTGCATGATCGTGGGTGTAAATGTACACACCACGGTGATAAATAAACCCACATTATTAATGTAATACATGTGTTTTGGTAGCTACATACATCTACGTTGGGCCTCGAGTATAAAAATACTTTTCGATTTTAAAGGCTTTATTTATTTATTTGAGAAAGAGGGAGGGGAAAAAACCTTAGCGGGGTGGGGGAGGGGGAGGAGCAGACTCCCTGCTGAGCAGGGAGCCCAATGTGGGGCTTGATCCCAGGACCCCAGGATCATGACCTAAGCCAAAGGCAGATAACCGACTGAGTTACCCAGGTGCCCTAAAAATAATTTATTACTAAAACGATATGTTTAATATTTCTTGGTCAATCAATACACTGTAGGCCACTCCACTGTCACGGAGCCCTCAAGCTGAAGAAAAGAAAATAATGCGGGAGAACTTTTCAAGCACCAAACAAAAAAATGTATTCTCTTTGGGGATATTTCTTTGGGATATCAGCTCCTAAGGTGGTCTCAGCAGCTTTTTGTTGTGAAATATAATAACATAATCAAAGGAAGCTTAATTAAAGGGGGATATAAATGGAAATCTTCTTGCCTTGGTATCATTTCTACCCTAGCCTCCTCAACTTTCTAAGAACTCTTCGGAAAGTCTAATTTAAGTCTTTGTAGGATATATTTTCCAGAGTTACTGTTTGCTATTTTTTTTTTTTAAGATTGTATGTATGTTTGTGTGTATGTATGTATGTATTTGACAGAGAGCACAAGCAAGGGCGGGGTAAAGGGAGAGGGAGAAGCCGACTCCCCGCTGAGCAGGGAGCCCCACTCAGCTCAGTCCTGTCAGGCCCTGAGCCGAAGGCAGACATTTTAATCCACGGAGCCACCGAGATGCACCGCCCCCCCCCACCCCGCCGTGTTTGTTTTTTAAATCACATCCTGATCTACATAGAATTTACCCAAGTACACCTTTTCTTGGAAATGAGAGTTCAAATGGGGGGAAATAAGGGATGAAGGCATGGACCTGGGTCTAAAACTACTCTACTTCTCCATAATCTTTGAAACCTTTTTCTAGTGCTTTCTGGTACCTTAAATTTAAGTTACAGCTGCCAACTTCCTGTTAAAGAGCCACCTTCTGGTTTGGAGTATGTTTAATTGGGGGAAGACAGATAGCAGGGGGAAGGGAGCATGGCCTCCCAGAAGGACTAGTCTCTGCATTGGCCCTATGCCCCATGTGTTTCCAGGTGGGCAGGATGGGCATTTCTGCGAATGAGGTGCTGACCCCTAATGATCCTTCCTACTGGTAATTTTCATTAGTATCTAAACATGCTCCCAAATGTCTCATCTTTAAAAAAAAAAAAAAAAAAAATTCCTTGACTGCACATGCTGTTTGGGAAGAGCTCCTTTCCCAGCTAGGCTCCTGAAGGCTTGTCTTCTCATGTGGCTCCACCGGCTTCCCCTGGTCACTCTCCAACTCGCTCAGCCTGGCTTGGGTCTGCACCACTCCCCTGGTGGTGGTCAAGGCTGCCATGTTGCCTAATCCCATTTAGGCAAACTTCAGGCAGCTTGGCTGTCTTCATTAACCTCTTCTGGCCTCTCACCCTGGGACAGTCACTAGGGTTCCACACTAAAATTAGGGAGGCCGCCCTCTCCAGGCCTGCAGCTCACCAACATTTTTATATCTCATGGTGGAACCATTCAGAGAATGTCACATCAGCTTAAGAAACAGTCACAACCGAAGCTTATACTGTTGGCAGTCAGGTCATGGCCTCCAGGTTGGGTTTATAGCCAGGGTTGGACAAATCAACATCAGCAATGGCGAACATGGGGGCCGCTGGTGGGCTTCTAACTGTTCTGTCACGGCATGGCAAGCCACAGCAAATAAATTTATTCTTATTTAAGGTTTCATGGCCATGAACGTAGTTACAGAAGTTGTTAAATAATCCTAATCGGTTAATCCGTCAGTCCACTTGCCATTTTAATACAACACCCACCTCTGAGCAGAACTGTTGTCTTGACTCAATGATTTTACTCGTGACACCCGTTCTGCTCTCTAGGAAAGCAGCAGGTTTTATATGGTGGATGTACAGCAGATAGAGGATTTCAAAGGCCTGCTGACTGAACAGTGGTGTTGATGAGTCTCAGCCAGTTATCCTCCTCCATCCTCCGTCCGCAGGTCGCGGAGACCCCCTGGATGACTACGTGAACACGCAGGGGGCGTCCGTGCTTAGCTTCACGAAGAAGCAGCTGTGGGCGGGAAGCGTACAGGACTGTGCAGCGAAGTGTGAGGAGGAGACCGAGTTCATTTGCAGGTATTCTCTCGGGGCTGCTCACTGACAGAAATGTTGCCATTGGAGACACTGCTCTTTGGAATGAGAGGTTTGCCTGGGGATTTATTAATGAAAACAGCACTTAATAGGCAAGAAAGGCATTTCACGGGATTGGAGTTGGGGATCCGTGTCTGCTCCCTGGATCAGAAGCCATAGGAACAGTGGGTTCTTAGAGTTGATCCGCATCCCCTTCAGAAAAAATGCCCCCAAAGGCTGTTATCCGTACACAGGACATCACCAGCTGCCATTCTGAGCATTGGTTTTTGACATCATTGTCGGTAAATATTTAATGAGGATCCTTGTGACTAGATGTCCCAGCCTAAGGAACAAAGAAGCAGAGACACCGTGACCCAACATACAGGATATATATGATCTCTGTCCGTATATGACAGATCGTTGTGTAGTTGCACGGTCTAGCGCTTGCCTCTTTGTATTTACGGTGTTGTCACAGAAGTTGGATAAAATGTAAAAAATTTTAAAAAATGCATGCGGTGTGAGGTGTCCGTAAGTGACATAGTCATATGTGCTCTATACAGATTCAGAGGAAAGAGTAATTCCTAAGGGTTGAGAGGGCTGGGAGGCACTGAGCAGGGCTTGGAAGGGTGAGTGTCATGTACTGACAAGGCTGGAGGCATTCTGGGCCCAGAGAGCCATGTGGCCCTGTGAACAGGACCAGGTGGACCACATCAGCTACAGAAGGGCTCATGGAGGAGATGGGGCTCGGAAAGACAGTCGTGGATGGCTTTGAATCCAGACTGCATGTTCACAGCAGGACCACAGGGATGGGCGAGGTGAAGGGAGAGGAGATGACGTGTAGAGGCTAAAGTTAAGGGGACTTTATAGGAAAGGGAAATTCTAGGAGACCAGAAGTCAGCATAGACCATCTTGGAAAAGGGTTCAAAGCAATCAGAGTTGCTTCTTTCCAACACAAAAGCAAATATTCTAGCACATAAGTGCAGAAAGAGCAAAGTAGTTGAAACAGAAAGAATATTTGGTGGAGGAGAAGGTGAAGGTAGAAGGAAACGAGGAACGACCTGTGCAGGCTATCCTTTTCCAGCACTTCCTGGACTGGGCCAAATTTAACGGAAATAACCATTCCAAACTCCTTGACCCATCAAGAGATACAGTTATCTTTGGAGTTTCTTAATTATTAACAGAAGTTTACTTTCCTTAAATGGCAGAAAACATTTTTGGGGGGTTTCCTTATTTTCTTCTGCAGGTCATTCCAGTATCACAGCAAAGAGCAACAGTGTGTGATCATGGCTGAAAACAGCAAGTCGTCTGCAATCTTAAGGATGAGGGATGTGGTTTTATTTGAAAAGAAAAGTGGGTACAATGTTTTCTTTCTCCTCTTCCTCCTCCCCGACCAGTCCTCTTTCTTTTCCTCCCCACCCTTCCCCCTTCGGTTCCCCTTTCTCTTCTCCTCCCAGGTCCTCTTTTGTCTGTGTAGCTTATCAGACCAGAGAAGGGAGGCGCACTGGCTTGCCTTGGAATTCAGACTGAGGATGAGATTTGGTCACTAATCCCATCTGTCAAGTTGAGGATACAAACTTTCAGATTTCATTCTTCTTGGTTTAAAAAGGAAGGGATTGGACTGACAAAGTAACATCTGCCTCTAGGGCCCCGAAAATATGATAGCATTTTATTTTATTTTTGAGGATAGGGGAATCTAAGTGTTCCCAGGATCTTGCTTTTTTGGCTACAGGGACCATGGTCCCTGGGCCCTAGCTTCTAGACTGAAGCCTGCAGAAATAGAAAAACTGAGGTGTGGGGCGCCTGGGTGGCTCAGTGGGTTAAAGCCTCTGCCTTCAGCTCAGGTCATGATCCCAGGGTCCTGGGATCGAGCCCCGCATCGGACTCTCTGCTCAGCCGGAAGCCTGCTTCCTCCTCTCTCTCTCTCTGCCTGCCTCACTGCCTACTGGTGATCTCTGTCTGTCAAATAAGTAAACAAAATCTTTAAAAAAAAAAAAGAAAAAAGAAAAACTGAGGTGTGTTAAGTCCTCCAGTAACATTTGGATATAGACAAAATCCTTACTTTCATTTTTTAACATTTCCAATGTTAAAATCCATCTTCTGAAGTTGAATTAACTGTGTGCCTGCCATCCTCCTCCTATCACGGTTTATCCCCAATTCTTGAGATTCAAGCACAGAGCAACTCAAAAGTTTATCTGTCGAAGTTACTCATTTTTACAAAGAGCAAAGAATGAGTTATATAGGGTTACCTACTGGATTGAAAAAGGGGGAGGTGCTGTTGTGATTTTCCCTGCAAAATGCTAACATTTGAATAAATCATTTGTAAATTGTTAACCAGAAAGAACAGGGGGATGACCACCGGGCTTAGTTTGAACAGTCGGATAGTTGCTTGTTTTCAAGGTGAAGGAAAGGATCAAAAGGTTATGTAAACTCTGGTGGGTACATACAAACAGAAGAGAGGTAAAAAGTCAAAAGTCAGCCACTCTGTGGCGCTTGCTTTTCTGTGGCCCATCGACCTGCTGCTGGTTTTTCTAGGGACGCTCCATGTCAGCTCCATCTACATCTGCCCCTGGCCTGCATGGCCATTGCTGTCATCACTGCGGTCTCAGTAGTCACCGTCACTGGCTGGGCCATGTTAGCCAGTGGGCCGTAACTGCCCTGCTTTCAACTCCTTGTGCCCTTAGAATAAAATCCAGATACTTAACAGAACGCTACCGGGGCCTGCATTGGTTAAGCCCACCCCATCTGCTGGGTTCACGAGGCTTCTCTACACTGGGGTTGTGTGTGCTCTTCCCACATTTCAGGCACACACACCCTCTGTCAAACCCCCTCTTCTCTTCTCATCTCCCACGTTTGAACTCAAGCATCACCTTCTTTGAAAAGCCTCCCCTCACCCCTGGGCCTCCAAAGTACTTATCAGTGTAATGCATCTAGTGGAATGATCAGTCTCGGTGAAGACACATTTGCAGTCTTTATACATAGTCTAGGGTTAAAAGCATTTGTTTGCTATTGGTACGTTAGAAGGCGGCTCCCCAGGTAATTGATCGATGAATTAAAACACTTGACTAAGGTGGGAAATCATGAAAGATGACACACATATACCTTAAATGTTTTATGTTCTCATAGGAAATGCAATTTACATTGGCCCCCTTGAATATGGGGCCACCAACAGCTGTTATCTGGGGCATTCCTTGCATCAGCGATGATCTGTCCTTGCATCAGCAATGCTCTGTGTGCGTTGTCTAGAATTGGTTTCCTTCTTTTTGAAGCAGAGCAAGGTCTAGAAACATCTATTAATCTGACTGTAAAAATCTCTTTGTATTCTTAGGATTTCCCACCCAAAATTCTATAGCCAGCTATATAACTGGATTACCTTCAATGGACTTGACAGCCTTTTAAAACACTATTCAAATCTTCAAGTCCTTAAGAGCATTCACCTTGGTTTTGTTTTTTAAAGCAATTTTTTTTCACATTCATTTCTCAGTTTAGATCATCTTTAATCTACTGTAGCTGTATAAGAAGTTTTGACGATGAAAATAGTTGACTCTTATAAACATAAACCCCACCTGGTGGGGGACAGAAGTTGGGGGGTGCACTGGAAAGTGCGACCTGCCAGCCCCGGGTGTCCACCTTACCACATGTGGGACACAGGTGAGCATCAGACCGTGTATTTTAAAAATAGGTCGGAGCCCCTTGGCTAACCAGTGAGTTGGCTAAGTGGAGGCTAGTTGAGCGTGTCGACTGTCCACATTTAAAGTGTGTAACTCTGTTCAGCAGTTCATCATATTTAAAATACTGGAAGCCTCAAAAAATAGACATGGCTTGGATCTCTTTCCACCTCTGAAAAGCCTGCTGAAAAGCCCCTGTCCCCATTCCCCTTCACTCCATCCTCATACTGTTTGTTTTCTCTGTTAGACACGTCACTCTGAGGTTACCTCGTTTCATACCGGGTGACCTGCCAGCCCCTCTGAGTCCACTAGAATATAAGCTCCTTGAGGGTAGGGCCTCCGTTCTAGTCTCCATGTGTCTCCAGCACCCAGCACAGTACCTGGTACACAGAAGGGCTGTAGCTTTGAATAAATAAATAATAGCCTCAGTAGCTCAGTGAACCACAGCCCTTCCTCAGATGGGAGAGGCAGAAGACTGTCTTTTAGAGACTGGGAAAATGGTGTCTCCTATGCGAGTCCTTTCAACATAGCTGAGCTGGCAAAGCTGCTTCATGGTGTTTCTTGGGGAGGGCTTGCCCACCTTGTGGATCCCCCCCTCAGTCTATCTTTCAGAGTGCAAGACTGGAAATGGGAAGAGCTACAGGGGGACGATGTCCAAAACGAAGGATGGCATTACCTGTCAAAAATGGAGTGACAGTTCTCCACACAAACCAAAGTAAGACTTTGATCTCCGTGTTCACCTGTGATGTTAAGAATGATCCATTTCCTCTCAATCAGACCTTTGCAAAGGAGCAGATAGAATATGAAGGAGAAATCCAGATGAAAACCAGATGATCTCGCAACTTGCCTATTAATTATTTTCTGCTTTCCTGCAGGATAGCATTCCATTCTCAGTGACAATGCTTATCAAGTAGGAAGTTAGTGTCCACTAACCCCTCCCCCATCAAATTGCCTTTATTATCTCTATGAGATGGGCAGGTAAAGTATTCCCAACACACAGAGCTTATAGAGGAAAAGCAATGAAACCAAATGGCACTCCAAATCATGCTCTAGAGACAGTCGAGGCCCTCTCGACCCTGGCAGAGGAGGACATTGAGGTCCTGAGAAGTGCACTTTACAAACCTAGGTGCATCGAAGCACAGAAACGAAATCTGCCATCTGGTTTCTAAGTCGCAGGCTTTTGATCGAATTTTATCTCTGCACAGCAACTCATTTCTAGAACTGGAAGTGAGTTACCTCTACCGACCCCACACATACGGAATCAGTCAGATGGATTCACCTTGAGATGCTACTTTCTAGGTATTTGCACTGAGGCAAGACAAATTCTATTTGACATTGGGCCCCAATTTTTGCATCCTTAAAATAGGGATAATAAGGCCTTCCCAGTACGGGTTTTGCTAAGGCTAAATGAGAGGGTGTGTAGAAAGTTTCCAGTATTGCCCAGTGCAGAGTCACAGACCCAACGGCATTAACTACGACCATTTTTACATGGAGAGGGCAACGGACAAAAGCAGGTGTTTGGAAGGAATCAAGAGGTTGGCAGGCTTTTGAGGCCTTTGTATTTCTGGTGACTGTTCATAAAAACCCTTTAGCTCTACTTGTAAGACTCTACTGTCCATATCGTAATACTGGTAATATTAACTACTGGATGAATAGCTACCTGCCAGCAGAGAACCAGAAATCAGACAACAGAGAGCAGAAATGCATGAACCTCATGGAAATAGCCTCTTATTCTGCCTTCCTAATAACATACTGTTTTTATTTTACATTTTATTTTATTTTATTTCTTTTCAGTGTTCCAGAATTCATTGTTTATGCACCACACCCAGTGCTCCATGCAATCCGTGCCCTCCATAATACCCACCAACATGCTGATCTTTCAATTACATTTGACCCTTGAACAACATAGGATTAGGGCTGCTGACCCCCTGTGCCATTGAAAATCCGTGTATGGTTTTTGACTCCCCCACCCCACACTTAACCACTAATAGCGTACCTTTACTGGCGGACTTCCTGAGACCATACCGGTCAACGAACACACATTGTGTATGTTTTCATGCATTATGTGCTGTGTTCCTAGAATAAAGTAGGCTAGAGAAAAGACAATATTCCTGAGAAAATCACAGGGAAGAGAAAAAACCATTACAACGGTGTACCGTATTTATTGCAAAAAATCCATCTGTACTGGAGCCACCCAGCTCCCACCCATGCTGTTCAGGGGTCCACTAGATAGTGAGGGATTCTTTTCCACCCTCCACAGCTTTACGCCCCAGAAGTTCCCCACGGAGGGGCTGGAGGAGAACTACTGCAGGAACCCCGACAACGACGAGAAGGGGCCCTGGTGCTACACCACAGACCCAGACCAGAGGTTCGACTACTGCAACATTCCAGAGTGTGAAGGTCAGGCACGCCTCTAGAAACCACTTGCACATCTGCTCTTTATCTATAATTTGCTGTAAAGTGATTCCCATACAGGGATATCGTTAAAAACCAGCTAGTGGACACATTTGACAAAATGTATGTACCTCTTAGAAAAGACCGAAAATTTGCTCAGGCCCCCTTCTTTTTGAACTTAATTATTTCATTAAAATGTTACATTGATATGTACAAATAATCAACTAAATAGAAATTCTAGATATAATTTCTTAAGCTTAAAGTTCTTATATGGCATAAAGCCAGAAACAGACTTGTAATTCAGTAGTTAAAATGAAACCACCAAATCAGGCCACCTGGACGGTGCAAGTCAGTTGAGCATCTGGCAAACACTTGATTACAGCTCAGGGTCCCGAGATCGAGCCCTGCGTCAGGCTCTGCACTCAGTAGGAACCTGCTTGGGAGTTTTTCTCCCTCTGCTTCCCTAACCCCCTCCCTCTCTTTTCTCTCTCTCTCAAATAAGTTTTTTTTTTTTTTATGAAACTACAGAGTTAATAAAATGCAAATAAATGTATGAATTGAATGTGGTAGACTTTGCTTTTCATCGAAGCTAAGCAGCGAACCAGTTTTTATTTTTATTTATTTTTTATTTTTCAAGATTTTGTTTATTTATTTGACAGAGAGAGAATGAAAGCATGAGCAGGGCGGAGGAGCAAGGGCAGAGGGAGAAGCAGACTTCCTGCTGAGCAGGGAGCCCCATGCAGGGCTCCATCCCAGACCCGAGATCATGACCTGAGCCAAAAGCAGATGCTTAACTGACGAGCCACTTGGGCACCCAGTGAACCAGTTTTTAAACCAGCAACCATTGTCTTCACGAACCAGTTTAATAGTGTACCTCGAGAGTAAATGCTAAAAACATTAAACACCTCCTATTGAAAAAACTTTCTTCATTTCATATTTTCTGCTACATTTATTGGTGGAAAAGGGGAAGGATGAGGGTGGAATTTGTGCAACAGCGTGGATAGTGTTCGCACCAGGCGACGGCTCAGGTCTCCCGTCTTTGTTTCAACCTCAGATGCCTTATTGGTGTGCGGTGTTGTGAGGTCATCTGGCCCTCAGTCCACACTAGAGGACAGGCTTTTATCAATCCGACTCGGTTTCCTTTATTAGTACCTAAAAAAGTTCAAATCATTTATTCCTCTGCTGCACCATGTTACTCCAATAATTCCAAAACCAAAGTTGCAGTTTTTAAATAATGTAAGAAAGCAAAAAACAACCAGACATGCTTTTCAGTAGAGGAATGCCCCGTTATCTGCAGGGGACACGTTCTGAGACCCCCGTGGATGCCTGAAACTGCAGAGAGTACAGAACCCTATAGATACCATGGTTTCCTCTCCCTCTAAGTGCATACAGCCAAGTTGAATTCACCAGTTAGGCATAGAAAGAGATTAGCAATAATAACTGAGGACAAAGAACGATGATGATAGCATGCCATAATGGAGCTTATGTGAATGTGGTCTCCTTACTGCCACATCTTACGGGACTGTATTCTCCCTTTTTTTGTGGGGATGAGAGATGATAACATGCCCATGTGCTGAGAGGAAGTGAGGGCAATGTGGCAGGCGTAGTGACGTAACGGCAGTTGGATCATCTTCCGGACTGCAGTTCACTGCATGTAACAGATAGGCAGAAGGCAACACCCCGGAGAAGAGGGGTACTGTCCCTTTAGGGGAGTCTTGGTCCCCAGGGAGGTTGTGGGCACAAACCAAAACTCAAGCCCTGAAATCCTGGGAGACCATCATCCTCATGATCAGAATGATTTCATAGACGTCTTTAAAGGTTGCTAGTGAAACAAAGACAATCGAAGTCTCAGATTTCTGAGACTTATGCACCTCTTCCCATCCCCCTCCCACCCACCAAGGGCCAGCGCATCCCAGTTGGAGGATAGCATTATGGAATTTCGGATGAAATCATGACTATAACAGAAGGTACTGACCAAAACACGCTGGTTTTACCATTGGAATAGGGAACAACAATTTGGATTGTGTTAGAAGAGCCTTTACAGCCAATTTCGTTCCCAAGCGATTTCTGGAAAGGACAAATGAAGTCGCAGGTGGTATTTGAGACATTGCTAGGTTTACTCTTCTGTGATTCATTCATTTCAGTTTTTCTTCCTCCTCTCATCTTCTGTGCAGAGGAGTGCATGCATTGCAGTGGGGAAAATTACGAGGGCAAGATTTCCAAGACCACGTCTGGACTCGAGTGCCAAGCCTGGAACTCCCAAACCCCCCATGCTCATGGATATATTCCTTCCAAGTAAGTCTCGCTGGGAAGGAAATGAGATGTTAACCACTCCACGGCTCTATGGGACATTTAATGTTAGTGGGATATTTTCGCATTCCTCGGGAATCGAACGCATCTGAAGTTTTGAATTTCAAAATCTGTATCTTCCCACGTGACTGCAAGTGAGGTATACATTCTTGTTCCTCAAAACGTGGTTCATGGGGAGTGATGCCGTCTGCGAGTTTGTTAGAAATGTAGACTCTCTGAGCCTCTGAGTCTGAATTTGCATTATAAACAGATTCCTGGATGATTCATATGCACATTAAATTTTGAGAAATAGGGATACATCTCACTTCTGTACTTTCTGAGTATTTCCCTCTTCTCCTTATTCCTTTCCTTTTCCTTTACACTGATGAGTTTCAAGGCTTCCTAATGTGTGATCTGTGGATGGGCTTTAGGGATTTTGTGACTTCCCCCAATGTTTTATGTATAAATGGACATATCCATGCATTCTTCTGGGGTAAGGATTCCCAAGTTCCAGCAGAGCTTTAAAGGGGACCATGAATTTATAGTAGGAGGCAGAATCCACGATCTAGAAAGTAATAATGATTCCTACAGTAGAGGACCTTAATTGTACTGGAAAATGTCTCCTCTGCAGTCTTCGTTCTGTGATCATAGAGTGGAGCTTACAAAACTCATAAGTGGGACCAAGCCACAGATTTCATCAGCTCCTCTGAATTTCTATACCTCCCATTCCATAGAGCTAGCTTAAAACACAGCTTTGCCATTTTCCTTCAATGAAGAAGTAGGGCAAAGTCCTCAAGGCCCACACTGGGTAAATTAACTTTCCAGAGACTAGAAGAGCCTTGCTCAAGCCACTGCCGGTTGTGCTCTCCATCCTGAATGAATATCTATGGTGTCCGAGAGGGCCACAGGTCTTCTGTGCCAGTCTTAGTTACTGGGTCCCTGCTGAGGTCTCTGCCATACTATCTGGCCAGGTGCTCCCAGGAGCATAATTATGCCTCCCAGTTTAGAAGTCATTAGCACTGGGTATTATGTAAGACTAAATGAATCACTGAACTCTACTTCTGAAACTAATAATACACTGTATGTTAATTAATTGAATTTAAGTGAAATTAAATAAAATGAAATTAATTGAATTTAAATGAAAAAGAAATTATAAAAAATTATCCCTCCCAGTTTCTCTAAGCCAGAAGGCTGGCAGGGCTAAAACCTGGCGGACAAGAAGGACCATCCCTTTAAGTTGTGAAGATGTCAACTTCTTGACCATACTGGGTATTAGATGACTTTCCCTGGTCAACAAATACTTTGTGTTGTAAAAATGCTGCCATTTCCAACTAAATCACTGGAGTTCGCTTCCATTAATTTTCCAGATGGCCAAAATGATAAAGTTCTGTGATTTTTGCCTATGTAAACTCTTAAAGGGCCCTTAGAATATTGAGCTAAGCTTTTTAATGAGACTGTTGTCTCTCTGAGATAGCCCACATCCAGTCATTTCCTTGGATGCCTGATTGTACCTTGCACACAGCAGGTGCTCAATATTTGCTCATTTGAAGTGATTCCTAGTCTTACATGTAAATGTTCAGTGCTATTAAAATCCTTCTTGCCCATTCAGATTTCCGAACAAGAACTTGAAGATGAATTACTGCCGCAACCCTGATGGGGAGCCCCGCCCATGGTGTTTCACCATGGATCCCAACAAACGCTGGGAGTTCTGTGACATCCCACGCTGCAGTAAGTATGGCATGTACTCAGTGCTCCGGCATCCTCACCTGTTCTCTCCTTGGAATAAACACAAACGTACAAGCAAACAACAACCAAAAACCCAAAAAACAAACAAATGCAAACTTTGAGTCAGTGTTTGAGTGCTGTGCCTGAAAACTGGCCTCCACATCCTGGGGGAGGTGATTGCTTTTCTAAAGCAGTTACTCTAGGTAACTGATCAGAGCACCTACTGGTCATGTATTTGTTGTTGTTTTTCCTGCCTCTTCTGAGTACAGTTGAATGTAGGTTTGGGGGAAGTAGCTCTGATATCCTGCTTTTCTCTAGTGCTAAAGGACAGCAGACTCATGCTTTCAGGGACATAGACTTCATATCAATCAGAGTTCCTTGTAACTGATCGCTTTATTTAGAAATAAAGAAATTTCTCCTGATGTGCATTTTTCAGTGAGTTGTGAGAAAGCAGCAGGAGAATAGCGTTACGGAAGACTTGGAAGGAATGACTTGGAAGGAACAACTTTATATTTTCCTTCTGTGAGAATTTGTAGCAAAGGACTCAACATTTAGACAAGGACAGACATTAAAAGTTAAAAAGATGCAGGAGACCCTGATGGTGGCTTCCTGTGCTTTGATCTGGCAATCATCCTTTGGGACTCTGAAGGTGATCGGGCATTCTCCTTTACGATTCGTCACAAAGGAAGTTGTATCATTGGTATATGTGACCCTGACCATGTATGATGAACTAAGCAGAGAAAATGCAGAAAGAAGCATCTGCTCCCAGGGTCTCGTCCTGGGAGGAGTTCCTCATAAGATGACCTCATAAACAAAGCTTCTACAGGTTAATTTCTTTTGGAGATGGTAGACAGTTTTCAAGTCCCAAATTCTAAGGGAGGAGGAGCGGAAGATGTTCCCTGCACCCATTCCCCTACAACATCTCTCTGTGCATTCTTCACTGTAAAAATATTCATTGTAATGTATCACCCCCAAGCGACACCACCACCCTCCTCTGGCCCAACATATCAGTGTCTGAAGGGCAAAGGGGAGAGCTACCGGGGGACGGTGTCCGTCACTGTATCTGGACATACATGTCAGCGCTGGAGTGAACAGACCCCTCACAAGCACAACAGGACCCCGGAAAACTTCCCTTGCAAGTAAGTCTGCCTCTGGTCCCGGTCCCTGCCTGCCGAATGGTTTGTGAAATCCCACTGCTGTGGCCTTGGTTTTGTTCGTGGAGGAGCCCACGTCCAAGTATTCTGGAATGAAAACTGGCCAAGTCATCGGCAAGGGGGGTGAAATTTTGCACTGATTTTCCTCTAACACTCATTCTCAAAGATTTTCCTCTAACACTCCCCGGACCAGCAGCATTGGCATCAGCAGAATTTGTTAGAAATGCAAATTCTTGGGCCCTGTCCAGATCTACTAAATCAGAAACTCGGGAGCGGGTCCCAGCAATATGTTCTGAGAAGCCCTCCACTAAATGCACAGTGCAGTTTGAGAACACTTCAATTCCAGGGCTCTGATGTGTCCTCTTTAAGGCAAGAATGGTGTGGAAAATACCCATTGTGCTTTCAGCATGGAGCGGAGCACATAGCACACAGCAAAAGATTGATTTTGCTTGACTACCCACAGTCAAGGCATATATTCCCATCATTTACCAGCAGACAGCGTCAGTGCCGTGATTCCATGGACCCTGTGGGATCCCGCTCCTCTTTGGTTTCCACCTGTCATTAGGTTTTTATAAATCTGCAGAATCGGCTGGATACATCCCCAGTCTTACCACGAATAAGCATGCTTGCACCATTATTCTTCAAGCCTGTTTGGAAAGCCAAACTCACGACCACTTCTTTTTCAGAGATTTGGCTGAAAACTACTGTCGCAACCCTGATGGAGAATCAGCCCCATGGTGTTACACAACCAACAGTGAGGTGAGGTGGGAGCACTGCAGGATTCCATCCTGTGAGTCCCCTCCATTAACCTCGGAACCTTCAGACGCTGCAGGTAAGAGCGGGGAGCGAGAGCCGACCGAGCGCCCCAGTGTGCTCTCGGCTTCGGCATCCGTGGGATCACAATGCACCGTAGCTTTGCTTACAGTTCAGTTCTGTTCTGGTCAGAGGACTTGCTTCTGTGGTTTCAATTCTGTTCCACTGCTGAGGCTTGTTTTAAGGTACAGAATATGGTCATCTTGGTGAATGTGCCCTGTGCCCTTAGAAAGAGTGTCTCCCTGCTGGTGTTGGGTGGAGTGTTCTGTAAAGGCCAGTTAGGACAGGTGGGTTAGTATTGTTTGGTTCTTCTCAATCCTTATTCTTTTTATTTTTTTAAATCTCTGTTCTACTGATTACAGAGATGAACAGTGACATCTCCAACTTTGGCTGTCCATTCGTCCATATCTTTTTCGTCTTCGTTTTATCTATTCTGGAACTCTCTTAGGCATATGGACATTTAGAATTGTTAATAGCTTCTTGAAGAAATGACCCCCTTTATCATTATGTAATGTACTTGGAAATACTGCCTGCTGTGGTCTGCTTTTCCTGAAGAATATAGCCCTTGCAATTCTATGTTCACTAGTGTTTGTATGAGATCTTTTTTTTCCTTAGCCATTCTTTTTAACTGTTTTTTTTTTTAAGATTTTATTTATTTATTTGACAGAGAGAGCAAGAGACACAAGCAGGCAGAGCAGCAGAGGGAGAGGGAGAAGCAGGCTCCCCACTGAGCAGGGAGCCCCATGCAAGGCTCCATCCCACGACCCTGGGATCATGACCTGAGCCGAAGGCAGTCACTCAACCAACTGAGCTACCCAGGCGCCCCTTTCCTCAGCCTTTTAATTGAGATGTTTAGCATTTGCATTTAATGTAATTGTTAATATGATTGGATTTAAAACTTGGTTTGACTTGTCCTGTTTGAACTTTGTTCCTCTTTAAATCTTCTGCCTTTGTTTGTTCATTCAGTATTTTCTGATTCTTTTATTACCGCTATTTGCTTATTAGTTAAACCATTTTTGATGTTTTTAGGTTTTTTTCTAATATTTAGAATATACATTCTTAACTTAGCACATTCTACCTTCAAGTGATGCTATGAATGTAATAACCTTAGACATATTTCTGTTCCTTCTTCCAAAGTGTTTTTCTACTGTTCTCAAAGAGCTTATTTCTACTATGTTATAAATCTCACAGTATATTGATACTATTTTTGCCTGAATAGTCACATTTCAAAGTGATTGTAAATTAAAAATATCTATTTATCTATGTATACCATTTTTTATGCTTTTCATTTCCTTTTGGAGATTCAAATTTCTGTCTGGTGTCATATTCCTTCTATAAGAAACCTTAACCTTTAACATTTTTTTGTAGTACAGATATGCTGCTAATATCAAATTTGTAAGTCTGAAAAAAGTCTTTATTTTGCCTTCAGTTAAAAAAAATAATTTTGTTGGGTATAGAATTCTGGGCTCAAAATTTTTTCCTTTTACCACTTTAAAAATGTTATTCCATTATATTCTGTTCTAAATAGCTTCTGACCAGAAATCTTATCTTTGTTCCCATGTATTTCATATTTCTTTCTTCTCTGGCTGCCTTTAAGGCTATCATCTTTGGTTTTTAGCAGTTCGATTATGATGTGTCCTCATGTGTTGTTTGTTTGTTTGTTTTAGTTTATTTTTAAAGATTTTATTTATTTATTTGACAGACAGAGATCACAAGCAGGCAGAGAGGCAGGCAGAGAGAGAGGGGGAAGCAGGCTCCCAGCTGAGCAGAGAGCCCGATGCAGGGCTTGATCCCAGGACCCTGACATGGTGACCTGATCCGAAGATAGAGGCTTAACCCACTGAGCCACCCGGGCACCCCTATTTATTTATTTTTTATGTTTATCTTGCTTGAGATTCTCTTAACTTCTTAAATTTGTGGATTGTTGATTTTTGTTACTTTTGTAAAATTCTCAGCCATTATTATACAAATATTTTCCCCTGATTGCTTGCTCTCTCTTTTTTGGTTTTCCTTTTTTTAGACCACAATTACCCTTTCATATTATCTCTTACTCTTGTATGTTTGTCGTACTCCCTGCCCCCACTTTTTTTCTCTCTCTTTGCATTTCAGTTTAGGTAATTTCTATTAACCTATTTTCAAATTCACTGATTCTCTTTTCAGTTGTGTCTAGTCTGCTGATCAGCCCATCAGAGGAATTCTTCATCTCTAATACCATGGTTTTTATTTCTAGCATTTACATGTTTTCCTTTTTTTTTTTTTTTTAATAGTTTCCATCTCTGCTGAAATTCTTCACCTATCCATCTATATCGGTCCCCTCTGGTGTAAAATGCTTCAGCATATTATCATAGCTACCTCATGGTCTCTAATAGTCTGCTGTAGTCATCTCTGAATATGACTCTGTTGATTTCTCTTTCTTTTTTGGTATGTCTTCTTATTTTTCATCAAATACTGGACATGATATGTGGCAGAATAGCAGAGAGTACAGTTAATATTACTTCCACTTTGAAATGGAAACCCTCCTTTTATAAGCATGTTGTGTGGGTAATTAAGTCAATCTAGTCAGTGGATGAACTGCATTTTTTTTTTAAAGTAGGCATCTCATTTCTCATTTCCCCTTCACACTCCTTCACATTCCTTAGCATACTGTTTGGGGGTGCTCAAGAGTTTTCTTAGGATTCCTAAGTAAGTCTCAATTTTCAGCAGTCACTGAATGCTTGCACCACAAAGAGGTCTTGCTCTAAACCAGACTTTCATGACAGACTGCTTTTTCTTATTTCTCAGTGTTAATCTTTTGATGGCAGTAGGCAGTCTCTACTGATTTCCCTGATGTCTTAGATGGGCTCGATGCACCTAGGCTTTGAAGGCAGTGTTTTCTTAATGTTCTTCCCACTTCTTTCCATGGAACTAAATTCTAACTTGTATCTGTGGTGGTTCTTAAGGAGAAGAGTAGCAGACTTCTGCTCTGTGTCAGTGAAGGATCTTGGCACAAAAGAATTCCTGGGCAGCCCTCTAGAGGAATAGATTTTTGCCTTTATCCCTCTCTCAGAAGCAAAGGATATTTTGTCTGCACTCTTGAATGTAGACCTGTTTCCTGCCCCATCCTCCAACAGCTTAAGGCTTTGGCTTTGTATGTAAGAAAAGGCTTTCTGGGATGCCTGGGTGGCTCAGTTGGTTGGACGACTGCCTTTGGCTCAGGTCATGATCTTGGAGCCCTAGGATCGAGTCCCGCATCGGGCTCCCAGCTCCACGGGGAGTCTGCTTCTCCCTCTGACCTTCTCTTCACTCATTCTCTCTCTCAACAAATAAATAAAAATCTTAAAAAAAAAAAAAAAAAAAGAAAAAGAAAAGGCTTTCCCTTTTGTGGGAAAACACAAAAGGATCTCATTTCTGCCCCCAACTGGAAACCAATTGCTACATGCAGCCTGCACCACTGAATGTACTTTGGAACTCCTTCCCAGTTGTTCTCATGAACACCCAGTAGACATCCATATGCAGGAACTTGCACATGAGTGCAATTTCCAATTATAAGCACTCTGACCCATGTGTTTTTCCCTGAGTTTTAAATGAAATATTTACAAGAAAAGTTAGGTGACTAAAGTTCTATAGTGTGATTGATCTATTGCTTTCTTTGCAATTCCATTTGCTTACCAATATGGAAAAGAAAGCAGAGTTAATTCCCAGAGACTACTGTTCTGTTGGTGTCATCAGTTGCTTCACCTATGTCTGTTCTAGTCATTACTTAGTTGATTACCTTCTGTTTTTGCTTCAGTACCACCTGAACAAACTCCTGTGGTCCAGGAATGCTACCACGGTAATGGACAGAGTTACCGAGGCACATCATCCACTACTATCACAGGAAAGAAATGTCAGTCTTGGTCATCTATGACACCGCACCGACATGAGAAGACCCCACAACACTTCCCAGATGCGTATGTCTTTGGCTTTTAACCTTGAGAGGAACAATAGCCAACCTAAATTTCTGTGAGGAGGTCCACGCTTTAAACTAACTTCTTAGAACCAAATTTCTCTTGGCTCCAGAATGTGAGGCAAAATGTCTTAGGCGCTTTGCTTTTGAGCAAAAGCTCTGAAAAAAAGAGAAGTTAGAGACTGGCTATATTTCCTGGTACTTTTGTGAGAGAAAGAGGAGATGTATAGAGGTGTTGAGTACATGCTAGCTGAAAGCTCAGGAGAACAAATGACCAAAAACTTAGAAACAGTACCATTCCACAGCACCTGCTAAAGATCAGCACACTCTTTCAACTGTGGGATTTTACCATTCCAAACTATAACCTCTGAAGTGAAGTATGTGTTTGTCATTGGGTCACAGATATATATATATATATATATATATATTTTTTTTTTTTTTGAAAAAAATGTATATCATCTAGTACATTTCACTTAAATTGTATTGACACATGGGTCTTGAGCATGAGTTGTTGGCAGTGGTACGAGTTGCCAGGACATGAAGAGCAAAAGCAGGAGGGCAGATGAGTGTCAGGAAGTACACACATGCTGATAGGCAAACTGGACAGGTAGATGGACAAAGACCAGCATTTCTGCCATAAACATTTATAAAATGTAGGGGATAAGCTGTCCATATGATGGACAACAGGTATCACAGTACTGAGAACTTTTAGAAGGAGAAATAAATTACGAGTAGCAAATTAGTAATGGGGCTTACTGAGGCAGCTGGGATTTTGTAGGCTGGGTAATAATAATAAAGAATAAGAAGAAAGAATCTGTGCAGAGAAGGAGCTCAAAAAATATGCACAGCTCTTCTTAAATCCTTGGCTGAATATAAAGGTACACACACACACAGGGAGAGATTCAACAAGGTTCACAGGACAAGGAACAGTTACTGAGGAAAGAACAACTGAGAGTGGTGAGATAAACAGGGATTACAGAACCTACACAGCATTGGGAGACTCTGTGTTCAGAGATTTGAGATTCTGACAGAGAGTAGAGACCTCATGGGATACCATAAGCATTCAGTAGAGACTTTTAAAGAGTCACACTTCAGGAGTAGAATTAATGTATTCCTAAAATAAAGGCTACTCTAGAAACACCTTCTACTACTCTAGAAACAGCTTCTAGCAAAGCTTAGAAGCAATCCTAAAAGGATCAGAATAATCTGTAAGTAAATTAACTGTTTGTCATACATAAACTCAACTCTCTTTAGAGGAAAACAACAAAATCCAGTCACTCAGTCATGTGGCATCTACAGTGTTTGGCACAAATTTAAAAATTACCAGACGTACAAAGATCATTAAATGTGTCCAGAGCCAAGAGAAAAATCACTTAAAACAAGCAGACCCAGAAATGATAGAAATGATGGAATTAGCAGCCAGAAATTTAAAAAGATATAATAATTATATTCAAGGATTTAAAGGAAAATATGAACATAAAAGAGAAAATTGGATGTTCTAAAGAGAAAAGAAAGCTGTAAAATGGCCAAATGGAAAAGACATGATTTTAAAAAGTGTATATTAAATGAAAAATTCACTGGATGGCCTTCCCATGAGGTTAGACATGATAGAAGAAAAGGTTAACTTGAAAATAATACAGTATAAGCTGTACAACCTACAGCACAAAATCAAAACAAAGACTGAAAGAAGATAAACAGAACTTCAAGGATCTCTGGAAAAATATCAAAAGGTCTAACACATGTTTAAATCAAGTCCCTGGAGGAGAAAAAAAAAAAAACTGAAACAGAAAAAAAAATACTTGAAGCAATGATGGCAGAAATTTTTCCAAATAGGAAGAAAATTATAAACTTACAGGTTCAAGAAGCTCATGAACCAGTAGAATTTTCAAATTTTATTAAATTTTATCAAATATTTAAGAAGGGAACAATACAGAGAATAGAAGAGGAGGGAATATTTCTCAACTCAGTTTGTGAGGCCCAAAAAACTGAGATACAAAAAGTAAACAAGAATTACTGCAAGAAACTAGAGTATTTTCTGTTGTGAATGTAGACAAAAAAACTTAACAAAAATTAGTGAATTGAATGCAGGGTTGTTTTAACATTTACCAACAATCAACTTAATACAACATGTTAACAGAATAAAAGTGACAAGTCATATGGTTATATCAATAGATAAAGAAGAACATTAGACAAAATTTAACACTCATCCATGATTTTAAAAAGTCTTAGCAAGCTAGGAATAGAAGGGAATCTCCTCAGTTTGATCAACACCATCTATAAAAGTCTTCCAGCTAATATATTAATGAGGAAAGATTAACACTTTCTCTATAAGATTGGGAACAAGGAAAAGAAATAAAGAGCCTGAAGTTTAGAAAGGAATCAGTACATCTTTATTCATAGACAACTGCATTAATAGATACAGAATCCTAAGGACAAATAAGTGAATTCTGTAAAATCAAAAGATACAAAAGGACATACAATGTCAATATACAAAAATCTATTGTATTTCTGTACACCAGAAATAACTAGTTAGAAAAGAAAAATTTTAAAACAATATCATTGACAGTGGTATCAAAACCAAAATATTTAATGATAAATTTAACAAATTGTGTACAAGAACTACATGCTACATACTACAAAATGTTGAGAGAGATTTAAAAGATCTAAATAAAGATAAACTGTTTATGGCTTTAAAGAGTCAATACTGATTCTTACCAAATTGGATTTTAGATTTAGCCTACATTTGAGCAAAATTCCTGTAGCTTTTTTTTCTTCTTTTCTTTTTGGAAAAAAAAAAATCTATATGCAAAGGACCTAGACTCACCAAAACAATCTATCAGGGAGGACTTACCCACCCTGATTCAAAGACTTAACTATAAAAGTACAGTAATCAAGACACAGAGGTACTGGCAGAAAGATACACAAGTAGAGAAAAGAATATTCCAAAAGCAGACACTTGCTCTACCCTAAAATACCTGCAGTCCCGTCCCTGAATAATGACCTAGGGGAAATGAAAACATGGGTCCACAAAAATACCTACCAGAATATTCATGGCAACTTTAGTCATAATAGCCCAAAACTGAAGATTGATTTCAGGGTCCATCAATAAGAAAGTGAAACAGTCGTTGGGGGTATATGCATACAATGGAATACTGTTCAGCAATAAAAAAGAACAAGCTACTGATACTCTCAAATAGCACAGATGAAGCTCAGAAGTCTCACTGAGGAAAGAAGCCAGGGCCCCAAGAGTATACACTGTGTGAGTCTATTTATATGAGGTTCTAGAAGAGGCAAGTCTCCCGTAAGCTCTCAGCCCCTCTTGTGCACCCACACATCTCCCATTATTCCTCCTCTAGTGTCATCTGCATTCCTCGCGGGGTATGGAGTGAGGGGAGGGTGGATTCCCCGTGTTCCCCCCCCTCCCCCTCCCTATCCTCTCATCTCCCTGGAAGGTGTCCTTGAGAAACACATCCTGCCTGGGAGCTGGTTTCCCAGGCAAGCTTCCATAAGTCTTTCAAAGCCCAAACCTACCTGATGGGATATTTATAGTATTTTATGCTAAGTGCAGAGCATTTTAGCAATGTTGGGGGTCAGTGGATGGAGGAGAGTGGTCTGAGAGAGTCATCACAGTGTCATGTGATAGGAAATAAGTTTTAATTCCAACTTACACAGCTCTGTGTACTCATACAGAGAGCGAGAGAGAGATAGAGAGATGAACATGCACAGAAAAAAAAGTAAAACGTGCACTTTAAATTCAATATTGGTCATCCCTGGGGAATGTATGTCCCACTCCTAGGGAAAGGAATATATTTGGGTACTTTCATTCACACATTTTAATATTATCTCAGTTTTTATATGGAGCACATACTACTTTTGATGTTTTAAGTAAAAATCAGAATCTGTTTTAAATGTCCCCAGTTGTTTAGAAGCTGAGAACCATCTGTGTTTGTCACATTGTATAAAAATTGGTACCCGTGGTCTCTTTAATGGACATATTTCCAACTCACTTATTAACCCTCTGTTATAACAAAATGTGCGGGTACAGGGATGCTCCAGAAGATTCTCCACTTCTCATGGCCTGTGTTGTGGAATTTACAGCGGCTTGACCATGAACTACTGCAGAAATCCAGACGGTGACAAAAGCCCCTGGTGTTACACCACTGACCCATCTGTCCGCTGGGAGTTCTGTAACTTGAAAAAGTGCTTAGACACAGAAGAGAGTGACACCAACTCCCCGACGGTGCCCCAAGCTCCGAGTGGAAATGACCCTTCTGAGTCAGGTGGGAAGTCCGTGACCAGACCTGTAGACACGTGGGCATCAGGATGATAAGGGGTGGACCACGTTATGGAGGGAGAGCGCCGCCCCCTCCCCCTGAGGGTCTGCCATGTGGAGGCAAACCTCAGGGTGCCATCAGGGGAGCCAGAGCTGCGATGGCTGGTGGCACGTGGGTGGGCTGCGTTTTTAGGACTTGAAAACGAACCGGTTCTGAGCGATGGCTACAATTTGAGCCTGAGTGGTTGGAGAGGTTGGTCACGGCAGCGGGGGCCAGCATGGCTAGAACATCAAATCCTTGCCTCCTCTGTGGAGAACTAGAAATGCTGGATTTGGTTTTGAATGTGCTGAATCTCTTTGCTCTCTCCTGGTGAGACTGTGGGCTCTCTGCCCATCTGGGTGTCCCTCCTAGATAAGACTTGGGATGACCCGCTATGGTTCTTCCCTGTGCCTGCCCCACATTTGGCATGTGGGTAATCCCTCTACCCCAGTCCTGGCGAGCTCCGGGGTTGCAGGCTGCCCAGCACAGCCCCCGCCCTTGGCGGAGAGGCTAGCCAACCCAGCGTTTGCATTTTGGGTTTTCCAGATGGCCGTCAGAGCACTGGTGCCCTGGGTCCCCCTAGGGGAACTGCACCATGTTCTCTGAGGGGTCTTGGGGAAGCCCCCTTTCCCTAGGTTGGGGCGAGGGATGGGCTTGGAGAAGGAACCCCAGTCGTCTCTCCATGAGCCCCTTCACCCCAAAGGGTGGAAACTCACAGCACAGCTCTAGCCAAAATACTATCTTTTTTTTTTAAAGATTTTATTTATTATTTATTTGACAGAGAGAGATCACAAGTAGACAGAGAGGCAGGCAGAGAGAGAGAGAGAGAGAGAGAGAGAGAAAGGGAAGCAGGCTCCCCGCCGAGCAGAGAGCCCGATGCAGGACTCGATCCCAGGACCCTGAGATCATGACCTGAGCCGAAGGCAGCGGCTTAACCCACTGAGCCACCCAGGCGCCCCCAAAATACTATCTTTTATAAAAATTCTCTTCAGTTTGCTCTTTTTACCCCACCCACGTTGAGGGTGAGGCGTTCGCGGTCACCCGGCAGGTCCCAGCGGCGTCTGTCTGAGGCGACTCCTCCGGGGGCTCTGTCTTACCATCAGCTCGTTACCAAAGTGACTGTCTTCGTGTCCTGGTCAGAGTTTCCACGCTAACCTCTTGCCTTGGCGATTATCTCCCGGGCAGTAGCGTTTCTGGTAACTTGTGCTCTCAGGCTGGGACCCCAGAGACTGTCATTTGAGAGTCCTAGTGCGGCTCCCGCCGCTCCCCAGCGTCCTGGTCTGTGTCAGACAAGTCGCCACCCAGTTCTCCTTCCTTCCACAGACTGCATGTTTGGGAACGGCAAAGGGTACCGGGGCAAGAAGGCTACCACGGTTCTGGGCGTCCCCTGCCAGGAGTGGGCTGCCCAGGAGCCCCACAGACACAGTATTTTCACTCCGGAGACAAACCCACAGGCAGGCCTGGAGAAAAATGTAAGCCGCTTTGACTGGAACTCTATGTTGCCTCTTGCTGACCAATCTTTGCAAACAGAATTGGCCCCGTGTCAGGCAAGTCAGCCCAGACCAGTCCTTGGTGGTGGCAGAGGGGATTGGGAGAGAGCTTGGGAACGAGCGTCCGTGGAACTGGCATCCGCTTGGCGACTGTGGTTGCGCGGCCAGCAGACCTCCGTGACTGACTGCTGTCCTCGCCGTGACTGCTGTCCTAGGGCTCCTCATTTTGTTTGCATTTGGAGCATTCTCTGCTTATTTTTAGTATCATGCGCTGTTTCTACTTTCTAGTGTTTGTCTTCTGCGTTCTTAGTCAAGGATGACCTTCATGACCTTTTAGTCAAATTTTTCTAGAAAAGGATATGGATGGGCTATGCGGACTCCATGCAGTAGGGTTTCCGCTAATCTTACACACGCTATGGGATGGTTTACTTTGGGGGTACGTATAGGAAAGGGAAAGGGAGACACTGCCTTCCCGTGGCTTGACCCATGGAGTGTGCACAGTTCTTGAGAACAATTTCTGAAGCAAGAGCGAACAGGTGTCACTGGGGAGTAGATAGCTGATGTGAACTGGGGACAAGACGAGTCAGCCATGGCCCATGGTCCTCTCTCGCTTGCTCTCCCAGAGGCCCCCTGACTCAGGCTGCTGGAGGGGAGGCCCCTTTATGTCACCTCTCCCTCAGGACCCCTCAGGACCCCTCCTTCCAGGGGAGTCACCCACAGCTTCTTTGAGCAAGCGGAGTCAAAAGCAAGAGTAACTTTGCCCCCCACCGCAAACTACTGGGAACGCTACTTTTCATTCTCTAAGGACAGCAGGGACATGTTGTCAGAACACCTTCTCTGCCCTTCTCTGTCCCACTGCACCTGGTGCCCTATACACCTGTCTTTTTCCGCCCCCCCCCCAGTACTGCCGTAATCCTGATGGTGATGACAATGGTCCTTGGTGCTACACGACGAATCCGAGGAAGCTTTTTGACTACTGTGATATCCCTCAGTGTGGTAAGTTGCCTTCCTCTGTGTAAGGAAATGACTTCTCACATAAATGCAGCAGCACCTCCCAGATACGGATTTGCAGAAGGAGGGCTGAACACTGAGCACCTCAGCTGGGCCGCCCTCTCTTCCACACGGGCCTCTTGGATCTGTCCTCCTGGTGGCTCCAGTTACTAGGGAGTCCCCTTCCCTGACACCTTAAATAAAGTAAATACACAGTCCTCCAAAAGAGCAAATAGGTGACCCCGTTGGCCTCGGGATGCTCTCACTGAGCTCTCCGTGTCCCGCGGGGGATGCCTGAGAAACAAATTGGAAGTCCCACCCCTGGATCGAAAGCTCTTCCTTTCAGCGCCTGAGAAGTCAGAAAATACGCAAACACCGTGAATCTGCTGAGCGTATAATGTATGTTGTAAACCTATAAATTGTCATCCAGAGAACAGTGAGAAGCAATGTCGGTTTTTACTAAGCCCCAAATCTCCTTTATCCTAAGATTAGTATTTGTTACCCATACCTTACCCATAGAACTGAGAGAAAACGTGCTGGGTTCTTTCCTCATTTCTCTTGAGATTTTCTGGGAGGAAGAAGCTTGGATCAGGGAAAGGAGAAAAGTTCGGAATATCAAATCCATGGGTACTTCTGGAGAACAGTGTAAGCCGCTTCGATCTGGACCCTGTGTTACTTTTCTGCTGACCTGTCTTCTTCGCAAAGAGAACTTGTCTTGGTTACAGAAAACGAGGCTGGACTTCTCTTTTGCACAGCTTGGTTGCAGATGCTTTTGTCTGCCATGTGGAGGGGCTAGAGCGAGGGAGGGAGAAGCTTTAGCTGAAAAGGCAGTGTAGACAAGCAAACAGAGGTGGTTGGGGAGGAGTTGGGGTATGGCGGGGGAGAGCACAGGAGCCACTTTGCAGGGTTTGCACTTGGGCCATCCTGGGTAGAGCAGTGGGGAGGAAGGGGAGGCCAGGGTGATGGGCAAGATTTCACTTGGCTCCTTGTCTGGATTTAGGGTGAGTTTAACCGCTGAATCCTTCTTGAGTGGCTGTTTTCTCTGTTCTGTAGAAGGTTTCTTGGAGGCCCCTTCATCTGAAAGGCCCTGAGTGGGGTTAGTGCCTCCCCTTCAGCTGGTCACTCCCAGTCCTCAGCTCTGCCCCTACTGGAACACCTTGCTGCCTCATCGTGACCAGGTTCTCCATGTTGGACAGGCTGCTTGCTTGACAGGATTGACATTCCTGCCATAGGCACCACAGCTGGGCTGACACTCTTCGATTCCCATGGAGGAGAAATAACAGTAACTTCCCTGTGGGCAGCTCTTGGCCGCCACCAGATACTCTAGCCTTCTAGAGGCTGGAGCTGTTTGGGCGTTAGTGTGGGGTACCAAAGATGGGGCATGACCCCTGTTGTCTAGGTGGGAAGGTAGGAGGTAGATAGAGCATATGGGCAAGTGAATGTCAGTCATCCCCCGGGGGATTGGGTTAGTCTTGGGAGGCTCCTGGAAGTCCTGTCCAGAAGCTGGCTGAGAGACATTCAGGACAGTTAGCTCTGTTCCACACAATCACACACAAACACACACATGTGCATATATGCACACACAGAGCTTCACATTAAAAAATACCCATGGTGCCTTTCAGCGGAGATGACAATTATGATTTTCAGTAAACTTGATGTGGTTCAGGGGGCAATCATGATGACAAAGAAGGTGAGGAGGGTGATGAAGACGGGAACCTAGATCTGTCACATCGAGTCAGAATAATAATTGGTATCAGTCAGGTCCTCTGAGCAAAGCTCCCACTCTACCACTTATTTCTACCAATCTGCTTAGTCCCTCTCCTCCCCACTCCCCTGCAAATAATACAGAAGTCCTTAGACTTTCCTGAAAGGAGAAGGTTCTGTGCTGTCTACTGTCAATTTTGAAACTTAGAATAAAATGTCCTTAAATGTGCTTACGATCTCGCTATTTAGTTTGAGCTCTGAGATGTTGAAACCTCAGTGCTTTGGCCGTGGCCCACTGATTTCTCTTGAGTTGTGTGACAGAATTGCTTTCCCTTCTTGAAATATGACTCTTGTTTCCACTTTGTGGTGCAGCATCTGGTTCATTCGATTGCGGGAAGCCCCAGGTGGAGCCAAAGAAATGTCCCGGAAGGGTTGTCGGTGGGTGTGTGGCTAACCCACATTCCTGGCCCTGGCAAATCAGCCTTAGAACAAGGTAACGGTATTTCCAGAAATGGTTAGTTTCATGCTTCTGTGTAAGCCCCGCAAAACCTTTCTACGTCCAATCCACACAGCTCGGGGATCTGCACCTGCCTTTATAGTCGATCTTAGGAGGAAGGAAGGCTACAAAAATTTTTTAGATTATATTTTTCTAGGTTCTCTACCTTGACAGTAGCCCACCTTGGAGTAGTTTCCCTGATCTGGGTGGCTGTTGTTGAAATCTATAGATGGAGTGATGGACAGCACGTCCCAGTATCACTGGAGAAGTGTTGAAGATGCTGGAGGGTTTTATAGCTGTCCTTGTTTTGTTGAGTTGCCTTTCCTTTCTTTACCTTCTCATTTGTTAGCTCCTTGCTGTACAACCTTCACCTTTTACGTATTTCAGATTCTGTCTTTCCCAAACTGGGCTGTTCTCTGTCTCCTGACTGCTAATTACCCTGCCTGCTGTTGTTAAGATGGGCTTTATTCAAGGCAGCTCACACCAAGAGGGTAAAATGAGAAGACTTCCAGGAATCACAGCTGTTTAGGGTCACATTTGGCTCCCTGAAGAAGGACTCATCAAGCCTGGCAGAGGTCTTTTCATAAAAAAATAAAAGAGGCCTCAGGGGGATGATCTTTAGCTGATCACTTCTGTTGGAGTCGAAGGCCAGCAAGTCCAAACCGTGGACGTGGGCATCCCGTTTCCACCACGTGACTTTGCTCTCCTATGGACAAGCTGTGCCTGAGCCTTCCCCCACCATCTAAAGTGTGGTGAGGATGAGACCTTCTGGAAGATCCACTGTTGAAGTCCAACTCAAAGTTCTGGGCATCCTGATGATGGGCTAGTAGTCTTTTCCTTTGGGAACATCAACATTATCAAAATCGAGTGAACTCTTCTTTCTGGCTTTCTGTACAACATACCATCAGGTTTGAACTAAAATTCTGGCATGTTTTTCTTCTAGATTTGGAAAGCACTTCTGTGGAGGGACTTTAATATCCCCAGAGTGGGTGCTGACGGCTGCCCACTGCCTGGAGAGGTATGTCTAGGGGACAGTGGATATGGAGGACTTGTCTTAAAGACTCCCTGCCTCCCTCCCCTTCTCCTTTCTCACTCTCCTCCATCCCTCCTCCCTTTCCTTCCTTTCCCTTCCCTTGCCTTCCCTTCTCTTCCCCTTCCTCGTTCCCTCCATGGCAGTGACACTAGGGACCAAGGAACGGATGTGAAGGCTGAGGCAGAATTGCCAGGGCCATTGGATGAGGGAGGAGGGGAGCATTTCTATAGAGAACAAAGAAGGAAAACCCAGTTCAGTAGGTTTGTAGGCCTGGGTCAATGGCAGGAAGACTTGCTCATTGGGACAGGCATTGGTTCTCCTGAGATGGGTGTCTGTCCTTGTACTGACTTGACTATTGATTTCATTCTTCCTCTGTGGTTAGGCCAAAAGTGGCCCCAGAGCATTCCTTCATGGCCAGATTTAGGTAAACAGTGAACTTCTCTCTTGCTACCCAGAGGAAACTGATTGTGGTTAGACAAGTGGGGAGAAGACGGCATGTTTATGACTCAGAAGGGCACTTGATGAAGGGGCTGGCATGCTATTTTGTTCCTAATGTCACTGTCTTTTCCTAGATCCTCAAGGCCTGCCTCATACAAGATCATCCTGGGTGCACACCGAGAACTCAATCTCGAATCAGACGTGCAGGAGATAGAGGCATCCAAGCTGTTCCTGGAGCCCACGCGTGCGGACATCGCCTTGATAAAGCTGAGCAGGTACGAGCTCACCCATGCTCTTCACCCCAACATCAGTGAAAACATTCGTTTATGTTAGGAAGAGCAGCACGACACAGGGTTGTGGGGGAGAGTGGGGGTGGGGGACATGAAAGGCATGAGGGTTTTGGGGAACTGTGAAAATCTGGTTCAGCCCCATTCTGCCATTCTGCCCCATTCTGGCTGTGCTCTTGAAAGGAAGGCACTGGGATTCAGTTCATCGGGAACTGAATTCATTCATCGGGATTTAGTGTTTCCCGAAACGCTGGCTTAATGTTCACTGGTCAGCAGATACACATTCATAACCAGAGGATTCTTCACGTCCTTCCGGTTGACAGTTCTTCTCTCAGGATGGTAATGTGTTTGGTGGAAATCAAATGAAATGATGTATTTCAGGGCACTTCAAAAGCAACAGTACAAACACATGGAGACATCCACACGCAGTTCACACACACGAATTCTTCTTCCTGTCCTTGTTTTTATTTTCCCTGTTGAAATAGAATTTTACTAAGTCTGACAAAATGGCGAATTTGCTTATGTTACGTAAAGGTAGTGATATTTGGAAACAGGTCCCAGTAGAGAAAGCGAAATGAGCAGCGATTTTGAGAACAGACCCATTTGGGTGAGTCAACAAGGCGCAGAGAACATGGGCACCGTGGCACCCTGTTGGGAGCGACCAGCGGGTGGATGGCAGAAGCGCCGTGGTGGGGCAGGCACCTGGAACCCTGGATCGTTCTTTTTCAGCCCTGCCGTCATCACCTCAAAGGTGATCCCAGCTTGTCTGCCATCTGCCAATTACGTGGTTGCCGACCGGACGTTGTGCTACATCACTGGCTGGGGAGAAACCCAAGGTGAGACTAATCCCGTGACTCTCCCGGGAACTGGTTTAGTCTCCTTGAGAACATGTCCGTGTGTGCAAATGTCTGCTAGTGGGGAGGTCCGCCTCTCCTAACTTCGGCTGGGGTCCTGCCTACGTCTCCGTAATTGGTCATTAAGGGACATGGGTGAGGGACGGGGTAGCGTTTCTCTGAGTCTGTTGGCCCATAAATTCAATGTTACTATCACATCCCCATGTAAGTTCTGAACCAAGCCTACAAATTGAGGCCGTTCGATTCTTTTCCACGTGAAGTTAGCCATACCGAGCTCTCAGACACAGTGTGAAACAAGAATTCCTGTGAAGCTCGTCTCCCCAGATACCCACATGCCCGTCATACGTGTGGAGAGGCTGTCGGTGGTGGGACAGAATGACAGCTAGGGGAAAGGAAGAAGGGTCCCAGTCCTAGGATGGTTTTCATATTGGTTGCTGCGGTGTACATGAGAGGGGAAACTTTCATGCATGGTCCTGTGTTAGCACCTCGTATTACGTTTTGAGGAACCCATCTTCTCTGCATTAGGCCCTCATAGTAAGTACACCCCATCAGACTCAGGCCTCGAAACGTTGTGAGGATGTCTTCCATCTCTGCCTCACTCTCTCAGAAATGTTGGTGAGGGCATAGAAGGGGAGTCGGGATCCCTGAGAAGTAGTTCGGCCCCTGCCGCTCGCTGGGCAAACCTGACCTGTCACCTTACCTCTTTGTGCCGTTTGGCCTGGAAGAAAGTCGTGTGTAAAACCTGGGTTTTCAAATTGTGGTTTGCACGTTATTCTTTTGCATTCGCTTTCATTTCAAGACAGGTCTTGTGGTTTTAAAAAAAGGTGTAAAGCTAATGGTCTGAATCACTTTAAATTTGTCTTCCTCCTTTCCGCATTTTCCTACATCTGTAAAACCTCACCTCCCGGGTTTTGCACATTCCCCTACCCCTTCTCTGCACTTCAGGGGCTGTGAGCATCAAGAAGGGAAGGGGAACGTCGCAAATGGCGCTGTCCCTGTGGAGATGACGGGCCATTCCAATGTTTCACACTCAAAACAAATTTAAACACCACAAACCCCTGTGACTTTGATATGTTTGTTCCCATTTTGCAAATGAGGGATCTGAGGCTCCAAGACGGGCAGGGCCGTGTCCTGGGAAGCACACGCATGCACACAGCCCCCGTGTGTAGCTGGACCTTGAAGCCCTGGGGGCCTGACCCCTCACAGCCCATCTGCCATTCCTTCTCCTCCGCCTGTTCCTTCTGTTCCACCCGTTCCTTCTGTTCCACCCACATTTTGCAAACTACCAACCTGTACTGTGCTCCCCCATCGACCCTGGCCTCACCCTCGCAGCCACGGGGAGAAGACCGTTCTCAGTACGTTCACTGAACCGGGAGGAATCCCAAAACAGAAGTCAGGTCTTACGGACTTCTGGGCAATAGTCAGTCACATCAGGTCAGTGTTCTCAGCTTCTCGGTGAGGTAAAAATTGGCCTATCCTCCCGTTTGGTCTGCAGGCTTTCCGTGACTTTGGTATTTCCAAGCAAGGTAAACGTCCAGGGCCAGGGGCTCATTCGGGTTAGCCCCTCATCAGCCGTCGGGGGCGCTGTCAGAGCTCCTGCTTCCTGCTCCCTACCTGGCCCTGACATAGGGCTCCATCGCGGGGTCACCTTCAGCCCCACTGGCCCTTGGAGGTGCCGTGCCCACTGCGGCCACACGATGGCAGCGCTTCCGCACAGACCACATCCATTTCCTGTCCCTTCCTGGTGGATTTTGTCACCTGCATCAGGATATTTTCTGGCCCAGAAAGCAGATGCAGGAGCAAGACACTTGGATATATGAACTCGCAGCAAAAGATTCTGAGAAGGCTGGTCCCTGCACGCATCTATTCAAGTCATGCACCCCCAACCCAGTGCTTCCTCAGGCCCTAGGGCAAGCCTCTCCTTCCCAAATGGGGGTCCTCCTACGTGCTTCTGTCAACTCCGGATTGAATGCCAAGTTTTCCAAACTGAAGACAGCTTTCCAAATGTATTCAAAGTCTTCGGAGAAGAAATAGCACCTTAATCCCTTGGCCGTTCCATGCTAGCAAAGTTTTTTGGTTTTTTTGCAGAATGCATTAAAGTTGGGCTTGCAAAATTGGAAAATGGGATTATTTGTGAAAACATGGAGATATGCCCAGGGATGTCTATCTGGGAAAGTAGCATTTCCTCTGGCTATTTTGCAAGTGTTCCATTTTGATTTGCCAAAGTGAAAAAAAAAAAAAAAGTTTTTCCTGAAAGAACAAATACCACAAGTAAACTAAATACACAGGATAATGTTTACTTTTCCTAATTTGGATAGAAATGCAAATTAGGAAATGAACTAGGACAATTTCCACCTATTATATTAGCAGGTATTTAAAAAATATTAAATACTCAGACATGGGAGGGAGTGATGTGGCCTTTTTTTTTCCTAGTGAAATTTTACGCTGTCATACCCTTTTAGGAAATAATTTGGCAATGTTCACTGGGAGCCCTAAATATGTCTATATAATTTATGGGAACTCAGAGCTAAGAAAATATTAAGGAATATAAATAAAATGCATGAACAAAGACATGGAAAGTTGGGAGCCACTGTAGGAGCCTGGGAGTAGGGGAGTGAAGAATTGGGCAATGACATCACACACCCAAGTGCAAATCCCAGCTCCTCCACAGACTTGCTGGGTGATCTTGGGCAAACTGCACTGCCTGTATGGCTCAGTGGCATTTAGTATAGTCTCAGTGTTGTACAACCACCACCCCTGTTTGCAGAACACTTTCCTAACCTTAAAAGGAAACCCCCACTCCTGAAGCAGTCATTCCCCCATTAAATACTGATTATGAAAATTGCAGCATTCTAAGAAGGCCCTTACTATATAGCATTGTGTGAAAACAACCAGGATATAAAATCTTGCCATATAAGTAGAAGAAAAAAATCATCTAAAAGAGACTGAAAATGAATAGATGTTATAGTAACACATTTCTCAATCTCTCTTTACATACTGAAAAATATTTCTTTTTTAAAAAAAATATTTATTTATTTGACAGAGTGAGGGCTAGAGAGCACAAGTAAGGGGAGCGCTGAGCAGGGAGCCTGATGTGGGGCTCGATCCCAGGACCCCGGGATCATGACCTGATCTGAGAGCAGATGCGTAACCAACTGAGCCACCCAGGTGCCCCCAAAAATACTTCTTCATAGTTAAACAAAAATAACACATATCCCCAGACACCATCAAGAAATATTAATTCCAGATTATTAAATCCAGGTCTTAGGAACATGAAATCTTACGTAATATCTGTACCTTCAAGGTTAAAATGAAAAGCATTCCGGTAGTGTCCGGAACTGACTTCTTGCTTTATACAACCTCATGGACAAACGAGATCTGTCACTGCTGCTCTGCTGTTCTGGAAGGTCATGTTGGGGATCCTGTATAACCATTTCTTTAATCTTTTTAAACACAGGCACCTTTGGCGCGGGGCTCCTCAAGGAAGCGCAGCTGCCTGTGATTGAGAACAAGGTGTGCAATCGCTATGAGTATCTGAACGGAAGAGTCAAATCGACAGAGCTCTGTGCTGGGAATCTGGCTGGAGGCACCGACAGTTGTCAGGTAAGCACCGTGTTAGTCTCCAGGCTTGGCCTCTTAGATATTTCAGCCTCTAACGGCAAATTCCGGAAGGCTTTACCAACTGCAGGCCACCGTCCAGATGCTACCCAGAAAGATTTTAGGTCTGTCCCTGCATCCAGATTGAGATCCCCGAAAGGGATTTCTTGGGCCCTAAGTTCCAGATCGATGGTAAGGGAGGAGTTACATACCATCACTGCCACAGCCCACAGGTCCTGTGGGGAGCTGGGACTCATGGGGTGGTCTTTCCAGCAGGGAGGCCAGGGAAAGTGTGAGACAAAGACCACTTTGCAATTGCTTTGGGGGTTTCATCTGCCTAAGAGAAACCCCAATGCGGGAAGGGATGAGTATAACATTCACAAGGGAGTTTCTCCCTGGGAACACTAAATGGTGTGGGGTTTTGATAAATACACTTTGTTAAGTACTGAATACAGTAGATATTCAAATAGTGTATTAATCAGTTCCTTTCTAATTGGAAGAGAATGTTCAAATATTGGGTAAAGTTACATCTGGGTAACAGAAGGATGACATTCCATAATAAAAGGATGGTGGTTTATTTATTTGTTTATTTTTATTTTTCTGTTTTGTTAATTAACATATAATGCAGCATTGTTTCGGGGGTACAGGTCTGTGATTCATCAGTCTTACACAATTCACAGCACTCACCGTAGCACATACCCTCCCTGGTGCCCTTAACTCAACCACCCTATCCCTGGCCCCCCACCACCCAGTAATCCTCAGTTTGTTTCCTGAGCTTAAGAGTCTCTTATGGTTTGTCTCCCTCCTTGGTCCCATCTTGTTTCATTTTTCCCCTCTTCCCCCCCCCACCAACGAACCCCCCACCCTGCCTCTCAAATTCCTCATAATCAAAGAGATCATGTGATAATTGTCTTTCTCTGATTGACTTATTTCACTCAGCATAGTACCCTCTAGTTCCATCCACGTCATTGCAAATGGCAAGATTTCATTTCTTTTGATGGCTGCATAGTATTCCATTGTAGGTATATACCACATCTTTTTTATCCATTCATCTGTTGATGTACATCTAGGTTCTTTCCATAGTTTGGCTATTGTAGACATTGCTGCTATAAACATTCGGGTGCACGTGCCCCTTCGGATCACTACGTTTGTATCTTTAGGGTAAATACCCAGTAGTGCGATTGCTGGGTCATAGGGCAGCTCTATTTTCAACTTTTTAAAGAACCTTCATACTGTTTTCCAGAGTGGCTGCACCAGCTTGCATTCCCATCAACAATGTAGGAGTGTTCCCTTGTGGTTTGATCTTCACATGTTTTTTTTTCCCCCCTCTCTGTATAGGGTGACAGTGGAGGGCCTCTGGTTTGCTTTGAGAAGGACAAGTACATTTTACAAGGAGTCACTTCGTGGGGTCTTGGCTGTGCCCGCCCCAATAAGCCTGGTGTCTATGTTCGTGTGTCAAGGTTTGTTACTTGGATTGAAGGAATAATGAGAAATAATTAAGTGAATGGGAGACAGAGTGATTCCCCGACATATCTAGAAGCTGGAACACGGGTAGGGAAGTCGGTGTGCTCAGAAATCATTGACCATAATCAAACTAAGACACTGTACTTAGGCCATCCACTGCCAAACCTCAAGGTATTTTAGTATTGTTGTGGATAAGTTTTCCCTGCCCGTGGACTGTTGCATTCTGTAATGATAAAGTAACACATCTATAACATTTGTTGAAAATAAACTCTGTCCTTCCTTTGATTTAATTTTCTTGAACTTCATTGTTTTCATGTTCTTCGTTTATACTACCAGTTTTAAATAATGTACCTCTTGCAGACTTAGGTGATTTCTCTCTTTATCATAAGGCATAGTTGCAAAAAAGAACCAAGAAGCCTGTAAGATCATAGAGAAGGGAACAGAGAAGTCCCAGTAAATCACCCATATATTCACCTTGTCTGCGAAAGATGGCTTGACATACATCTTTTAAGGTCTTTATCCTGGCACTGAGATGAAGGGACGAATGTTTTCAGAGCTGCAACATGTATGGGGAGTCATGAGAACAAATTCTATTCTTGGGAATGAAATCTGTTACTGATGACTTGACGTAAGCCCAGCACAGGGGATGCTGGGCAGAAAGCTGTACACGGTGCAGGGAACGGGCATTACAAGTGTAATACAAGACCAGTAGGGAGGCTGAGTGCTATTCTGGGTCAGGTCTGAATCCAGGAATGGGACCAAGAGCCCGTGAAGGAACAACGAACATAAATTGAAGGTGGACGGCTTAATTTCCTTCGCTAATTGGCTGCCCAGATAGGAAATACACACTGTCACAGGGGGAGAGTTTTATAGTGATAGCGTTCAGCAGGAAGAGGGAGAAAAGACACCGAAGTTACTTGACAATTTAAAACTCTTTATTGTTACCAGAACCAAAATACCAACTCAGGGTACAGCTCCAAGGTGAGCGTATCAAGGAGGAACAGCCATCTTATAGCAAAGAGGGCTGCAAAGAAAGAGAAAACGTGCGTGCCCGCGCATAGGGGTGACTGCAGCGTGAAGTCCTCAAAGAGTGGTGCTTATTTCACTGAAAAATCAAACATTCATACTCAGTTTCGTTGTGCTTTAAGGATTAAAATCTTAGTTTGCAGTTGGCACCCACATCGTACATAACTGTCGTGTTTGCGTAGGATTTTCTTCTTCGTTGGCAAGATTTCCCTTGGTGCCCGTTCTGTCTGTCCACACAAAATAGTTCATTAAAAAAATCTGCATGAGATATATACTGAAAATACAAGAAATGTACCAGATAAAGCAGAACAACAGAAAAAAGAGAGCATATTTGCATGGGAGCTCCACATTTCAAAAGTCTCCGTAACAAAACAAAGATCAGATCCCTCCTATTAGTGTGTATGACATCACTTACAAAGCTTCTGCTAATTCTTTTATTCGTGGATATAACTGACCTTCCTTTTAAATTAAAATGTAAGCTTCTTCCCAAGACAGGTTAAAAGGGTCAAGATTGAAAAGGGTCGAGATTGAACAGTCCATGTTTTTCACTGTTGACCACGGGCAGCGTCCTAGAACTGAACTCACACGTACGAGATAAATAACCCTTTAAGATCAAAATTAAGACCCATGAAATCATAGTTCCTGGATTTCGTTCTGTAAAGAACTGAGTGTGTGGCTTTAGATGTTCACGAAGGCAGGACCCAAACTATCCCCAATCATCGCATGCCCAAAACCGATGGAAGAAATAACAGAGCCAAATCCTCGAATTGGATGGAGAATTTGTTGCTAATTACGGAGTCAGGCTTGAAGATGCTGGCAAGCCCAGACGCCACAGTGGCTTAGAGAGCTCGAAGCAAGAAGAGAAAGGAAAGGCTCAGTATCGTGTGGCCCAAGGTTCTTCAATTCAGCCTCTTCGTGAACAGGATTTCCAGAACTTCAACCTCCCCCCAATCTTCAGAGCTCTCAGGTCAGAGCTTTAGTCCCTCGCTCAGAACCCATTGCTGCATCCTGTTCCCAGATCCCCACTTGGCAACATCTTGCCTCCATGGCGGAGCGAGCAGCCGTGAGAATTCAGGGAAGGCTTCTCTTGTCCGTCTATCCCTGACTGGGTTGGAGACACAGCTCCAGCTTCAGAGGAAAACTCAGGCAGCGATGTCCACACAACAGGCTCTTGGCTTTGCTAAACCAGTCACACACCGTGTTCCCAGAAACGTCAATAGCACTCTAAATCCTAATTCATCCCCCATTATATAAAAATACTCTGGATAGTTTGAGTGTCTTTGTACAGTACGACAAACACTTGGAACCACAGAGCATGACACAGCTGAAATGGACACACACACGTGTCTGCAAGGCACATCGGTTCCTTGGGAGAGGTCAACCCTAAGAGCTCCTTCCTTTCGTCTTTGGCAGCGGGCCTCAAAGGTGAGAGCTGGACACTTGAGTTTTCTTTTTCCTGCCACATTTAGAGGAATATGGACTATGAAAACAAGGAGAAAACAAAGTCCTTATGAAACATCATACAACTCATTTCAACAGTGTTTTCTTGCTACTACTCAACACACTCATGCATAAACACGCAGTTCAAAGGTAGTGAAAGTGACGGTCTCCTGGGCTTTTCTTTTTTCTTTTTTTTAACCTGTTTTCAGTCACTAGGCAGGGGTTAAGTAGCATTGCAGCATCTACGTTCTTTATGTGACAGGACGAGATGCCACCCACCCTGACATGGCCCCCAAGCTCGAATACAAACAAGCAATTGTCTAGGAAGGCACAGTTAGCAAAAGGTTCCTCTTTTCTGGAGGAGGCAGGACCTTACAACGGTATAACACACAAGAGGAGTCCACACAGTTTTAACACCTTTTATACATTTCTTAATTTTGATTGGCAAAATGGCAAGATCTTAAAGAGAATCTTCCATCTCACTCCGAATTTCAGGTAGCATTGTTCTAGGGTGAAAAATAGGTAGAGCTTTGGGTGAGAAATAAGCCATTATTCGTCACTTGATTGCCAAACAAGCGCAGAATCTGTTTGGATGACTTCCTGGGGCAAAGGTCCCCTTGTCCTCTGACTGGCCAGTCCTATTATAAGTCAGCTGGTGGGAATGAGCTGATGGTTTTATTTTAAATACATTAAGTTTTTCTTACGGAAGTTCTGGGATCATATAGGCACTTTAGAAATGTCAGCATCTACTCTGTCCTCCATCTACGAGTGAACAGCCATGAAGTTATTCACAGTTCAGTCTTCTTATAAATATTTTTGACTCAATATTTTTTAAAAGTTCAGGGATCCACATCCTCAATTTCTAGGTCTTTATTTAGACTACTGATTTTATTTTAAAAGTTAGCTGTTACATTATTTTTTGAATTATGCAGATAATACAAGGCCCTGGGTTGTAATTAGAAAATAAATAATACAAAAGCCTACAGAGTGTAGAAGGGATGTCTTCTTCCCAATTCACTTCTATCCTCAGCTGGTCTATATTACAATATTAGATCTTTTGCTACACATTCTCATATCCATATCTTCTCTTCCTCTTTTTGTTATGAAGCATTTTAAGCAGAGGAAATTAGAATTTGTGTTCTGTGAATTTTTGTTGATATAATTCTTCATGTTTATGTACTGGTTGGGTATTAACTTTCCTTGCACATGAGTTAGATGCTCTTCTCTTTCTCTCATAATCTCTCCCTCTCTCTCCTCCCCAGTCTTCTGTCTCCTTTTATCCATCCATCCATCCACCCATCCGTCTATCCATCATCTCTCTCTTTCCATCCTCTCTCTTTCCATCTAGCTACAGAGAGAGGTTCCTATTGTTTTGATTTTTTAATAGTTACTATAACATATTGTTCAGCAACTTTTCACTTTGTGACCCATCTTGAAGACCTTATCATGTCATTCCACACAGATATATCTCAATTCTTCTAATCTCGATATAGTAATCCACACCAGGAACACATTAGCATTTCCATCATCGGTTTCCTACTGATACACATGTAAGTTATTTCTACTTTCCTTTAGCTGTCCTTTTCTTTAGATTGTTTCTGAGTTTTAACACCTTACTTAGAAATGTTTCCCTCTTCCTAACCACATTTAAAAAATAATACACATTCTTTTATGGTTCCTCTCTTTTTATATTAACCTACCTTTTCTTTCCCCCAAAGATTATTTATTTATTTATTTATTTGAGAGCGCACGTGCGCGTGAGAGAGAGTCAGAGAGAGAGCACGAAGCAGACTCCCCACTAAGCAGGCAGCCGGATGCCAGGACTCCACCCCAGGACCGTGGGATCATGACCTGAGCTGAGGGCAGATCAGACGCTTCACCAACTGAGCCACCCAGGCGCCCCTGACGTTAACTTCCTAAATCAACTTTGAGTTTTCTTCCTAGGATGTGAGTTGGGAATTGATATTACTCCCCTCCCCATGAATGTTCAATTTTCTCCATGTATTTTTTCCCCAGGAGTTTGAAATGCTGCTTTTATTTAAGATGCACTGAGGGGCACCTGGGTGGCTCAGTGGGTTAAAGCCTCTGCCTTCGGCTCAGGTCGTGATCCCAGGGTCCTGGGATCGAGCCCCGTATCGGGCTCTCTGCTCAGTGGGGAGCCTGCTTCCTCCTCTCTCTCTCTCTCTGCCTGCCTCTCCACCTACTTGTGATCTCTCTCTCTGTGTCAAATAAATAAAATCTTAAAAAAAATTTAAGATGCACTGAAATTCATACAATACCTGCCAAGTTTTTCTACATCATCCACTGTTTCTGGCAAGGCAATACCCTTGGTTTCGGGCAAAAGCATCACGAGCCCACCACAGACCGATGCCAGGATACCTAGGGAATAGGGAACGGCGGGAGAGCATCAGGAAGGCGCGGCCAGTGACCCCCCCCTCTCGTTGCCCCTTCCTGGCCACCTTGCAGCAGCTGTGCTCACTCACTGTAACCGGCCCTCGGGTCACCCTAACCAGCTCTCCAGCTCTCCTCTGCCGCTATGGGAAGTGTTCCCTCCCCTCCTCGGAAGCTGGGCAGCCCCACCGTCCCGGCACTCTCGCGCACATCCATTCCTTCACTCCCCAAACAGTCACTCAACGGGTGCCTCGGTGTCGACCCCACAGAGAAGATCCCACCTTCTGCCTCTCGGGGAAATGGCAGCCCCCAGATAGGCATCCCCTCGGTTTCCTTTTCCCGGCCAAGAGCTTTACTGCCTGCTCTCCCCTCCTTTCCTTACTGGGTCACATCACACAGTCTGACTTGTCCCCGCTGCAGCCCGCCGCCATCTCTCAGAGTCTTTCTGGGCTCCTCCATGGACCCAGGAGCCCTCAGGCTCCAGCTGCTGGAAGCACCCAAGGGAACAGGAGCCTCTCATCGGCAGGGGCCCTTCTCCCCACCTCGTGGGATCCTCCAGTTACCATCCCCCCCTTTGCTGGTCTTTAGAGCAGAAATTTGGGAAGCATGCTCCCCCACTCTGTCCACTTATGCTGGTGAATGTTTACCGACCAGCTCTCCAGAAGATAAAGCCCCAACGCGTAGCATTTGCCAATTTCCATGGTGCAAGGACTCTCCCCGGGGACACCCCGAGCTAGTGCCCCGACATCACCGTGTGAGGCGCTAGGAAGGGCGCTGCAGTGACGCCCTGTGTCTGGCATTTCCTTCAGAAGGATACACTCAGCAAAAATCACGGGAAGAACACCCACCTGTTTTAATAATGGCTAAATTAACCACTGGGCTCCAACACTCCTGAAAACTTCACAACTGGCCTTGGCTGGTGGGTGCCACCAGCTGAGCACCAGCACTCACCACCTCGAGCCAGGCTTCGCCTCTGCCTGCTCTCTCTTGCCCCTGAGCTCCTGCCCTGCTCCCGTCAGCTCCAGAGACACAGGCTCTGCTTCTGGGGCCTGGCGGTCTCCCCCTTTCCCAGCCGGGAGCCTGGCCTCACACCTTCCTCTGGCTCAAGCAAGCCCACTCAGTCATCCCTCTCACTGGTTTTACTTTAATTTATTTCTTGAATCTCTCCATGCCCAGCACTCCCTGTGTCATCCCCTTGACCCCGCTGCCATGAGCCCTTACCTGATTAACTGGCTGACGACCGACACTGTCCCCGTCCAACCTACTGGCGGATGGGCCATCAGAGCCAGCCTTCTAAAATGCAAACCTAGCACTATCAATCCCAGCTTAGAGCTCTTAGCTTTCACGATTGTTTGGATAAAGAGCAAATCACAGAACTAGGAAGACCACGATCTGACTCACGCCTGCCTCGTAGCTTCACCTCCCTCCCCGGCCCCACCGCACACACTGTCTCTGTCCTCTAACTGGCCTTCCCACTGCCTGAAGCCCCGGCCACACTCCCCATGTGGCCAATTTCTACTCGTCTCCGATCTCAACTAGACATCCTTCCTTCCTCCTTGGCTCAGGCAGGTGGGGAGTCCCTGTGTTACGCACCTCCAGCGCCTCTGCTTTCGGTATTTATCACACTGTGATGTGACAAAGGGTTTGGAAGTGTGGCTCTCTCCCCGGCCGAGACCTTGAACCACTGGACTCCCTGACCACTTGGTCTTGGTTGAACAATGGCACCCTTCGCTTTTCCATGCTGGCCACAGAATCGACACTGAGCTAATTTTTCAGATCCCATGAAATAATTTGGAAATAATCTTGTGCTGAATTTGGTGGTGTCAAGTGGTTAGAAGCTTTACTATCCCTGGCTAGCACTGTTGGGAATTTTGCATTACTCAGGATGTATGGCCTCATGGACTCGATATTTTCATTATAATTTAAACTGCAGAGCAACGCGTGAAAAACATAAAACATTCTCTACCAGGAGTGAGGACATGGAGGTGGTGGAAAGATACATGAGAAAGGGATCCCCGGGTCCTTCCTTGCCAAGAAGGGCAGAGGCGGGTATGAGACCCAGGCAGAAAGGTTGGTACAGCACCTGAGAAGCACTGGAGTGAATTATCCTGAGCCCCCTGCCCCTAAACTTTGGTTCTAGCCCCTCGTGTGGCCTGTGGAGGTTGGAGCAGGAAGGAGAGTATGAACCCGGGGGCCAGAACAGAGGTTACTGGCTACTCAGGCAAGGGATTCTGTGTCTTCTGTTCTTCCTACACAGCAAGGTCTGCATCAAAGCAAACGAAAATGTGATCTCAATAGATACAGAATGTTTAAAACTATAATCAGATTTGAGGCTTCTTTTGAAACAAACGGAAGGTCCGAGTTCATCCACTGAAAATTATTGGCTCTGTTCCTCAATATCATAAGACTTTTAGAGCACTGTACTTTATCTCAGAACCTAAACAAGGAAAGCTAAATTGAACATGACTCATCATGACCCTTTGATAGAAAATAAATTAAAAGCATTTAGGCTTTCACATTGCCATGTAATCAGATGGGATACTCAAAACTCAAGCAGCTGTCTTTAAGAAGTTAAATGACCTCCTTAATAGCAAGCGGAATAATCACCATCAAGTTCTATTAATACAGGGAACATAGATGAATACATTTAGAAATAATGTGTAGAACGAGTTCTTACCAAAGATGATAAGAGGTAGTTCCAGCCAAATGGCCGCCAGCCGGAAGAGCAGAAACGGGGCTATGATTCCCCCAAAATCACATAAACCTGAGCAAAGAGAAACTCCAAAGTTTCTGTAGAGTAAAAAAATTGTTTTAAATAAAATATATTTAACTATATTCAAGATAAGAAAAATATTCAGATACACAAGTCATAAATTTTAGTAATATTTCCCATTTCTATAGTTTTTTTAAAAAATTTATTTAGTTAGTTAACAGAGACAGAGAGAGAGATAGAGCATGCACGAGCAGGGGGAACAGCGGCAGAGCAGGCAGAGGGGGAAGCAGGCTCCCTGCCGAGCAAGGAGCCCCATGTGGGACTTGATCCTAGGACCCTAGGATCATGACCTGAGCTGAGCCACCCAGGCATCCCCCATTTCTACAGTTTTTAACTCTGAAAATGGCTATTCCTCCCATATTCTAAGCAAATCGTTTCCATTCTGCCCCATTTCACATCTGGGCAAAGGCTGAGTCACAGCGAAGACCGTGCGGTGGAAATCCTCTCACCAACGTCTCACTCCCCAGCCCACTCGGCGATGCTGATGGGGTGACTTGACTCCCTCACCTGACAGTGAGGTGTGCCCACGAGTATTCCCCCAGGGAAGGAGGCTGTTGGAGCCCATGCACACTGTTTCACTCTGTCCTGCATTATTAAATCAGCAGCTCACAGCGGCAAGACGGGGAGTGTGGTCAGAACAGAGGCTGTAGCCTTTGAACAGGATGACACTGATGCAGACAGTTTTAACCCACATCTAAGCAAGTACTGTAATCAGATTATCTGATCCCACAAAACCACAGCCGAGTATAAAGATACTGGTACGGAAATACTTCTATCAAAAAAATGCGGAATGTAGCAATGCAGAAAGTAGCCCTAACTCAAAGCACATCTTCTTTCCTGGCTGAATTCAGCCCCGGCTAACATATCGCCCAGTTAAGGAAACAATTTAATGGCTTTGAAGTCAAAACATTTGGCTGCAGAATTACTTAGGAGAAACAATGACATATAAGTTGGAATTACCGTAATGTTGTTGGGTACAATTCTGAATTTACCAAATAAACAATTTCAAAGGCCATGGTTATCCCTAGTCTTCCCAGGGTAGCAACTGTGGTTCTCAACCAGGGTATTCCTGTGAACACAGAAAATTTGGAAGGAAACAGTTAGGGGTCTGCTTTCAGTAAAAATACCACAAATCAACAGAAGGCATTTGCTTAGAGATTTTCCCAGGCCCTAAGTCTTTGCCAATTTAAAGCACGAATGACAGATACCTCCTAATATTGTAGCCAAAATTCTTTTTAAGATTTTATTTATTTGACAAAGAGAGACCGCAAGAGAGGGAACACAAGAGGGGGGGGGAGGGGAGAGAGCAAAGCAGGCCTCTCGCTGAGCAGGGAGCCTGATGTAGGGTTCGATCCCAGGACCCCAGGATCATGACCTGAGCTGAAGGCAGATGCTTAACTGACTGAGCCACCCAAGCGTCCCAGTAGACATGTTATTAGTGTTACTCAAGAGAGATAAGTTTTTAATAATCTCACTTTCCAGGGAATTACTTTTTTTTTATCTGAAAGAGGACACAAGTTGGGGAGGGGGAGAGGAGGAGCAGACTCCCCACTGAGCAGGGAGCTCAACCTGGGGCTCAGTCCCAGGACCCTGAAATCATGACTTGAACCCAAGGCAGAAGTTTAATGACTGAGCCACCCAGGCACTCTATCATAGCCAAATTTTAACAGCAACAACCACCAGGATGAGAGCTAATGTGTGCTAGTCGCCTTTCTGAGCAGGGTTAGATCATGGGAAGGCAATTCAAGAACCATTTCTTAAATGGTCACTAGACTGAAAACAGTGTTCCAGGCATTGCTTTCCTAGAGGGCCTGACTGCATTGGATGTCTGTCTGGAAAGTGGTCTTCACTTGGGCCTTGAGAACCATTACCGCAGCCTGGTACCCATCTGTCCTCTCTCCGTTCCCACCCCTAGTGATAGCACACAGCATAGCTGTTCCTGCCAGACCAGGAGAAATCTGGACATGAAGCTGGTGTTGGTTTCTGAAGGCTAGCCAAGGCTTTGAGGACCAGAACCTTTGGAAGGGGACACTTATGCCTTGTGTTATCACTAGAGTGTATGTCCCCCATCTTGCTACTTCCCCCAAGAAATCACCCAGAGGAGACGGCTTCTTAAAAATTAGTTGGTTCCTTCATTTAAAAATGAACTGTTTGAGGGCTGCATTGATTATATGAGGAAATTCTCCTTTCTCCACAGTAACTAGTGGAAAAAGCCAAGTGTTCCTCATTAAATATTTTCTTTCTTTCAAGGTTTAAAGGAAGAAGGAGTAAACCATTTTTGCCCTACAAAGTCAGTGCTCTAAATCTCTTAAGAGTTGCGCAGTTTATGCCCTCCTTCTTCAGTGGACACGGGTGTGAGGACATATGACCTCACCAATAGGCTTGAGTCTGTTCTCCAAAGCGAAGCTAAGGATGTTCTGACTTCCATCTTTGAAAAGGAAACCTTTCCCTTTTAACCCATACTCATGCTCACTCAGCACTAAACGGCTCTCTTATCTCCGAGAAGAATGATTACCCCTTCGTGAAAAATGATTTTTTTTTTTTTTTAGTGGACACTTAGGCATGAATGCAGAGGAGGACAGAAGAGAATCAAGATCAGTAGATATACGGGCATTCTCTGCAGAAGAGTCAACAAAGAAAAAAACCCCGAAAACTCACTAAACACTACATTGTCTAGGAGGGCGGGCACAGAAAAAGAGAGTTTAAGATCATTGCTGGGAGGCTCCAGCTTATGACTACAACACTGCGTTTTGCTTGCACACTGGCTGAGGACGTCCTGACGGACTTGACGTTTCTCCCAGATGACAGCATCTGCAGCGCTCCCGTATCAACAGCTCCATCAGGGGTGAGGAGTATCAGCCTTGTGCCCATGTGCCCGGCTGCCATCTGCTCGGGCACGGAACGGTTGTAAACATGTGTTTTATTTAGGCTTTGCCTTTTCACGAGGGCCAGGGAGGGGGACCAGGAAATGCATTCCACCCCAGGCTTCAATGAGCAGGCGGTGCAGTGCCAGGTGCCGGGGAACGGAATGTGGTAGCTCTTGCCCGGATTCCCTGGTCCCAGCCTGACCGGGCAACCTTGCGCTGCTCGCGGGCTGCAAAGAGTGTCGCCTGCTACTGTGGAAACAGCTTGATTATCCAGGTTAAGTTCTTAAGTTTTAGGTCTTTTTTTCCTACTGAATCAAGACAACTCTGTAAGGGAGTCCCGCTGACAATTTCAAGGACAGTTTAAGTTTACAACGGAGGCTGGAACTGTTTGCTGGAAAGAACCAAACAAAAACCCAGAAGCCAAATGAAAACACACACGTGTGCACATAAAACATGTGATTAGCTCAGTGAAGACAGGTAAATGCCCAGTCAAGTGAGTACAATGTTCAGAAAACGCTGTCAGCGGAGACCCGGGGAGGAGCCGTGGTTTCTCCTCCACGTGGGCTGGACTCTGAGAACCTCTCGACTCCTGAGCAGCAGAGGCTACTGTGTAACCACGCTGAGCTAGAGATCTGGGTGAAATGTGTAATAACACACAACAACCAGAGGCACGGAGAGTGAAACGAAAGGATTTTGTTAGGAAGTGCAAATGATATGTGACTATCACGTAAGCAAACAGAAACTTCCTATCATCCCAGTGATAAGCTGCCTTTATCTTGGAGCAGCGGTAGACACCTTTCATAGTAATGACAAAGGAACACAAGACAATTTACAAATGAGGACTGAGACTGGCACTCTCTCCATGGAGTCCCGAGAACACAGAGGAAGACGGTCCCTCTGAATAGGGGTTTGGTCAAGAGACTGGAGATTACTGGGAGTAAGACCTCAAGTTTTGAAAAGCAGGATACAGGATTTTAAAGAAATGCTATTTGATGTCTCCTCTGAATGTACCATCTGCTTTGAGTTCTGAAATACAATGTAGTGAAAATTTGCACTAGAGATGTGTAAATTAAGGTACATTGGCTGGTTTTTCGCTTAAGAGGGAAATAAAAGCAAAAGGCAGCCTTTCTGTTTCAAAGGGCGTACTTAACCAGGCGGTTAGGTCTGTAGCCATCCCAAACAAATCCAAATGAAAGACTCAGGCCAGACCACTGTAGACAAAGAAAACCCTCTAGTTTTCCAACTTTAATCAGAGTTCAAAAATGTGGGTCAAAAGCAGTGAGGTTTAAGTGAACGTACAGCCAGAAAGGCTTTCTTTTTCCAGAATCTCATTCTTCAGGCCATAAAAAGTTGTGCTTAGTGGAGGGGAAGCCAGTTAAACTGTTCTCAATAATTTTAGAGCTGATTGCTCTAAAAGGCTAATCAGCATTCTCTGCATGGGCCATCCTCCTCTTCCTGACATCAAGAATGACTGAGAGGAAAAGTCTTTCTAATGTTAATTCATCAGCCCAAGTAACCAAGTCCAAAAGCTCCCTTCAGGAGAAAGGCTGTCAAAGGAGTGAGAACTGCCCCTACACTGTGGGTACTCCAAGGAGCATTAGGGATGTGAATTTATTCTTGCCCATCACGACTGACATATGACTCTCTGGAAATGCACAATCTGAGTCCAGAATAAGAGCATAATAATTACTTTTCAGGATTGCTGAGAACAATTCTAAAGCTGAAATCAGGAAATGGTATCTTCAAAATAAAACTGATCAGATCACACGGAAAAGTCTGTTCTTTGCCTTACATTTTTCCATATAGGAAAGTGTTCTCTACAAAATAGCCTGATTCCCATTCATCTAGTTACTCCAATGTTGGTGCGGGCACATGGTCTAGAATGCTCTCTGGGATCACGTAGAACGCTATGCACGTCAAAATCACCCCAATCGGTCTGAGTCCAGACAGAATCTTCCAGGGGAACGTTATATCATGAAATGATGGGCCATCCCTAAGTCCTTAACCTTTCTCCACCCAATAGTCCTTAACCCATTCCCTAATTCCATGTGCAACAAATACTTCTTACTCCATGTGCCCTGAGAACAGAAGACCTCCTGGTTGGATATTCAACCCCAAATGATACAATGTTAAAGTAAAATGGAAACAACAGAGAAGTCCAGCATCCTTCATTTGTCCCCCTTCTGCTTAAATTGAACACTATCACCAAGGGCAGAAGTTATGTCCATCTTGTTCACTGCTCTGTTCCTACTCCTAGTTTAGTGGTGGCCATTCATAGATACTAAACAGACATGCATTGACCAATAGATGTTACACAGATTGTCCAACTCTTAGAAAAATGTTTTAACTCAGTGTAGTGGGTTGAATAATGTTCCCCAATGTAGTGGGTTGAAGAGCGTTCCCCAAAGTCCATGTCCACCTAGAACCCAGAATGTGAGTGTATTTCTAAACGGGTCTTTACAGATGTGATAGTTAAGATGCAGAGAAGAGAGGGTCTTATGAAGTTATGAAGATGGGGGCAGACATTGGGATAATGTCAAGGAATGCCTGGGGGGTTACCAGCAATCCCCAGAAGTTAGGAAGGATGAGCCCTCAGAGAGAGGCTGGCCCTGTCCACACTGGGATTTCAGACCTCCAGCCTCTGGGACTGTGAGAGAATATGTTTCTGTTGTTTCAAGCCCCCCAGGGCATGGTACTTGGTCACTATAGTCCTAAGAAACTAGTATACTAGAAGAAAATAAGATCGAGGTAAATCAGTTCTGTTAATCATCAACCAAATCAGTAGGACTGAAGACTTTACATCTTTTTTAAATTTTCTGGTCTGAAGATGGACATTTTTGTAATTTTATTCAAGTAGGGTTTGGAGACTTCATAAACCATCATATAATTAATAAACTCATCTGTAAATGCCTGTTTTCACTTCCACAATATTATGCCTTCTTTCTTGATCCTCAGATGATTCTCCTAAGAAAAGGCAGTCTCTCTGGGGCCGACACAAGGACTCCCAGAGAACCCGCCCTCTCACCTCTACCTCACATGCGTGGCACCTGGAAATAATGAACTTGCTCTGATTCGCACATTCCCTGGGACTTGGCAGGGCTTCCCCATCCAGGCTCCGCTGTGTCCTGAGGCAGAGATGATGTGGGTTGTAGGACCCATGCATCTGGGGTCACTGCCCCCTCTGCAGCATGCTATGGTCATTGAGCAACCCTGACCTCTGACACATCCCTGAAATCATCCTCTCTCCCTCGGGCCGACTGCCAGGACACTGATTCCTGCTCTCGGCATCCCTCCCTCCTCACTGCTACCAGCCAACCTGATGTGACTATGAGGAAGCTAGCAGGGCCATGCCCAAGCTCCTGACATGGCCCGTGAGGCCAGTCACCGCTGGTGGCAGGCTATCTTTCAGGCCCTTTTTTGGGAAACTTGAGTGATAACAGAGAATGTGTGATTCCAGATCCCTCAAAGATGGCTCATACTTCTGAGAGCCGTGCTTTGCTGTGAGAAAACATCTCTCCTATCCTTCCCTTCTGTCAAGGGGATTTATCTTTTCTTTTATAAAGTTTGCTTATTTATTTATTTTTAGTAATCTCTACACCCAAAGTGGGGCTCAAACTCATGACCCTGAGATCAGGCTGACTGAGCCAGCCAGGCCCCCCTGTCCAGTACCTCTCTCTTCCTCTTTCATACGTGCCTAGTTCTCGCCTCTGGGTAGTTTTTCCTGACCACTCCATGCACAAGACTCCTTGTACCTATTTTTTTTTTTTTTTTAATCATGTAGAGCCTTCAGAGAGCTTTATTTTTCTGAATCTGGTACAGTTGGCTCCAGAACAAGAGGCTTAAACTGCGTGGGTCCACCTAAAGTGCAGACAGTATTTCCACTACACTACAGTATTTTTCTCTTCCTTATGATTTTCTTGGTAACATTTTCTTTTCCCTAACTTCATTGTGAGAATACAGTATATAAGGCATATGACATATAAAATATGCATTCGTCGACTCTTTTGTTATAGGTAAGGCTTCTAGATAACACTAGGCTATTAGCAGTTCAGTTTCTGAGGAGTGAAAAGTTCTATGCAGGTTTTTGCTCATGCAACGAGTCAGCATGCCCTACCCCTAATGACAAGGTTTACCTCTAACTAATTCTATTATTTCATTTATCACAGGGAGTTGTGAAAGCATTAAAATATCTATATCAATGTTCATAGCAGCATTATCAACAAAAGCCAAGTTATGGAAAGAGCCCAGATATCCATATGTCCATCGACTGGTAAATGGATAAAGAAGATGTGGGGTGTGTGTGTGTGTGTGTGTGTGTGTGTGTGTGCAATGGAATACTACTCAGCCATATAAAAGAATGAAAGAATAAAATCTTGCCATTTGCAATGGTGTAGTTGGAGCTAGAGAGTATAATGTTAAGTGGAATCAGTTAGTCAGAGAAAGACAAATATCGTATGATCTCACTCATATGTAGAATTTAAGAAACATAACAGTTGAATGTGAGGAGGGGGCAAGAGGCAAAACTAGAAACAGACTCTTAACTATAGAGAACAAACTGAGGGTTGCTGGAGGGGAGGGGAGTGAGGGGATGGGTTAGATGGGTGATGGGCGTTAAGGAGGGCACTTGCGATGAGCACTGGGTGTCCTATGTAAGTGATAGATCACAAAATTCTACATCTCAAACTAGTATTATGTTTGTTAATATTATGTTAACTAACTAGATAGCTGTATGTTAACTAACTAGAATTTAGTTAGAAGAACTTGGAAGAAAAGCAAATTTTTAAAAATGGAGTGTCCATACTCCTTCCTAGGTCATGAACCTTCTGGAGTCAACGGGTGTCTTCCTTTCTTCCTTTTGTAACCCTGGTATTTTGCATGGGGACAGCGATGCCGCAGGTAATCAGTAAATACAGTAACCATGGTCAAGGAGTGCATGCGAGCCAGTTGAATAAAAGTGATCAGTAATAACCTACATCACTATAAGCTAGACTCTGCATGACAGCTATTCCATCCATAAATGAACCTAAAGTGGAGAAAACAGAAAAATCTGTAGAACCAATCCCTACATGCAAAGTCATTACACCACTTAAGAAGAAAATTGGATGATATCACTATAGGTTGACTGGTACCAGGATTTTGAGGGTGGTACATTTTTGAAGGACAAGAAGTTCCCCATTCTTGATTATTTTGATTTAGGACTATTTCATGTTCCTGAGTGCCGGACAGATTTGGGGGACTATTACCTTCGGGTAAGAATGCAGTGACAAGGCAGGCCACCCCTGCCACTATGTTGCTTCCTGCGAAGGGAAGGCGTCGTCCAAAACGCTCAATGGTCAGTAAGATCAGGAGGGCCGCGGGCAACTCCACAACTCCTGAGATGAAAAAGTCGATATAGAGGTTGCCTCCTATAATTCCCAGGCGCATGACGAGTCCCTGATATACCACCGCGCTTGTGAACCTGGAGCAACAGTGAAAAACAACGGAGACCAAGTAAGGCATAACTTCAGCCTGCTCCAAAGGAAGGGGCGCATTGTAAATTCGATACAAGCTTTTGAGCCCATCACAAGTCAGACTTACCAAGCAAACATAAGAATAAGTGTGCACTTCCTCATTTGGGGAGTCCTCACCAGATCTAAAAAGGATGGGTTACTAACCTCCTCATCTGTAACAGTGATCTATATAAGAGAAGCAGATTTCAGTAGCAAATACAGCAAGCACACCTGCATATTATAGATTTTCATTGACCAGATTCAAAGCCACCAAGTCAAATGATCTGACTGAATCGACCAGGGTCTTTCACGACTATGTCTTAAAACCTGAGAATGGAGACTTGGATTCCTTCGCCGTCATAAAAGGTCAGATTCACAAAGATGTGGTTGCTGCAGAAGAGGCTGTTTTGAGGCAAGGACCAGGGGTCCCGTATGCTAATCTGCTTGGACTCACCAGGGACAAAAGGTATGTTTTAAAGTACAACAGATGTGTGCGTTTATTAAACTGAGAACACAAATGTAAAAATGGCATAAGCAGCTGGGATCCAAATGAGTGTTTCTTTATTAAATTATCAACCTGATGTTCAATAAGATTATCTTAAACTCAAGAGCAAGCAGGGCCCCAAAGGTGTCCATTTGCTTTGGTCCATTTATTTGAATCAAGTGTCTTTTCGATCCTGGAAAATTCAGCTCATCTCTATTTGGTCATCCAAGAAGTTGGTCTTTTCTTTCATTGCATGAAACAAATATTGCTGGTGCTTATGATTTATAAGGCACTATAAAGGAAACAAAGCCAAAAAGCAGGTACTTTGTCAGTCACCGAGGCTAAGCACGACACTGGATGAGTCAAACAAAGCTTCCTATCTCCTGTCTGCTTGCTCCAGGGACGGTCCCAAGCAGAAGAAGACTGCAAAGTCAATGCCTTTGGACCACCTTCTCTCCCAATACCGGAATCTCTTCTATCCCAAGACACGTATGTTTCACATTTTAACCTTTCCTAAATTGGGATGTGTCCTACAACTGAGCTGAAAAGAAAACAATACGTTTAATAATATGTTTCAGAGCAATGTTTCAGAGCATGGTTTTTCTTACTTAGTGGTACATAAAATGATGGGTCTTACAATCAATAGGGTCTTAGAGTCAGTGACACAAAACTAGTTTCCATGACAATGCCTGCGGAAGACTGCTCATTGGTTCTACCATCCATTCTTCCTTTCTCCCTTTTGATAACAGAATCCACTGAATTTCAGTTTGGTGCGTGAATACCTCGCCAAGTCACATTTTCTAGCCTCTTCTTCAACTATGGGCAGCCCTTTGATTAAGCTCTCAGTAATGAGGTGGGAATAGAAGCCATGTACGCAAGTTCTAGATCTAATCCTTTAAAAAGAAATGGCTTTTCTCTTTATTCACTGCCTTCCCTCTCCTAAGGGATGGAAGGAGATGCTGGTGAATTAGCTTTTCCTTGACAACCTGTTGCAGGTAACATTTGCAGAAACAAGATAACTGGAACCTGGGTCCTGGAGGCACTCAGGGACCAGAGCTGCCTTCTAGTGCTGGGCTGCTTACCTCTGGGTGAGCACACATTCAAGAGAAAGACACTTTTCTTCCTTCCTTCCTTCCTCCCTCCCTCCTTCCTTTTTCTTTCTTTCTTCCTTTCTCTTTCTTTCTTCCTTTCTTTTTCTTTGGTCATTATATTTTTGGGGTCTCTGTTTCAGCAGCAAGTTGACCTGTACTCTAAATGAATACAATGCTTATGAAAATGTTCCCCAATCTACTCTTCTAAATTCTAAGAATTTTTAAGACCTTTGCCGCTCCAAAAATAAGGCAGAAATACCAAAAATGAAAGAACTTCAGGTATTACAACAATGTATCATTATATGGTTGGTTATCAAAATGTTTTCCACAATTACTTTCCTATCTTGTCCACGTTAAAATAGTTCACTTCTGCCTGGGTGGCTCAGTTAAGTGTCTGCCTTCTGTTCAGATCATGATCCCAGAGTCCCAGCATCGAACCCCTCATTGGGCTCCCTGCTCAGTGGGGAGTCTGCTTCTCCCTCTGCCCCTCCCCCTGACTCGTTCTCTCTCTCTCAAATAAATAAATAAAATCTTCTTTAAAAAAATGGTTCATTTCTAAAGAGCATGTAATACTTGTTGGATTCTGGGCTAACTACCTTATATGGATTATTTCATTTGATTCTGTCAAAATCCTCCAAAGTTATCAATCCTGTTTTATAAAAAAGAAAAACAAGGCTTGGGACTTGAAGGGTTAACGGGAAGGCGGTTGAGCTGGGATCTGCAATCAGGCACTTGATAGGGACCCTTTATTCTTACTGATCACATCGATGCTGAATGGATTCAAGGCTTTTTTTAGAATACTTCTGTGTAGCTGATGGTCACTTCCTTTCCAAGGAAGGATGTTACACATTTGGCCAAAAAGCTAACCTTTAGTTAAAACATAATTTTATGGAAAAGTTGGATTTGACTAAAATCTAGAGCTTGAGGACCTTTAAATTCAAGATCAAAACTACCCAGACTGCGAGGGCAGCTGTCGTCCATGGCTATTTCACTTTTTCCAAGGAGTCTTTTCTTTTCACTCACTAATGGGTTTTCCACGCTCAGACTTGGGTCAGCTTGACTGTGCTCATTCAGACGACTCCCTTTTCTCTAGGGAGTCCCGGGTCCAGTCACTGTGCCCATCCACACATCTGTACCACTGCTCCCCAGAGCACACAGAGGGTGACGATCTTTTCTTTACTAAAGCAGTATTTGCCACAATTTGTTATGGTTTCTCTTTCATTACTTCTTCAGTCTTCTTATCTTCTCCCCACAGCTAGGACTTCTACCGACTAGATAAGACTACAAATTTGCTTTCATTCACGTCCCAGTGTCAACACCCCAGAGTTAAAGGAGATCATGTATCATATATTTCAAGATCTCTGGTCAGTTCAGGAAGATAACTTGACATTTCAGCACTTTTGTAGATTTTTTGTCACTTGAGGTTCTTAGAGTTATCTCTACCTGATAAAACATCTGAGCATCTCTTGTTTTTGTGGTATCTCTGCCAATGTCACTTTTTCTTGATCGTATCTCCGGGCTGTTTAAGTTACTACACAACCACAGAATTATGACATGATAGATTTTGACAAGACAATAGAGGCCCACTGGTCTGACCCAGAGGTCAGCACACTTTTTTTTTTTTTTTTTTTTTTGCAAAGGACCAGATTATAAGTACTTTTGGTTTTGTGGGCAATATAGTCTCTGTTTGAGCTATTTAACTTTGCTATCGCAGTGTGAAAGCAGCCACAGATGGATGACTATGGCCGGATCCCAATAAAACTCTGTTTACAAAAACGGGCAGCAAGCCAGGTCTGGCCTGCAGGCTGTAGATTGCTGGCTTCTGAACTAGAAGGTTAGTGCTGTTGGAACTTATAAATGATATTCTTATACCCATCAGAGAGAGGAAGAAGTTGAGGCACAGGAAAGATAAGTAGCTTCCCCACAGAGGACCCACAGACAGTAAGTAGATGAACCAGGATGTGGACACCCAAGTCTGTATGTTAGTAACCATTATGCTCTAACTGTGTCGGCAGTAGGCAGAGTATAATATTTATTTTAATGTTGAAAAATATGCTTGTATTATTAGTGGTTCTCACAGGGTAGTAAGATTATGGTGGGTTTTACTTTCTTCCTTTTTGCTATAAATATCCTCTTAAAATTAAAATTTAAACTGAAAGTCCTTCTCCTAACAAGAAGAACTATACCTTACCTTTCAAGTAACGGATTTAAGTGAGACCCTAGTGTACCTTTTTTGTTGTTGGCTCTGTGTCATTCTCCCTTTCTTGGTCTTAATAGAACCCTCACTGCGCCTCCCCCCATCAATTCCCATTCTCAGGGGAGCTGATTCTGTTTCCAATTGTAGGGGAGACCTGGTTGCCGAAGGGCAATTCTACCCTCTGTGCCAGTGACTGGGCACGAGACTCAATTTGAACCAATGAGAAATCGTCTTGAGAAAGTCCTTCACTGGGGGCACCTTGGGTGCTCAGTTGGTTGAGCACCTGCCTTCAGCTCAGGTCCTGATCTCGGAGTCCTGCCATCCAGCTCTGCATCAGGCTCTCTGCTCAGCGAGGATTCTGCTTCTCTCTCTCTCTCTCTCTCTAATAAATAAAATCTTTAAATAAAACAAACAAAAAAAGAAAGTCCTTCACTGACCTTAAGTCAGAGGTTCCTGAAGGAATCTTCTCTCTCTACCCTCGGGGAATTAATGAGAAAATGGTGGACTCAAGTAGAACTTAGTACCTAACTTACGCCCAGGAGGCCAACCAGGTGAAGATGAAGCCACTCCGTCGGCAGAGTGGGTCGGGAGAAAACCACGGCTGGGACTGTTGACAGCCAGGTCCAGCCAACCCCAAATGCTGCTATTAGCCCTAGAATTCCAGATACATGAGCCAGGAAATGGGCTTATTGTTTAAGCCCATTTAAGTTGGTTTTCTGTAACTTGTTGCCTAAAGCAGAATTTTCTGGAGAATTCGGTCCAGAACAATTCTTTTGCAATAATTGCGTATTTTAGGCAACATAATTTTGTATTGAAGAATTAAAATAATTGCTGAGTCTTCTGACTTACTCAGGAAAAATATTTATTATTAGTCTACATTTCAAACTTTTAAGATTGAGAATCAAGCCATCACATGATCTCTGCTTTCCCAAAGCACAAGTTTCATGCCTAACACATACCCTTTACCAAAAGAATATGAGGTACTGATAAAACCAAAAGTAGCCAAGACCGTAAAAGCCAATCTTCCCTGTCCAGTGAATGAAAGGATTAATAGTACCTCCAAGCAAGTATGCATTTTGCCAATTTAATAATAAATCCAGCTGGTTTTTGATTTACTGACATGTTCTCCACAGTGACGCAGATATTCTGAAAGATGACCCACTTTCTGGGTGACCGAAGACCTTGAGAGACTGAACGCCGTGTCTTGGGATGGGCATACGTCCAGTACACTCTTGGCAACTCATGTGCAGTGGCTGCTGAAGCTCTTCTTCTTCTACAACAACTCCCAGCTCTGAATTTTGAAATTAAGCTGTGTTTATTTTGTGTTGCCAAAGGGTTACCAAATTTCGCTTACTCTGAGTCAGATACAAAAGAGTGGAAAGGCTAGATCAGGGTTATTATATGTACATACGTGAGTTTGCTTTATTGAGCTATAACTTCCATACAATAGAATTCAGCAAGTTCAAGTGCACTTGAGTGAATCTTGACGGATGTGTACGGTCGATGAACCATGACCACTGTCAGGATACTGACCGTCTCCATTATCCTCAAGAGATTTCCTCCCGACTCTACGGTCACCCTGTCACCCTCCCCCCCACTCTTAGCCCCAGGCAACCCCCGTCTTCTTTGTGTCATTACAGTTTTGCTTTTTTCAGAATTTCATGTAAATGGAACCATACAGAATGTTGTTTTTTGTATCTAGCTATATTGTTTTTGTATCTAGATATTTTGTCACATGTTTATGTCATCTAAGTGGTGTCTGCCTGCTCCAGTTTGGAGCAAAGGAAGATAGGAAAGGGTCGTGGTAACAATTGTGTGTTTGGAGTCTTGTTGCCTAGTAATGTCACTCGTAGGAAAAAGGCTTGCTCACAGGTAAGCTGCATAGGTCAGTTTCCTAATGTTTATCGACTGAGCTTCCTGCTATCTGTTCTAGCTGTCTCCTAATGGCCTTTCAGCTCTTCTAAGACTTTTATGTTACATTAACAGTGATGTCGCCCGTGTTGAAAATGTACTTTGATCATCTAACTGTGATTAATCTAGCTGCACGTACCATGCTTCCTGGTGCCTTTCTGAAACCTTTTTTCAGGTTGACATTTTCATTTAAATTGCCAAGGAAGAGAAAGACATTATAAATTACTATCTGTTCTAAATATGGTGCTTAAGAAGTCCCCTCATGTGGGGCTGGTTTCTGGTCAAGAAGGACAATCAGTCAGGACTGGGAGAGAGTCACGGGGTTAGAAAACTGGTACGTGACCTCAACTTTGCAAACCTTCTTCTCTCCCCAGGAGCCTAAGGATAGCAACTCACTTCACTAGTACTTTGAGATTCCACTGGATCGAACACATCCACACGCCCACCACACACAGGAAGAGCTCGATCGTGGACGCAGGCAGCGGGACCATTGCTGTTTTGTATCATTTCAGAGATGTGTTACTTCCAGATGATGACTCACTTGGCACTTCATCTTTTTCATTAGTAAACCGTAGCTGACACTATCATGCCCCTAAGGAGAGGTGATTTTAAAGATCGCAATGTTTATAGCAGCAGTGGCCACAGTCACCAAACTGTGGAAAGAAGCAAGATGCCCTTCAACAGACGAATGGGTAAGGAAGATGTGGTCCATATACACTATGGAGTATGATGCCTCCATCAGAAAGGATGAATACCCAACTTTTGTAGCAACATGGACGGGACTGGAAGAGATGATGCTGAGTGAAATAAGTCAAGCAGAGAGAGTCAATTATCATATGGTTTCACTGATTTGTGGAGCATAACAAATAGCATGGAGGACAAGGGGAGATGGAGAGGAGAAGGGAGTTGAGGGAAATTGGAAGGGGAGGTGAACCATGAGAGACTATGGACTCTGAAAAACAATCTGAGGGGTTTGAAGGGGTGGGGGGTGGGAGGTTGGGAGAGCCAGGTGGTGGGTATTAGAGAGGGCACGGATTGAATAGAGCACTGGGTGCGGGGCAAAAACAATAAATACTGTTACGCTGAAAAGAAATTAAAAAAAAAAAAAAAAAAAAAGATCGCCTGACTTGAGTACCTCTGTAAAAAGAAGAATGTTCATTGTCCCCGCTTTTTTTTTCTTTTTAAAGGAATGGATTTCTTTTTATACTGGTTTTTAAAAGTGTACCAGGTATATTTGATGTCAGTTTGGCACTGTTGATCTCCCATGCCTTAGGCTGGGTAACTTTTCACGAATGTTCCCGCAAGCAAGTGACACTTAGTGAGAATGGTCCTCAAAATGTGCACGGTCCATGAATCAGCAGGGTGGCTGTCACCTGCGAGCTCGTTACACACACCCTAGCCCAGGTTAGAGAATCAGCATCTTCCTTTTCAGAACATCCAGGGATACTCGTGTGAGAAGCACTGATGGTCAAGGAATTGTCCTGCCTCAGAGCTGACTCCTAGTGTTTACTCTTCGCAGGCTGAGACGCAATACAAGTGCCCCAGGCTTTAGAGGACAAACTACGCTCCATGGGGCCTGCCAGGACAGTGGGGGCGGTGGGGGGGGCAATGTCAGGTGGACTTGCAGTTTCATCTGGTTGTTCCCAAGAGGTGGATTTTTCGTCTGTTGCCATATTTCACAAGGAAAAGCAAAGCCATGGATGAGAAGGGGACACTTCTCTGTTCTTGAGTCCAATCCTGTGATGTAATCATTTTCACCAGTTCCCTACGGCTCTGTTCTCTAGAAGTCTTTAATTTTCCAGAAACCAGGGGGAATAAAATATGACTTGAGGATTTGGGGCTCACTGATCTGGAGGACCAGGGGCCATCTTCAAAGTTCAACTACCTGCAGGTCTTTCATACAAGCATCAGGGGCTGGAAGACATTCATGAGTAGGAGGAAGTCCACTGGCAACTGCTGGGGAACCCGTGCCCCCATCCCACCATGTCACGGATGCCCCCATCAGTGAGATGAAGGCCGACACCAGAAGATCCAAGGGTAAGTATTGCACCTTATAAAGCCTAGGCTAGCTTCTGGGTAGTCATAGCGCTACCCGGTATCCATAAAAGTCAATTTGTCAAATAACCCATAGTGCTTTGGGACTTGTTAAAAACTTCATTATACTTTGAAACAAGAGTAGATAAAATATTTACTATACAGAGTTCATATTATAAATAAAAGTCTATATTAAAATCATGATGCATATTTGCTGCTTAGCAAAGTAGTTAAAACAAATCTCAGTCACCTAGACCAGTGCCATCCAATAAAAATATAGCCGAGTCACAGAGTTTGGTTTAAGTTTTCCACAAGCCACATTAAAAGGGGTAAAATAAACAGGTATAATTAATTTTAATAAAATGTTCCACTGACTCCAATCTATCCAAAATACTACCATTTCAACATGCATTAATAAGAAACTTTGAAGGAGATCTTTTACAGGCTCTACGAAATCACTATGCTCTCCTCTTATGGCTCATCGTGGCTCAGACTAGCCACAGTTCAAGGCTCCACGGCTGCACATGGCTAGCGGCGACTGTAGTGGACCTGGTGGCTCCCGAGCACCTGGGGTCCAGCCAGGTCAGGTCTTCTATCAGGATGCGCAGAGAAGATACTTATTCCACTCGTTTTGAGTCTGGCTGGAAAGCGTCCCTCCCCGCCCCTCCCCAAGCAGGCACGCTGCCTAGAACAGCAAAAGTGCATCCATCCATTTGCTCCCAGGAGGGATCCAAAGTGCAGACTTAATATTAGCAAAGGTTAATGGGTTGCAGCTGTGGGTCACGTGTTGGAACATTTTTTCATTACTTAAAAACAAACTGAGAGAGTTTTTTGGGGGGCTGGGGGAGGTGTTAAAGTAAGAGAAAGAGAGAGAGAGAAGAAAAGGCACTTTCAGATCTAAAGCTCTAGTCTTAGGAGCGCTGGGTGGCTGAGTTGTTAAGCGTCTGCCTTTGGCTCAGGTCAGGATCCTAGGGTCCCGGGATCCAGTCCCACATCGAGCCCCACATCTGGTTCCCTGCTCGGCGGGAAGCCTGCTTCTCCCTCTCCCACTCCCCCAGCTTGTGTTCCCTCTCTCGCTGTCTCTCTCTCTGTCAAACAAACAAATAAATCTTAAAACAACAATAACAACAACTCTAACCCTAAAGACTCAGAACTTGGGGGAGGAAACACCAAGATGTGCTGTTAAGGGACTCAAATTCAGGGAACGCTCCAACAGCATAAACATCAGTGACGATTACTGAAAAAGAAAAGTTCCAAATATCACATTTTAAAGGACATCCAGAGTCTCACACTATGGTAGCATGTTCAAACACTCAAGATTTTTAGTTCTATGAATACGCAAACTGAGCATCTGTAAGTCAGTAGGTAGCCAAGGATTTTTTTTTTTTTTTAAATAGAGGGAAAAGCTAATGAGTGAATTAAAGGAAGTCATCTGATAGGTCCAAACAAAAGCCAAACCCCAGGCTCCCAATCACCAGTATTCTTAGCATCATTTCTCAGTAGTCTTCTGGATGCTTCTGAAATAGTCTTAATCAGAATGAGGTCTTGAATGTGACCGGAACAGGATATGGACTCAGGAGATGGCTGTTCTCCTCACCGGCTGGGGGGATGTTGGCCACTGGGTTCTGTTAGCTGTTGCCTACACCAGCTCTCTTTCCCGGGCATTCAGGTGTTTGCAGGACGCCAGTCTGCAACTTGGCCCAGTCAGATTCCTGGCAGGTGTCTTTCTGCCCAGGCCTGTGGGCATAAAGCGCTCGCTCCTGCCCCTCCTCTGGCTTGGCAGCCCTTTCTGTACAGGCCAAGGACGGCCAGACGACATGAGACTCCGTCACGCAAGTGCCCAGGGCCACAGTGATGGGGCATGTCGAGGATAGTGTTCTCAGAGAGCCTTCAGGCTGGCACTGGCTGCCTCCTGTATGTGTGCCGGGGGCCTGGGTCCCTCTCCTCTTTTCCCTCTTTCTGCCCTTCACAGCGTCACCGCAAGCTGAGATGGGGTCCCCGCGTAGCCCGCGGTGCTAAGCTGGGTTCTCAGGGATCTCTTCAGGGCGTCTGTCTGGATCCTTGCCCTGAACCGGCTAGGCCTGGGGAGAGGCCTGCCCGCCCTTCCACTGCCTTGATGGCCCTGGGCTCCTGGCGTTTGTCCCCCTCGGCCTGGCCTTCCTTCTGCTCCCAAGGGGCCCTGAGGCTGGGGTGTCTCTGATAGGAAACGGGTCTTCATAATATCCACTGTATTTATCTTTCTTTCTTGTTTTTAAGAAAAAAATTTTTTTAAAGATTTTATTTATTTATTTATTTATTTATTTGACAGAGAGAGAGAGAGAGAGAGAGAGAGATCATAAGTAGGCAGAGAGGCAGGCAGAGAGAGAGGAAGGGAAGCGGGCTCACTGCAGAGGAGAGAACCGGATGTGGGGCTCGATCCCAGGATCCTGGGATCATGACCTGAGCCGAAGGCAGAGACTTTAACCCACTGAGCCACCCTGGCGCCCCTCCACTGTATTTTTCCATAACAAGTTTTAAAATTGTGTTTACGCTTTGACCAAACTAGTATTATTATTATTATTATTATTATTATTATCGTTTTACCAGTGATGAAAGTGAAACCTACTTCGTAGCAATAACTTGAACTGAAAAGCATTTATCTTCCGGAGTCAGTGTTTCTCCAATTGAATGGTGTATTCTTAATCATTCATTCTCTTTTAAGAGGCCCGTGGGGTGGCACTCACTGGCACCGTCTGCCGAATATGTTTGCTTCCCTTCCTCCCTCCTTACCCCATTATGGGGGCAGGAGAAGATTGCATTTCTTGACTCTTTGTGACTGGGTGGGACCGCCTACGCGAATGTGCCAAACTTGTGGGCATTTGGTTGCCAAAGCAAGATCCCCTAGAATTCTCTTTTCTCGACAGTCCAGGAAGCAGCTACTGAGGCAGCGTGAATTACAGGGGGAGGACCGTGCTCCAAGGAGAGGAGGCCCCAGTGAAACTCTGGGGCCTAGACAACAGCCACTGAGATTTTGGTAATGTTTGTTACACACACACCTAGCTTATCTTGAGTGATAGTCTGTGGATTTCTCAAGTTTACCCAAAAAAACCTCTGGTCCCCACCTCCTCTTGATAGGGATTTATTATGCTAAGTCCTATATTTCTACTTGAAGTAATTAAACTTAGACCGTCCAATTTAAATTTGGAAAAAATGCAACTTTTACGATTTGTTTCTTACTTAGAGTCAATAACTCCTTTTGACAAAATCACACCATTAAAACTCCTAAAAAGAGACGATTCACAGACCTGTACCCCTGGGGCAAATAATACATTATATGTTAATAAAGATAATTAATCATAAAAAAAAACTCCTAAAAGAAATGAAGACTATTTCTTCTGCATTTTCAGCTTATAGGCACTAATCAATTTATCACAGAACTTAACCATCAAAGTATCACACTGAGGCAGAGAGAACCCTGGGTAGAACGGCCCTCCCGCTGAAGGCTGAGAGCTGGCGCAGCTACCCAGGTAAAGGAAAAGTTAACAAATCAAATTGCAGCCCTGGGTAGATCTCATGGGGGTGTCGGTGGGTCTAAAAACTATGATCTCTTTTCACATTTAAGAAGTGTGCTCTTCCACAGCACCCCTTTTTAAGAGGGATGGGGGGCAGGCATTATTGTCACAGAGAGCAAACCTCATTATGGAAAGAAATAGAAGTACTTGGAGGAACGATCGTAACACGTCTGTTTTCGCATTACTGACATTTCGGCTCTGAAGAGTAGCTCTGCTTCATGTCAGGGAGGAACAGAGTCATGAAGAGTGCCGCAGACGAGAAGTCTTTGGGGCACTTACTAACAAAAACATTTCTACCTTTTAAGGCCAAGAATGTGAAGATGACTGGTAGCGGTATATGAACCTGGGGTCCAAATGCAGTGGTTTATTACCCATTTCTTCATCCATACAGAGTTTCCCAAGAAGGTTATCTTTACGGATCCCCTGCAACCTGCCTGTGTCCTGGCTCAGGTCTGCTGCACAGAAGCACATGTTTGAGTCACTAATTATTGGGGTCCTTAAGAACTGTAGACAGCTCTTGGGTTGTAAACTAATTCAGACTCTGAAATGGGAACTTGATGAATGAGGAATCTGCTTATTAGCTAGATCTCAAAAAAAAAAAGGAAAGAAATAAAAAACCTGGCTCAGCACTGACACAAATCAAGGTGGATCCCTGCTTCCCAGTCAGAATGGTGGTGGGCTCCAGAGGAATCTGGGTGTAGCTGAGACAGCTAAAGCCATAAGCTAATAGGGGAATATCTCTGTGGCCCTTGGATGTAAAAGAATATTTCTTTCTTTTTTTTTTTAAGATTTATTTATTTATATTTATTTGACAGAGAGAGTGAGAGAGCACAAGCAGGGGGAACAGCAGAGGGAGAGAGAGAAACAGGCTCCCTGCCAGGCAGGGAACCCAATGCGGGGCTCGATCCTAGGACCCTGAGATCAGGACCCAAGCCGAAGGCAGACGCTTAACCATCTGAGCCACCCAGGTGCCCCTAGAAGAATATTTCTTGAACAAAACCCATAATATAATCAATAGCCAAAAATATACACAGATTGGCCTGTATCAGATAAGTTTAAGGCTTTGAGAATTTTTGTCCAATGAAGAAAAAAGTAGGAAAGCCAAAGACTAGCTAAAACACTGAAGAGCATGTACTTGCAATGTCTAGAACCAACAAGGGGGTGGTATTCAACACATGAAAGGAGTTTTATAAATGGAAGGAGACAAATTCCATAAAATCAATACACCTGGGCGAGGATACGGCAAGGCCATCCACAGAGAAGGAACCCAAATAGCAAAGCGAGCTGCACGGAGATATGCTGAATTTCACTAGTAACCAGAGATGTGCAACTTAAAACATTCAGGAGGTTGGCCCAATAGAAAATCAGAAAATACCAAATGTGTGGACAAATGGGACACTCAGTGGGTGTACACAGAAAACATTCTGGCATTACTCAGGGCACAAAGCCTGCATGCATCCCAGGACCCAGCAGTTCCACTTCAAGGTATTAAACTCCATGAGGAACCTCACAAAGGTTCCAAGGGGACACGTATGACAATGACTGGAAACAACCCACCTGCTTGTCATTAGAAGGATGGGGACATGAAACACAGCAGATGATACTGTTGAAAACCACACAGCACTCACATGTGAGCAAGATGGTAGAAAGGTATTTTGACTGGATGTAATTGGATCAATATGCTTTAAAATGTATTGCTGCGTGAAAAAGAAATAAAGCAAGGTCTAGAGCAGCACAGTTCTATTTATGTCACCTAAACACACACGCAACAACTTCTAGTTTTTAAGGGCACATAAATATCAAAGGGCACAAATCAAGCACATTCTGTTGGAAACCTGTTGAGAGTGGACATGGGGAGAGAGGAGAAAGGGAAAGTAAAATGAAACACCAGAGGGCCCTTGCACAGCCCAGTAATGGCTGTGCCATGCGGAGAGGCACGATTAGGTCAACGCTGCACTCAAAGAGAAATGACAATAGCCAAAACAATCTCCAGTCACGTTGAGGCCACGCTGGAATTTCGTCCATTTTCAGTGCTTCCACATTTCCCAACTATCCAGATTTTGGCTTCCTTCTATATCCCAGAAAATCCTTAGTCTCATGTTTATTTGCTCGCATTGGGGAATGCTAAGAAGCTTCTCTGATGAAAGTCTAGTGCAACTGAACAGTTAAAAGACTAGTTGAAATGCACCTTAATAAACATCACAATCCTTGGTGTGTTCTGGAATTTGCAAGTGGCTCCCTTTTATTGATGTGCACAATATTTTTGCACACAGTTACTTATTTCTCATTGGTATGCCCTTTATTGTTCAAGACAGAACAGTCTTTAGCGAGGGATAAGATGCTTCTATGTCTGAGCCATGAGCAGGTGGCACATGCCATCCCTGGAATTCTGTTTCTGGAGGTTTTCGAGAGTGAAGCATGTTCAGTCTCGTGGCTTGACTCTGGGCCACAGTAAGGTGCATTAATGTTGGACTGTGTTCACTTTTAACCCTAATTTTGACTTATGAATTGCTTTATTATATCTCAATAAATAGATGATAGTTTTCATCATTAACAGATACACTGATTGAGATCCAGTTAGAATACCTTTTTTTTTTTAAAGATTTTATTTATTTATTTGACAGAGATCACAAGTAGGCAGAGAGGGAGGCAGAGAGAGAGAAGCAGGCTCCCTGCTGAGCAGAGATCCCAATTTGGGGCTCGATCTCAGGACCCCAGGATCATGACCTGAGCCGAAGGCAGAGGCTTAACCCACTGAGCCACCCAGGCGCCCCTAGAATACCTTTCCACTTAGAAACAAATGCAGTCAAAACAAAAACACACCAAAATGGTTTCCAAACTCGGCACATGAGATCTCAGCTGTTCTTCAACTTTAAATGGTAAGAACTTTGATTTAGCTCTTTCTTATATCATGAAGGTGAGTATAGTTGAACAGATAGGAAACTAGTAGAGGAAACTGAATACAGTTCAAAAAAGAAAAAAGAAAAAGAAAAGCAACGACAAAGAATCGGAAAAAATACAAAGCTTCTTCAATGCGTGTCAAGAGACATTTTTGAAAGTTAATATTATACAGAGACTGTTTAAAAGGCAGATGTTTTGAACACAGCACTCAGTAACTGTTTGCTAACTAATGGATGTACAAATGAAAATGAAATGGATGTACAAATCACCTGCTACACGAGGTGAGTAGGTGTCCCTTTATTTCTGAGCCAGCTTCATGTCAGTTAACCTTAAATGATTTTTCTAAATATATGAGTACCAAGTACAATATTCTGTGATTCACTTTGTAATGTGAAAAATATTTTCACTGAAATGATCAATGAACTTGTTGAACTGAAGAAGCTGGTTATTTTGAGGGAACAAAGCCTACCAAATAGTTTACAGAACGTAGGAAGAAATGAAATGGTAAAAAAAAAAAAATACTACATGAAGTAGACCCTCTAGTTCACTCAGCTGCCATCAAAAAGCTGCTAATTTTAGAGCAGCCTGTATCAGTACAGCCCGCAAACTGTCATAAATGGCAGAGTGAATACTTCAATTACCTTTAGCAAAATTTCTCTAAGTTCTCAAACACAACTATTTAAGCCTAGAGACTATACATATTGATCAAAACATGAGGCTAAGTACTTAAACTCTATTGCACTCTGTGCCATAAAAGTAATCATGCTGAGCATTCATTCAAGATGCCTTCCTCAGTCTTCCTCAAGATCTAGACCCTTAGTGGTATATTGGTTTGGAAATGGAAGCCGGAAAGAAAACAAGGATTCACCTTTGAGAGGTAGTAAGGCAATTGTACACCCAGTTACTCAATTCTTCCTACTTAGCATGTAGAGCTTGTCCATAGGACCAGTGAAAGAGCAGAATATAATGAACTTTAGTTCACTTTATTGAATCAAAAAGTTAACGAATCTTGGAAGTTGTCAAGAATTCTGTTTGTGAAGAGGTCCTTTGGCTTTTCCTGAGAACATCGTATAACTTTAACTGTGAGAGATCAGGCAACGGTTGTTTAACACATGAAGACTAATCCTACATGTGATGACAGATCAGTGACTCCTCTCCTTCTTGAGTATGAAGACTCCTGGCTAATGCCAAAGAATATAACAGTTGTCCAAATGATACAAATCGTGCTTTTAAATTTCTGTTCATTGATGGGGTACCTGGGTGGCTCAGTGGGTTAAAGCCTCTGCCTTCGGCTCAGGTCATGATCTCAGAGTCCTGGGATCCAGCCCCACATAGGGCTCTCTGCTCAGTGGGGAGCCTGCTTCCGCCCCCCCACCCCCGCATTGCCTGCCTCTCTGCCTACTTGTGATCTCTGTCAAATAAATAAATTAAATCTTAAAAAAATTTCTGTTCATTGAGAACACATAATAACATAAATTTATTATAAACTTAATAACACCTTTCAACTCATCAGTTATTAACAACAATCACAACCACTTTCATTCTGAAAAAATAGTACATATTTACCCAAGATATATTAATTCACTCTACAGATAAGGCTTGGTTGCAAATGGTTTGAGGACTTTTGCAAGGATCTGTGACCCATTGGGACAGACTGCCATATGATTATCCCATCAACTGTGGGGCTAAAGTTATAGCTGCTGGGTGACAGGAGTGTGTCAGCAACCCTGCTTATCAAGGTTTTCTATCTGGTTGCCCTCTATGCCCATTACTAGGGAAGGTGACAAAGTTTTGCTTTTAATAGGAAAGTTTCCTCTAGCAGAGAAAGTGGCTTTGGTTGGCCATTTCCCCCAACATTCCCCATGCCTGTCTCCTGAGAAGGACATAAAGTCTTTTCCACTCTCTCAGTCCTGCTCTATCCAGCCACCTTAAGAGGAGTGCGTTCACCACATGGAGAAGGAAGGCTTCTTCTCAATCGGGTCCCCCTTCAATAGCACCAAATTCAAAGAAAAAGAGAAAACAGCACAGGTCTGTATTATTTGTTCCAAAACAAGAAATCTAGCCATCTCTGGAGTGTGTGGACCTAGTCCCCTTCGCATCTGCACCCACATGAAGGAGTGTTGCCATGGCAACATGACCAGTGTTCATCATCCGGCCGTCTGGGTGCCCTCTCAAGAAAAGGAGGACTTGTCCCACGGAAAAAATCTAGGACCTGATATCTTTGTTACCATCCTCCTGGATGGGACCTCGAGGGATAGAAACAAAGCGATCTTAGTGTGCTCTCTCCTTTACTATTCAGCACGATTTCCTGCTGTGTTTATCTGCAGCAACGGAGCACATCTGTGTGCAGCAGCAATCAACTTGGCCTTGCAGAATTTAAATGATTTCACCTGCTCCCTAGCCTGCGTCGCTTTTCTTAGGATTATTTCATAAACAAGGGCAATTTTCCTGGTGGGACGAAGATCGAGCAAGCAGTTTTGTCATGGTAACAGCAGCTCTGGATTAGGAATAACGCCTGGGAATTCCTGCCAGAGCTGGATACGCAGGGTTCTGGACATTGTACCCATCATCGCCTCCACAGCAGGGAACGCTTTCACAAAGAGCTAGTATTTTCTCATTTATTCACAGCAGGGAAGCACAGCAATTTGGATTGCAGAAACTGATTTTGTCAAAAACACAAGAAAGGGCCAAATGGCACAGGAACAAAACACTTGGAAAAGCTGACCATCTTTCTCTCTCACACAGAGCGTGAACATTTCAAAGACAGTATTAGAGGGCCATTCTCTTGGCAAATGCTCGAAAAAAGAAAAAAGAAAAAAGCAAACCCACTCCCCTATTCTATGAGAGAGAGAACCAGAATTAAAACAATTGAAGGAGGCATTGTCACAATGCCCACAGAAGAGAGCTACCAATATTAACCGAACAGAATAAGCCTGTGTGGCTTATTCCTCTTGTTTTCTATTGTAATTAATTTTGTTTGTAATGCCACCAGGGCTTGGGCTAGATAGAAGGAGGCAAACACTCCTCTGCATCCCACAGGGTGCTGGGGCTGGAAGGGGCGGACCATTGCTCTTAAAGGCAAGGGTCAGCTTTTGAGAAGGAAAAAGGGAGGAGTCCATGATTCCCAGATTACATAACTAATGAATGTCTAGTTGAAATGACTCTGAATGTCACTAGGTAAATCTCGGAGCCCTTCCCCAGTATCATCATCCATACAGCCTTGCTTGGAAGGTTCGCTGGAATCTTAGCAGTAGGGGCACCAGATCAAGTGCGAATGGAAGGGGCTGCAGCTCTGCACCTGGCCATGAATGGGACTAGGGCCTGTAGGTGGAGAGGCCAATGCAGGCAAGGTCAAAAGCAGGTTGTCTATGGGCCAGCACTGCTCTCCGTGGTCTGGGACACATCTGGAGAAGGGGTTCTTAGGAGCAGCAGTCTCTAGAAAGAGCAAGTACCAGTCATCAAGAGAGTGCAGCATCTAGCTTTCAGACAGTGGATGAGTGAAGGGATAAGCACTAGGATCCTATTTTTAGGAGAAAGAAGGGCAGAAATTAAGCAGGGGACAGGGCCCCAGTCAAACAAGCTAGGGTTCAAGACCAGATTAAGAACTAGAATAGAGGGGCGCCTGGGTGGCTCAGTGGGTTAAAGCCTCTGCCTTCAGCTTAGGTCATGATCCCAGGGTCCTGGGATCGAGCCCCGAATCAGGCTCTGTGCTTGGAGGGAAGCCTGCTTCCTCCTCTCTCTCTCTGCCTGCTGCTCTGCCTACTTGTACTCTCTGTCTGTCAAGTAAATAAATAAAATCTTATATTAAAAAAAAAGAACTAGAATAGAAGCTGGGGAGTGAGCAAGTTGAATAAATCAAGTATGTGTGTGTTTTTTGTGTTTATCGGATGTCAATAAAGTGGTTTTTTTTTTAAAGGAATATCATTTCATGTAGGGACTTCAAATAAAGGTGATAAAAGGAAAAAAAAAAGAAATGAAACTAAACTAGGGATTGATGAGGGGGTGGGAAGACAGAGGCCCCAGGGTGGGACAGCCTGAGTCACACTTTGGGACCAATCCAACAAGTAAACAGAGCCCAGTCTCTAGTGAGACCAGGAATCCCTCACAGGCATCAGAGTCCATGGGCAGACAGGCAAATTTGAGCTCACAAATGTAAACCTTTGCGACTTCCTCTGAGCACAGCCTGGAAGGCGAGGACTGACCAGCTTGTCCCAGTTTGCCTGAGACTTTCTCAGATTCAGCTCCGAAACTCTCACTTCCCAGGAATCCCCCCAGCTCTGGGCAAATGGGTACAGCTGGTCACCCTACGAGTCACCACCTGAGTCTAGGGTCCAGGGTTCTGTAGATCCCATTATGCATGAGTGATGGGTCATCGAACACCCAGACTGATGGGTGGGGTTGAGCACGGAGTGTATGTCTCAGTAACATAGCGTGTTTCCTCACACTTCTGATGGATGTTTTTCAAGCTTTAACTTATATTTAGATGAAGTAGTTAAGATTCTGACACAGGTAAGTGGCCCAATTATTTTAAGAACGATGGTGTGAGGGACTGGTAGAGGAGGAAGGCCCTGTCTCTCCAGGGTTCCTCACTCGAGATGCCGCTCTTTGGGGAGGTATCCTGAAAACCTGCCTCACTCACTCCAAGGCTGTAATCTCATTCTGCAAAACATAGGTCACTTGGATTCCTAGTTCAATTAAAGCCACATGACGCTCTGGAACATCCTCCCCTCAGTACTTGTATGGGTTAAATGAGAGTCTACTGACCAGGAAGATTTTAGGCAGAATTCCCTTTAGTGAAAGGAATTTACCATTTAATCACCAGCTTGGGAAAGGAGCTCACTCTGGATTCAAAAGCCCATCAGTACTGTTTTTATGGCTTTTTAAATGTAGCACTATTTCTCTTTTCATGCAGCATTTTTCTTGAAGCAACATTTCCCCCTTTTCATGCAATATTGTATTTTTTTTTAAGTTAAGGTGTAGGAAATAAGTAAACAACCCATTTAAATATAGGCCATTTGTAGAACTCAGGATATTTGTGAAAACGTATTTAGGTACAAAACTACTAACTCTCAGTTCCAAAGGTCTGTTTTAGCTATATGAAGTGTCCTGTCATTTTAAAAAAGATTTTATTTATTTATTTATGAGAGAGAGAGAGAGAGAGCACGTGTGCATGCATGAGTAGGGATAGGGGCAGAGGGAGAGGAAGAGAGAGAATCCCAAGCAGACTTGGCGCTGAGTGCGGAGCCTGGCATGGGCCTTGATCTGACAACCCTGAGCTGAAATCAAGAGTCGGACATTTAACCAACTGAGCCACCCAGGTGCCCCACATCCTGTCGTTTTTATTCAAGAATATTCTAAATGAAAGCTAATGTGGTAGCATGCATTAGACAGTAGCAACTTTTACATGTCATTTTTGAGGATCATGGCTTTGTTGGGTGGATTGGCACCATTTATTCTGTGTGATGTCAAAGAATGGAGATTTACTCCTATTAAGGGAAAGCACTGTATGAGTTTTTGGTGACTTTCTGTCCAATATCCTTCACTAGTTTCTAGACTCACACCTTTCTGGCTCTTGACAACGGGAACTGGACTGGAGCCCCCCTGCGGCACTGCCTGGGATTAAGTTATGTTTTCTGGATCTTTTGAAATGAATTAAGTGAAGACAGTATTCCATCCCAAGCCTTGGATGGTCATTAAATATAGCATTCACAAAAACAGTACAATAACTGGACTGAAAACCATACCCCAGATGGGCTTCATGACAGCCAGAATCATGGTGTGGTTCCTTCTTTGGAAGAATAAAAATTGTGTTTATAAAATCCCCCCCGAAAGGAAATGTCATAAGCAGACATTCCCAAAGCTGGAAAGTCCCTCTCTGTAGACATATCAGTGTCTACATGACAATTCTTTACAATACAATAAAGATGGCAGTGATTAGGAATTGGACATCTCTCTGGTAAGTGAGGCAATCTAAAACTTAACCTAACACTCCCTAATGAAGTTTTAATCTTTTTCTATTTTCTATTTCTTATATATTTATCTAACAGTGAGATCATCGGTGATGACCCTTTGGGATCAGAAAGTGCAAATGTCGGTTCTTGATGTTCCCTAAACGTGCCACCAGGGAAACCACCCACGGGTATGTTTATGCATGACTGGCTACCAATATAACACCCAGTACTTATATGTTAATAAGTTGTAGACTAACTATGAACAAAACTATATAGGCATATCATTAAAATAGGGAAAATGTGGTCAAGCCTTATAGGTTTGTTGGGCCAAGAGAGGAAAACAATATCACTAACAAATATGGACACACTCAGTTCTATACTGCTAGAGGCTCCTTGTTAACTAGAGCTGCAACGCACTCTTTTCCATGAACATATCCCACACGAAGAAAAGAAGTGGAGGAGTAGGGGAGGACAGGGGTCTATAGAGGATAAGGGCTTTTAAAATCCTTTAGAAAAAAATGAAAGCAAAACCAAGCCACAGTTACTACCTATGTAGTTGTATAAGCTGGGTCCGTAAGTGACAAAAGCTATTTAACCCATATATTGGTTAAATAATGCTGCATAACAACCATCAAGCTTAGTGACATAAAGTAATAAGCATTCATTTCACTCATATGTTTATGGGTTGGCTGAGAGATGGCTGATGCAGGTTTGGGGAAGTTTTACTAAACAAGCTCTACTCCAGATGCCTGGGGCTGGGAGACAAGCCTGGGAATATTCTTCTCATGGTGATGGCTAAAGCGCAGAGACCAAGCCCAACCACACAGAACATTTCAAGATTCTACTGCAGCACGTCTGGTGGTAATCTACCAACAGCCAAAGCAACTCACATGGTCAAGCTCAAAGTCAAAGGGCAGGACATACATTCCACCCACCATGGGATCAAAGCAAGTTACACTGGCATGCCCGATATCAAAGGAACCCCAAAACATTTTCATCCAATGGAAATGAGGGGGAGGACACGAATATTTCAAACAATAACCTAAATGACCCCCTTCCTCTGTCACCTCAACAACTAAAAATGTGTTGAATCACTAAACCCTACCCTGGCAATTGAAACAATGCCGTTAGGATCAGCTATATTAGTTAGCTTTGGCCACAAAAACAAACAACCTCCAATCTCTGAAACACACTGAGACACATTTAGCAGACTGTAGTTTACTGAGAAAACAGTTATTTCTTGGCCACATTCCACGTGGCCGCTCTAGGTCAGCTTCTGCAGCTCTGTTCCAAGTTGTGGCTCTTCTCATTCCGAGACCCATGCTGAAGGAACACCACCAATTTAGGGTATGCTATTCTTGTGGGAGATGGAAAGGGCAAGAGAACGTCAGAAACGCATGATGCCTTTACAGCTTCTGCTCTGAACTGGTGCCTCAGACCAGCAAGTCAGATGGCTGAGCCTGACTCAGTGGGGAAAATCCGCCTGACTGCAGAGGCACACTGCTGTGAGTCCCACGGCCACGAGAGGGGGTGTGGGATCCTCCTACAAAATGGGTTGAAGATCTGGGAACAACAACGCATCTGTCACAGCACCACTTCATGATAAGGAAAGGTCCCTGAGCAACAACCCCAGCTCTCCACTACTTAAACCCAGAGATCTAGTCTACTACGATCAAAAGCCTGAGCACTCTTAAATACTTGCCCACTTTCTCATCTACTTTGAGAAATACACATTCAGTTTTTAGGGCAATGGCTATCTCTTCAGACCAGCATCGTCATGTGATGCACTGTTCAATCGTATACACGATTCAATCGTATAATGGCCATGTATACACGATACACGCCGGGTGAGCGTGGAAAGTCGGACTGATTGGTAACTTACTAGGTGTGAGGCAAGAACCAGGGCACTCCAGGTAACGGGGAGGAAGTAACGTCAAACTGATGCTAAAGAAAAACTTAACTGCAACATGTAAGAACTTTACCTTATGAGCAAATCTGCAGGGACCACCATGGCAGGAAACAGCGCTATCACCAACATGCTCCCCGGGTCAGAGGATGCCTGTGGATGCCTGTGGATGCTCTGGAGGCCTCAGGACACACTACTGTGCTACAGTTGTGCCTGGGCTGTAAGGACTGTTGACCTGCTAATAGTTTGCTTTTATTTTTTCAAGTGTGCCTTAAATATTGCAAAGGCGCCCGTGCACGTATCTAAGCTAAGTGTCCTTCTGCATTGGGTCAGTCACTGCCTAGTGTTTGACACTCAGCCCATCCTTCGATTCCTTCCAGTTTCTATACACTTTGATTCTTTCCATTTTTCTGTATTTCTTCAACTTCCTCTAAGTTCCACCCACCTGCCTCATTTGCATTGATTTTACATTTTTGGACTTTTCTCATCAGGGCATAATAGTTACACTGTTGTTATGTTCAGAGAGTCTGACGTTCTCATCACCTGTGTTTCTAGCTTCTAGCTGTGGCTTCAACAAAGTCAGAAGCTAGCTGGGAATTTTGGCAAATGGAAGCCTAGGGACCAGTGAGACAAACATCCAGAGTTTATTTGCCCATGAAACGAGTAACATCCATATGAAATATAACTGAGATTATGTGCTGGGCGGCCAACCCCCAGAATAACCCACCTGGTTGAATGTTGCAATGAAATCCATCATACCTATTTCTTCCCATATCCTCCTTCTATTCACAAAGCCCAAGGGACCGGTGTAGCCCTAGATTGTGGTGAATTTAGGTTCTCTTCTGTAATATAGAGCGTCAATTTAAGCTAGGGCTTTCGATCCCCCCTAAAATAGATGAGGATCTCTGGTACCAGGGATGGAACAGGCTGGGTTGGGAGGTGGCTAAGAAAGACAGCATCACTGCCGGGCCTCCCATGTGCATCAAGCAGATCCTTTCCACTTCCTTCGAGCCTCACGGCAATCTGTGATGTGGTGATCAACACGTAGGATGAGGTGGGATTTGGACCGGTCTTGGAGGATGTGGTAACTTACATGATAATAACTTCTCTCAAAAGTCACGATTTATTGAAAAGAGGTTCTATGACACGTAAAGGCAGAGCACTGGATAATTAGCCTTGAGCATGGGAGCCCTTGACGTTATATCCAGAAGCGGGGGTACCAGCTGAGGCAGCAAAGGATGCAGAAGGTTCGAAGTGATTATATAGACACAAGGTTTCAAGACGACCCTAACATTGATGTGGTCAATTAGTTAGCTGAGTCACCAAAAGTGAGTAATTGATAGTGGTATGCAGAAGTCATAATAGGACTGATTTTGGCTTTGGGGTGCAATGCCTGCACTATTGGTCAGTACTTTTGAGTACTGTAAAGAGGTAATTTGCACATTATTATTCTTTATGGTAACACTGGGATCCCTGAAATAGAAAATCATGGTTTAGCCTATAATTTGACTGACTTCTGCTATTAGCAAGGGGTTTTAAACTGAAATGTTAATTCCTTCTCTTTTTGAAGACAATACTTGGCTTTCCTGCTTATGTTCTACAGTTTAAAAAGTTGAAGTTGGGGACGCCTGGGTGGCTCAGAGGGTTGGGCCTCTGCCTTCGGCTCAGGTCATGATCTCAGGGTCCTGGGATCGAGTCCCACGTCGGGCTCTCTGCTCAGTGGGGTGCCTGCTTCCTCCTCCATCTCTCTCTGTCTGCTGCTCTGCCTACTTGTGATCTCTCTCTGTCCATGAATAAATAAAAATCTTAAAAAAAAAAAAAGTTGAAGATGGATAGGTCCAAAACTCAAAGCACCCTTTGAGAAGTAGGTGATTCCAAGAGTAAGACCCTACAAGATAAGCCTGGAAAATATCATCATTCTAAGAAGCAAAGAAGCATTCTGGAACTCCTAGGGGTGTGACAGAAGGACCCCAGAACCATCAAAGAGGAGACTTGTTCGTCCAAAGATGGGGCAATTTGAGCACCAATAAGGATAATAACAAAACCTGTGAAAGAGTGAATTATAGGTTCAAATCCAGGCATTCGGAAGGAGGCATCGAAAAACCCCACAACACACAAGTCATTGATTGCTGCTGGAGAATGCAACAGCAATTTTGAAAAGAAATAAAGAAGCACACACGTATCTTGCTTTTCCTGTAGGAACTGTAGCTCAGAGTGACCAAACAAATGATGGGAGAAGTTGCTCTTTATGTAAGTATCCCAGTAACAAATGAAGACATAATGATCAAGTGGGAATATTATCAATATTGTCATTTGCAACCTCTGATGAATTAATAAATGCAGGCAACAATGATCCATGGCAGCTTACACCACAGAAGAAGAGATGGGAAGACATGAGATGTTTCTTAATGGAAATGTACTAAGTCAGTTACGAAGGAGGATTGCCTAAAGTATCACATCTAAACCTGATTTACGTCTAGATCCACCTGCCGACAGAGAACACAAGAGACGGAGGGTCATGTTAAAGGATCTTAAGGATAAAATTAACCCCAATTTAGACTGCAGAAAAGTCTACAGAAAAAAAGCCAAAAAGAAACCCTAACATTCTTTACCCCCAAGGTTGCAAGGAAAAGAAAAGAACAGGAACCTATGGACTAAAAACCAAAGAGGTTTATCAGCCCATCACAGTATGCAATCCTCAGGCATAGTGGTGGCTTGGGTGCTGAACTCCCAAGAGAAACTCATGTCTGACTTCAAACCTGACTTTCAAATGGGGATCATTTAACTGCTTAAAACCAGAGTTAACACGTCTTGGAGGCCACGGGATCCACTGTTCATGATCTTTCACGAGCACAACCATGTCGAGCCTTGAACTGCTTCCCCGCTGAAATGTCTCTAGAGTGCTCGTGAATTAGAAGTGGGTCTGTGGGTGTAGGGGAGCAGCGTTGAACCAGACACTCGGGGACGTAAGAGCAGCTGCTTCTGGGAATCATCCTGTGACCACTCAGCAGTACTCACGACAACACACCGCATGCCTAGTTAAGTGGTATTTATTTGCCTTCCTAAGCCACCAGCACACACGGTTTTTTTCTCTATTTTTAAAACCTTGATGTTGATCTGGCATATGCTTAGCTCTGGGATTACGCATGTAATGTCTTCAGGATACTGCTGAACGAAAAGCAAAAATATTTATTTGACCATGAAACTGAGTGCAGATTATCAGACATTTGATCCAGTTGTGAAGACCAAGGTTAATGTGACGAGACCAAGGGCAGAAGGCAGCAGGATATTTTTTCCGTAAAAGGAATCCACAGCCCAAATATGTTCAAAGAACAAGGATCGACTCATCTTCATGGTTAAAACAGATCATGTTTTACCTTTACTGCATTGTGTATGCATGATCTGCAAACCCTAAGGCATATCCTTATAATCCAATGTCAACTGATCAGTTGAAACCTCTGTAAATACAGAGGTTACCGCTTGCCACTGAATATAAGAGTGAAGGAAAAAGGTAGAAATCCAAATCTCTCTGGCCAAGTTCTGGAAGGTTGGGGATGTGACAAGAAAACTAACAAAGCTTATTATTATTTTTTTTTTTATCAGAATGTTCTATCAAAACCAGCTGAGTGGTACAAAAAAAACTGATGTTAGCAACCTAACATTCTTTAAGGTTTTCATCAAAGATTCATATCTTCCAAAAATTGTTCTCTAATATTCATTTTATAATAATCCTTCTGTTACTTTGTCTTTGCAGTAAAGCACTGCCATATATTTTTATATATTATTCTCTAATTATTCAGGTGTGGCCTCAGATATATCTCTATGTCTTCAAAGGCATAGCAAATCTTCCCAAGAGCGAAGAATGAACTTGAGTCCCTCATTTCTCTTAGTGTAGTGGTACAGAAACATCAAAAAAGGCTTTGCTGGGAAAAAGAAGAAGAAAAAAAAATGGAGGAAGAAAATGTGGCGGGGGTACGAGGGCCAGCAGCAAGTGTAAGTCTGAAGGCTGAATATTACATCATTGCTCATGCTTTCATTCAAACAAATAGTATTTCCAAGATTACATTTAAAGACAAATCTTTAGACTACCCTGAATGTCAAGAAAAGATGTATAGTTTGTGCAAATTAAGATGAATGAATGACTTCATAGTATGGGGCCACAGTAAGTAAATACACAGTAAGTGTAATTATCCAAGGAACATGGTGCAACTGTTGAAACATGGACCAAGGGACCAGCTGGCCTTCACTCTGGTGCTATCACAATTTCACAACCATGTCTTCTTTAATGCACCTTGTGATTCTTCCCAAAGGTTTTTCTTTTCTCCCTTTTTAAAGCCAAACTAAAAATGACTTAGTCAGCTCCTTGATAATATGTACATTAGGGACAAATCAATTCACCCACTTTAATAATGCTTCTTACTAGTAATAAGTAAGATTACCTCTGAGTAATTTGGTGAGAGATATTTCCCATTGCACTTGGCAATGCTCCTCAGGATTTTTAATGCTTTATCTCCTTTCTTCCGTGTAATCAGCCAGCGGGGAGACTCAGGAACCACCCTGGCAAGAAGAGGACTTTTTTGAGTTTTATCTAGTAATTTCAACACCTAAAAGTTAATGGCTTGAATTTCTCTATCAAAATGGATCTCGTGATTAGGTACAAGTTTAGGAGATTCTGAGAGTTTAGAATAGTCTCTCTGCAACATAAATTATCTCAAAAATTATATAATGGAAGGGAAAAATGCTCAGTTGATAACTGAATCATTGGTCGTAATAAAAATAATCAATATTGCATTGCTCTTGTAAAACCAGGCTGTCCTAGAACACAGTGTCCTTGATTATACATTATGAAAAGAGCTGGGATTTAATGAGCATTTAGGAAAAGATGAAGACCCAATTCATGTAAACTGATTGCCCCCCATATATTAAAATTAAATTAGAGGAATGATCAAAATACATTCACTACAATAAGAGTCAAATGCATATAACCTGTAGTTTTCTGATAACTTAATTTTCTCATGCTCTTAACATTTTCATATTCCTCAGGAGATTCCCAAATAATATTAATTTGCTTAATAGAACACACAGAGAAGCAAATCATTTTCATTGCATTTAATTTGCATGTTGAAATATTGGCAGATATGGTATGTTGCCTTATAGTGTTCAAGAAGATATTACAAAATAACAAAACATAATTAACACTTTATTTAGATTTTCTGCTTGGATACTTTGTTAATTTATTTTAATAACAACTATGAGTCAAATAATAATCTCTATAAATTCTCAATTCTCTAGAAATACTCAAAGCCCATAGTCCCTCTGGAGATGTTAGGAAATCTCAGTTGCTTTCATTTTCATGGTGGTTTAGAAGTGCAGACTCTACAATTCTTTGGAATAAGAATAAATTCAATAATGACCAAAACCACTTTACCAGTAATAAAGGAGGAAGAGAAAGCCGGGCAGCGTTATGGCTAGCTGGATCCCTTGCCAATTTGGGATAAAGTAGGCAATTCCAGGAAGAATTATGATTCCAAGGGTGAAGAACATTTGGACCACTATTCCCACAATTCTCCTTTGCTTTGAACCTACTATTTCTGTTACTGAAGGAAAACAAACACAGAGGTTAGGGAAGCTGAAGATCAGCTCCAAAATAAACAAGCAGAGACATTACATCTGTCATATCCATTGGTATTGCTAGAATGATACCAAACTCTGAAAGGTACCACGGCTTCCCTACGTGCTGGCACTATGCTTTCTGCTCACTCTCTCCTCTGCCAGTTATTGGCAAGCGTGTGCCACGCTCATCCCGCACACCCAGGCCAGCACTCTTCTGGGTATACAAAGAACATATGTGTTGATTTTAGGAAAGCTTAAGTGATGACGATTTTATCAACACAGAACTAGAATCAACTGGCTAGCTTTCTATCACGGTAGTTCTAAAGATTTGCCTATTGTAGTCTCCTTAGGAGATTATTTGTAAGCATTTATGAGCATTATAATCCTACAAATAATTTTTTCAAGATCACCACATAGTTTCTATTAAATGATAATTCTCCCCACAGCACTGGACTTTACATTTATGTGATATTTCTTTAAAAATCACATGGGGGAGGAGAAGAGTAAATGAAACAAGATGGGATTGGGAGGGAGACAAACCATAAGTGACTCTTAATCTCACAAAACAAACTGAGGGTTGATGGGGGGAGGGGGTTGGGAGAGGGGGTGGGGTTATGGATATTGGGGAGGGTATGTGCTATGGTGAGTGTTGTGAAGTGTGTAAACCTGGCGATTCGCAGACCTGTACCCCTGGGGATAAAAATATATGTTTATAAAGCTGTAAAAAAAAAGAAAGAAAAATCACATGGGGGATTTTACTACATACCTTCTCCCACCTCTATTCCCCCAAACTTATCCTTTTCTATTTGTCATTCATTCTATTCTGACGATCCTGGGATGTGCTACCTTAGTGGTGCCCTAAGATCACAACTTTAAAAATTTCCTTAAAAATACTTCACGTTCCAAAGTTATCCCTTCTGCCCCAGCCGGCGATAGGCAACCTCCCAGCACTCTCTCTCCTTCCCCACAAAAAGATCTTCAGAGGGTCCCCAGAGTAGGCACTGCTTGGGGATGAACTGTCTAGCAGTGATGAAAGGGACTAGAAGCCTAATGATCTGCAGCAATAATCAAAAACAAGCTTTTGCATCTCCCTACTCACAAATCCACCGTGACCCTCAGAGTAGGTAGCTGGTCCTGAACCTCACCAGAGACAGAACCAAAGTAGCAGCCAGGACTTTTCTCAGTAAAATGAGCAAAGAGCAACGGAAATTTATTCTTTCTTTCATACCCTGAAGGTCAAACTTTCTAGCTACGTTTTTAGGTCAGATCTCCTTCATGGTAAAAAGTTCTCCACTTGAGCAAGAGGAGTAGAATTAAGAAGTAGTATCTGAGAACACAGGAATGTCATCTCAAACCCTATCACAGAAATACACAGAAAATGCATATTAAAAGTGTTTTAAGAACCGCTGAAATTTTTATAAAAATTGAACTCTGATAAAGCAAAGCAGTAAGGTGTTAGTGTATGGCCATGCTAGAAAGTGGTTGGTTCACCCAAGTACTTTGTGATATTCCATATTTGGCAAGGTGGTGTTTAGTTTCCCAAGAGTCAGAATCTCACCCCCACACCTTCTTATTTGCAGAGATCATTACTGTGGCAGCCGCCAAGCCTCCACATACGAGCCCCAGGAGGGCTGACTGGCTGGCACCGCCCAGCCACCTGCCCCTGGCTGTCACAGAGACACAGAGGCGTAGCAATGTCTTACCAATCACGTAGCAGGTCATCCATGTCCCTTTTCCAAACACACCTTGTAGGAAGCGGAAGACCACAAACACAGGGAAATTGGGTGCAAATGCCACCACAACACCGGTGACGCCGACACCAAAACAGGAGATTAGGTAAATGACTAGTCTGCCGTACCTTTTTGAGAAAGAGAGAGGAAGAAGTCACCTTCAACGTTTCCTTCGACACAATGAGAAAGACTATCATTAGAAGTGCTGTTAAAAGAGGCTTAAGTACAAAAATTTTGTTTTTAAGACTGCATTACTACCAGGTACAGGATTGTTGAAAATTCTATGTTTTGTTTTATAGCAAAACCAGGGCAAATAAGAACATGTGTGTCTGAAATGACATGACAAAATGTAAGGCACAGAATACAATCTTCGGGATTGCAATTTCCAGAAAGATGCTGCTCTCCATCACGTCCAGTGCCCCCAGTGGCACAGCCTGAACACTTTATAGCATTTTTGTGAATGGGGTGGGAAGGAGAAAGGGAGAAGGTTCCAGGCCCAGGCTTCAGTTTTGGCTCAATCAACAGCCAGCCCTGCAACCTTGGGTCCATGTCTTCAACAATCCAAGACTCAGATTTTGTTGGTTTGCTTGTGGGTTGCCCCCCCCCACCCCCTTCTACAATGAGGGTGTAGAGGCTCAAATGAGATGCTGATGTCTAGCTCCTTACAAACTATGAACTTCATGAACAATGTGAGCTCTTCTTAAGTTCGGCATTTTATCCTCACCATTTACAGAACTATGGTTAGAAGCATAGACAAGGGGCACAGATCATTATGTGCCATATTCTGGGATTCTGATATTAAGTGGTTTGGTATAGTTGTGCCAAATTATTGGCTGGTGGAAGTCTGTTATCCATGACCTTTCAGAGATTTGAAAAAAAAAAATTTTCCCATAGAAATTCCCACCAAATTCACATATGTAGCATCTTGCTTTGGTCAGTGGAGTGGAGACAGAAGTAGTCCTGGTTTATCTAGGTTTTGAAATTCACTATCTGTCCTTCCTACACTGTCCTCTCTTAGCTATGTGGTCTATTAAATTGTTTCTTGTCCTTTCCTTCAACGACATGAAGAAGAGAAGGAGCCAACGGATGGCTGGCCGGCGGTGAGGCAAACTCATTCATGGGACTGTCCTCCTCTCTAAAGCGCTGAGTCATCTCTGAGGACAGCCACTCAGTCCCCTGCTGGGACACAGGTGGGAAAAGCCCTCCCTCCTTTAGTTGAGTTACTTTTCTTTGGAGAATATGTTTGCTGATTGTGAGAGAGAAGTAGGAGAAAGAAGAGAGAGAGAGGGAGAGAAAGAGAGAGAAGGAGAAGGTCACATGCAGAAGAGGGTGTCAGGGGGCTGCAAGAGAAAACTGAGAGATGAAGGAGCAGAAAAAGAAACTAAGGGTTCTACCCGCTCTGAAGTCCCGGTCTGGTTACATGCAGACCATCTACTGGCTAAAGCATTTGGGGCATTTTTATTGTCTCCAATGAGCTAATTAATAGCAGTGGGCAGTTCTCCAAGACATACCCTCAGCACTGCGCACCACGAGAATGGTCACAAGGACCCACTTGGGCTGGGCTAGCCTGGCCAAAGCGACAATTAGCCAGACATGGCCAATAGCCAAAGCTTCCTACTCCTGTTCTAAAGGACATAGAAGGAATAAATTACTGCACATATTTTCATAGTTAGAATTGGGATAAAGGAATGGAATGAATACAATAACCAACATCAATAATGTTTCAAACAAAAAAAATGTTTCAAACAATATTTGAATAAAAAGTATGACTATCCTCAGTATACACACTTACCTTGTCTGCCATTAACCGGTATATTTATGAATATTAAATGATAGATAAAATTCTTTTAATGGTCTTTGGAAAAACTCTTTTTGTAGGGTTTTTAACTTGTAGAATAAAATACAAGGGTTTCTTTAAAAAAACATTAAGTGAAACGTATTTGGAAGGGGCAGACTCTGGCTAAATTAATCAGGCCACAACCAGTGAGTTATGGAAGCACACAGAATTGACTCTCCAGTGTTTGGCCAGCCAGCATCTGCCCCACAATGAAGCGACTGCCTTTCTGGTGTGGGTTTCCATTCCGATGCCTGCAGACCCACTGGGAGCAGCCCCATCCATTTGTGTAGTTCAAGGAGTAAGGAGATTGAGTTGAACAAGGAGAGAATTAGTCCAACCAAATAAGCATGAATGTCACAAGTACTAAAATTAAGACTTTTTCCACGTTTAGCAGAAATTGTTTTCTAATGGTTAACATCAAACATTTCCAACTCCACATGTGTGCATCATGTTCTAGTGCTGTCGATGGTTATCACACCTGTGCCTACCTGTCTGCAGCATAGCCCAAGGTGAAGGCTCCAGCCAAGAAGCCCAGGTTTAGGATGGCTTGTGTGAGGTCCAGCATCCAAGCATTGCCACACACGAGGTCAAACTGGGAAAACAAAGCAAATACACAGGAGATATGTGACCCTGCTTATCCTCAAGACACTTGATCTTCTGTTCCAGTCAGTGATCGTTAAACATTTGCCCAAACACTCCTTAAAACTTTTAAATGTATCACATGCATATTCTTATACTGATATATAAATGTTTTGTCAGTTTCAATAACAGCCAAAGATGTAATTCACTGTACCCAACAGTCTAAATACTGGAGCCATTGGCCAGCCACCATCACCCCGTAAAAGCAAGGTATTCAATATTCTCAATCTGAAGTCAATTATTTTTTCTCTTTGAATTCTTATTTTTGTGCCCACATACTTACATCCTAATATTATAAGTAGAAAATGTTTTATTGTATTTTGCATTAATGTGTATTGCATTAATGGTGAGGTAAATAAATACTTCTGTGTGTAAAAATTATGTACATAAATTGACATTCCATTAAAAAATTTTCCCTGTGACATTGTCTCTAAATATCCGCATACTTTCTCATTGGGTTATAATTACAATTATTAGACTACAGTGGATGAAAACACAAAATATGAGGAATTTTGAAAAAGATTTATTGCACGGGAATAACATTTTGTTGGAAATGTACCTCTGTATTTCTAGAGAATGTTAAGAAAGGCTGGGGTTTTCCAGCTAGTTCATGTAATCTGAAGAGGGACATTGTTTATTACCAGTACCAGTTAAAGCTAAACATCAATTCTGTTCCCTTTTTTCATTTTTAAAAATTTGTGTGCCAGGAAAACTTGTTTGTCTAAGTAAATTAATGAGAATGGAGAGAGTTTAGTTAAAGCGACATCACTCAGTTCTTCTGGCTCCTTCTCAGGTACATGCTGAGACTCACAGAGCAATCTATCATTAAAATTAGTTTTACTTTTCTGTTAACTCACAGGCTATTTAAGTTCTCCTATAATTTTGCTACATGGAAGGAAAAGGAAACCACCACACTTACAAAAAGTTGTTTCACCAAATACTAAGGTAATTTACTTTCTTCATTACCTTCTTACTACCCAAACCAACAGTCCAAACTGCCCTGTTGTTTGGTTCCCCACAGGTTTTTAAACCTCGGGTTAGTGCATCACAGAGGGGCAGGAGAGAGGTAGGATTCCTTTAGCAAAGTGGGAGAAGTTCATTAGGAAAAAGGACCTGCATCTTCATTGTACTCAGGAAGATCCGTTTTGGACCTATAGGAGCTGAGGCTCTTGGCAATGGATTCGCTTCAAAGTACCCTGCCTGACGCCCCACCCTGTGACCGTCTTTGTGTACCTCCAAATGGCAAGCTTGCCCCAGCTTGAAGACCATTAGTAAATACACATTCATAAGCAAACTGTCAACACGTATTTATCGAACCCAACTTCTTGTCTTGGTTTTACGGCTAATGATCTGTCACTTAACACAGCTGGAAAAAAAACAGGAGCATGAGTAGCTAGCCCACCTCACAGAGTTGCTGGAAAGACTTACAGAGATTAAAAAAGTAAAAAAGATTTACATATACACACATTAGTAGGAACTGTGGTGATTTAAAGGAGTTTTATCATCCATTTAGGTACTGCTTTCTCAGGGCACAACAATTTTATTTTAAGTAAACTTGCAGATGATTAATTACCTTAAATAATTTCCCATTGGAATTAAATATATAGAGAATACAATTAGAGGACAGCCACACACCAAAGAATGAAACTGGATGGCTTTTTTACACCATATACAAAAATAAACTAAAAATGGATTAAGGACCTAAATGTGAGACCTGAAACCATAAAAATTCTAGAAGAAAACACAGGCAGTAATTTCTCTGACATTGGCTATAGCAACATTTTTGTAGATGTGTCTCCTGAGGCAAGAGAAATACAAGCAAAAATAAACTATTGGGACTTCATCAAAATAAAAAGCTTCTGCACAGCAAAGGAAACAATCAACGAAACTAAAAGGCAACTTACAGAATGGGAGAAGATATTTGCAAATGACATATCCGATAAAGGGTTAATACCCAAAATATACATGAAACTTATAAAACTCAAAACCCAAGAACAAATAATCCAATTTTAAAAATGAGCAGAAGACACGGGGGGCACTTGGGTGCGTCCGTCTGTTAAGTGTTTGACTTCAGCTGAGATCATGATCTCAGGGTTGTGGGATTGAGCCCCACATGAGGCTCCACATTCAGAGGAAAGTCTGCTACTCTCTATCCCTCTGCCCCTTCCCCTGAGCTTGCGCGCATGCTCTCTCTCTCTCTCAGATAGATAAATCTTTTAAAAATTTTTGTTAAAATTATAAAAATGAGAAGACATGAACACACATCCAAAATAAATAAATAAATAAAGAAGACATCCAGATGACCAACAGACACATGAAAAGATGTTCAACATCACTCATCATCAGGGAATGCAATTTAAAACCACAATGAGATATCACCTCACACCTGTCAGAATGGCTAAAATCAAAAACACAAGAAACAAGTGTTGGCAAAGATGTAAAGAAAAAGGAACCCTCTTGGTGGGAATGCAAAGTGGTGCAGCCACTATGGAAAGGAGTGTGGAGGTTCCTCAAAAAGTTCAAAGTAGAACTACCCTTTCATCCAGTAATTTACTACTGTGTATCTACCCCCAAAATCCAAAAACACTAATTGAAAAGGATATATAAACCCCAATGTTTATTGCAGCATTATTTATAATAGCCAAACTATGGAAGCAGCCCAAGTCCACTAATAGGTGAATGGATAAAGAAGATGTGGTATACATACACAATGGAATATTACGCAGCCATTAAAAAGAATGAAATCTTGCCATTTGCAACAACATGGATGGAGCTAGAGAGTATAATGGTAAGCGAAATAAGTCAATCAGAGCAAGACAAATGCCTCATGATTTTACTCATATATGGAATTTAAGAAACAAAACAAAAAGAGAGAGAGAGAGAGACAAACCAAGAAACAAATTCTTAACTCTAGATAACAAACTGGTGGTTACCAGAGGGGAGATGGGTGGAAGGATGGGGGAAATAGGTGATGGGGATGAAGAAGGGCACCTGTTATGTTGAGTACCGGTGATGTATGGAACTGCTGAACCATCATATTGTCTACCGGACAGTAACATAACACTGTATGTTAGCTACACTGGAATTAAGATACAAACTTCATAAAAACAAACACACGAAAGAATGCACTAAGAATAAGAAAAATGCACTAAGAATAAAAGTATATCACATCTCAGAAACCAAACAGGCAATTTAACTGCCAGAGAAAACATTTTGCTTCAGAAAAGTAGCAGTCAGTGTCAAATAGAAATTCCCAAAGAGCAGCCGGACTTCAGATTAGCCGGGGAGGCAGGAAAGCTTTTCACTGATGACATAGCAAGGCCCAGCAAAAGCTATCCTTTCAGTGCATTTGTTCAGCTGCTTTTGAATTGTATGAATTAAAATATCCCTCCCATAGTCTTTAAATACACAAAATATTCTTTAACATAAAACTGTTTATCTTTTACATTCTCCCATAAGAGAAACTGTCAAAAAGAATTTTTTTATACTTCATATTAAAATAAACATTTTTCATGTTTTAACTGAAAATAAATGTCCAAGTGGTTAAAGTTCTGCAATAACATTATCTAAAATACTATGATGCCATCTGGGCTACATACTACTGTCCGCTCTCTGTGTTTTGTTCTGCAGCCCAGGAGGTGGAGGTGTGGAAACTACGTTTCCCAGAATCCTTTGCCCACAAGGTTCTATTTAGGTTCTGCTAGTGGGGGAGGGGAGACTAAGTGCAAGATCAGAAAACAAGAAGGAGGTAGTGGTGATTCTGCTTCTGGATGTGGTAGCAGTTCCAGCTCTAATAGTGGCAGTGACAACAGTGGCTGGTGGCTGTAGAGGTCAGTCAGCGTTTCTAACCACTCCCCATCCACATGGGAGCAAAGGAATGCTGGCTCTGATGCCTGGGGTAACAGGGCAAGGGCAGGGCAAGTGTTCTACAGGTGCTGTCCTTCTTGATCTCTCTCCTCTGTGCTTTACTAGCCTTCCAAAACAATTCAAACCCAGATCCTTTTACTAAATCCCTTCCTGCCTGAAATACCTAGCCTGGTTTCTGGCTTTATGACTGGGAGCATGCTATCTATCAAAGCACAAAATAAATTAACTTGAATTATGTACATGTAAGGAAATGTGCACACACACGAACACACACTTGTGTTTCCAGGACAGGGACCAATACAGCAGACGCAAGGATTCAGGGGCTTGGTTTTGGCTCTTACTCATACATCCAGGAGGGAGACCACTGCCTCTTGGGTCTGGCATTTCCGATCAGCTCTGAGCTCATTGCCTGCTATGGCAATAGCTCTGGGTCTGTGATATGTTTTCATGTCTAAAGAGATGTTAGCAGGCAATGAAGACCATGAGCTTCATAGGCTAAGGGTTTTTTCCTGAAATAAGGTACTAAAGGTTTGTTGTAGTTCCCAGAGAGACCTAAAACCTCTTGTCAGACTCACCAAAGTCTCAATCAAGGACACACGCATTTATGTCTTTCTCCTAAGGCAATTTATCAAGAACAAGTGAGATATCTCCTTTTTATTTTTTAAGTGTGTACATGCAAAGACATCTAAAAATTATTTTTAAATACTCATAAATCCATGTGTACCCATTCTGTTCATTCCTAATCTTCAAAATCACTTTTACACAAAAGGAATTACTCTGCTTGGCATAAGCAGAAAGCCCATCAGATAAAACACTCAAATAACTCTTCATGTAATGCTGGAAGGATTATACTGCTTCACTTTACAGAAAGCACAACTCCAGCCTAATCAGATACTTTTGAAAGGCTTCTAACCAGGGGCATTTCTCAGCTTTTCCCAGTTGTTACAACCCAAACAGACATTATGTTAATTTGAGCTATAATGATAAAATGCTGGGACACGTTACTGTTAGATACATGTTAAAGTTTTGATTTTCAGATTATCTTTAAGACTAGAGCAGCAGAATATCTCCAGTATACAAAGGTCAAAGGTAATATGCAAGGTAAAAATAATGCAGGCGTGAAAAAAACTTAGAAACTCTGGAGGGGGCGTGCCTACTCCTTAAGCCACAGAGAGGGGACACAGAGGCTGGCTTTTCCACAGATGTCTATGGAATAAACTGTCAGGTAAGAGGGTCTAAGGTTAGAGGACAACACATTATCTGACTCTAGTCCTATCCATGAGGAACAGTCCTCGTTAGTTGTTCATACTGCTGTGGGAGAGAGAAAGGGATGTCTCTGACGTCAAATGACCAGACATATATGGCTTTGTTCCTATCTTCTAAGGAAGAGCTCTCAATCAAACCATTCCCAATCAACTTTCAGTTCGAAATTAGTGGCCATTAAACTCTTCATCAGTATTCAAATCTTCATGTGTGCCTTTGGTTTGACGTCAGGTATGGGGTGCCCCAGGCTACATTTAGCATTGGCCAATTACGCATCTATCTCCATGGGTAGGTTCCATTGCTAGTCAACACCAAGCCACTATAACAGAGCCTAATAATAGTTAAAATTTATTGTCACCATAAAGAAAATGATGTGGGCTGGGCTTCCATGAGGGGAAAGGATATCGTTAGTAATTCTAGTCATAATGAAAATTTCTTTAACATGATCTGATCACTTATATGGGCATCTTTTTTCTTCTTCTCTCTCTCTAAAGAGAGAGAGAGAGAGAGAGAGTGAGCAGGGCAGGGAGGGGCAGAGAATGAGAAAGAGAATCTTAAGCAGACTCCGTGCTGAGTGTGGAAGCCAATTCAGTGCTCGATCTCACGACCCTGAGATCACAACCTGAGCTGAAATAAAGTCAACTGGAATAAAGAGTCAGACACTTAACCGACTGAGCTACTTAAGTGGCCCTATATGGGCATCTTACTGTCAAACAGTTAATGATTTTCTGACATGTACAAACCATCACAATAAACTGCAGCTGTAAGAACTAATCATTAGGTATTTACAGAAGCTTCCAGTGGTGTGTGTAGACAGATGAGGCTCGGAGAAGACCAGTGATTTGTACACTTTGTGTCTGCCTCTGTGAGGAGCTTATTACATGGTTTTTAAATTTTTTTTTAATTTTTTATTAACATTTAATGTATTATTTGCCCCAGGGGTATAGGTCTGTGAATCACCAGAGTTACACACTTCACAGCACTCACCATAGCACATACCCTCCCCAATGTCCATAATCCAACCACCCTCTCTCTACCCCCTCCCCTCAGCAACCCTCAATTTGTTTTGTAACAATAAGAGTCTCTTACGGTTTGTCTCCCTCCCTGGTCCCATCTTGTTTCATTTTTTCCTTCCCTACCCACACAAACGCCCCACATTGCCTCTCAAATTCTTCATATCAGGGAGATCATAGGATAGTTGTCTTTCTCTGATTGACTTATTTTGCTCAGTATAATACCCTCTAGTTCCATTCACATTGTTGCAAATGGCCAGATTTCATTTCTTTTGAGGGCTGCATAGTTTTCCATTGTGTATATATACACCACATCTTCTTTATCCATTCATCTGTTGATGGATATCTAGGTTCTTTCCACAATTTGGCTATTGTGGACATTGCTGCTACAAATATTTGGGTGCACGTGCCCCTTCGGATCACTACCTTTGTATCTTTAGTGTGAATATCCAGTAGTGTGATTGCTGGGTCATAGGGTAGTACTATTTTCAACTTTTTGAGGAACCTCCCTACTGTTTTCCAGAGTGGTTGCACCAGCTTGCATTCCTATATTACGTAGTTTAGAGAGCCAAGGTCAACGTAGGTGAGGCAAATGTGTTGCTGAAAGGGATTAACTATAAAATGCAGGACAGGCTCAGAAAAAGAAATGACTGGTGGGTCCAAAGCAGTCAGATACATGAAGAAGGTGGGATATAATTAGATTCTTCAATAATGAGCTGGACTTAGAAGGAACAAAGGGGGAGGGGGAAGGTGCTCGAGCAGAGTGATGGGCAGCCCAAGGCACAGAAGCATGAATGCCAATAGGTTTAGGTCTGCTTACAGCACATGGGAAAGTCGAGCTCCAATTTGAAGCTGAGGAACTGCCTCCACCCAACAGGGAATGCAGTGCGAATCCCAGGAGTGGGAAAGTTTCCTTCTCAGGAAACCAGAGACATCAAGAGATTTCAGAACAGAGGGAGGAGGAAGTTCCAGAGGACAGAGGAAGACTCTGCAAAGTTGCAAATGGAAAGGCCCAGAGCAGATGTTCTGGCTCCAAGACAGAACAAGATTCCAGGAAGATGAGAGCAAGACCAGAAGAGGAAAGCTGTCATCTGCCATGGTCGCCTAGAACACCTGGCATGCCACACCACCTGGCATGAAAAGGCACCATATGTGAGAAAAGGCTCATACAAGCTGTCACCTAAGCTGTCCTCCAAGGGTGACAGTAGCCATGCCTTCAGGTATAGCTAACCAGATAACCTCAAAATATAATGGAAAGATGTTCTGTAAGTGCATGGCTTTTTGTCCGGGCTTGTGAAATTAAGAAAAATGCAAAACTGAAATTACTCTAATAGTAATAGCTCCTGGTGGTTTATGAACTTATGCTCTGCCACTCACTCTCCAATCTTAGAAGCTCAAACCATTTTATTTCTTTGTAAAGAAGATGTGCAGTTACTCATCTTAATGTGTTTTATGATTTCTGTACATAACTTAGGATGTCTAAGACCAGTGTACGTCTAAGAGCAGAGGAGCCACACCGCTGGGGTCAGCCACCTGGTTATCTACCACTGCTAGCCCTGTGTTCTTAACCTCTTTGACCTTCTGTGTTGCCATCTATAAAATGAGGGTAAGGATTGGGATGACAGTATCTTTGAAATAGAATAGATAGTGTACTTTACTCAGTGCTGAGATATATTAAATGTCTGATAAACGTTACCAATTGCATTAGGATTAGGGATATAATGGGATATAATGATAATGATAATGAAAGGGATATAATGATATAATGATAATGATAATAGTAAATGACATTCCTGGTGGTTTTAAGATACGGTTTTCCAAGCTGCTCATTAGAACCACTGGGATAATTGAAAACAATGTCTAAGCCCCCTCCAGACCCAATTCAGTCGGAATCTAGTCTAATGAGTAGCCGCAATGGAAACCCACCGATGTCAAGGTTCTCAGCTATGTAAATAGCGGCTGGGGGACAGTTAATTTTTGCATATTTTGCATATTACACTGGATTGAATAGTGTCTCTCCCTAATTGTTGCCTGTCTAGATCTTCAGAATATGACCTCTTTGCAGATGTAATCAGTTAGAATGGAGTCATACAGTATCAGGAGGGCCCTAATCCATGACTGGTGTTCTTATACGGAGAGAAAACAGACACAGACACACACACAGGGAGAACAGCATGGGAAGGTGTAGGAGGTGCCTGCTAAGGAACACCAAGGATCACCTGTATTCACCTGAGGGGTTACCATGACAGAGTACCTCAGGCTATAGCTGAAACCACAGAAATTTAGTTTGTCAGCATTCTGGAGGCTGCATGTCTGAGACGGAGGCATCAAGAGGGCTGGTGAGGCCTCTCGCCTTGACCTGTAGACGGCCCCTTCTCCCCATGCCTTTGCATGGGCTCTGTCTGTGTGTGTCTGTGTCCTGACCTCCTCTTCTAATAATGTCACTGTCACTGGATTAGAACTCACCCTGAGGACTTCATTTCTGCTTGCTTTCTCCTGAAGAGTCTGTCTCCAAACACAGGCACAGTCTGAGGTACGTATGAATTGGGAGTGGGGGATGAATATATCTCAGCCCATCAGAGCCACTAACACCAGAAGGGAATAGGCAAGGAGCAGATTCTCCCATACAGAGCTACTGGAGGGAGCAGACCTCTGAAATCAGACTGCAGACTTTCGGCCTCCAGAACGATGAGAGAATAAATTTCTGCTGTTAACACAACCCAGTTTGTAGTAATTCGTGATGCCAGCCCTAGTAAACTAACACACATATCAATTGGGACATTTTCAAAGTTTCCGCATAAGATGAAGCATTAAAAAAAAAAAAAAAAAAAAAAAAAGACAGCTCTCCCTTCCTGATCCTTGTCCCTTGGAATCCAGGGGTGATCTTCGTACTGGATCTAGATCTGCACGGTTGCATTTCCCTCAGGGGTCCATCTTGCTTCCCTGGTATAGCGTACTGAAGCAAGCACGGATCCTTCTCTCACTGGAAAGGATAGCCACCACACTGCCTGGGCTGAGGAATTCAGCATGAAGGCTTTCTGTGTACAATGTGGTACATCTGCCCAGGGGCCGGCCTGAGCCGTCAAACATGCTGGCTGCCCAGGCAGAGAGAGCATGATAACCCAGACACGGGAAGGAACTGAATCCTCCTGGTTCAGACTGACCGACAGAGGGTGGGAGATGGGAGAAGAGAGGAGTCCTACCCCTTCATGGCTGCTCTGAGATGTCGCTGGTCCACATGACCTCAGGGTAGACGCCTGAAGGCTGAGCACTGTGCAATCTTTGCTGTGGACCTGTGGCCAGCGTGGGGCTCCACCCCTGCGAATTGTCCTCCCTCCATCCCTGATTCTTCTCTTTCCTCCTTCACTGTCCCTTCCCTGGGGTTGCAGGTCCTGATAAAGAATTAGTATGCAAGTTCTTGTCCTAGGCTCTATTATTCAGAGAACCCAGGTTAAGGAATGCTTAGGCAGCAACTCGTGATCCTTTCAACAAGCACTACTCTATCTTAAATTCATGATTCTGGGTGTGGAGGAGTCTATTCAAAATGATACATTTTAATAGGTGAGTCATCAGTTTTGAATTACTGAGGAAACAAATAGTGCCAATCATAGCTCCTATTTTCCATGAATTAACCATCTTCAGTCGCCACTTTGACTTAATGCAATTCCATCTAGGAGGAAAGACCCATGCAAAGTCTCATCCAGGAGCAGCCATTTTAGACTTCACTCTCTGGATTCCTGGCCTTCTGTGTTGGAGCCAATTCTGGACGTTCAGGAGTAGATCCCCTGACACCAGGCTAACCAACAGGTCTTGTGGCCACAAACCTGATGTTACCAGGTGTGCCCCTTTCTAGAAAGGGGCCCCTGTGCTAAATCAGGACATGATTTAGGAAATTACTCAGCCTGGCTCTGACCATCTGTGTATGAGCACCTGCAACACTGGGAGGAAGAATGGTCAAAAAGGAACGCGTATCTGACCCGCTAGACCCATGGGCTAGAAGAGACTCTTAGCAGAATTATAGGTGCCTAGGCTCACCTTGGCCCCACACGCAGGACACATTAGCTGTTCTGTCTCCCAGCATCCATTCATGCCTCCCTGGTAGCACTGCCTGACTGACTTCTGGGAACTTGCCCCCCACCCCACACTGTGAACAGCAATGGGGACCATGAGTCAAGGTGCTCTGCCCTCCTTCGCCAAAGCAACCACATGGCCTGAGTTGGGCTGAGCTCAGGGTTAAATGATAGAACCGTTTTTTTCTTGCTTGACACTCTGCAAACACTCAATAGATGTTTCTTCACTGACTGATTCAGTCAATCAGCTATTCCAAAAAAAAAAATGGTATAAGGCAATCAATATTAGTATAAGACTTAAACGAAATGGCTTATGATTGAAGATTAACTGTCAGAACCAAGTCACAAGACTTCTTAATCAAGTGAGCGTCTACAATTTCAGGCACTTCATTATATCAATATATATATATTGATGTTCTGGGAAGATGAACAAAACAATGTACTAGCTAGTGAATATCTAACACGTGAACTTTTGTGGGAGGCTAAGGGTGGGGGGGGCTGTTGCTTCTTGACTTGGGATGACTGACAGCCAGTGCCCCATGGTCCATGTTGCCAGATTCTTATATTTTCCAATGCAGGTCTCATACCTTTACTATTCAGACACAATGAGGCTTTGCACTTATTCCTTCTTTTTACCTTTGGTCTTTAGTAAATAACTGCAATCAGGTAAATTTTTATTTTAATGATGTTTATTTTTATTGCACATAATTGCTGTTGACTTCTTAAGCTATGTCCCCAAATAACATAGCCACACTTTCTGATAAAGCTGATTACTAAGAAAATAAAAATAATGAAGAAGACGGATTATAGTCCTCAAAGGAAAAGATGACTAAATTCAGAAGAATAACATAGAGCAACAGCCAGATGGGGATTAGGCTTACAGTGAAATGCATCTTTCTGAGCAGTTTACTAGAAATATTTTTTTTTTACTAGAAAATAAACCATTGAAGTAGAGCTTTAGAAATAAACAGCATCTTGGTAAACCATTCTTTTCATAATTTAAGTGACCTACCACAGTGGTTCTTAAAGTGTTTGGCTGGACCAGCAGCAACAACATCTGGAAACTTGTGAGCAATGCAGATTCTTGGGGTCTATCTTAGACCACTGAATCAGAAACTCTGGGGTAGAGTCCAAAAATCTGTGCTTGACCTAGGCTTCTGGGGGATTCTGCTGCACATAATTTCAAGTTTGAGAAACACAGACTCTAGCATACTGTTTACATTAGTAATTTTTCAGATTGGACACTGACATGGACTGTTGGCCGAGGGGAAGCTGAGGGGGTATTGCTACAGGCTTCTTAAAGGAATGCACAGGCACTGTATTAGTTTTGCTTAGTGCATTAGTCCTCAGTTGCTGTGTGACTAATTAACCACAAACCTAGCAGCATAGGTCAACGCCCATTCATTATCTCACAGCTCTGTAGGTCAGAAGTCTGGGCAGGCTTGGATGTATTCCCTGCTCAGTCTCTCATACATGTGGTATCAGCCTGCCTGGGCTCCCACGTACAAACTCTGGGAAGAATCTGCTTCCATGCCCATCCAGGCTGTTGGAAAAATCCAGTTCTTTGTGGTTGTGGAATTGGGGTCCTGTTTTCTTGCTGTTGCAGACCGAGAGTTGTTCTCAGCAGCTAGTGGCTACTATCAGGCCCCTTCCGTGTGGTCCCCTCCACCTTCAAAGCCTGTGATGCTGGATCAAGCCCTTCTCACGCATCAAGTCTCTCTGAACGTCCTTGTCTAATAAAATACATAAAATGGTCATAAAGTAATCTGTATTTTTGCAGATATACAGAAAATGTCATTAAGCTAATCGAAAGATTCTGAGTGCTGGGATGATAGGTAATTTTGTTTTCATAACTTTTTGTGTGTTTTTTCAATTGTTTTTGCATTGAGCATGTACTATTTTTATGTGTTTTATTAGAAAAACATAAAACTATGCCCACTTTGGAAAAATTCTATACTGACTATAAAGCTACATATTAGAAGGGTGGGGAAGGAGATTGATTGAGGGAAGTAATGTAAGCACGGCAAGGCGAGAGGAAGAAGGGTGAAGGGGTTTCCAGAGTTGGATGTAACTGTCTGTCAAAGGCTGGTATGGGGTGGAGTGGGGAGCTCTTCCCAGTAAATTTCTAGTATAGAATTAGGGATGAGGGGCGCCTGGGTGGCTCAGTGGGTTAAAGCCTCTGCCTTCAGCTCAGGTCATGATCCCAGGGTCCTGGGATCGAGCCCCGCATCAGGCTCTCTGCTCAGCAGGGAGCCTGCTTCACTTCCTCTCTCTGCCTGCCTCTCTGCCTACCTGTGATCTCTGTCTGTCAAATAAATAAATAAAATCTTTAAAAAAAAAAGAATTAGGGATGAGTGAGAGTCAGGTGGGAAGATTATATATATATATATATATATATATATATATATATATATAAAATTTTTTTTTAGATTATGTTCAGTTAGCCCACATACAGTACATCATTGGTTTTGATGTAGTGTTCAATGATTCATTAGTTGATTATAACACCCAGGTCTCATCACAACACATGCCCTCCTTAATACCCATCTTCTTAGAAGTCTCTCACCGGGGGCCCCTGACTGGCTCAGTTGGCAGAGCATGTGACTTTTGTTCTCAGGATCAGGAGTTCAAGCCCCATGTTGGGCATGGAGCCTACTTAGGAAAAACAAGTCTCTCGATAATATTTACTTCACATGAAATATAAGAAATCATTAAAAATGCAGAAGCACAAATCAAGACCCTCTCCTAAGGTTCAGCTGAAGCCCTGATGCCGAAGGCAAGCCCACTCTTACTCCTGGCAAATCCAGTTCTGGAAAGTGAGCTTTCGGGGCAGAATGCAGCACACACTCATTGCCATTCCTACCTGGTCTGAAGCCTAATGCTCGGGCAGAACTGGGATTTTGTGTACTGGACCTTTGATACTATCCTTCAGGTCTCTGGGGGCACTGTTTGTCTTCAATCTGTTCTCTTTCTCTTCTTAGGACTGGGTTGTCTCCGTTGATCCACCCTCAAAATCACTTCTTCTTCCTTCTGCCATCTCCAATCTGCTACTGAGCCCATTTCATGAACTTCTCGTCTCAGTTATTGCACTTTCCAGCTCTAGAATTTCCTTTTGAAAAATAGTTTCCATTTCTCTGTTGAGATTTTCAACTCATTCATCAAGACCACTTTTCCTTTAATTCTTTGAACATCATATAATTGGTTGAATGTATTTATTGATAACCGTCACTTAGAAGGCCTTGCCTGCTCCATCTAATGCCTAGGACTACTGGGCATTAGATGTCAGTCTCTATTGGCTGCTCTTCTCCACCCACTGCCAGCTCCAGCACGATCACACTTCCTGTTTCTTTGCATGTCTTCCTGGCTTGAGATGACAAAGGACAGGGCTTCAAGCTGGCAGGTAGTAGTCACTTCAGCCTCTCTGAATCCTCTGTGCTCTTCTAAGGATTGCAGACTCTTGTTCTGGTAGGAAGTTATCTGGGCTCCCACTGCAAACTCTGACGCCCCTGGGATGTAGAGCCACTGAACAGTAACTTGCAATGTACATACATTAACTCAGTCACACATTAACTCAGTGTAACTCAGGATAACTCAATCGTATTGCTGGCAGCTGCCTCTTTTAGCCGGGTTCTGTGGTGGTTGGAAATCTCTTTACTCTGTGATCCAATGTTGCATGTAACGACATTGCACTTCATTCAATTCTATCTATCTCCCATGAGCCCAGTGGAACAGAGACAATTTTTAAAATCGAAAATTGTGAAGGCCGATCCCTATCCATAGGAGCTACCGAGTCTTCCTATGAAAGAAAACACTTGGGGCGCCTGGGTGGCTCCATGGGTTAAAGCCTCTGCCTTCGGTTCTGGTCATGAGCCCAGGGTCCTGGGATCAAGCCCCGCGTAGGGCTTTCTGCTCAGCAGGGAGCCTGCTTCCTCCTCTCTCTGCCTGCCTCTCTGCCTACTTGTGATCTCTGTCTGTCAGATAAATAAATAAACTTTAAAAAAAAAAAGAAAGAAAACACTCCTTTTACAATTATCTTATAGCCTGAAAGCTCACATCATGTGGCCTTTAAATGTGGAAAATTCATTATTATCACGTAGGTATTATGTTACTACTAGCACCAAAGTATGTTAAATCCCAATTTTATCCAACTTAATTTGCCTTAGAAAAAGAAAATAAAAATCCAGATTCATTTTTTCATGTATTAACTGAGTGCATTCACTGACCTACGTACAGCTTGGGTGAGAGAAAGCAAAACCCCTCTATTGGCTAAGGACGTAACAACGTAAGAGACCAAAGCCTTGAACTGGGTGACAAGTTAGAAATTAAGTGAGTGAGCTTCCCCAGAAGCAGGAGGACCAAGAATCATGAACGCTAGAATCTGAATGCCCAGTTGACCCTTAAACAATGCAGGGGTTAGAGGTACAATCCACTGTGAAGTTGAAAATTCATGTTCATTTGACTCCCCTCAACCTGAATTACTAATAGCCTATTACTGTTTTCTGGAAGCCCCACCAATGACATAAATATTCAATTAACATCTATTTTGTATGTTTTATATATTATGTATTTATGTATGTTTTATGTATTATGTACTGTATTATGTACTATATTCTTACAATAAAGTAAGCCAGAGAAAAGAAAATACGTTCCCATATCCCAAATGATTATAAAACAAGTTTTTAAAAAAGATTATGTATAGCAACTTGCAAAATTTATATGGATCGCGGATTCTTAGGTAAAACTCTTACATTGACCCCCTAAATAAAATATGCATGATTTTCCACAGAAATCTATTTTTCCCTCACAAAGCTTCTCACCCCCATTTAAAAAAAAGTTAAATGTAGGATCTGTCCAGATTAGCCTCAGTGTTAGTGAGAACCACAGGTTTTTCCTGGAACTGATTCTGTAACCCTTAATGAGAAAATAGTCCTCTAAAATAATTAGGAGATATGAAGACATGTAAAGGACATGATCAGTATATATGAAATGAGTCCATGTTTTGGAAACAGGCTCTCTAGGCTAGATGATGGGAAATATAAAAACAGGTGACATGCTCAGCCCATATACTTTTGATGTATTTATCTGCATGTGATTTGTGAGCAGGGGTAAGAAATAATGAGACAGACTCAGAAACAATGGCAAGTGTTTGGCGTGAGTCACAGCTCCTTGCTCATAAACTCTAACTGCAATTACATGTAAGGACTGACTTGTATTTGAAATCTCACAACACTTAGCACAAAAATAGACCAATTGTTTGATAACTGTAACTACTAAAGGGAAAAAAACACACAGGATTTATCTTTAGAAACATTATAAAGTTTAGAAGTAATCATAATAATAGAAGTTTGGCTGCATTTTATGATTCTTTGGTTTCAGAAAAAGAAGGTACCAAATTAACCTATTATGCAGTAAGAGGCTTGGAGATATTTATGGGTACCAAAAGTAGTTCTATCACAGCTACTTGGAATTTTGAAAACAGCACCAAGGAATATTTCGCTACTGGAAATTTTCTCAAATACAAACAAAAGTGATATTTGGGCAGCTTTCTAGGTTGTAAGAGACATCTGGAAGGTGTAGTAACAATGTCATAAGCCATCTGAGTATAGGTTGGGTGAAACCAACAGAGGAAAACCAAATAATAATAATGATGATGATAAATCCCACAATAAACTTTACCATCCCTTTTGAGAAACATAAACACATACATTTTCTATCTGTCCTTTGGAAATAAAGACAGACTCCCCTTCCCCACTTCATATATGAGGGTGTGATATGGGTTCTGTTAACTACTGGGGCCTCTCCCAGTACAGCTAGACTCCAGTTCCTTTTAGAAATCTGCCATTTTGATATGTCAAAGATTTCCTGATATATATTAAGCCCCTCAAATGTTCCTTACAGAGGAATTCCAGGGTGGGGAAGGAGACCCAACACATTTTACTAGATTTTAGTTTCTGTATTTCAAAATCGTTGGCACCATGTTTTCTCCACTTGGAAACCACGGTTGCCAAAGATTTTCATAATCTAGTCTGAACATGGAGTAACATGTACATGTTTCAAAGTCTGCCAAAGCCTGTGTTTTCTAAGAACGCACTCTTATGACATAGTCGGCCAAGCTGATGAAACACAGCAACGTTGCCACATAAAAATCGACTTACCCAAAATATGAAAAGTAGCTCACAGATTTTAAATCTTTGGTTATTTTCCCAGCTTAACATGTATCTTTCTTAAACTTCTTTTAAAAATCACTGGGTTTTGTTGAGGGAAATTGGAAGGGGAGGTGAACCATGAGAGACTATGGACTCTGAAAAACGATCTGAGAATTTTGAAGGGGTGGGGGGTGGGAGGTTGGGGGCACCAGGTGGTGGGTATTGTAGAGGGCACGGATTGCATGGAGCACTGGGTGTGGTGCAAAAATAATGAATACTGTTATGCTGAAAAAATTAAAAAAAAATTAAAATAAAGTTATTTTGTAAAAAAAAAAAATCACTGGGTTTTGGGATGAATATCCTATTACCACCTTTCTGATTTTGACTCCCCATTCTAGAATCATCGAGGCTTTCGTTTTGTTCACACCTCCCATTGGAGACACTCAACAGACACTCTTGAAGGTCTAAGCGTTCCTATTCGGATGGTTTCCGATTCTGCGAATGTGAGTGAGTGTCAGAAGAGAAACACCACATTACTCACATCCTTAAAATAACTGCTATTTGATTAGGAGAGAAACTGACAATGAAAAGTTTTTGAGGAGAAACACAGCATTAAATAAACCAACGGGAAAAGCAGAAGCTGTTGTCTGTGTTAAGTTGACAAATCCCCAGTAGGTTAAAACTGATTCAAACAAACAAACAGAGCTCTTTGAGCCAAACCCGAGCTTCTCAGCAGCCGGTGCAGAGGGCCTCTGCCTTCTTTTGTGTCTTGTGTTCTTTTACTTTGTTTTTTGTTCTCTTGGTGGTTTGTGTTTGAAAGCAAGAATAAATGGGACTTGACAAGAGATTTATTTTCATAACATTTCCAGTCGTTGGGAATCAGGAAAGAGATTTGAGAAATGCTTAATCTTGGGAGAGTTTTGGCCAGGATTTTTGGTAGAGAGCTCCGGGGGAGTCCTGGGACAATGGGATCATTGACTGAACTCCTGCTGGACAGCACAGCTCTGCAAATGTTTCCTTGTTGTGACTGTGAAGTTTAGAATTATTTGACCTGAGGTGCAGACCCAACTTGGTTATCTCTCTAAGTGTTCTAGCACACATGCACCCTCCGTGCCCAGCAGTGTCTGTCTCCAGGCGCTGAGGATTCCCTGCACTGTCCCTGCCCAGGTGTTGAGTGGGTTAGAAGGAAGACATGAAAGGCCTCCCAGCTCCCCTTCCAGGCTTGGGATGCACTTTGACCCTGACTGCTTCAGGACAGCCCTTCTCGTATGTCAAGGGACGCAAGATAACATTATGTTTAGTCTTACAAGGCCCTGAATTGAAAATATTTCCTTCTCGGGGAGCCTGAGTGGCTCAGTCGGTTAAGCATCTGCCTTTAGCTCATGATCTCCAGGTTCTAGGATTGAGTCCCACATTGAGCTTCATGCTCAGCAGAGAGTCTGCTTCTCTCTCTTTCTCTCTCTCTCCCCCCTGCACCTTCCCACTGCTCATTCTCTCTCTCTCAAATAAAATAAAATCTAAAAAAAGAAAATATTTCCTTCTTAATGCATATTTAAAACAAATTGTTTTCATTAGGATTACTTGGAGTTATTGAAACCATAAATATAGATGGAATTCACAAAGACCTTGTTTTAAGGCCCCTTAAAGGAGGTATCACTGAGGATAGAGAGAACCCCCAAACACACAATAGTAATTTAGTAAGCAAAGTAAGTAAGCAAAATAGAGTAATAAAGCAGCATCAACAACCTGGCCCCATGATTCTACACATCCAGGCTCCCGGGGAGTAAGGACACAGATAATGCCTGACTGAGTACGGGGGCAGGCTTCACATCTGGATCCAGGGGCTGAAACTGATTGCTCCTGACACTGTGGCAATCACTGTGGCCCAGGTCTTTGATTAGCTTGTACACGCTGCCCCCTTGAAGCCCTCCAGCAACCCTGTGAGCTAGATGTGATTATTACCATCATTGTACAGCTGAGGAAACTGGTTTTAGAGATCAGGAAGCAGTCAGCAGTTTCAGACTAATCAGTGGTGGCTTATTAAACCCACCCCTCCACACCCAAGTACACCCCAGACTATAGCCAACCCTTGACCCCTTGCAGCCTTTTACAAGGATATGCAGTTTTTAAAAATTGTTGAAATTAAAAAAAAATTGCTGAAATATACATTCTTCATTTAAGCAGTTGCTACAGATCCTTCTAAAACTGGCTTTACTTGGATCAATGTGTAGTGCAGCAAATACCCAAAATTCTCTTGTTTTGGCAACTTTTAAAAAACGCTTGTCATTTTCCTTTAAATAACTAAGCATTAATAATGACACAGACTTCATTAAATTATCTCTTCTTAGTAAGTGAGCTACTGCCATCATATTTTTGCCAAATGACTCTTGTCTCATATTTGCTCTAAAATTTTCTGCAACTGGTATAATGTAAAAAAAAAAAAAGAAAGAAAGAAAAAAAGTTGGCATCGTACTAGTCTAGTTTCTCACTATCTTCAAACGGTGTTCTAGTGGCTTGATATTGCTCTTAGAACCAACTGCTTGGGGGAAAGAAGGTGCAAGCCCTTGACTACAAGAGTTATGCACCCTGGTCTTAAAATTATGTTTGTTTTGAAAAGGAGAGAAGGGTCTAGAGTAGAGTGTCACCTTGGCTGTTTCTATCTTTTTCTTAGCCCAGAAGTCAAGAAAACAGACCATCTGTAAGGCTGTATTTATAACGTGGAAACTTCGCGAGTCATTTCAGAAAGGCGGTCATGCTAGTTCTGGGCACGGAGGTGGATCTGGCCATTTGCGAGCCAGATCTGATTCATATCTGGTCTGATAGATTCCTGGAAAGAGATGCTGCCACCAAGGTGTAAGGTGACCCTGTGGTCTTTCCTGTGGTGCTGTCTACCTACCCACTAGGGAAAGCAGCAGGTGCTGGGCCTCCAAAGCTAGTCACGTGGCCCCCACTCATGGTCAATACTTGGCCTGTACCTGGGATGCAGAGACACTGCAGAGGAGACAAGTGCGAAGAGACAAGACACACACTCATTTACTTTAATAACAGTGCTTAAACCAGAGGTTGGCACCCATCCTAGAGAAAGCCTAAATGACCTCCCAGTTGCCAAGTCTTTTTTTTCTTTTTTGTGGCCTTTCCCAATCCACATCTGCTCCAAACTGGAAACCAGAGCCCCCAGAGATGAGAGCCCTGGTGCCGGGAAGGTGCGAGCGGTGGGAAAGGCTGGTGTCAGAAAAGCCAGCACATTTTCACTAGAGCTGTGGGATCCGGGGTAAACCAGGGAGGATTCCTGTGTCCCAGCAGATACCGCCACAGTGACAATATTCCCAGCCCTTGTCCGCTCCAAGCCTGAGAGAGGTACAAGGGAGCTAAGCCTGGCATCAAGAGGGTTCATTCATTCCTTCTCTCACTCATTCATTCAAAAGACATCTGTGGACTGCTCCGGGCTGTGAGGCACACTGCTGTGCACTGACAGGAGATCATGGCTAGGCTCTGGTTTGCCAGAAGCTTCCAGTGAAGCATCAGTGATGTAGTATGCAAAGGAGAACACAAAGTGGAATGTGTTTAAATGCCCGAAGAGACCCACAGAATGCTGCGTAACACAGCACAGAGACGAGTTCCAGCTGGGACACACATGGCAGCAAAGGCGCTTTGGAGGAGACGGCATTTGAGCCAGGCCAGGAAGAGCTGGCCGTATGTGGGTGCACAGAGATGTGGTGGGAGTGAAGTAGGGGGGTGCCAGCAAGGAGATACTGGAGGGGAAGGGTCGGGCAGGGCTGGAGTGCAGACCTCACTCACCAGAAAGCGTGACCAAGAGACTGAATAGCAAGGGGCATCTTCGTAGCTCTCTACAGTTCCCAAAGTGTTTTATCCTCCCTTATTTTTGTTTCAAACATAAGCCTTAAGATTCAAATGACATTGGTTTTCATATAAGCCTCAACTGCAGAAATAAATGTGAATGTCGTGTAAACACTGTAAAATACTACACTAAGGTAGGAATACTTTTACTAACGATAGAGAGTGTGGGAAAGTAGAGAATACAGTGTAATTCGACAGACATATATATGACCTGATTAATGCTACGTTCCCCCTGCCATGGTTGACAAATAATCATGCGAGAGCACTAACGATGGCTGGTTCTAACACTGGCTGTTCGTGGCTCTCAGGGATTCATTTTTAGAAAGATGGAGATACAATAAGAAGACGTTCACGTGGATGCCCACCAATGTCGGACAATTATTACAAATGGACCGTCCTTAGGTAGCTGCAACGGACACCCCTGTTGGGGTGGGTTTCTGGTCCATTTGGTTTCTGGTTCCATTTCTACCTGCCAGATGGTTCCTGGGGCTGGCCATCGGATCATCTCAGCCTGTGAACCTTCCTATCTGAAGCCACGCAACATGAAACAGAGACGAGCATTCCTTGTTGGGCCTGTTCGGAACCTCTGTCCCACAGAATTTATGACTACAAGACAATGGTTGTCACAAGTCACTAGGTTTTAGCATAATTTCTTAAACAGCTGTATTAAGTGGGATCTCACACTGGTCTGTAATGGTTTATTTCTTTAAAAAAAATCTAAAGTAAATATGACAAAATACTGATGTTTGTTCATTTTGGACAGTGATAGGTAAATGTTTAAAATTTTGTATTTTTTCATTGAAAAGTTTACATAAAATACAAATTGCCGGAATTTCCACTAAATTTGTAAGGGCTAATGTTAAAAAACAAAGAAATTCCAAAAGACTCACATGTAAGGCTCTTTGTATTTTATTTTGTGCTCTTAAGGACTCAAAGACGGAGATGAAAGTCTCCATAAAGTGGCTCCATAGAGTCCCAAGCACCTGTCAATGGAATTGTTTAAATAATGGTGCCATGCAGTGGTAGAACCAAATAATTGGTTCCCATTCCTTATACGTGAATGGAAGAGTGCCCTAATAGCCTGGAAAATGTCAGCATGCTACAGCAACATGATTTACAAGATTTTTTTGAAATGCTAATGGATTTTGGCCTCGCTGAGAAGGTTAAACAAGTAAACACAGGCATTTGGGGATAATTCGCTAATACACTAAGTCAGTCATTGTGGCTTGGGCTGTTTACAGAGGCAGTGTTAATGAAAAAGTAAAGAACAGTGAGAAAATGAAATCATCAGTACGAAAATCTCCTAAGAGCATCCACGTTCCAAGCAGGCACTCAGAAATATCAGCAATGGTGGAGATAACAAGATCCATGAGAGTTAATTTAATTACTTCTACTAAATTGAATATTTTCTGTGGACTGTCTCCAGATTTCGGATCGTGGTTCCTGAGAGTATGGAGGAACCAGCAGATGGGGGGCCCTGGCCTGGCTGTGCCCATCTGTTTGGATGCGCTCGGCCTCAGCAGACAGTGGGCTGAGAGGGCAGAGGTTAGACAGAGGTACTAAGGGTACAGGATACGCAGAACAGTGAAATATGAACTGGTGACCATGACAGCAGGGTCACTGAGAGTACAAATCTTGCCCCTCCCTCAAGCACTAATGATGCTTGGTGTGATACACAGGACCAGGAATGAGGGTAGAGTGAACAGCAGCCCCAGGGTCCCTGGAGACCTCAGTAAGAGCTGATTCTGTAGATGGTGGGGACAGAGAGAGCAGTGGGGATGTGGGAGCAATGAGAACAACGGTCCTTTCAGGAAATATGCTTCTGGCAGGGAAATATGGGTCCTCAGCTGTGGAGAGACTCAGGCATTGGAAAGGGTGTTCTACAGATGAGATACACTTGAGCACCTTTCAATGTGGGTGGGCAAAAATGCTAGTGAAGGACACAAGGAGACAAGGTGGTGGTGGAGGCAGTAATCCTGAGAAGTGGGCAAGACCAGAGTGGGGGGGTGCGGCACAACCTCCCTTGGGGAGGGGTGTCAGGAGGAAAGGATGAGAGCGAACATGGACCAGTTCTTATATGGGCGGTAGAATACTCAAGCAGTTTCTTGTTCCAAGTCTTCTATGTCCAGAAAGTGGAAAGTGCAAGGACTGAGAGGCAAGGGTGGGTGTGGGGAGGGCAGCTGGAAGGAGTCTCCAGAGTGAGGGAGACCAGGCAGTACCAGAGGTCCGAGACCCAGTGGAAGTTGGAGCCTGTGACAACAGGTGTGCAGGTGAGGGGTCCACACGTCCTGCTCATGGGGCATCCAGCACCTAGGACACATCTGGCCCACACTGGCCACTCTGTAGATATCCCCCCCCAGAACCACATTCCAGGGGATACAGGGCTCCTGGCATAGCTTTGGGGGTGAACTCTGGGTGCAGTGCAGCTGGCCTGGACACGGTCCTTGTCAGAGCAGAGGAAGTCTCCATCACATTCGACAGTCTGCTCACAGGCATGTGAGATCAATGCCAGACTCCAGTACCTGAGCTTCGTTTCATGGACAGAAGGGAGCCTTGGTGGCTCTGTGAATAGAACCATGCTGTGACCAATATGCTGTGTGCATGGGACCCATCTGGTGACATGCACATTGGGCTAGAAGGGAACACCACCAAGAAAGAACCCACATCAAGGAGCAGTAAGCTGCATTTTTAAGAAGAACCAAACCTCATATGAAGCTTACTTAAAGAGTCATGTTTTGGGATACCTGGGTGGCTCAGTGGGTTAAGCCTCTGCCTTTGGCTCAAGTCATGATCCCAGGGTCCTGGGTTCTAGCCCCACATTGGGCTCTCTGCTCGGCAGGGAGCCTGCTTCCCCCCACCTCTCTGCCTGCTGCTCTACCTACTTGTGATCTCTGCCTGTCAAATGAATAAATAAAATCTAAAAAAAAAAAAAAAGAGTCATGTTTTCCATTTAAGTGTAATGATAGCCAGTCATCACCTAATGAAAAATCATGAGTTAAAGCCAGCCTCCTTCTAGACCAAGTAGTTCTCAAAGTGTGGTCCTGGGACTCACAGCATCAGTAATACATGGAGACTTGGTCTCTGAGAATGCAGATTCTCAGCCCCACTTCAGCCCAACTGACTCAGAAACTCTGTGGTAGAGCATAGCAGTCTCAGTCCTCACATGCCTTCCAGGTGGTTCTAAACTTTGCGAGCCACTGTTCTGGAGACAGGTGGGTAGGGACATGTCATTGGCTTGGGTGAGGCTGACCTCAGAAGGAATCCAGCTCACAATGGCCTATCTTCACAGCCGCAACTCCACCCTTTGGCAACAGGAAAATAACTACTTCCATCATTAAGACTATTTTGACGCTAACATAATATATTCAAAGCCCCCAGAACATATCTAACTACTACGATTTCATGACAGAAATAAAATTCGGTAACCAAAATCACCCCAAATAGTACACAATCTCAAACACATAAAAAAATGGTTCATGAATCAAGTAAAGGAGGCTTGTCCCACAGTTTTAAAAAATTACTGATATAAAATGATATAAACTGGACGATGCAAAATATAATAAGGTCTCTGACACATGCAAACATTAAATATTAGATATTAGATATTAGATATTAGATATTAGATATTAAACATTAGATATTAAAGCTAGGTCTGACTCAACCTTAATTCCTGCTAAGTGAAGCAATCCCATTTTGATAATTCAGAGCAAGTGAGGCAAGTACAGGTTTAGCTTTGTTTTCTGATCTTGTGTTGGGTGAAGAAAAGTCCTCTTGTCACCTTATGACAGTTTCTGGACTGGCGAAGCCAGAGAGTTGTTCTCCCCAGGCTATTTTCTCTAAACTGCCCCCTCTTTTCTGGAGGTTTTCATGTAAGCAACAAAATAATTGTTTTGGATAAGAAATTATGAATAGTGCTCTTTCACTAGCTATAGGATTTCACAACCCCTAGTAAGTGGGCCTTACTGAGAAGGAATCTAGTGTTTTCTTCCTTTGCTGAAAGCCTAGTCTTATTCACATGCTCTAAGTTTTTGCAATTTGACTTGTTTCTCAGCAATCCTATCAAGTTGAACAATAACAACAACAAAAACTGCGGTTAATTTGAATGATCTACATTCATTTGCTCATCAATTTTAAACGTGGCGGTGACCACAATGTTAACTTGGCTTTATCTCAAACGTGGCGTGACCACAATGTTAACTTGGCTTTATCTCTACTTTAGCACTGACTTCGGCAAGAGAATATCTCAGTTAAGAAATGTAAGGAGCAATAAATGTCTCTCCTTTCAAGGACTTTGTGTAAGGCAGTCCCTGCTTTTCAACAACTGATTTTCTAGGCAGAGATTTTAAATATATGATTGAAATCATGCAATAGATTCATACTGATATCCCAACTTGATACTGTATATACGGATATCCTAACTTGATACTGTAGCATAAGCATTTCCACATTATTACTTTGTAAACACAGTTTTATCATCTCTGTCATAGTGTATCAAATGGGTACACTGTGTTTATCTAACCATATCCCCTCCTATTACACAACCAAGTTGTTCACAGGTTTTCATTTTTTATACCTCTTGTGAATCACTTTTTCTGCCTGTAGAGCACCCGAGGTGCCCCACTGTCCCAGCTTGCTGGGGACTCTGCCAGATCCAGCACTGAAAGTCCTACGTCACAGGGAACCCCCTCAATGCCAGGCCAACTGGGAGAGCTGGTCACCCTAGGAGAGCCCCAGGTGCAAACGGTAGAACAAAGTAGGGGCTGGAATGCAGATCACAGTATTACAAGGGGAAAACCCCAGAGTTTCCACAAGAAAACTGGGGGATCCAAGGCAGCTCTCTGCAAGGAGGCCGGGGGGTTGGGGAGCAAGGGAGTCTAACAGGAAGTTGGGCAAAAGATGGTGGCCGGGATCTACCACACCCAGGTTTGGGAAGAGAGAGGCAAATATCCAGTGAGTAGGGCCCCACTAAGGTTTCAGGACAGCATCTGTGCAGGACCTAATGATCTACAGGTCTCGGGATTGACTCTCTCTGCACCCCTCCTATCTTCTAGGCTCACTTGCCTCCTGACCTAGCCCTGTGGGAGCTCTGACTGCCTGATGCAGGTTCCCTCTCCCAGCTCCTGGCCTCCTGTTCTTGCCCTATACCTCTGGTCTTCAACCTCCAAGCTACACACTCCCTCTGTCTGATAACCTTAAAGCCTGAGCAAGTTAATGCCTGCAGAGGGAAACTGACCACTGGGAGGCAGGAGCCACTAGATAAAGTCTTGCCCTTTTCTCTTTCAGTGCTCTCTGTTCCCCGCTTCTTGGCCTGGTTCTTGGGGACAGGTGGCACATGGCTTACAAGATGTAATGGTGAGGCGGCATACTCCCTTCCCTACTTCACTCTCCTTCCCCCACTTCTGTTCCCTGGCTGTCCTAACACATTAAATAGCGCATACCTTCGTCTCAGACTGTTTTCTGGGCAACTCAGAGGTACCAAGACAGTCCCTCACTGAAGAACCAAAGACAATGAAAGAAGGGAAATTAAAAAGGAAAGTAATGACAGGCCAGAACGTCTTGTTTCTGGAAGGCCTACAGATTTGCCTAGTCACAGGACTTTGAGAACCCAGTTCTCTTGAAGATTTTGAACAGTATCTTCTCCCTTGGTCTTCCTAAATAGGAAGATTATATGATCATGGAAGACAAAAGCAATGCCTGGAATTCTATATCTGAGAACACATAAAAGCATAATAAAAACTGTGGATTAACTAAAAAGCAATGTTGGGACTGCCACTACTAGACTTGATTGAACTGTTACATTTTATATTAGGCTTTTGAGACGGACACCGAGAGACATCTTCCATGTGATGTGTTCAGGAAAGGCCTTCTGTCTGCCCCAGTGGTCTGCATCTGGGGACACAGCATCTCCCGGGGACCAGTGAGTCCCCTCTGTCCTTCACCAGCGCTGTCCCTGATCCCCACAGGTAGTCAGCTCTGGGGGACATGTCAGGCCAGCTGTCACAGCAGACAAAGAGACCTGCCGTTTCAGGACACTTGAGACATATTTAGTCTCCAAGGTGCAAATCTATGCAGAGGTTTACTTTCAGTGATGTTCCATGGTGTCCTGAAATTTAACAGAGAGAAACTGAACAAACTTTAGGAATAGTGAGTGCCCAACACTGTCCCAAGAAAATGTCTTCTATACAAACACATGTGGGCCTGACACTTCACACTCCGAGTTTTAAGACACTTTTAGTTAAATTGGTTGTTTTAATTAAAATGTAGAATTTTAGGTCGGGAACGGATCCTGGGGAAGATTTATCCCGTGTTTCTCTGAACAGAAGAACTCTGGCTCCCTCAGAAAACAAAACAATCTTAACCACCAAAATAAAATTGGTAGAAGTAGAATTACTCTGCTGAAAGAGGTGGGTATGGCAAAGCCAAAGATCAGACAAACACAGTTTGCAACAACCCTAGCGAGATCCCATCTAGATTTCTAAGTTACAGGCCAACCCATCCAACAGGCCAAGGGCCAGGTGGTTTCTAAGGAATCTGTCTTACAAGACCCCCTCAATGTCTTTGGCAGAAAAAAACATTTCCTTTTTTACTCCCTTGTGTCTTTTGCAAGGGGAACCCTCTTACACTGTTGGTGGGAATGCAAGTTGGTGCAGCCACTTTGGAAAACAGTGTGGAGATTCCTCAAAAATTAAAAATAGAGCTACCCTATGACCCAGCAATTAATTGCACAACTGGGTATTTACCCCAAAGATACAGATGTAGTGAAAAGAAGGGCCATATGCACCCCAATGTGCATAGCAGCAATGTCCACGGTAGCCAAACTGTGGAAAGGGCCAATATGCCTTTCAAAAGATGAATGGATAAAGAAGATGTGGTCCATCAGAAAGGATGAATACCCAACTTTTCTATCAACATGGATGGGACTGGAGGAGATTATGCTGAGTGAATTAAGTCAAACAGAGAAAGTCAGTTACCATATGGTTTCACTTACTTATGGAACATAAGGAATAACACAGAGGACACTTGGAGAAGGAAAGGAAAAATGAAGGGGAGGAAATCAGAGGGGGAGATGAACCATGATAGACTGTGGACTCGGAAACAAACTGGGGGTTTTGGAGGGGATAGGGGCAGGAGGATGGGTGAGCCTGGTGGTGGGTATTAAGGAGGGCGCGTATTGCATGGAGCACTGACTATTGCACATAAACAATGAATCATGGAACACTGCATCAAAAACTAATGATGTATTTTATGGTGACTAACATAATACACACACAAAAATAGTCTTAAGGGAAGAAGGTTGAGTTGATTATAAGGTATTTTAGTCACTGGTTATAGAAGACCCCTATCTTATTTTATAGATTGATTCCATTTTATTGCTATTCCTATTTCTGTTCCATCCCCACAAAGCAATCATCCTGCTCTGTTAAGGTGTATCTTTTATTTGTCTTCTTGTAGAATTGATCCTGTTTTATACGCACACACTTTCAATTTTATGTAAATGATATTGTATCCTATACCTCACTCTGTTTCTTACTTTTTATTCTGCTGAATGCATTACAGGCCATCCGTGATGCTATGTGAACATCTAACCCATCATTTCTGACTACTGCATGGGGTATATCCACTGCATTTGACATTCCCTCTCTCCCAGATCACTTCCAACTCTCTGTCACCCAAGTAATGCTGCAGAGAACATATCTGACTCCGGATGGATGGATGGATGGATGGATGGATGGATGGATGGATGGGTTTGAGAATTTCCTTTGGGACTTATGCACTGGAGTGGAATTACAGGATCACAGTACACATATGTGGACACCTGATTGGCATCAGTAGTTCTGGACTATTGTGGAAAGTAGCTGCACACACCCTCTAGTAGTTACCCTGCAACACTTGGCATCGCTGGGCTTTGCAGTTTCCAACAGGCCTAATGCATGTAAAGTGCTATCTTGTTTGCGTTTTTGTTTCTCTGATTATGAATGGATCTGCATTGCTTCTTATGCTTAATGGCCTTCAGGGTCTACTTTCACGAAAACTGTCCATACCCTTTGTCAGTTCTTCTATAAGACTTGTTACCTTTTTCTTGTTGATTTATAGAAGTCCTTTTTATACTCTAGAGACATCAGTGAAACTCTTGTCGGTTCAGACATCAAAAATATCTTTTCCAATTCTCCCTTCCTAGAGCTCCATATATGGGGCAAGTTACTTAATCTTCCTGTTTCTTATTTTCCTTCCCTACAAAGGAATGTGCATGAGGATTAAGTGAGTTGGCTATTTACTATGTTTTAATGTTTTTGGTAATTAAGTAAGGAAAAAATTCTAAGCAGGAAGGTGCATTAATAACTATAAGGTTATATGTAGTATATTACAGTATGGTTTTGTATCCCTATTGGGAATTACGCTACTTTCATGGATTAGATTTTAGTGTCTATTCAATGTCAAGAGACTGGATTGCTTAATATATAAAGCAATTTAGTCCAAATTCACCTCAACCCCAACCTGAATCCCAGTATTTATGATTACTACCCCCCACCATGGTCGTATGCTCTTTTCCTAGTCTGCAGGAGGTTGGGGAATACTCTTTTGGTCTTTTATCTCTGAGGCCACTTTCTCATGACAGGACAAGCAAACTGTGATATGAGATAGCGACTGAAAACTGCCCAAAAATATGAGGCAAATTTTTCTTTTTTTTTTTTTTAGATTTTATTTATTTATTTGATGGAGAGAGAGAGAACACAGCAGGGGGAGCAGCAGAGGAAGAAGGAGAAGCAGGCTCTCCACTGAGCAAAGAGCCCGACACTGGCTTGATCCCAGGACCCTGGGATCATGACCTGAGCTGAAGGCAGATGCCCAACCGACTTAGCCACCCAGGCACTCCGAGGCAAATTTGTCTTACTGACCTGCCGGGAAAGTAAGCATGACCCACACTGGTACATTCCAACACAACCCTCTTAGGGAACCTTTACTGTCCATATTTAGTGAAGGATTTCTGGTGCTTACAAAAGGCAGCATGTGATGGAGAGGGCTTCATGTTATGATGCTTTAGTTCTTCTCAAAACCCCTCACTCAAAATGGGGCCAGGGGAGGTGGCAGTCAGTAGAGTTGTGTGCATGGCTCTGAGTGACCATGCACAGTGACCTTCCTCTCCCCCCAGAGCTATATGGGACCTAGGGAACTGGCCGCTGTGGACAGGTGCCAGGCTGCCATCCCACACAGCCAGAGAACCAGAGAAGAAGCACTTTCTAGCCTGGGGCCGGAGGGCTGCAGTGGGTAACTCTGACCATCTGCCTACGCTCACCAGAGACTCTCCCTGGGCAGCAACCTGTCCTGTGGGAACACAGAACACACCAGTTCCAACAACACAGCTCAAGCCGTCACTTGCCTCCAACAACGCCTCCTACCCACAAACAGCAACAAATAAAACAGTCATAACTTCAATCGGGAAAGGTCTTTTACATAAAATGCACGTTAAACCAGCCTTGGATACTGCCAGGTTTTCTGCCCGTGCCCTGTTTTAGGGAAGTTCAAGACCCCAGCCCAGCAGTTCTCTGCTCTGTCTGCAGCAGCCCGTGGAGACTGAGTCACTCTGGGTCCCGCAACCCCAGCCCAGACCAGGCACACTCAGGACTTGGGGGCCACGTTTAGCGACAAAGAGTAAGAAGGAGGGGATGACGTGGGCTCAGGGCCTTCCCTAAGCATACCTAGACGGGGGTGGAGATTGTCAATTCCAGGTCAAGACTGGAACAAGGAGCCCTGGGAAGTTTTGCCAAAGCTGGTAGCTCTGACCTTGTACTCTGGATCTTTCCTTGGTCTTTATTACTAAGTCCCAGCTATAGCAGCTCCAGACAGTGGATCCCTGCCATGTCTCTCAGTGCTGGAATCTTGGTGGCCTGACTAACAAAAGCTTCCCTCGGACCTACACGTTTGTCATCCCCTCTAATTCCCAGACCCAAGCTGTGTCTCAGCGTCAATTTCCTAAGTATCTGTCATCAACAACTGGTCACTCAGTGCTTGGGAGGGAGGGGCTGACAAGGGGACAAGCGTTCTGCCCGCATGAAGTGTATAAGCCTCCCATCAATGGCACACAACAGCTAGTATTCCCTTTTGTAAGAATCCGAGCTACAACATCTCTAAGAGCAACCTGCCCATCTTCACACAACCAGCAAGGTGATGTTCTCACCCACTCATATGCCTTAGAGATAGGCCTCACTAAGCCCATTCAGATCTGAAATATGATCATTTCTTCACAGAATTTTGCAACCATAAATGGTCATTATCTAAGCATCTATATAGCAGTAAATAAGAAGGCAATCCCATGTGCTTTGATAACACATTTCAGTTGGTTTCGTTTAAAATCAAAATTCTTCTGTGCATGCCTTATACACATCCATACCAGATAGGGGTCACAGAAATCCTATTAGGATGCTGCGTGGCCAAGAAAAGGAGGCCCCAGATCAATCACCTCATTACAAAGTTACTAGGACAAAAAGAACTTCTGTGGGGTAGGATCTTGGAACAAGTTCCTTTACACTACAGGAACTCCAAAATTTCTTTCTTTCTTTGACTTTTTAAAAGTTGAGGCCACATTAATTTTAGTTTCAACATAATTTTCTCTTCTACCCTGGATAGTTAATATTTTTAATTATCCCTATGACTTCCATACAAGCATTTGTTTTGAAAACACTCATTTGAAAACAATGAAAGGGAACTAATTTCTCAATAGATGTCTGCAAAACATTGATTCTAGAAAATCATCCCTAGTAAATGCACACACTGTTTGCTCCCACACCTTTTCAATTCTCCTAAATGTACTACAATCCATCTTCGGAAGAGGAGGTCCTGGCACCCATCCCTTCTGTTTGTGTCTCCGAGGCTTTGGCTTATGGCGTCCCTCCCTGGGGGCTGGAGACACACACGCTGTCTTTCATCTTGTGCCGTGGGCCGCACAACGCGTCCAGTTGGCAGGAGCCCCATGAAATCAGAGCCACCCTGTGCGTACGTGGGACCTAAGCAACAACTGAGAAAGGCGTCTGAGACATGAGACACTGTCAAGCGGAGAGGATGAGGAGAACACGTAAGACAGGAGCTGTGCTCCTGTGGAAGCCTCCATCCCGCTCCTGGGAGGGGGTCTGGGTGGCTTTAGGGACGCACTGTCCAGGTACCCAAGCACATCATGGATGTCTTGTCTTCTCTCGGGAGGGGTGCACTACCCCTCAGCCTCCTTAGCTCATGAGGAGGTGGCCTATGATTCCAGAATCGCGACAACACCCCCAGCAAAAACTTTCAAAGCCTTCAGATTTTGTTAAGACCCAACAGCCTCATGGGTCCTATTGCCTAAGAATCAGGGCTAGTAATCTCTTTCCCATCCTTACCTGCCAAGGCCTTAGCTTCCTCTAACTTCTATAGAGACCTTACTCGGGCCTCTCAAGCCGGGCATTACTGGACTGATGGCATTTCATAGAAAACCACCATTTTTCCAAAACCTGCCTCTATGTTATGCAAGCAGTCATAAAATACACTTTCATTCCGTAGAAAATAACACAGCATCCCATACTATGAGATGCTCATTTAAATCTTAGAGGTGAAACTCTTATTTCTGCATTATGAAGTCAAGAAAAATTAACAATTCTATCTCAAAACAGAACTGCGAAAATGGCTGACAGCACCCCAACAAGAGAAAACTCCCTGATCCTTTGGGTGAAGAGAGCAAGAGTGCTGGTTTTCTGTCATCTGTATCCGGGAGGGAGTGTGCATCAAACACTCATGTTCTTTGAAACCTCCGAAGCTGGTCTCATAACTATTTCTAGAAAACACAGACTCCCACTCTTATTTAAGCTTTTATTACAAATAAGAACAAGATAAGTAAACAAAACCCAGAAAAGAAATGTTATATTCCCCCTAAACCTTGTCAGAATTTCTTTAAAATACTTAAATGTTTTAACATTTCGAGCTTTCAGTGTTAAGTTTAATGGTTGAGTGTTAATGATCAGATAATTGAGGCCAAAGGCTGTGAGTCTGGACAGGTTGGTGAAACTCCGGTTCATTTTTCCATATTACTGTCCCCACTTCTGGCCCCAGGGATAGTTGTTAAAATGGAAAGCCAGAGACCCACCTGTCAGTTGGTTATCTCCTCTGCTCCTGCCTTACAGCAATCCTACAGGGTGTCACTTGCCTCCTGAGACAGGATCTGACAGCATCCTAATCACCTTCGTTTCTGAAGTCCAACCTACCTCCCTTGGGCATTTTCATTGTGTGGGTGGCCCATGGCATGCCCCCCTCAGATTCCCCATGAGGCCCCAGGGGCTAAAGTCAAGGCGAAAGAAGGCAGGATGGGCATCTGGTCCAGAGGGAAGGGACACACATCCACCGCAGCCCTTCTGCTCCTGCAGACATCACTCACACCACACTTCCTGTGCCCACCAGGAAGAAAGGTGCCCTGGGGGGGAAATCCATCCTGATTTCCAGAAACTAACACCTCTAGGCTTTAAGTTAGCTTCATTCCAAGACATGTTCCCACTCTTGTGTGAATATGACAATGGTGAGCTCAGGGTCAGGAATTAAATACATCAGGGACCCGAAAGTGAATTTGGTTGTAGAATGACCAGGACAGAGGAACCTTGGAAATCTGTTGACAGTTGACTGCTTTCCTCTGGAAAGGGAGCAGAGGTCCTGCTGATGTTGCCCACTGTCCCTAGTCACTCACAGTAAACCGAGATGGGGCTCTGAGTCTTGGACCATCTTAATTGAGTAATCAGAGGCCTCAGTCCAAGCTTTTAAAAATATCCAACAATAATCATTATGCTTATTCCCTGACATTCATTTTTAATTTCCCCTAAACACAGTTTTTGAAGTTATATTACTGAATCAATCTTATACTTCGAATGATGTGCTTCACAGGACCCCCACTACCTGCAGAATTTCATACAAGAATTTGTGAAAATCATGTCTCTCATTCGCCTTACTAGCCCTTAAACTGCATCCCACAATGCTCTTCTTGATTACCACACAAGTGCCAGCCCCAAAATTGCTTTGTTTTATTCCAAACACAGAACAGTCCTTGAAAACCCATGTTATGATCTCTCAGCCAGACACCATGGCACTGACCACATCTGTCGTTCCAAAAAGCTCCATCAGGAACCTTAAGGAACTTTGCCTTTTCCTCCTAGAGGAGAAATAAATTTCCTTCCTTGGCTATGGGTCAACAAAGGAAAAAAGGAGGGAGAGTGTTAGAAAGGTTTTACTTTGTTCTGAGAGGTAAGCAGTGTCTGCCCGCCTCTTCCCCCCTGCCCCCGCGCCAGCTTTGGAGGGCTTAGCACCTGGTCTCTGAGCTGTTGAGAGCCAGGCCCCTGTATGCCCCTTGCTGACCTGGGCCCTGTGCCTGTGCCCAGAGGCTTCTGGAGTGTGGCTAGGTTGAAGACACAGATGTGCCAAAAAGTGCCAGGACAGCTGAACACATAGCCTTTTCTGCACAGTGAACGTCAGCACATAACAATTAGGGCCCCAAAGAGCCAACAGTTCTAGTCCCTGGTTCCTTCCGTGTTCCAGGCTACATCCCCCAAATTAGGATTCTGGGGACAAGAGACAGGGGCAGGGGTACGGTCTGCTGCCCCTCTATTCTGGGTGGGGGTTGGGGGGAAGAGGGCAGTTTCTACAGGGTTGTGGCCCCTGAGGTTTTGCCAGAAATCACGGGTGTGAGGGGAAGCCCATATGTACAATGTTATTCATGAAACAAAAAACATTTCGGAATAAAACTAGTGAAATTTGTGTAAGATCCTCACTGAAAAAAACAAAACACTGCTGAGAGAAACTGAATTACGCCTAGGAAAATGCAGCAATATATCGATTCAAATGATATCAAATATATCACATTCAATATATCAAAGTTGTTAAAATGTCCATTTTCTCTAAATTAAAACATAAAAGTACTGTGAAAGAGAAAGAACACGCAGCAGCCCTGTTGCGGGGAAGAGGTTATTTTAATCTATGAAGGTCAATTTCAGGGTGGGCTCAACCAACGTTATAAAAGGGGTCAAATTTGTCACTTAACCCTTTTCACACGGACTCACTAAATGACCCACAAAAAATTGTCACACACCATGTCATTTCATCACAAATACTTACTGAACATGGTCTCCGTCCTCAAGAAACCTGCAGTCTGACAAGGGAGGTGGTAATGAACACAACCAGCAGGTGTCTGGGGGAGGGGTGCAGGGGGGGCGGGTAGAAATTATGAAGGTACTTCTGGAACACGTAACTCCTAGCTGCATAATGGAATGGCCATGGGGCGCCTGGGCGGCTCAGTCGGTTAAGTGTCTGACTCTTGGTTTCGACTCAGGTCATGATCTCAGGGCTGTGAGATCGAGTCCTGCATCAGGCTCTGCACTCAATGCAGAGTCTGTTCAAGGTTCTTTCCCCTCCCCTTCTCACCCCCTCCACTCCTCCCCCTGCTTGCACTCTCTCTCTAAAAATATATTTTTAAAAAGCTTGAAAAAAAATGGAATGGCCACATGGAGAAAGAAGAAAGGTATTTTGAGAAAAGGAAACAGCATGTTCCAAAGCCTGGGGAGAGCAGCTGGACATGTCCCGGAGGGGCTGGAGCACTGGGCACTGAAGAGGCCAGGGGCCTGTGGGGCCACAGACGCCCATGGGCCAGGACAAGGTGGCCTCGTGACCAGACCAAGGGGAGGATTGTCTTGAAGGAACAAGCTTCCATACCATTTAATCAGGTACATGCAGCCTACAGGAAATACACTCAAATGTTGTATTAGTCAGAGTAGGCTCACTCTAAGAGTTGTAACTAACAACCCCAAATCTCAGTGGTTTAATACCAGAAAGTTTACTTCTCATTAATTTCCCATTCCCATGCAGAGGCGCTGGAGGGGAGGAGGACAGGGACTCCCCTTCCCACAGGCTTTCAGAAATGGATCTCCTTCTATCTAAGGACTCCACCACATTTTAGGGCTTCAGCATTCTCTGCTGGCAGGTGAGGGAAGCAAGGTAGAGAGTGGAATTGCCAGAAGGAAGGCTGTCTGGCTGTAGGCCTGACAGCACTCCATATTACTTCTCCCATCTTCACTGACCAGGACTCTGTCTCATGACCCACCAGCTGCAAGGGAAGCTGGGAAATACGACCTGGCTCTGGGTCAGGAAGGAAAAATGCAGGGTATTCTCTGCCCCAAGAGCAAATTAGTATCCAAGAGAGGCGTTTTGTTTTGTTTAAATATTTAAGGCAAGTTAATTTTGCTAGATTTGAGTTCAGCAAACTACAGCCCCAGGGTCAGATCTGACACACCACTTCCTCTCTCCCCGTTACCCCTACCCAGCTCAAGAGTCTGTACGTGTTAATAGAAACCAGTACTTCTGCACATGACTTCTGGCCAGGCACAATGACAGGCACTCTGATGCAGATGTCAGACCAAGCACCGTGGTAGGTGTTATTACTTCTGTTCTAGAGCTGAGGACACCAAGGCTGAGGCAGGTTCTGTGACTTGCCCTTGAAGTTGAAATACACAGGAGCTGACATTTAGGCCCAGATCTACTGAATCCCAAAGACACATCAAAACATATAGACAGGGACGGCTGGGTGGCTCAGTTGGTTAAGCTGCTGCCTTCAGCTCAGGTCATGATCCCAGCGTCCTGGGATCGAATCCCACATCAGGCTCCTTGTTCTGTGGGGAGCCTGCTCCTCCCTCTGCCTCTGCCTGCCACTCTGTCTGCCTGTGCTCGCTCTCTCTCTCTCTCTGACAAATAAATAAATAAATAAAATCTTTAAAAAAAAAACATATAGACATATATCAATGTCTTGTCTGTTAGATATCTCACTTGGTTGTGCCCCTGCCTCTGTGAAAAGCTCCACTCTACAGTTTGCCAAAACTCGCTGGGAGTGTGGTTCAGCTGTGGGCACCCTACTCTCATCAATTACAGGACTTTATGGTCAGCCGCATCTGACCAGCCCATCTCTGATAGCTTCAAGCTTTCTGTAGGTGAACAGCAGCATTTCATCAGATACAATCTGGGGCTCCTGCCTTCAGGTAAAGAGACGATGCTTCTGTCCCAAAGTCTACAGAGTGAGTTCAGGGGAACCGGCACTTGCTTCAGTCACACATAAAGCAGTTCCACTCACGACATTCTCATCACGCTCCTCATAAAGAAACACCCAGTGCATCTCCACGAGTTCCCATGGACCACCTGCATGGGCTTTATATGCCTGTGAAAAATGAAGATGTCCCAACCCCACCTCAATCTTTTTATTCCAACTCTCTGTGGGTGGGTGCCAGGAATACACACCAACCAGTGCTCCAGAAGGCATTTAATAAATGGCTACAGGGAAAATGATAATGAAGACAAGAGAGGGAGAGAATGAAACATCCTGTTCCTCATATACTCCTCTCCCATTCCTCCTTGTCCTCTGAGGTTGAGGTCAAGGTCAGTGCCCATTCTGCCTTGATTTATATTCACTCAGAAGGTATCCATTCACTACACCTATCACCTCACCTCACTGGTGATGAAAAATAAGGTTCAGCATAAAATATAATTTGTGTTGAATTACTGGTGTTTCAGGAAGTGGGGGAAGACCACACACCTCTGATAAAAATAAACAAACAACAGTGACAGATTCAGCTGTTGTAAATTCACCCAGGAAGTCTGGAAGGGAGAAAATGATTCTAGATCAGTACTGTCCCCCAGCTCCTTTCCCCCAAAGGAAAATCCTCTCAGGTTTCCCAAAGAGATCAACCACCTGAGAGCTTACAATCAACAAACACCAATCACAAAACATATGACAAACAGCAAATGAAAGATTTAGAACCCCAAGGGTTTCAAAGTAGTATAAGTACCAGATACAAAATTTAGAGTAATCATATATAAAACACTTAAAGAAATTGAAAAATGGGCAAGAAATAAGAGACTACCAATAAATGGCCAGGCATATTTGATAGATAACAAATATAACTTCAACAAATGAGAAAGATAATTGTTGAACTACAAAGTTGAGTGGATGGATTAAATAGCAGAGCTGATACTGCTGAATATGAAGGCAGTATTCTAGAAGGTCTGAAAAAACATCTCAATGATACATATAGATAAGGAAGTGGAAAATATGAGGGAGACATTAAAAGTCATGAAGGATAGCAAAAGAAGGTCCAACTTATGTCTAATTAAGGAAAGAAGAGAACAGGAAAAGGGAACACAGAAGAGACACTGGCTGAGAATTTCCCAAAATTCAGTTAAAGGTAATACAACAATTGGTTCATTCAATGACTATTTTTTGGATGTCTATTATGTGCCAGATGCCTTTTAGGGCAATATGCACCAATCTGGGCAAATAAAAGAAATATCCACTTAAATACAACCTCAGCAAAAAGGACAGTGAGACTGACAGCAGATTTTTCCAAAGCAAAATGAAAGCTGTAATACAGAACTAACATCTTCACAGGGCTGAGGGAAAACAGTTGGCAACATGGAATTATTTTCCTAGCAAAATCAGTCTTTCAAGAATAATGGTGAATAATAGCCAGCTTGGTCAGTGGAACATGTGACTCTTGATCTCCGGGTTGTGTGTTTGAGTCCCATGTTGGGGTAGAGATTACCTAAAAATAAAAATTTTTTTTTTTTAAGAATGAGGAAACAAAGACATTTCCATATAAAAAACAATTGAGAACATGGACCACCTAGAGATATGCACTAAAGAAAAATTTTAAAGATTTATATCAAAAGGAAGGGGGAATGGAGATATTGTATAAAATGATGAGCAGTGTAAACCCAAGCATGTGTGATCTACACAGAGCCCATAAATTAAGACTTAAAAGAAAGACCTAGGATATTGGCCTCAAATGCCTGTGATACACGAGGTGAAAGACTGAGTGAAAGTGTTGAAACTTCCTAAATTGTTGAGAAGATTGCAGTATTAAATTTAGGTGCTGTTAAGTAAGCATAGTAAAATGTCAAGGATAACCACTAAAAGAGCTGAAATAAAGGATCTAAATTCCAAATAAATAAAGGAACAAGATAGAATAAGAAAAACAAATTGAAAAATCATTTTTTAAAAGATTTTATTTATTTGACAGAGAGAGATCACAAGTAGGCAGAGAGCCAAGCAGAGAGAGAGAGAGGAGGAAGCAGGCTCCCTGCCCAGCAGAGAGCCCGATGCGGGACTCGATCCCAGGACCCTGAGACCATGACCCAAGCCAAAGGCAGAGGCTCAACCCACTGAGCCACCCAAGCAGCCCCTGAAAAATCATTTTTTAAAGGGAGGAAAAAAAGCATAGAAATAATATGTATAATAGAATAATATGATATGAGAAAAATATGAGAAATAAAATATGAAAAATATACAAAAATAATATATAAAATTCTATATATTATATAATATGAAAAATATGAGAAAAATAATAGAACAAGCTCAAATATATCAATGAATAAAATAAATGTAAAGAGACTATGTGTATCAGTTAAAAACAAAATCAAGCAGCAATGTCTACAATAGCCAAACTATGGAAAGAACGTAGATGTCCATCTACAGACGAATGGATAAAGAAGATGTGGTATATATACACAATGGAATACTATGCAGCCATCAAAAGAAATGAAATCTTGCCATTTGCGACGACGTGGATGGAACTAGAGGGTATCATGCTTAGCGAAATAAGTCAATCGGAGAAAGACAACTATCATATGATCTCCCTGATATGAGGGAGAGGAGATGCAACATGGGGGGTCGAGGGGGTAGGAGAAGAGTAAATGAAACAAGATGGGATTGGGAGGGAGACAAACCATAAGTGACTCTTAATCTCACAAAACAAACTGAGGGTTGATGGGGGGAGGGGGTTGGGAGAGGGGGTGGGGTTATGGATATTGGGGAGGGTATGTGCTATGGTGAGTGTTGTGAAGTGTGTAAACCTGGCGATTCGCAGACCTGTACCCCTGGGGATAAAAATATATGTTTATAAAGCTGTAAAAAAAAAAAAAAAAAAAGAAAGAAAGGATGAATCCCCAAGTTTTGTAGCAACATGGACGGGACTGGAAGAGATTATGCTGAGTGAAATAAGTCAAGCAGAGAGAGTCAATTATCATATGGTTTCACTTATTTGTGGAGCATAACAAATAGCATGGAGGACAAGGGGAGATGGAGAGGAGAAGGGAGTTGAGGGAAATTGGAAGGGGAGGTGAACCATGAGAGACTATGGACTCTGAAAAACGATCTGAGAATTTTGAAGGGGTGGGGGGTGAGAGGTTGGGGGCACCAGGTGGTGGGTATTGTAGAGGGCACGGATTGCATGGAGCACTGGGTGTGGTGCAAAAATAATGAATACTGTTATGCTGAAAAAAATAAAAAAATTTATAAAAAAAAAAAAAAACAAAATCAAGCTATATGCATTTTATAAGAGATACATCTAAACTCTTAGAACATGGGAAGTTTGAAAGGAAGGGGAAACAAAAGATACAACAGGCAAATATTAACTAAAAGGAAGCTGGAGTGGCTACATTAGTATGAGACAAAATAGACAGCAAGACAATATACTTCACAGATTTTAGACAGGGTCTCCAAACACTGATAAAAGGTTCAATTCACTATGTAGGTTACAAGCAAAATCTAAATTTATAGATACACACACCCAATAAAACTGTATGTTTTATTAAAACTATATGTTTAAAAGTATGTAACTTTTTAAGCCTGCTGGAGATAGGGGGAGGGACTGACAAATGCATAACATAATGGCTAATTCCAATACTTGTTAATCTCAACAGACCAAGCTAATGGAAAGTTAATTAAAATCTAGAATGTTTTAATAGCACAAGAAACAAGCTTCAGATACGGGCGGTCTGTAAGCCCTGCCCCCAATAGCTAAGGACTGCACATCCTTCTAGAGCACCACAGAACATTTATGAAAACTGACCTCTTAAAGGCCAAGAAGCAAACTTCAATGGAGTCCAAAGAGGCAGCATCACAGACCACGTTCTCTGACACACCAATGCCAAACTGCAAGGCAACAACTAAAAACGCTTAAAAAAAAAAAGTCCTGGGCCAAAGATGAAAAAATAACGGAAATTACAAATACCGAGAATAGAATAATGATTGAAACCTGCATTTCAAAACTTGTCGGCTATGGTCAAAAAAGTACACAGAAGGAGATCTATAGCTTTAAATATTTATGCTACAAAAGAAGAAAGGCTGAAAATAACTGAGATATGCATCAAACTTCCATTGAAAGAAGCATACCAGAAGTCAATGCGGGAAACAAGAGCAAATAATAAAGAGGAGAAATTAATGAGATAAAAAGGAACAGTGACCTATGTGGGTCTCAGAAGTAATGATGAAGCAGATGTCCTCCTGGTGAGGTTGATTGAGCAAGAAACGAGGGAGTCCCCAATAATAACCAGCAATAAAACCGGTGCTGAAGCAAGATCTTTCTCAAGTGCCCGGAGCACAGCAGAGAATGAGCCCAGACTAAAACATGGGCCTGGAGAGACTTTCCACGCTTGACATTCGGGGAAGAGAGGATGCTGGCACCTCTGATGTCCGTGGGTTAACTGACTGGGTTGGCCCTCTGCCGTGGGATAGACGAGTTAGAGCAAAGCAGAGACACGTGAAGCCCTACAAAGCCAAGCTGCCCCCACTCTCTCCAGTGTGGCAGCCTCTTCCCTCATATGGGCGTTCCTTTTACTGCGGGGGGGAAAATGACCTGGAAAGGAAAAATGAGACTGATTCAGACTATTTTTAAAAGGTGCTCTGAACCCAGGTTCACTGAGGCACTAGGGAGAAGCTCTTTTTCTTTCCTTCCTTCTTTTTTTCCTTTTTAAAAAATTTCCATTTATGGCATACAAGCAAACATTTAAAGTCCTAACATCCATTTCAAAGACTCACTTCTAGGCAAGGAACTGAAGTGTGCATGTGGAGGAGGCTCAGACTTTCCTGCGTTCTGTCACGCTCTACGCTGGCCAGCGTCTGACAAGCACTCAAGGCTGAGACGCAAACATTAGAAAGTCCGCTCTGAGGAAGTGACCTATCAGTGAAAAATCTACTGCCTCATCTTGAGCAAGAGAAGAAAGTGAGGGGCTGGACTGAAACAGCCCTGCACTAGGCATTGACTTTGACTTCATTCCTTGGAGCTGTTTCGCTTTGTAAGATGGAGAAACAGTGGGGCGCCTGGGTGGCTCAGTGGTTTAAGCCGCTGCCTCCGGCTCAGGTCATGATCTCAGGGTCCTGGGATCGAGTCCCGCATTGGGCTCTCTGCTCGGCAGGGAGCCTGCTTCCCTCCCTCTCTCTGCCTGCCTCTCTGTCTATTGTGATCTCTCTCTGTCAAATAAATAAATAAAATCTTTAAAAAAAAAAAAAGATGGAGAAACAGTGGGTGAGTTTCAGGTGCCCATTCTGTAATGTTCATGTTGAGAGGAGCGAGACATTCCTGGCTGGTCTGGATGATTATGGCTGACTGTGCTCCTCCTGCTACGAAATGAAATACAATGGCAGATTGGCCAGAAGAATGAAGTAAATATGAAGGTTCCAAATGATTTCCTGCAGCTTCTAAAGTGCGAGTGCTTATTTTGCGTGGACTCGTCCCCAAGACTTTGAGCACTACCTAGAGGAACAGAGAATGATTCACCCTCATGACCCTTGGATCTCAACCCATCTGGGCCACTTAGAAGGTCTGGGACTCTGGCAGGTCCTTCCACATCTCCTGACTCAGGTACCTCTTCTACAAAGCTAAGACAATGATATCTCCCCCCACTGGTGCAAGGACGAAGTGGAATAGCCATATGGGGACATTCTGGAACCTGGTCTGCCCTTCCATCTTCAAAACTCTCACAATTCACCCCCTTTCCATGATTAATATCTTAATCTTTAAGTCTGTAGAAACACATTGGGTACAGTGTGAACCAAAGACAGAAGTAAAGTTCCTTTAATCCCGACGGAATATGAAAAAACAAAAACTAAATGGACCATCTTCAAAACCAAAGCCAGTGAAGCGAGAGCCAGGCAGAACTCTGAGAGAGAATGAGTTGCTCTGAATGGTTGTATTTCCTGAATGGATGGCGGGGGAGGGGGTTCTCCTAAGAATCAAAGCATTAAAAACAAACAAACCAGAAAAAGTGACCAATTTGGGATTTAAAAAAAAAATCTCTCCAGCATACTTCAAAGACGTGTTGGTGGCCTTCAGCAGTGCATGCTGAGTATCATTCTACTTCTCCTTGAAAATTTTTATTCTTGTTCTGGGCACCCTGAGCAGCCATCCAGCTATAACACCGGTGGCATCTGTAAGACTATAAAGGGCTTAGTCCAGCCTCTGATTTTACAGATGAGAAAGCTAAGCCCAGAGAGGTTAAGTGACTCAACCAAGCCACACAGCTAGCTGCAGAGAGTACCACACCAGTTCTCCTGACCTTCCACTTTCCGCATTGCCTTTTGGGAGCCACTGATCTTCATAAGACCACCTGTCCCTCCTTGAAATAACCCCAGGTCACCTGAAACAACTCCAGAACCCCAGAATATTTCACAAGTTCCAGAATATTCCAGGCACTAACTCACAGATTTCTATGTCTCCCTTCTCTGATGTCCAGGGATCACACTGGCTCACAGAAACCCCACTTGAGCGCATATGCGTTTCGCTTTGAGGGCTCATTTTATTCTCTGAGGTTTAAATGTCTTCAAAAATCCGGTGTCCTCTCTCCAAGACTTATCTTCTAATTTGCCTGGGAAGTAAGCACTAAGCAGCCAGGCTAAATGGGATACCAGCAGCCATCGGACAGCTCGGAGGAAGTACTAGGGATAATGCCCGGTCCCACTGTAGTCCACATCCTGTCCATTTCATCTATGAAATCCCTAACCGCAACCCCACATAGTTTATGAAGCAGTAGCCATCATTACCCACAGATCAAGTAGAAATTAAAGTACCCCGAATACACAGACACATTGCCTGGCTGGGTGGCCACAGGTTTTATCTCGACACCACTTAGCATAGGGCCGTACACACATGGCACTATAGAACATGCATGACCTCAAAGATCTAGAATCCCAACACCAGAGAGATGAGGTCACCATGAACAGTGATGAAAGAGGCATCGCTAACTTCATATCTAGAGTTTTCCCCCTTATTCAAGGAAGTGCTTAAAAAACGTTTATGACAATAACTGAAGATAAAAATGTTTCTTTCCTAATTTGCCAGAGCACATTCAATCATTTTTTTTAGGAAATTAAATTGATCTCTGATTGCCCATGAAGTTCAAAGAAACTTATCGTTCCTGTGACCCAGCCTCCGTGGAGACAGTCCCCACAGCTAAGGCACAAAGATGAGGAAGAAACTACCATCCCAGCCCAGCTTCGGCCAAGGCTGAGCAGCTGCTAACCAATGCGCTGTCGTCCCAAACACAGCCAGGCGGCCACCGCTGGGAAGGGGGAACTGCCTTGTAAGGCTTGTAGCCCTTTCTGCTGCCTTCCTGTAATTTACTAACAGGAAAAAAAAAAAAAAATTAAAATTAAAACTCTTCATTGAAACCCACAGCTTTCCCAATTTCTCTCAGATGTTGCTCTTTGCCCCAGAGCAGTTTTGCTAAAATCATGCCCACGGAGAGTCTTGACCTCTGTCCCCGTGCATTTCTGATCATCTTTTGGGCAACCAGTTGACGTTCCGCCCTTCCTTTACCCCCTGAAGACCACAGAGCAATCCGGCCTGGCCCAACCAAGTCGCTCGCCCCAGGGGCCGCGGGTTTCCACCGCGAGTCGGACCGTAATTTCCCACTTTTGCACAAACCCACCCCGACGACAACGTCCGTCGTACGGGACGCTCGGGTGCCCTAGGAGGTGCGTGCGAAGCATCCGCGAACTTAGCACCTGTCCCCACCTGTGGTTCACACCCGAAACCCAAGCATCTCTCCGTCCGCTCCCTCGCAGAGGGCAATCAGCGACAGGCGTTCCCCGGGCCTGTTGCGCGCGGCGCTTCGAGAGCGGGATGCACCCGGTCGGTCCCCAGAGGCCACCAACACGTGCCAGCCTCCCCCGGCCGGCCGCGGAGGCCGGCTTCCCGCCCTCGCCGCGTCCGGGGAAAGAAGGGCGCCGTCCCGTCGGGCGGGCCCCCCGTGCCCACCCGCGCCCGCCCGCTTACCTCGCTGACGATGGTGGAGTGGGTCTGGGCGTACCGCCAGCCGCCCCGGCACGGCACGAGCGGCGCCGAGCGGTTGGGGAAGGCGGCGAGCGGGTCGGCGCAGCTGAGCGCGTCGGGCGCGGCGCTGGCGTTGGCCGCCTCCAGCAGGTACCGCCGGCAGCTGCCGTCGCCGCGGTGCTCGGGGGGCGCCGTGCGGTTCCACTCCTCCTCCGGGCTCCAGCCGCAGCGCTCGGCCAGCGCGGCGGCGCTCGGGCCGCGGCACCAGTAGCGCTCGGGCTGGCTGCCCAGGAAGACCACGCCGACGAAGAGGAAGGCGAAGGTGACGCCCGTCAGGCACAGCAGCAGGAACACGCGCCGCTGAAAGCGCCCGAACTCGCCCGCCCTCTGCAGCGCCTCGTCGAAGGAGGGCATGGTGCGCGCGGCCGGCCGCCGCCGGGCCCGACTCCGCGAGCGCGTCCTGCCGCCGGTCGCCCGGCCTCCGAGTGAGCGCGGGCCCCGCCGGCCGCCGCCTCACCCCTGCCCTTCCCCCCCCACCCCCCCTCCGCACGGCGCTCCCGCCTCACAGCCCCGGGCGCCGCGCCAGCCGTCGCCGGCCCTTCGGCCCCCGGGGCCCTCGCGCCCGCCGCCCCCGCCTCCCGACCTCGGGCGCCCGCGGCGGCCCGGGCGGCACTCCCCGGGGACGCGGCGGCGGGGTTGGGGTGGGCGCGCGGCTGTGCCCGGGCGGCGCGGCCTGGCTCAGCGCCACCGCGCGCCGGCCACCCGGCCCGGGACTGCGAGTGACGGGCACAGCCTCCGGCCTGGCGCGGAGCTCCATTCGGTCCCTGCCAGCAGCCTGCTCTGCGCTCCGCCCCGGGTCGCGCGCCCCATCGGAAAGTTCCAGGGTCACCCACGACTTTCTGGGCTCCTCGGTCGCGGCCTCTTTGGAGGTCTCGAGGGCAGCGGGGGGGGGGGGGGGGGGATGGGAGGACGGGGGACGAAGGACGTGCGCTCCGGGTCCCGCTCCTGTGCCCCGGGGACACCCCCTCCAGCCCTCCAGCCCTCAGTGCTCAAAGGCCGCTTGGCGACCCATTGCCGAGCCGGATCCAGGCGGGGATTCTGGTCACATCTAAGAAGTCGCCCAACTTTTGAAAAGAGGCAGCTGGGAAATCTAGAGTTTAAGCCTCTCGTTCAGATTCAAAGTGAAAAGGGACCTCCAGAGGGAAACAGGTTTCCTCAGCCGGGGCCTTCAGACTTACTTTCCAGGCCTGAAATCGCTCAGAAAGGGTGTTTGGTTGGTTTGAGGGTTGGTTTTCACTTCTTCATCCGCTCCCAGAGGTCCGCAGAGCCCGTCCGCACTGGCCTCTGGCCTCTGGGACTCTGCTTGCCTCCCTTTGGGCTGCTGTGTGCGGTGCTCGGTGCTCGGTCTTCACCGGCCAGCGGGCCACCCCCAGGCTGCAGAGCTGACCGCGTTCTCCCTGCCCCAGCCCAGCCTCCTCTCTCGCCCTTGTCACCTGAGAATCTCTCTAGCTCTTCTCCCCAGACCCACACCCCGTCCTCAAAAAGGATTTGTGCCTTCAGCTTGCTTTTCTTGGAAGGCTGAGAGGTTCCCTCCTTCCAGAACAAGAACTCTGGAGCCAGGCCACTCTCTTCAACCTTTCCTTCATCCCCTCACCAGCCTGTGACCTTGGGCAACTACCCTGGCCAGCGGGGCATTCTCACCTGTCAAATGAGGCCAATTAGTACCCTCCTGGGTCTCTGTCAAAACGGAATGAATTAACATATTATAACATGTATAAAGAAAGGGCCAGGAAAGTGTCTCATGCATGTAGTCTATAACCTGTTTCGTGTGGGCTACTGTTGGCTGGTGTTATTTGTGCTGAATTAACTCTATGGGGGCCGCAGGGATGTCCTTAGCATTACAGGTACTGTGTGGACTAAAACACCCGAGAGTGCCGGGGGCACACAGTGGGGACGCTCTGATTGCCAGTTTCTATTGCTCTCTTGTTCCTTGATCTTAGCTACTAAAATAAAGCATATCTACCACCATCCATCACCAAGTTAGCAGTGACTCTTGAGTGGATGTGTCTCACACTCGGGGCTCTGGCCCCTATTTTTAACTGCCCCCCTGGACCCCAGACTCAATCTGTCTTCCTCGCACCGAGCTCTTCCTCCTGCCCCTCCTTGTGGTGTAACCGTGGCCCAGCCCCAGGCTCTGAATCTCCGGATCCTCGCAGCACCCCTCAGTGTGCAGGCCTTTCCTCCAACGGCACCTCAGCTCACTCCACCACCCCGCCACCACGCATTACACACATACACGCGCACAGGCCGTCCTTCCTAGCTCCCTTCGCTGCTTTCTCCATCTCGCAGATGCATATCCGTATCCCTTTGTTTGCTGGAGATCCCACGTATTTATCTTAGTTGTGTTCTTCCACTAGAATGCAGGTTCCGTGAGGGCAGAAACTTCTGTTTTGTTCACTCCATGCTCCCACCACCTGGAAGAATGCCCGGTTCACTGTAGGTGAGCATACCTGACTGCTTCTTGACTGGCCCCTCAGTGTCCCTCGCCAGAACCCCTGGGGGTTCCTCACCAGCAGCTGGCCTGCCGGCCATGGCCACGGTGTAGCTCTGCGGAGCCTGCCTTGTCTTCCAGATTAAATCCTGTCTCACCCTCCCTTTAAAGATCCCAACCTATGTCCCTCACCAAATTGTCCCCTCATGTAACAGCCAAACATAGCTACTTGCTAATCCTCAAATCCTTCTTGAACTTTCCTAAATTGATCCCTGTATACTCAAAGTTCCCTCTTCCTGGCGTTTCACTTGCCTGCCCTTCCCTGCCCACTGCCCAGCAAGGCTGGGGCGGAAAGGGGGCAGCTGGTTCATGAAGCCTGCCCCACCACCGTGACAGCCTTCCTTCCCAGGTAAAGCCCTCTTTGTCTGTGCTTTTCACACATCTAAGAACCTTCTCACAAAATTCCACCACCTTTTTCTTTTGGTTGTATTTGTCCGGGTATTTTAATTTTTTTTTTTTTTTTTTAATGTAGTGTATGGTCAAGTAGACCTAGAGTATAGCTAAGATCCTGGAATTTGAAGCCAAACCTTCTGGGTCCAGATTCCCTTCCTTTTGCAGTGAGTGACCTCTGCAAGTCATTTAGTTGTCTTCCATAAAACTGAGTAGGAATAAACTATCTAATTTTAAAGGTGAATCACTTAGAATAGTACTTGAAACATGGTAAGTGATATATATGAGTCAGCTATTAAAAAGAGAAAAAAAAAATACCCCCTACCCCCAGAATTAGCAAGGTCATGTTGTTGTGTTTGTTTTAGGTATATGGTTATGAAGAACTAACATTCCTAGACACAGCTGAAGTCTCCTTCAGATGCCTTCAGATCCTGTTCCTTGTCCCCTGCCTCCTAGGCAGACACCAGGCCCTTTCTTGAGAAGGTGGGCCAGGGAGAAAGGCCTACTCAGGCTCAGGAAGAGGCCTTGGACCATTGGACAGGGAATCTTGGGGGTTCCAGCTCCCAAGGTGGGAGTGGGAGGGGTGCACTGCAGAGATGGAGCAGAGATGGGCTTCAGGTGGGTACAACCCCTTAGCCCTGGGGCTGGAGCAGAAGAAGTCCAGAGCTCCACTCCCAAAGGCACAAGACCTCTCTTGTCCAGATGTAGCTATCATGAAGTTGTTAATATTCGCCTTGTCCAGTTTTCATCCTTTTAAAATGCAGGTATCCCATGCGAAAAATACATAGTACTTGGGGTGCTCTGACATCTACGAAACTGGTCCCATACTCCCCATATTTTCCTGTCACTTCTCTTCTTCACACCACATTATAGGTTTGAGACCCATCAGCCTCGATAAACGTGGATCCAGCTCATTTACTTCACCTGCTATGGGCATCTGCTATGGGTCGTCCTTCTGAACGACCTCACGACAATTTGTCCTTCCCCGACTGAGGGACATCTAGCTCATTTGTAATTCTCCACAGTTACAAGTAATATTGCAGAGCACCTGTTGGGCGGGTTCCCTTGTTCACTTGGCCAAGAATTGACAGAAGGCAAATGCCTAGAAATAGGTTAGCAGGGCCTAGAGTGCACATATCTGGAGTTTCACCGGACATTGCCAAATTGCTTTCGGAGGGGTGGTGGCATCATGCATCCTGCCAGCGTCCACATCTGTGCTGACGTTCGGCTTTGTTAAACTCAAGCCCACTGGCAGATGCTCTGGGTAGAATATGCAGTCTTGTTGTTCTGATTTGCATGTCCCTGATATAGTCAGATGGACCATATTCTTCATGCTTACTCATCATTCAGGTCTCTTCTTCTGGGAGAGGCCCCTTCATATCCTCTGCCTGCATTCTCTTTGTTATTTTTTGTTTTATTGAACTTCTGAGAAGTTAATTTTTTTATTTGTGTATTCTGCTCCTTTACCAATGGTGTAGATTCTGTCTTCTCAGTCTGTTAACTTTGTTTATAGTGTCTTGCTGACTACAAAAAGTTTGAGTTCAGATATAGTAAAATATATCAATTTTCCTTATAGCCCTTTTTTTTTTTTGTATTTTGATTAAAAAAAGAAAATCCTGCATGAATGTTTCCGGATTCTCATTCTGTTCTACTACACTAGCTCCATGCCAATATTTCCTTGTTAATTATGAGAGCTCTAGAAGAACTCTGATTATCTGGTAGGGCAAGTCCCACCTCCTCTCCCTAACCTTGTTCCTCTTCAGAATTATCGTGGTGATTTGGGGGCTTTTTTCTTCCATATAAAATCTCTACTTTATTAAGGGCCATAAAAATTCAGCTGGGATTTCGAGGTAGAACTCTGTTTGCATGTTATTTCTCCCATTGCTTTGTAGGTTTTTGAGAGACATGCCAAATCATTTTCATCCTTCTATCCTAACCCATTGGTATCTATTTTCTATCTGCACATGTGACTATTTAAATGTAATTTAATTAAAATTAAGTAAAATAAAGAATTCCATTCCTCATGAGCCATGTTTCAAGTGCTCAATAGTCAATGTGGCTAATGGCCATCATATTGGACTAAGCCCATACAGAACATTTCCATCGCCACAGGACGTTCTGTTGGGCAGGCTGATCTAGACATAGTGATCATTAAATGTTTCCTGAAGAGACAGAGTAAGAATCAATTGGCTCATAATCTTCAGCCTTTTTAAAACATACTGACTTTGTTCTTGAAAAGATAATTTTTTGGGTTTTTCACATTAAAGTTTAAGGTTGGAATTTACTATTGCATTTAAGAATGGATATACCAAGTATTAGGGTATATTCACCCCATATTGAGGTACCAAAATATGTTATAATGATGTTTACGCTATTTGTAAAGCACAAAAAAAATTGGTTTACTTAAGAATACTATCGTAAATCATTATATAAATGATACATGGCTACTGGACATGAGTGTACACAAATATTTCTGGGGATTTTTCCTATATTTTATTGAATTAATTGTGAGATCATGACCTGAGCCACTGGGTGGCTCAGTGGGTTAAAGCCTCTGCCTTCAGCTCAGGTCATGATCCCAGGGTCCTGGAATCGAGCCCCGTGTCGGGCTCTCTGCTTGGCGGGGAGCCTGTTTCCCTTCCTCTCTCCCTCTGCCTGCCTCTCTGTCTACTTGTGATCTCTGTCTGTCAAATGAATAAATAAAATCTTAAAAAAAAAAAAGAATACTATAGTAAATCTTGACATAAACTTTTCAAAAAGGTCCATTGAAAGAAAATTCAGCAAGGGAATTTGTACATGTGCTCAGGGCTAAGGAAAAAAAAATTAGGAATTGTATTTTCTTTCTTGTTTTTTAATAAATGGGTAAGAATATCTGAAACACTCTTATTCTTACCATATTTGGCACAGAGTAGCTATTTTTTAACTTAGTTTGTGAATGTAGTAAAAGCTACAAGTCACTCCTATTATTATATGGCCTAAGTACCAACCCTAACATTGATTTAGATTCAGCGCTATTCAATGGGTCTTTTTCCGACCCATCTCTTGCTGGTTTACTTGCTGGTTGATTACAATTTGGACTTCCCTATAAGAAAGTTTCTGGCTTGGGGGGAACCATTATACATACTCTTATCCTTTTGAAATCAATGCTCATTCTATACTCGATCATCTAGGAACTTAGACTTGAAACCCTCTTTAGAGAAGGTGTAGCCTTGGAGAAAACCTGGTGAACTATTCCAGGATTGAATTTTGACGCGTAGAAAAGGTTCGTGAAACCAAAGAGACTTGGAGAGTTCCTGTTCACTCTGCTAATGTATACGGCAGCAAACCCTTCACCACTTCCCCTTCCAGCACTTGTGGGTTTTGTGCTGTTCTCACAAGTGCAAGGTGAAGTGCATTGCAACTCTTGGAAACCTTTTCATCAGAAATGGTTTCAGTCGAGGAATGGCAAGTGGGTTCCTTCTTATGTCCTCCCCTCCCCCATCTTTTGGCAGAAGCTATCTAGAGGATACCTTTATTGAGGACAACTTTGAGGTTGAGTCCCAAACAGTCCATGATTGATTGGAAATGTCAGATAGAGGAGAGGGGGACAGGGGTACAAGTGTAAAACAGTGGTCATCCTTCTATTGGCCAGTGCAGCCTGACAAGTGCCGAATTGCCAGAATACTCCCTGTGGGCCTCCAATGCGAAGGTCTTGATGAAAGGTCACTGTAACGATTAATTGCTAACATATTATCCAGAGGTTTCTGCTATTGAACCTCCTCATGGATGAAATTGTCCTTTAGTGGGGTGCCTTTGATAGTTTGCAAGTGGTCCCCCTGAGCAGAACATTCAAGAGAGACACACTGTTTCTGAATCTCACTACCATCACACATAAATCCCATTAATGCAATCTTCAAATGAGAGCAGGCAGTCTTGGGAAAGAGGCAGGTGTCCATTGAAACTCAAGTCACCTCTCAATGAATCAAACTTAAAAACTGAAGAATAACACCTTCATTGAAAATGACCTAGAAACATAGTTAGGATGCCCACAACCTGTTCCATAGAAGACACAGGTGACGAAGACTGCAGTTGAGATCAGTGCTCCTCGACCTCCCTGTGGTTGCCTGTTTCCCATCTATCAAGACCAAAATGTGGTTTTACTGAGCACGAGTAGCTTGAAGCTCATAACACATACAACCCCAAGGCGAATTCAACAACATCGGGACTGGTCTACACCCTGTTCAAGGAGGCCTGTTCGCTAGTCACTCACTTCGTGGTGATGTCAGAGTGTATACAAGTTTCTAAAGGCTTACTCCCAATCTCTGCACCAACCCGATGCAGACTGAAGACAGCAATTCATAGACCGGGTCTAATAGTGAGTCTACGCAACCAATTTTTGGTAAAATAACATTATATTTATATTTATGTTTCCGTGAGAAGTCTGTATTGTACCCTGAGCACACAAATAGATGTTCTAACACTGCAGGCCTCCAGCAAGTATTTCTGGATTGAACGACATCTCCAGAGTGTACATATGCATGAAAGAAGGGTGACTCCATGTTCACAAAGTCACACCAAGGGCGTTTGAATGCTTAGCTGATTTCATGAGCTAAAGGCTTTCTTTTTTTTTCTTCTTTTTTTTTTTAAAAAAGATTTTATTTATTTATTTATTTGACAGACAGAGATCACAAGTAGGCAGAGAGGCAGACAGCGAGAGAGGGAGAAGCAGGCTCCCGGCCAAGCAGAGAACCCAATGCGGGGCTCGATCCCAGGACCCTGAGATCATGACCTAGGCCGAAGGCAGAGGCTTAACCCACTGAGCCACCCAGGTGCCCTGAGCTAAAGGCTTTCTATGTGTAGATTACTTTCCTTTTGGAATTAATTTTTGTTTGTTAAATCACAGATGTTTACTTTCTCAGTCCATACTGAAGTCAATAAGTAATTTCTAGTTCTGGTTGGGCCGATAAGTGATTTCTTTCTAAAAGTACAATAAAATGAAGATCATTAGATTTTTTCCTGGCAATAAGATGCAATGAGTTCAAGTGCTCCTTTCCTTTGAATAATTCCTTTAAAGACAAAATGTATCGATTGCAGTTATCTGGGTCCTTTTTAGTGCAGTTTGCCTGTGTGTATTAGCACTGGTGTTCTAAGACAAGTTATGGAATGCTGGTAGATGGAATATCCAATTTTGTGAGATTTTAAAGCTCTGTCTTAACATGAAAAGGTGAAAGCTACCTGAAAAATTCAAAGTGACACCTTTTTAAAATGTGGTCTGAAGGAATAGTAAATGGAGTATAAGAATACCTAGCATGAAATTTTTATATAAATGATACATGGCTCCTGGACAGGCGTGTACACAAATATTTCTGGTTTTTTTTCCTATATTTTTATTGAATTAGTTGTGGTCTGTGTGATTTTACCATTTATCCTGAGTATAGCAATTGCGTGGCTGTGTTTGAGACAGCACCATAAATATTAGGAGAAAAGGCCAGGCGGAAAAGAAGGTGTTTATAGATGGGAAACTAGTATAAACAGCAAGATGGAGACAGGATGATAAATCTGTATTGCATTTTCACATTAAGACATCTCACACTCTGGGATCTGGAGTCTAAATTCTAATCCCAAACATACAGTGAGATAAAAAGTACGTGGGACATGTTTACTTGTCCTAAAAACGGATTAGAGCTCTCTGTGTTACTCATTTCTGTCTCTCCGCCAGGTCAGGACCGCTGAGACCACGGGTCTCTCTTGTGCCTCGTGGGGGAAGGTCCGTCACCTTCCTCAGCTCAGACTCAGGCTTCAGTGAGTGGCCAGGGTGACACCCCCCTTTGGGCCTCATAACATGCTCTCCTCGAGAGGCGTCCTCGGAAAGCAGAGGCTACCCACGGAAGCTCACTGGACCAAAAGGCAGGCTACTGTTCCTTTCAGTCTTTTCATCTAAATGAAAACTTCTCCCAGCCTGTCTTTCCTATCCCCTTCACCCCTGACACTCAGGTTCTCTGGTAACATTTATGGACCCAGACTCTGCCCAGGACAAGCTGTGCCTTTCCCCTCTACATCCCTTCTGCTCCTGAGAACCACACTCACCCAAGAATATGGTCCCTTGACAGAGGAAAAACATAGGCTTGGAAAGATGAACATCGTTTGTCCAAATGTCCCCCAAGTGTCAGTAGCTTACGGGGAATACAGACGGTTTCCGCATTCCCGGCCACCTGCAGATGGGTCTCCTAGTCCCCACGACCGAGATGCTGCCTTTGCAATTTCCTTTTGTACTTTTCTCATGACCTTCATGTGAGTACAAGACATTTTTTGCTTTTGCTTTAGACCTGGATCTGTTTTTATTTTGTTTTAAGTAAAACCATCTTTTGCTTTCTATAATGATCTCTGTACAATACTTCTGACAAAAGCTATTGTAGGGGTTCTGTTTTAACTGAAAGACATTTTAGAAGTTGTGTAGTCAGGGCGCCTGGGTGGATCAGGTCATGATCCCAGGGTCCTGGGATGGAGCCCCACATCAGGCTCCCTGCTCAGTGGAGAGCCTGCTTCTCCCTCTCCTTCTGCTTGCTGCTCTGCATACTTGAGCTCTCTCTCTTCATCAAACATATAAATAAAATCTTAAAAAAGAAGAAGAAGTCATGTAGTCCAATTTCCTTATTTTGCAATCAAGTAATTAAGGACCAAAGAGATAAGTAACTCAGCTAACAGGACTTCATTCAGTTTGTGGCCCAGTGGGAGCAAGACCCTGGCCCACACTCTACTATCAAGCACTGACTCAGCTTATCTTGTGAAGCTGTCATTTCATTAATTATTCTTTTGACTACAAATATGGTATATTCTAGAAACTTTGAAAATCTTTGCCTTTCAATGTCAAAATTAATTTGTATGAATATAAAGCCTACTCATTCTTCATTGAAATAACATTATCAGTTAAATTTTTTATGGTGAAGAATGGGAGATTTTGTTGGAAAAATAAAGATTCTTAGCATTTGTAACAGTAGAAAAATAAAATGAGCTTAATAATTCCAAAGCATTATATTTGTGTAGGCGGGGAAGAAGGATAACTGGGCATGTCCAAGTAAGCCCCCTACCTGGGTGAGTAGTACCGTGACAACCTCAGCTTCCTGGTTTTGACAATACACCACGGTTATGTAAGGTATGATCATGGGACAAACTGGGTGAAGGGAACACAGAAACTCTCCGTCCTATTTTTGCAACTTCTCGTGAGTCCTAGACTATTTCAAAATAAAGTTATTTTTAGAAAAAGTATTGATATATTGCTATGACAACTGGTCCTGAAAATTTTGTGTCCAAAATGACTGTGCCGTTGAGTTCTTCCTTTCAAGGACAGGACAGTCCCGGCACTCCAAACCCAGCACCCCACTTCCTGGCCCAGCTCCATCCTCTGCCTCCTGAGGAACCAACTTCAAACCTCAGGGGGTTAACTAGAGTTGTACAGGCTGGCCTGAGAGAGTGGAGAACTCCTTCTTACCACTGCGTCCTTGAGGAAACCCTCCTGTGCTCCAGGACCCAATTTACAAGTGCACTTTAGGAGCTCTGCCCGTTTGTGAATTGAGGGTTGTTTTGTGTGTGTGCTGTCTTGAATGTGACCTTGGGTTCAGTGCAAAGGGCAAGTGAAACCAAAACCATAAGCTAAGGATTTCTTCCGTGTTGAAATGAGCATTCGTCTTGGGACTGACAAAGAAGGAAGGGTGGCCAATATGTGATCAATCATATCTTGTCAAAGCCAAAGTCTTAGAAGGTCTGTGACCAAAAAACAAAAACACAAACAAAAAATCAAAAAAGGTCTTTTTGCTGCTTCTGCTCTTGCACTGTTGTAGTCCTTGGCATTGGTGATCTCGCTGTCTTTGCTTACGTAACACGTGTATGTAGGGTTTTGTGTGCACATCCCGTAACACCCCTGGAGACACAACAGAATAGTTTGCGTCTGATAAGCTGGCTGTCCTGGGCATCTTCTGCCTGGGCTCACCAATGCAGCCATTTCAGGATTACTGTGTGAATCTTTGGAGCCTTAACCGCCACCACCACTCCCATTTCTGCAGAAGGTCCCAACCCCAAGCTTGTCTGAGAATCCCTGGGTGCTGTCTTTTATGTGCACCCCACAGACCATATTGGCAGTGTTGGAACTTGCCCCTTCATGTACCCCCAAGAATCTCTATGCCTGCGGTAGGGTGGGGGGGCATTCTTACTGGAGAAGTGCATCTTACTCACGGGTTCTGTTCTCAAGAAAGAGCACACAGAGGAGAGAGCATATAGTCAAAAATCTTGCTTGAGAGTCTTCTCAGTGCTCCAGAACAAGATCAGATCAAGGGTCCTCTGGTCGGGGACCAAGTGGAGCATTGGCGAGCACTGAGGGATCATCTTGCTAGAAACTACAGCAGGAGAATGGTGACGTGTGCCCCTGGGAAGCTTGCAAATGCCAAGGAAGAATCACTGCACTGGTCCAGACTCACTGGAGGCTTCTGTTCGCTGAGTGAGAGTTGGGGAGAGGCTAGATGGGGCTTCTCTGCAAGTGTCAGCTTCCCCCTAATTCCACTGCTCCCCACCTCTGGCTTATCCCTCAGGTCTGCATGTGTTTTATCCTTCCAAACAGTCAGGGTTCAAGCTCTTTGCCACAGGTCTCCTGTGGTACAGTCAAATCAGAGGTCATGCCAGGGCATTTGTCCCTAAATAATCTGTCCGTGTGTCTAAAGCACACAGACAAATTAGGATGACTACTTTTTGGCCAGCCAGTACATACCTGAATCTCAGCTCTAGACACAGCCCAAACTCCCTGTCACATGCTAACACTGGCCTTCTGCCTGGGTCTTCCATAAGCCAACCCCCTAGCCTCTAATCCTTCCCAAGGCAAGCCCTCCTTTCCAGTTACTCAGTGAAGTATCCTCGTAGATCCCTCCTCAAATCCATGCCAACTCCTCTCCTAGTTACGCTTAATCCTTCTTTTACATCTGAAATGCTCTATCACTGTCTTCTGCCTATGTCACATCCTATATATATAGGATATATATTTGTATACATTATACATACACACAAACACACATCCAATATATATGTACAAGGGACGTTGTGTATATACACACACACACACACACACACTTACATCTCTGTTCACATCTCCATGTCCTTCATAACACAGCAAGCTACTATAGCAAGGTGGTTCACTTCTAGAAATGGCCCTACAATAATTCTTCTATCTCTTATTTGCTGGGTGTCTCAGACACATCACAGACCTCCACTGAATCTCAGTGTCATCCTTAGTGAAATGAGGGTAAAGAACAGTATCAAGCCCACAGGATTATAGGGAGAAATAAATGGAACCTGGAAATTGACTGCTTAACACAATATTGGACAAAAGGAAGGGTTCCATGTTAACTGTTCTCTAGAATGTTTCCCATCTCTAGGCTGCTCTCAATCCTACCTCCTCCAAGTCTCCTCCCTACATTTACTTCTCTTTACTCCTGGGCATTTATGGCCATGTCCTAGCACCTACCCTCAATACACAGCACCTGGCAGGAGGTACTGTTTCTAACTGTGCCCTACAAATTGTTAGTGTCTCCTTAACCTCCCTGACGAACAAGACTGCATTCTGTACTTCTCTTGTATATATTTCCCAGCATAATGCTGGACATTGCACAAGATAGTCTACAAAGAATCCACTGGGTCTCTGTGTCACTTTAAGGGAAACTGAATGACCCCTTCGGTTAATTGTTCAGAATATTCATATTCTCTGAAACACTTTTTTTTTTAAGGCTTTGATTTAATAATATCTTCCCCTATATACAAGTGAGAAAAATAAATTAGGTCCTCTGTGGTTTCCAGAAACCAGGCTTCCCTGTTTATCCAAGAGCAAGAAAGCCATGAGCTCACATTATCAAAATGGGCCCAGATGCCTGATGCTGTTCCTAATTATTGCTCCACTGACGTTTTCTGATGTGCTTCTGATCTGCCCGTCATGAGTTGGTAACGCCAAAAAACAAGTTACAAAGGAAACTTGGCAGGGCGCCGGGTGATTTATGCCCTAGGGCCCTTGCAGGTTATTATATAGACCCAGTCTGGGAGGTCCTCCGTTTGCCTTGATGCTAGATGTTGGTGGCGAGAAGCGCCTTTTAGGCACCAGATACGACGACAGACAAGCTGATTTTCAGAGAACGCGTCCCACTCGGCTATTCGATGACTGTGAAATCTCTGCTGGAGAACCCCAAACAAATCTCCGCAGATGTTTGTCTGAAGTGATTAGCGTAATCCTCGCTCAGATGTTTGGTGACGCAAACTCCATGGGAATCATAATTCTGAGGAGGACTCTTCAGAGGGCCAGGCCCTTCTTCGTGCATTTGTTAACACAAATATTTAGGAAATGTGGCCTGGGGAAAAAAATGTGCAACTGAGCTTGAACTACTGGCTCTGCGGTGGGAGCTGAGATTAGCATTACCCTTTCAGGAAAGCACTGCTCATGGATGGGCGCGGTGGACACTCGTCCCGTTGTTGGGGCGATAAAGAGCGTGAGCGGTTTAAGGCGGTGTAAGCTCTCCAGTAGGAATCAACTAGGCGGGTGGAGTCTTTTCACGTGATAAAGTACCTTTTCACTCTTAAACAGGAACTGTGGATTCTGGTCTAGGAGGCGCGTGTAACTACTCCCTAGACTTCCGAAATCTCAAATTTAAATACCTAAATGTTTAGGTTTAAAGTCCGCCATCCAGACGTGTTGGGAAACAATTGTTGTCCTTCCTGACGGAGGCCGGCATGAAACATCAAAGGAGGCAAGACCTGGCTTGAACCCCCTGACATTTCAAATAAATCAACATAGTAACCTTATAGATCTGATTTTGTTGAATCCCCAAGCCATTGGGAAGAACAAAAAGTTTTGTACAGAACAAATACAAACTTCATAAAATAAGTGGAATCTTTTGGATAGGCATAGGTTCTTCCTAATGGAGGAAAAAATCATTAATTTCTGAAACTTGTCATAATCTCAAAATACATTGCTTTTTGTAAAATAGATATTATAGAAACTGCCAGATGCCACTAAAAAATCAGAGGCTCGGAGTCAAATACAAAGCACCTCTGATGTTACTAGAATAACCCCACTGTGTCAGTAAGCTGTAAGACTCTCTTAGGCAAGCTTTTCATATCAAAAGATATTAAGATTTCAAGGTGTGACTTGAAAGGAAAAAAGGATTCAAATAAATTTGCGCAGACTTTTTAGCCAAATTTTACTTTTTTACTGTAAAACTTCTCAGAGCCCTCAGGGTGCATTGTATATTACCAAGAGGGGAATGTGGTGTGCATGGTCTTGGCCGCTTATGTTGACCATGGAATCCTTCTACCACAGATCACACACATAATGCAGCAAATAGCTTGATGAGGTCACCGTCTGTGACCGTCTCCTGTGGGTAAGAGAAGTATGGCGGGACAGCACCGGTGTAACTTGGTGGCTTTATGGCTAGTTAGAAAACCAAGCCCAAAAAGGGTGACGAGGAATCAGTTCCACAAAACCACAATTAGCCCTGTCTTCATTTTCATTCATTCATTCACTCATTCATTGAGTCCCATTATTGGACCAAGTGCTGGAGGTACAGAGATAAATAAAATACTATTCTTTTCTTTAAAGAGTTTACTCTCTACAGTAGAAAGGATGAGAGGCACAGGACCTCAGATCAGAGGATGGAGCACAGGCAACATAAAGGAGGGGTGTCAGTTAGTTCTGCCCGGAAGTCAGACAACCCCTTCAGCTGCGTGTGACTTATGGGGTGAAGGGCATTACAGACTGAGGAGGATGCACGTACAAAGGCAAAGACAAGGAAGCCACATGTCACATTTGGAAGGCTGCAAATCTCTTCCTACAGCTGGGATTCAGAATGAAGAAATTCCTTTGAAAGATGAGGTTGCTAAATTGAGGAAAATTTCTTTAAGGATATGAGACTTGAGGCAAGATGGCCATTTAGGTGGTCTGAGGGAGAAGGGAGAGGAAGTGGGAACTGCACTTAGGAATGACAGTAGGGACATAGAAGACTGAAGGATGGGAGGGATGTTGAGGAGATTGAAGGAAGGCACTGAGAATCTGGGGTCACCACAGGCATCTGACTCGGTAGCCGGGGAAATGGATGGTGGTGCCTGTCAAGAGCCTAAACAAGCAGAAAGCTAGGAGAGAAGGGGAAAAATCTGTTTTAGGCATGTTGAACTTCAAGCCCCCAGGGAACATCCAGATGAAGCTGTTTGACTGGCAATTTACTGGTTATAGGAGAAAGCCATCTGGGTAGCAGGACAGAGCTTGGGAAATTGTTTGCCTATTATCTTCAATTTCTTTTTTCATTATTATTTAAGCATGCTTACGTCTCTCTACTCAGAGAAGGAAAAGAAGGGAGGGAGATGGAAGGGAATCAGGAGAAGAAAAAGGATGAGAAGAGCAGAGGAAGAAGGAAGAAGCCAAGCTTCCTAAAACCCCATTCCTCCAGGGCGCTGCCCCCCCTTTGGCCTGGCTGCCCCTTCTCCCCAACTCAGTCCTCCATTGCTGTCATTTCCCTTGGACTCACCACTGCACTAAGACTGTGATGGCAAGATCATTGAGGACCTCCTTTCGGTGTGCCATTTGCAACAACATGGGTGGACCCAGGAAGTACAATGTTAAGTGAATTAAGCCAGTCGGAGAAAGACAAATACCCTATGACTTGACTCATATGTGGAATTTAAGAAACAAAACAAACAAAGTGGGGGAAGGAGACAAACCAAGACACAGACTCTTAACTATAGAGAACAAACAGATGGTCGGTCACCAGAGGGGAGGGGGGTGGAGGAATGCGGGAAATAGACGATGGAGGTTAAGAGGACATTTATCACGACCAGTGCTGAGTAATGTATGGAAGTGTTGAATCATTATATTGTACACCTGAAACTAAGATAATACTGTATGTTAACTACACCAGAATTTTAAAAAATCTTTTCAGCTAACTCCAATTAATAAGAACTCCATTCCTCTTTGACTTCCTAGCCAACTTCGGTGCTACTGAACTCTTCCTCATTCTGGAAGCACTTCCTTCCCTTAGATTCTGTGAGACACCCAAACCCACTTCTTAGACTTCTTGTCGGGTCATTTCCTCCTGTCCACTCCTTCCACGTGGACATGCCACAGCCTTCCCTGCAAATTCCTCTCCTCTTCTTATTCTAAAACTCTTCTTGGGCAGTCTCAACAGCCCCATGGCTCCAACTATTCATATTAAGGCAGTGGTGGCTACAGTAGCAAATGTACCCCCAAATATACAATGCCTCAGAGCTAATGAGTGCTTGCTTTTGTACATTCTAGGAGCAACTCAGAGCCTTGTCATCTCATGTCTCCAGATTTGCCACTCTCTTACTCCCACCCTCTTTCCCTCCTCCTACCTCATTTTGGGAGGCAGAATTTTTGTTTGTTTGTACTCCCTCTACTCTTACCACTTTTGGTGGAATAGAAACTGGAATGTTCTCAATATTTTTCACATACTTCATCTCATTTAAACTGTTATGCTATTTTTAACAGAGAAAACCAAGATTTAGAGACCATTAATTCACCCAAAACATAACAAGGACAGAACCAGAATCCAAGCCTGTCAAATTCTAAATCTGATGGCTTTCCCACCTGGTCGTGCTATTTTTTCTCTTTCAGAAAGACTGAAGTTCAAACAAGAACAAGTCAGCCATCTGTAAGAAGTAGCATTGAGATTCAGACTCAGGTTTATAAATCTGCAACCAAAGTTCAAAGTCCTTTTTATATTAGTCTATTTTGTATCTTTATCAACATTCACCATGAATTTCCCAAGTTCCTGACTCTACATGTGCAAATTAATTGACACTTGACCAAGAGGGACTCGGGCAGAGCCCCAGGGAAAGCTCAGGGATCACTGCCGATGTCAGCCACACTCTGTTTGGCTCCCAAGTCAGTCTCAGGAAAGGTCCTCCTTATTGCTCTAAATGACAAATTGCTACTGCCTGAATTCTTTAGTCAACCTGGCCAAGAATATAGAAAATAGAATTTCCACCTCCAAAAGTGTTGCACAACAGATAGATCCTTGCATTTCTGGACACATGCTTCTCCAGCCTCTAGTAGAAAGGCCCATTCACTTCAGTGCTTGATAGGCACAACTACATAGCCCCCAATGAATTAAACTTAGGTCTCCAAATCCATCTCTGAAAGGAAATCTAAATGGAGTGGGGAGGAAGAGAGAAAATCAGAGGAAACTGGATGGAAATTACTCATCTCTAAACAAATGTATTAGCCCTCCCAATGTCAAAAACATCCAGGGTTCTCTGGTGTCTTGCAAGCCCATAAATGCTACCAATATTAATGCCGATGGTACCTTCTCGAATGAACTCAGGAGCAGTTATACTTCACCAGGGTAGCCATTCCTATCTACAAGTATCCCACATTCAAGGGCTGCTTTCGTCAATCTGTAAATTCTCCTGTTTTTCCTGTCTTCACAGACTGGCGATCCAAGCCCGGGCTTTGCGCTGATACACCTTGGTGCTTCCAAAGGTGGCTTTATGAGATGTGGGTTCTTGGGCGTAAGTACAACCAGGAACTCCATGACACTGGAAACCTTCGAAGAATTCTTGAGCCCATTACAAGTTGTCCTTTCTGAGGACAGGCACCTGATACCCGGAACTGGGAGGGAGGGCCAGGGGGCCTGACTCATGACTGTACTGCCTCCTCTGACCTTTTACTTCTACCCCAAAAATACACTTGACCATTGGAATTTTTCATTTAAAAATTTTTAGTTAAAATAATACATACACATGGAAGAAATTTAAATGATACAGAAGGGAAAGGGGGAAACAATCTCCCCATATGACCTTTCCATGTCCCCCAGAGCTGACTATTTTTAATGATTTCCATTTTCAGTCCTACTGGAAGTTACCACTGTAATGTGCAACTATAAGCCTATGCTTCCATTTCTTGTTTAGCAAATCTTGGCAGAGTCTATTGACCCTCTTCTGCAAAAGATAAAGTATTCCTCTCCCATAATCTTCTAAGTATTTTATTATTACAGAATAATTTAGTTTTCCCTATTTAAATAAAGCTATTCATCTCTATTTCTTGTCCTAGAATCCTAGAGAGTGTCTCCTGGCTCAACCACAGAAGACCATTGGCATTTCTCCAACCCTAATGTTCCACCTTTTTACTACCCTCTGTCAAGAGTGATAAGACCTCCAATGTGGACAATGACATGGACGACTCCTAAGTGAGGAATAAATCTCTCTGATTCTCAGGTATACTCCCTCACAAGTCCATCGCCATCCAAATCTCTCAGTGGGCTGTTAGCGTTTGAAAGTGAGGATGACCAATTTTGGGTCTTTCCCCATTGATATCAGTGAGCCAAATTCTGTCACAACCTCTCCCCAGATCAGCCCTGGCCTACGGAGGAGATCCATCAGAGTTGTCAGTGATCCTGGTGCCCCTCATCCGTGCACTCCTCATGGCCCTGGCAAATCTGCAAGACCATCCCATGGCACATTTACATTTAGTGGGTTCCCTGTCTTACAGAGTCTATCCACCCTAGCCTACCCACTTCTCTGAGCCTTTTCATCTTCTCCAACGTCAGCCATGGTACTTCTGGCATTTCCATCACCTGGAGCCCCCACAGTAGTGAGTTCACACTATATTCTGAGGTCCTTGGCAGAGTCTTAAATCTTATAACCTGTAAAACCGCTCTAAAATCAATAAACTCTCCTTTGTCCAACCTTATGTTTTGGCCTCTTTGTTCAAAACCACAGAATCCAGTCTTATGTGTCCCCTTCCAGCTCCCACACTTACAGTGCTGATCATTCTTCTTTGGGGTAATCCCTTTCCTCCCTCGTCAGAATCAGTGCACCCCTGTCTGCGTGCCCTGCAATTGAACCTTAGCTATAGACCTGGGGCTAGGAGGGGAGGTGGCTATGGAGCTGAGGGGCCACATATTGTCTTATGAGGCAGCAGCCTCCTCATTGTTTGCAAATAAAAGGAAGGGGTAAGCCACTTCCATAGGCTCAGAGGAATTCACAAGAATCCAGATTCAAGTGAGGGAAGACGGGGTGAGGGGAGGTGGGGCATGGCAGGGAGCTTGATCTCCGCAAAAATGGTGGAGCAGAAATTTCCAAAGTCCATCCTTTCATAAAAGCAATGAAAAAAACTGACAAAAACTAGCAGAATCAGCTTTTCAGAACTCTGGAAACTAACGAAAAGCTTGCAGTAACCAAGGGAACACTTACTTAAGAAAAACAGTTGAATCTTGGCAAAAAAAAAAGAAAAAGCAAGCTTTGTGGCTTTTTAATTTAGCCAAATCCCATCCACCATGCCCCAGGCCAGTGATAGCCTTGAAAACCCCATCGTGTATCCCTGCCACAGTTCAGCGGGAGCAGAACAGACTTATTCACAAAGAATTGTATTATTTGTTTTGATCAGTCTGCTGGATCCCTGGAAGACCAGCTCAAAATGCTTGTCTTCATGGTGCCTAACTTGGAACACACATAGAGTTAAAGCCACTCTCTGGGAGCATTTGTCAAAAACATTTACAGACAAATAAAAAAAAAAATTAAGAGGTAATAAGTGAGTTCAGAAAAGTTGCAAGATACCAGATCAATATGCAACTATCAGTTGTATTTCTATCCACTAACAATCAACAACCCAAATATGAAGTTTAAAAAATTTTTATAACAGCAGCAAAAATAATAAAATATTTAGAAATAAATTTAATCACAAAAGTGCGAAACACTTGTACATCAAGGACTATAAAACATTATTGCAAAATACTAAAGGAGAACTAAATAAATGGAAACATATCTATTCTGTGGATTGGAAGACTTAATATTGTTAGAATAACAATATTCTCCAAATTGCCCACAGATTCCACTCAATCCCTTTCAAATTTCCAATATGTTTTTTTGCAGATGGACAGGATGATCCTAAATCTCACATGGAAAATGTAAGTGACCCTAATTACCCAAAAGAAATCTTAAAAAAGAACAAAGTAGTATGTTTCAAAACATACTAAAACATACTAAGCATACTAAAAAGTTACAGTTTTCAAAACAGTGTGGTATGGATTTCAAATAAACACATAAACCAATGAAATAGAAGTGAAAAGTCCAGAAATTAGCCCCTGCATCTGATACATTGATTTTTGTCAAGGATGCCAAGATCATTCAAAGGAGAAAAGAATCTTTTAATACATGGTACTAGAACTGGAAATCTACTTGCAAAAGAATGGATTTGGAGTCTCACCTCACACCATATACAAAATTAACTCAAAATGAATCAGAGACCTCAAGAGAGACCTAAAAACATAAACTTCTTAGAAGGAAATGTGGGTGGAATTTTTAGTGACCCGAGGCATGCCACAATCAGAAGAGCTGTAAAACATTACGCTACATGACAGAAGCTCCAACACCACATTTCATAAGACTCCATTTGTGTGAAATGTCCAGAATCGGCAAATTTATCGAGAGAGAGAGTAAATTAGTGGTTTCCAGGGCATGGGAGGAAGAGGAAATTGGGGGTAGCATGGTTTCTTTTGGGTATGATGATAAGGTTCTGGAATTAGATTGTGGTGATGGATGTACATTTTGAATACAGAAAAAAACCACTGAATTGCAGACTTAAAATCATTATGATGGCAAATTTTATCTCCAAAAATTTTTTTTTTAAATATTTGGAGGAACACTGACTTCTTGTCCTTATTCCATGAGTCCTGCCTGGTCATATTCTTTCCTGTGAGGTTCCCAAGTCTGGCATTACATCCTGCCTTGGTTTGCATTTAACCTTCTCTGGAGCTTAGCTACTCTGATAATTAAGTTTGGGTTTTCATAGCTCAGCTTTGTGTCCCCTGCTGCTGCAGGAGATGGGAGCATCTTGGTATGTTACCCAAGGTGGTTTTCAGTTGCTTGTTAAGCAATCTCAGTCTGTATTTTTCTCTTAAATTCCTGATATACCACAACACCTATATTATAGCACATCTCTCCTCCTATTATGCCAACCTAGTCCACCACCAGAGAAAGTTTAAACCATTAGACTATTGTCTTCTGCCAGGGGCTATGATGGGGTTCTCACTATCATCCAGACAAGTGAGTGTGCCCACTCCAAAACTCCATTCTTTTCCCACCTGTTTGCTCAGCACATTCCGGCTGCAGATCGGGTTCCCTGGAAAAGTCTCTGTGATGAAATCTAGCTTGCACAGAGCTTGTTCAGGAATGCCCATGAGAGCGATGCCTGGGGAAGAAAGGAGAAAGAAGAAGAATGGGGCATAGGGAGAGGTTGAGCTGCACTGCTGGTCCAATAGCAGCCTCAGAAGACCCGCAAAAACTTCTAGAACTACACTGGTCCTCCAGAGTTCTCCTGAATGGGACAAATTAGCCAGAACTTTCTACTTCTCAATTGATCAGTTATTTCATATGTGGTGCCCAAGCAAGGGAAGGGCAAGTCGGCTCTCTGTAGGTAACACCTGCCAACGGCACTTTCAGCCCCTGGGGCAACGAGTCTCTCATTGAAGGGGCATGTAGGAGTCACAGCTCAGCATCTGTCAGTCCTCCACTGGTTTTCTCTCTTCCAGCTGTTCCCGTAGAGATTACAATGCAAACCCTAAACTCCTCACAATCTACTCAGAGTTCCTATTCCACCACTTCTTAGAACCTATAAGAACCTTGTTGCAATATTGTTCCATTTAGCACCATCCTTGGTTCTATTGTTGTCACAGCTACTTCCTTTATAACCAACCCCATAGGGGTACATATATTAAGTCTTTTAAAGAAATTAAGAGAGTAAAAACTATGTATTCCTTTATACTTTCCGACATATTTACTATTCCTGGTGCTCTCTCTCTCTCTTTTTTCCCTGTAGCTCTAAATACCTCTTTGGAGTCAATTCTCTTCAGCTTAAAGAACGTCTTCTATTTCTTATAATGTAGATCTGCTGGTAACAGAGTCTGTCAATTGTCAGACGCCTGAAAAGGTCTTCACCTTTGTTTTTGAAGGGTATTTATTAATTAATTAAGTAATTAATTAATTCTTGGTTGGCTGGTATTTTTATTATGCACTTTCCAGTTGTTGCTCCTTTATACTCTTGTCTCCGTTTATTCTGCTGTGGGGTCAGTCATTATTCATATTTTTGCTTCCCTATAGTAATTGTGGGCTTGTTTGGTTTTTTGTTTGTTTTGCCATTTCCAAGATTTTCTCTTTATTTTTGATTTTCAGCAGATTGACTACGACATGCCAAGGTGTGGGTTTCTTGGTATTCATTCATCTTTGGTTCACTGAACTATTCAGATCTATAAGGTTATGGGTTTTCATCAAATATGAAAACATTTGAGGGAGGAGTCAAGATGGCGGAGAAGTAGCAGGCTGAGACTACTTCAGGTAGCGGGAGATCAGCTAGATAGCTTATCTAAAGATTACAAACACCTACAAATCCAACGGGAGATCGAAGAGAAGAAGAACAGCAACACTAGAAACAGAAAATCAACCACTTTCTGCAAGGTAGGACTGGCAGAGAAGTGAATCCAAAGCGATGGGAAGATAGACCGCGGGGGGAGGGGCCGGCTCCCGGCGAGCGGCGGAGCAACGGAGCACAAAATCGGGACTTTGAAAAGTCTGTTCCGCTGAGGGACATCGCTCCAGAGGCTTAACCGGGGTGAAGCCCACGCGGGGTCAGCGTGGCCTCAGGTCCCACAGGGTCACAGAAGGATCAGGGGTGTCTGAGTGTCGCAGAGCTTACAGGTATTAGAACGAGGAAGCCGGCTACAGAGACAGAGCCAAGGAGTGACTCTCAGCTCGGGGTTACCTTGAACTGGTCGCAGACTCGGTCAGCTCGGAGCGCGGCCGGAGGCCAGGCTGGCGGGAGTCATTGGGCGCTGTTCTCTGGGGGCGCACTGAGGAGTGGGGCCCCGGGCTCTCGGCTCCTCTGGGCCGGACAGCGGAAGGCCGCCATCTTCATTCCTGCCCTCCGGAACTCTACGGAAAGCGCTCAGGGAACAAAAGCTCCCGAAAGCAAACCCGAGCGGATTACTCAGCCCGGCCCCAGGTAAGGGCGGTGCAACTCCGCCTGGGCAAAGACACTTGAGAATCACTACAACAGGCCCCTCTCCCAGAAGATCAGCAAGAAACCCAGCCAGGACCAAGTTCACCTACCAAGGAACGCAGTTTCAATACAAAGGAGAGCGGCAGAATTCCAGAGGAGGAGAAAGCAAAGCACAGGACTCATGGCTTTCTCCCCATGATTCTTTAGCCTTGCAGTTAAATTAATTTTTTTTTCTTTTCTTTTTCAATTTTTTTTCTTCTTCTGCTAATTTTTTTTAACTTTTACCCTTTTCTTTTTTAACATTTTTTAAATAGTTTATCTAATATATATATATATATATATATATATATATATATTTCCTTTTTATACTTTTTCTTTATTGGTTTTCTTTTTTTAATTTTTTTTTCTTTCTTTCTGAACCTCTTTTTATCCCCTTTCTCCCCCCCCCCCCACGATTTGGGATCTCTTCTGATTTGGCTAAAGCATATTTTCCTGGGGTTGTTGCCACCCTTTTAGTATTTTACTTGCTCCTTCATATACTCTTATCTGGACAAAATGACAAGGCGGAAAAATTCACCACAAAAAAAAAGAACAAGAGGCAGTACCAAAGGCTAGGGACCTAATCAATAGAGACATTGGTAATATGTCAGATCCAGAGTTCAGAATGACGATTCTCAAGGTTCTAGCCAGGCTCGAAAAAGGCATGGAAGATATTAGAGAAACCCTCTCGGGAGATATAAAAGCCCTTTCTGGAGAAATAAAAGAACTAAAATCTAACCAAGTTGAAATCAAAAAAGCTATTAATGAGGTGCAATCAAAAATGGAGGCTCTCACTGCTAGGATAAATGAGGCAGAAGAAAGAATTAGCGATATAGAAGACCAAATGACAGAGAATAAAGAAGCTGAGCAAAAGAGGGACAAACAGCTGCTGGACCATGAGGGGAGAATTCGAGAGATAAGTGACACCATAAGACGAAACAACATTAGAATAATTGGGATTCCAGAAGAAGAGGAAACAGAGAGGGGAGCAGAAGGCATATTGGAGAGAATTATTGGAGAGAATTTCCCCAATATGGCAAAGGGAACAAGCATCAAAATCCAGGAGGTTCAGAGAACCCCCCTCAAGATCAATAAGAATAGGTCCACACCCCGTCACCTAATAGTAAAATTGACAAGTCTTAGTGACAAAGAGAAGATCCTGAAAGCAGCCCGGGAAAAGAAGTCTGTAACGTACAATGGTAAAAATATTAGATTGGCAGCAGACTTATCTACAGAGACCTGGCATGCCAGAAAGAGCTGGCATGATATATTCAGAGTACTAAATGAGAAAAACATGCAGCCAAGAATACTATATCCAGCTAGGCTATCATTGAAAATAGAAGGAGAGATTAAAAGCTTCCAGGACAAACAAAAACTGAAAGAATTTGCAAATACCAAACCAGCTCTACAGGAAATATTGAAAGGGGTCCTCTAAGCAAAGAGAGACCCTCAAAGTAGTAGATCAGAAAGAAACAGAGACAATATACAATAACAGTCACCTTACAGGCAATACAATGGCACTAAATTCATATCTCTCAATAGTTACCCTGAATGTTAATGGGCTAAATGCCCCAATCAAAAGACACAGGGTATCAGAATGGATAAAAAAACAAAAACCATCTATATGTTGCCTACAAGAAACTCATCTTAAACCCGAAGACACCTCCAGGTTTAAAGTGAGGGGGTGGAAAAGAATTTACCATGCTAATGGACATCAGAAGAAAGCAGGAGTGGCAATCCTTATATCAGATCAATTAGATTTTAACCCAAAGACTATAATAAGAGATGAGGAAGGACCCTTTATCATACTCAAAGGAACTGTCCAACAAGAAGATCTAACAATTTTAAATATCTATGCCCCTAATGTGGGAGCAGCCAACTATATAAACCAATTAATAACAAAATCAAAGAAACACATCGACAAGAATACAATAATAGTAGGGGATTTTAACACTCCCCTCACTGAAATGGACAGATCATCCAAGCAAAAGATCAACAAGGAAATCAAGGCCTTAAATGACACACTGGACCAGATGGACAACACAGATATATTCAGAACATTTCATCCCAAAGCAACAGAATACACATTCTTCTCTAGTGCACATGGAACATTCTCCAGAATAGATCACATTCTTGGTCCTAAATCAAGTCTCAACCGGTATCAAAAGATTGGGATCATTCCCTGCATATTTTCAGACCACAATGCTCTGAAGCTAGAACTCAATCACAAGAGGAAATTTGGAAAGAACCCAAATACGTGGAGACTAAACAGCATCCTTCTAAAGAATGAATGGGTCAACCAGGAAATTAAAGAAGAATTGAAAAAATTTATGGAAACAAATGATAATGAAAACACAACGGTTCAGAATCTGTGGGACACAACAAAGGCAGTCCTGAGAGGAAAATATATAGCGGTACAAGCCTTTCTCAAGAAACAAGAAAGATCTCAGGTACACAACCTAACCCTACACCTAAAGGAACTGGAGAAAGAACAAGAAAGAAACCCTAAACCCAGCAGGAGAAGAGAAATCATAAAGATCAGAGCAGAAATCAATGAAATAGAAACCAAAAAAAACAATAGAACAAATCAACGAAACTAGGAGCTGGTTCTTTGAAAGAATTAATAAGATTGATAAACCCCTGGCCAGACTTATCAAAAAGAAAAGAGAAAGGACCCAAATAAATAAAATCATGAATGAAAGAGGAGAGATCACAACGAACACCAAAGAAATACAGACAATAATAAGAACATACTATGAGCAACTCTACGCCAACAAATTTGACAATCTGGAAGAAATGGATGCATTCCTAGAGACATATAAACTACCACAACTGAACCAGGAAGAAATAGAAAGCCTCAACAGACCCATAAGCAGTAAGGAGATTGAAACAGTCATTAAAAATCTCCAAACAAACAAAAGCCCAGGGCCAGACGGCTTCCCGGGGGAATTCTACCAAACATTTAAAGAAGAACTAATTCCTATTCTCCTGAAACTGTTCCAAAAAATAGAAATAGAAGGAAAACTTCCAAACTCATTTTATGAGGCCAGCATCACCTTGATCCCAAAACCAGACAAGGATCCCAACAAAAAAGAGAACTACAGACCAATATCCTTGATGAACACAGATGCAAAAATTCTCGCCAAAATACTAGCCAATAGGATTCAACAGTACATTAAAAGGATTATTCACCACGACCAAGTGGGATTTATGCCAGGGCTGCAAGGCTGGTTCAACATCCGCAAATCAATCAATGTGATTCAACACATTAATAAAAGAAAGAACAAGAACCATATGATACTCTCCATAGATGCTGAAAAAGCATTTGGCAAAGTACAGCATCCCTTCCTGATCAAAACTCTTCAAAGTGCAGGGATAGAGGGCACATACCTCAATATTATCAAAGCCATCTATGAAAAACCCACCGCAAATATCATTCTCAATGGAGAAAAACTGAAAGCTTTTCCGCTAAGGTCAGGAACACGGCAGGGATGTCCGTTATCACCACTGCTATTCAACATAGTAGTAGAAGTCCTAGCCTCAGCAATCAGACAACAAAAGGAAATTAAAGGCATCCAAATCGGCAAAGAAGAAGTCAAACTATCACTCTTTGCAGATGATATGATACTATATGTGGAAAGCCCAAAAGACTCCACTCCAAAACTGCTAGAACTTGTACAGGAATTCAGTAAAGTGTCAGGATATAAAATCAATGCACAGAAATCAGTTGCATTTCTCTACACCAACAACAAGACAGAAGAAAGAGAAATTAAGGAGTCCATCCCATTTACAATTGCACCCAAAACTACAAGATACCTAGGAATAAACCTAACCAAAGAGACTAAGAATCTATACACAGAAAACTATAAAGTACTCATGAAAGAAATTGAGGAAGACACAAAGAAATGGAAAAATGTTCCATGCTCCTGGATTGGAAGAATAAATATTGTGAAAATGTCTATGCTACCGAAAGCAATCTACACATTTAATGCAATTCCTATCAAAGTACCATCCATTTTTTTCAAAGAAATGGAACAAACAATCCTAAAATTTATATGGAACCAGAAAAGACCTCGAATAGCCAAAGGAATATTGAAAAAGAAAGCCAACGTTGGTGGCATCACAATTCCAGACTTCAAGCTCTATTACAAAGCTGTCATCATCAAGACAGCATGGTACTGGCACAAAAACAGACACATAGATCAATGGAACAGAATAGAGAGCCCAGAAATGGACCCTCAACTCTATGGTCAACTCATCTTCGACAAAGCAGGAAAGAATGTCCAATGGAAAAAAGACAGCCTCTTCAACAAATGGTGTTGGGAAAATTGGACAGCCACATGCAGAAAAATGAAATTGGATCATTTCCTTACACCACACACGAAAATAGACTCAAAATGGATGAAGGATCTCAATGTGAGAAAGGAATCCATCAAAATCCTTGAGGAGAACACAGGCAGCAACCTCTTCGACGTCAGCCACAGCAACATCTTCCTAGGAACATCACCAAAGGCAAGGGAAGCAAGGGCAAAAATGAACTATTGGGATTTTATCAAGATCAAAAGCTTTTGCACAGCAAAGGAAACAGTTAACAAAACCAAAAGACAACTGACAGAATGGGAGAAGATATTTGCAAATGACATATCAGATAAAGGGCTAGTGTCCAAAATCTATAAAGAACTTATCAAACTCAACGCCCAAAGAACAAATAATCCAATCAAGAAATGGGCAGAGGACATGAACAGACATTTCTGCAAAGAAGACATCCAGATGGCCAACAGACACATGAAAAAGTGCTCCACATCACTTGGCATGAGGGAAATACAAATCAAAACCACAATGAGATATCACCTCACACCAGTCAGAATGGCTAAAATTAACAAGTCAGGAAATGACAGATGCTGGCGAGAATGCGGAGAAAGGGGAACCCTCCTACACTGTTGGTGGGAATGCAAGCTGGTGCAACCACTCTGGAAAACAGCATGGAGGTTCCTCAAAATGTTGAAAATAGAACTACCCTATGACCCAGCAATTGCACTGCTGGGTATTTACCCTAAAGAAACAAACGTCGTGATCCGAAGGGGCACGTGCACCCGAATGTTTATAGCAGCAATGTCTACAATAGCCAAACTATGGAAAGAACCTAGATGTCCATCAACAGACGAATGGATAAAGAAGATGTGGTATATATACAATGGAATACTATGCAGCCATCAAAAGAAATGAAATCTTGCCATTTGCGACGACGTGGATGGAACTAGAGGGTATCATGCTTAGCGAAGTAAGTCAACTGGAGAAAGACAACTATCATATTGTCTCCCTGATATGAAGAAGTGGAGATGCAACATGGGGGGTTAAGGGGGTAGGAGAAGAGTAAATGAAACAAGATGGGATTGGGAGGGAGACAAACCATAAGTGACTCTTAATCTCACAAAACAAACTGAGGGTTGCTGGGGGGAGGGGGGGTTGGGAGGGGGGTGGGATTATGGACACTGGGGAGGGTATGTGCTATGGTGAGTGCTGTGAAGTGTGTAAACCTGGCGATTCACAGACCTGTACCCCTGGGGATAAAAATATATTATATGTTTATAAAAAATAAAAATAAAAAATAAATTTAAAAAAAAAACAAGATCGTTTAGTGTTCGGACTTGTCTTTTTTTTTAAGATTTTATTTATTTATTTGACAGAGAGACATCACAAGTAGGCAGAGAGGCAGGCAGAGAGAGAGGAAGGAAAGCAGGCTCCCTGCTGAGCAGAAAGCCCAAGGCAGGGCTGGATCCCAGGACCCTGGGATCATGACCTGAGCCGAAGGCAGAGGTTTTAACCCACTGAGTCACCCAGGCGCCCCAGGACTTGTCCTTTTGAGTAGAAAAGTGATTCCTTATGACCCTACTCTTTATTTTTATTCTAATACTATCCTTTCAGAAATCATTCCTCTGTAGAGAATTTTTTTTCTAGGACTGAAGCTATGTGAGGAAAGAGGGGAGGGATGGACTAATGGAAGGAGATGTCTAAAACAAGGGGAGAAGAAACTTGCTAATGGTAACTGGATCAGCCTTGAGGGTCTGATTGATGTAAATCAAATGTATCCATTACAAAAACCTTTCCTGGAAACTCATTGTATGCTGGGTTCTGGATGGACCCACAGGAAGCTTTCACGCATGTGGCAGCTTTCACCCTTACAGAGTCATGAAGTCTTTGGCCAAACAATAACTTGCTTATGAACAGAGTAGAATCTATCAGCCTGAGAAGCTGCTGAGAATTCTGAGCTCCACAAAGATGATGGAGAGCAGCTGATGCTGAACGTCATGGGCATCCAGCCAGCCAGAGTAGAGAGAGCTCACTGAACATCCTTGCTTTCAGCTAACACATGGGAAAGGCCACACTTTTAAGCATGGCTACTCTGGTTAGAGTATGGGCTACTCTAAATTCATCCTAATCAAGTTTCAAATCAAGCCTCATAAGAATCAGTCTGATCTACCAATAAATTAACTGCCTATTGGCACAGAAGTAGATGGTTGCTAGATGAAGTCATCAAAATTTGGAGTCTTAACAATGCAGCATTCATAATTCTAGCATAAAGTCATAAATCAAGGGACATGTGATAAGCAGGAAAATGTGACCCATGATCAAGACAAGAGAAGCCAATGGAAAATTATCCTGAAATAACCCAAATGTGATAACTAGAAGGAAACAAGGAGTTTTAAAAAGCCATTATAAATATATTAAGGAATTAAAAACAAAACTGCTTATAATAAAAAGATAGTTACAATATTTCAATAGAGTAATAGAAACTGCAAAAAGAACCAAATGGACATTTTACAACTAAAAAGTAAAATATCCGGGGTGCCTGGGTGGCTCAGTGGGTTAAAGCCTCTGCCTTCAGCTCAGGTCATGATCCCAGGGTCCTGGGATCGAGCCCCGCATCAGGCTCTCTGCTCAGCCGGGGAGCCTGCTTCCTCCTCTCTCTCTGCCTCCCTCTCTGCCTACTTATAATCTCCGTCTGTCCAATAAATAAAAATTTAAAAAAAAATAAAAAATAAAAAGTAAAATATCCGAAATGAAAATTGGATAGACCTAAGAGCAGATTACATGAAACAAAATAAATTGTCAGTGAACTTGCAGATTGATTAATGAAAACAATCAATTCTAAAAAAAAAACAGAAGAAATGGACTGAAAAGATATTAACTTGTAAGATGAGATCAAGCAATCTAAAAATGTGTAACTTAAGTGCTAGGAGGAGAAATGTGGGGCAAAAAAATATTAATTGAAAAACTAACAATTGAAATGTTTTCAAAATTTTTTTTAAATTTTATTTTTTATAAACATATAATATATTTTTATCCCCAGGGGTACAGGTCTGTGAATCGCCAGGTTTACACACTTCACAGCACTCACCATAGCACATACCCTCCCCAGTGTCCATAATCCCACCCCCCTCCCAACCCCCCTCCCCCCAGCAACCCTCAGTTTGTTTTGTGAGATTAAGAGTCACTTATGGTTTGTCTCCCTCCCAATCCCATCTTGTTTCATTTACTCTTCTCCTACCCCCTTAACCCCCCATGTTGCATCTCCACTTCTTCATATCAGGGAGACAATATGATAGTTGTCTTTCTCCAGTTGACTTACTTCGCTAAGCATGATACCCTCTAGTTCCATCCACGTCGTCGCAAATGGCAAGATTTCATTTCTTTTGATGGCTGCATAGTATTCCATTGTATATATACCACATCTTCTTTATCCATTCGTCTGTTGATGGACATCTAGGTTCTTTCCATAGTTTGGCTATTGTAGACATTGCTGCTATAAACATTCGGGTGCACGTGCCCCTTCGGATCACGACGTTTGTTTCTTTAGGGTAAATACCCAGCAGTGCAATTGCTGGGTCATAGGGTAGTTCTATTTTCAACATTTTGAGGAACCTCCATGCTGTTTTCCAGAGTGGTTGCACCAGCTTGCATTCCCACCAACAGTGTAGGAGGGTTCCCCTTTCTCCGCATTCTCGCCAGCATCTGTCATTTCCTGACTTGTTAATTTTAGCCATTCTGACTGGTGTGAGGTGATATCTCATTGTGGTTTTGATTTGTATTTCCCTCATGCCAAGTGATGTGGAGCACTTTTTCATGTGTCTGTTGGCCATCTGGATGTCTTCTTTGCAGAAATGTCTGTTCATGTCCTCTGCCCATTTCTTGATTGGATTATTTGTTCTTTGGGCGTTGAGTTTGATAAGTTCTTTATAGATTTTGGACACTAGCCCTTTATCTGATATGTCATTTGCAAATATCTTCTCCCATTCTGTCAGTTGTCTTTTGGTTTTGTTAACTGTTTCCTTTGCTGTGCAAAAGCTTTTGATCTTGATAAAATCCCAATAGTTCATTTTTGCCCTTGCTTCCCTTGCCTTTGGTGATGTTCCTAGGAAGATGTTGCTGTGGCTGACGTCGAAGAGGTTGCTGCCTGTGTTCTCCTCAAGGATTTTGATGGATTCCTTTCTCACATTGAGATCCTTCATCCATTTTGAGTCTATTTTCGTGTGTGGTGTAAGGAAATGATCCAATTTCATTTTTCTGCATGTGGCTGTCCAATTTTCCCAACACCATTTGTTGAAGAGGCTGTCTTTTTTCCATTGGACATTCTTTCCTGCTTTGTCGAAGATGAGTTGACCATAGAGTTGAGGGTCCATTTCTGGGCTCTCTATTCTGTTCCATTGATCTATGTGTCTGTTTTTGTGCCAGTACCATGCTGTCTTGATGATGACAGCTTTGTAATAGAGCTTGAAGTCTGGAATTGTGATGCCACCAACGTTGGCTTTCTTTTTCAATATTCCTTTGGCTATTCGAGGTCTTTTCTGGTTCCATATAAATTTTAGGATTGTTTGTTCCATTTCTTTGAAAAAAATGGATGGTACTTTGATAGGAATTGCATTAAATGTGTAGATTGCTTTCGGTAGCATAGACATTTTCACAATATTTATTCTTCCAATCCAGGAGCATGGAACATTTTTCCATTTCTTTGTGTCTTCCTCAATTTCTTTCATGAGTACTTTATAGTTTTCTGTGTATAGATTCTTAGTCTCTTTGGTTAGGTTTATTCCTAGGTATCTTGTAGTTTTGGGTGCAATTGTAAATGGGATGGACTCCTTAATTTCTCTTTCTTCTGTCTTGTTGTTGGTGTAGAGAAATGCAACTGATTTCTGTGCATTGATTTTATATCCTGACACTTTACTGAATTCCTGTACAAGTTCTAGCAGTTTTGGAGTGGAGTCTTTTGGGCTTTCCACATATAGTATCATATCATCTGCAAAGAGTGATAGTTTGACTTCTTCTTTGCCGATTTGGATGCCTTTAATTTCCTTTTGTTGTCTGATTGCTGAGGCTAGGACTTCTACTACTATGTTGAATAGCAGTGGTGATAACGGACATCCCTGCCGTGTTCCTGACCTTAGCGGAAAAGCTTTCAGTTTTTCTCCATTGAGAATGATATTTGCGGTGGGTTTTTCATAGATGGCTTTGATAATATTGAGGTATGTGCCCTCTATCCCTGCACTTTGAAGAGTTTTGATCAGGAAGGGATGCTGTACTTTGCCAAATGCTTTTTCAGCATCTATGGAGAGTATCATATGGTTCTTGTTCTTTCTTTTATTAATGTGTTGAATCACATTGATTGATTTGCGGATGTTGAACCAGCCTTGCAGCCCTGGCATAAATCCCACTTGGTCGTGGTGAATAATCCTTTTAATGTACTGTTGAATCCTATTGGCTAGTATTTTGGTGAGAATTTTTGCATCTGTGTTCATCAAGGATATTGGTCTGTAGTTCTCTTTTTTGTTGGGATCCTTGTCCGGTTTTGGGATCAAGGTGATGCTGGCCTCATAAAATGAGTTTGGAAGTTTTCCTTCCATTTCTATTTTTTTGGAACAGTTTCAGGAGAATAGGAATTAGTTCTTCTTTAAATGTTTGGTAAAATTCCCCCGGGAAGCCGTCTGGCCCTGGGCTTTTGTTTGTTTGGAGATTTTTAATGACTGTTTCAATCTCCTTACTGCTTATGGGTCTGTTGAGGCTTTCTATTTCTTCCTGGTTCAGTTGTGGTAGTTTATATGTCTCTAGGAATGCATCCATTTCTTCCAGATTGTCAAATTTGTTGGCGTAGAGTTGCTCATAGTATGTTCTTATAATTGTCTGTATTTCTTTGGTGTTCGTTGTGATCTCTCCTCTTTCATTCATGATTTTATTTATTTGGGTCCTCTCTCTTTTCTTTTTGATAAGTCTGGCCAGGGGTTTATCAATCTTATTAATTCTTTCAAAGAACCAGCTCCTAGTTTCGTTGATTTGTTCTATTGTTTTTTTTGGTTTCTATTTCATTGATTTCTGCTCTGATCTTTATGATTTCTCTTCTCCTGCTGGGTTTAGGGTCGAACACTAAGCGATCTTATTGGGGGGACCACTGGTGTTGATTGTTGGCTGCAGGATCTCTTCTACGCCAACAAGGCCACAGGGGAAGGGAGGGCAGCAGACACTTTTGAGGTGATAGTGATATGCACCCCAAGGATCTGGCAGCCTTCTCTCCCCACCAACACGGCATTCTCCTGGGGTCCGTGCTGGGCAGAGTGTGGGAGACTTGGCCATCACCAAGATCGGACACTTCTGGAAGGCACCCAGGATGGACTTTAGAGGCAGAGGATGGAGACTGGAAAGAATATAGTGGTCATGATGAATATGGTGGTCATGACTATATCCCTGAGAAAGCTATGGCCCGGAGAGGGTCAGAGATTGGCAAGACACACTGTGCTCTTATATTACAGATTGGACATAACCTGAAATCCTTTAGTCACATCACACAGCAACCAAGCTGCTCTCTCTGAGACTTTTCCTGGGAATAGCTGGGCCTCTGTGTACTTTATAGAAGGGTAGGTTTACCCCCTTTACAGACATGAGTCCCAGACCTGGGATCCTGGGGGCTCATCCACTTAAAAGATCACCCCAAATGCTCCTGTCAGCAAATTGCTGAGAGACATTGGAAGGGTCCTGGGAAAGTGGAGCACTAGACCAGGAGTCCACAGCCCCAACTTGCTCCCCGTGCAAGCAGTGGTGTCACATTGGGTAGATCATCTTCTCCCTAGGGGGTTTCCTCCTCTGTAAAATCAGGACACCAGTGTCATCCTCAATCCCTCCCTCCTTCACTTCCTCCCATCCTTTCTTCCTTTACTCAAGCATTAGCCGAGCTCTTGCCTGATACCTGGCCCAGAAATGAGTTATTCCCTCTCCTGGATAGCATCTACACCCCTATCAATTTTGTTGGGTCATTGTGGGGATCAAATAAGAAGGCAGATGTGATGGTGTCTGGTATAGCAGAGGTACTTTCCATGCACGAGGTATGACTGCTATTTTTAAAGTGTTCCTCTTTTTAAGGCAGGGCTTCCTTTAGCAGCGTGTGGTGTAAATAACAATTTCCAGTCCATGGGGGAGACCTAGAATGATCCTTCTGTGTTCTGTTCTTATGAAAGCTCCATAGCCCCGCTGTGTTGTCTGGCTGGCTGCAAGCTGGCGCAGACCCAGCTTGGCATCCTGGTGGATCAAGCTGCCTGCCCCTACTGTCCAGTGCCCCTGTCCTTTCCCCCAAGGAACACACAGCAGGTGAGCTGGAGAGTGACCATTCTCCCCTATGCTACTCCCTGTAGTCCTTAGCCAACTCCATTAAGAAGTTGGGGCGCCTGGGTGGCTCAGTTGGTTAAGCATCTGTGTCCGGCTCAGGTCATGATCCTAGGGTCCTGGGATCAAGTCCTGCCTTGGGCTCCCTGCTGAGCAGGGAGACTGCTTCTCCCTCTGCCACTCCCCCTGCTTGTGCTCTCTCTCTCTCAAATAAATAAATAAAATATTTTTTAAAATTTTTTGTAAAAAGGGAGTTAGTGTAGCACATCAATATTGTGGGACATTTACCTTAGAGTTCTTCCACAGATATCAATGTGTTGCTGTAATGATTTTAAATTATCCCCTATTTAATGTGTTTCTACAATAAGCATTCACATAGAAAAGTTCCAACTGGATATGCTCCCCCTCCCCACAACTATTAATCGTAATCATTTTAATGTAACTCCAGTGGTCAGCACATGGCTTCTGAGCTCTGGTGTGGGCCTGCATGTACAACTCTGGGTCTGAAACCAAGGTGAACCAACTGTGAATACATCTCCACAGGCTCCGTCAACTCATCATCCACTAAATGAGAAGACAAACCAGACCTGTGAGGTTGCTTATTTCCATAGTTATACAAGTCTAATGGCAAAGGTTCTGATTTTACCAGATACTTCAGGATTTAGAGCTAGAGAGTATGAAGTCTAGATCTCTCACTAAGTACCCCTCCACACCCGCCGCAACTATCTCTCTGGCAAATAAAAGCCAGACACATCCTTTCTTTTCAGAGATCTTGCTTTGTAAGTTGGAGAACTTACATGAAAGTAAAGGTACATTGTGGGAGAGTCTGTCTCCCAGCCTCAGTTTTTCTGTAAAATGGGTCATTTGGATCATGGTGCTGGCCTCTGACAGCTTTTGCTGACTTCTGTTAAAATGTGGACAAGATATGAAAAAACAATGTCGCTGAAATTTTTTGGAGCTGCATTTATTCTTTTTCTAAATTCTCATTTAGAATTTAGAAATTCTCAATCTCAAGCACAGGATTTCTCATTCAAGTCCACTGTTGCCTGTTGCCAACAAGTGTGTGTGCTATTTCAGCAAATTAATTAAAGGCCTTTTACTATGACCTCAGTCCCTCAATCTTTCCCTCCTCACTCAAACCCTAGTGCCCACTCTGCGGCTGCTTCTCCAAGACACCAGATAAACTAATCCCCTTCTGGAATATCCCTCCCATTCCAGGCTAGTCTCCTCCCTTCTCTCTAAACTCGGGTGAAGACTTACTCATTATCACAGTCCTTTCCTGAATTGCTGCACCCTGTTCCAGTCACTGTAATCTAAGTAATTACAGCCTGATAACATTAATACAGAGAAACAGGACCAGCTCGGGATAGAAAGCAAAACCTGCGCTGAATATACGTTTCTCTTTTTCTCCTCAGCCGTGTTTTCCCCTACACAATCCATTGTAACTGCCTCCGAAAAGTCAATGAATCAGAACATTTATGACTGAAAAAAGTCTTGGAGGCTACGTGATATGCCCAAGGTTGCAAAGCTGGTTCAGGGAAAAGCAGGGACCAGCCCCAGCCGCCTATCTCTTCCTGCCAGTGTCAGTGACATTGCGCACGCCGTTTCTCCCACCACAATTTCCAGGAGAACCTCCCACTGGTTTCACTGCACCCACTTAACGCCTACTGGGTGTTTTCAGAATCTAATCAGGTGACGCCTCTCAGATAAAGAGTCCTCCTAGAGATTGGCTACTAGGCGGAGCAGTTTCCTACGAACTGCCACTTCCTGGAACTCATCAAAATTCTCTGAGTTAGCCTTTTTTTTTTTTTTCTTCCTTTCTTTTTTTTCTTCCTTCCTTTCTTTCCTTCTTTCTTTTTCTTTCTTTACTTTTTCAAAAGATTTTATCTATTCATTTGACACAGCGAGAGAGTGAGCACAAGCAAAGGGAGGGGCAGGCAGAGGGGAAGGGAGAAGCAGACTCTCCACAGAGCCGGGAGCCCGGCATTGGGCTTAGTCCCAGGACCTCGGGATCATGATCTGAGCTAAAGGCAGATGCTTCACTGACTGAGCCACCCAGGTGCCCCATGAGCTAGCCATTTCTAAGGCAGGTCCTTAGTTGGATCCTTGAAATCATACCCCCTACACACACACACACACACACACACACACACACATATACTTTGCACCTGCAAATGGTCTGCCCTATGGATAGAATAGGCCTTCTATGTCTAATAATTTCAGAAAGTTCATTAATCCTTTTGAGCAGCCCAACACACTTATTTCAAACCACAGTGCCCTAGATGCACATACTTCTTAGCATAAACATCTTATTTCTTTTTATGCTATGACTTCCACCAACAAATTGGACTTTATTCTTGTTATTTCAATTTAAGATACAGTGCAACTTTGGTTTAGACCATAAAATACCACATAAAGTGGCCTTTAGAAGTCAGATTTACTGACAAGTTTTATAACCATTTCAAAGGGAAGACCTCAAAAATGCCAGATGGGCTCTGTCTCAGCAGTATGAGTAGGTCCCAGCTGTCCTCATCTATCACTGGCAGGATGGTAGTCAGCGGCTGGTCAGTCAACGGTGACATACTGGAAGCACAGGGCTGCCTGCACAGTGCAGGGAAATCTCTGGAACCAGAGGAGCCCAGCAGTGGGGTTGCTCCTGACCCCTGCTTCCTCCACTCACCAGTTTGGAGTTGTGCTAACTCGACAAGCTGTATTCACGTGTTTCTGAACTTCCTGAAAGTTCCCTGAGCCAAATAATTAAGCTGAATCCTAGCAAGCTCATGAGAGGTAGGGATTTCTCAGCTCACCAACATTTGGTTCCTTTGTGTCTTAGTGGGAAGAGAAGCCATGAAGGTAAACTGCTCTTCTCTTTCCATGGCTGCAGCATTGCTTCCCCCCCCCCAGCCCTTTGGATGGAAAAATGGACTTGGATCACTTTGCAAACAACAAAAGCTGGAGGAGGTTCTAGCCCATGCATCCACATTCCCAGCAAAAGCTCTAGCAGTGTAGAAGGTTCTCTGCAGATGATGCGTCTGTAATGTCTACAGATGACTGAACTGGGCTGTTCCTTCTCAGCACCCAGCCAGCTGAGCCCCATCTGTGCACAGTGACGGCCGGCCTCTCAATGAGCTTCTCTCTAGCTGGGGAGCAGGAAACCTCAAACCCGCTTTGCAGCACAGGAAAGTTCCCAAGGGTAAGTGCTGCAAGGGTTTGATAAACACCATGTGCCAGGCACTGGACTCACTGTTCCGGGGCCAAGAGATAAGTGTGACCTGCAGCAGCCAGGAAAGGCTTCACATGAGAGCTGGGAGCCAAGTCTTGGGAAAGTAGCTTTGCTTGGGAAGAAAGGTGGGAGTTAAGACCGGAGGCTAAGGGGTGCCTGCTACTGCATTTGGGGGTCATTGAGGAGCAGGGCCCAGGTGGAGAGAGGTACAGAAGGAGGTTGAGGCCCTGGCATCTCAGTGGAGGGTGTACACCCTGCATTTATCCTGGGCCACCACTCCCTCCCACCTGTTTGCTCCAAGGAACACACCCTGCATCTACCTTTGCCCAGCTGGCACCTATCCAACCTTCAAGACCAGGGTCATGCATCTCTCTTCTAGGAAGCCCTCCCTGACCTTGCTGCCAGCATTGGTATCCCACCTGCCCCTGTCCTGCATCCCCACAGTCATGGCACATGTAGGAACAAGGATTGGCTTGCTGGTCAACCTCCCCAGTGGGCAGCGAGCCTGTAGGTCTGTCCCCCAGTGCCCGGCTCCATGCCCAGCATTCAGTCAGCCTTCAAGTCATAGTCTGCTGAATGTTGGGGGGGATGAGGGGGTGTATTCTTCCCCTATTGGGAACCTATAAGGATTAGAGAGAACCCTTTCTGGCTGGCATGGCCATTGGAAAAAAATTCCAGCATCTCTGGGCTTATGCACTACCAAGGCTCGATGGCTACGAAGGATCTCAGACAGCTCTCAGCACTGCAGTGTCCCCACATGAAGAACTGAAGCCTCAGTTTCTCAGAGACCATCACGGGATAGCCAGACTTATTTTTTTTTAAAGATTTTCTCAACTCTATGGTCAATTAATCTTCAACAAAGCAGGAAAGAATGTCCAATGGAAAAAAAGACAGCCTCTTCAATAAATGATGTTGGGAAAATTGGACAGCCACATGCAGAAAAATGAAATTGGACCATTTCCTTACACCACACACGAAAATAGACTCAAAATGGATAAAGAACCTCAATGTGAGAAAGGAATCCATCAAAATCCTTGAGGAGAACACAGGCAGCAACCTCTTCGACCTCAACCACAGCAACACCTTCCTAGGAACATCACCAAAGGCAAGGGAAGCAAGGACAAAAATGAACTATTGGGATTTCATCAAGATCAAAAGCTTTTGCACAGCAAAGGAAACAGGTAACAAAACTTAAAGATTTTATTTATTTATTTGACACAGAGAGACAGAGATCACAAGTAGGCAGAGAGGCAGGCAGAGAGAGAGAGGCAGAAGCAGGCTCCCTGATGAGCAGAGAGCCCGATGTGGGGCTCGATCCCAGGACCCTGAGATTATGACCGGGGCCGAAAACAGAGGCTTAACCCACTGAGCCACCCAGGTGCCCTGATAGCCAGACATTATTAAAATCTTTAGCTTTGATCCAGAAATCCCATTCCTGAGACTCTGTCCCATAGAAATAAAAGTACGTAACAATAGTCATATACCAGGATGTTTGTTGCAGCTTCGTTTGTGGTGGTAAAACACTGGAAACAACAGGAATGCTATTGATGGGTACACACAGAGCAGCTGTGATGTATCCATACCACAGGGTGCACCCGCTACTGGGCTACCTCCGCAAAGGGACTGGGTATGATTTGCCTGATGTCTTGGTGAATGAGAGTAGTAAGATGTGCTTCTCCCTTCCCTTGCCCTTCTCGTCTCTTCCAGAGCAACTCAGCCCTAAAGTCTTTGGTGGGGCTGAGCATGGTGGGCAGCCAGCCATACACGGGATGTTGGGGCCTGGTCAAGGGGAGGAGAGCATCCTTGTGGGACAAGTCAGATTCTGAACAGGGTGTGGAGGGTGTCCATGCACCGGAGACCCTAGCCAGAGAGAGGAGGGTGAACACATAAGGGGGTGGCCCAATGGGAGGGTCAGAGCCTCAGGGAGTGAGAAGAGCATCTATTTATAAGTGTTGCCCTGGCAAGGTGTGTCAGAGACTCAGTGGAAAAGAGAGGTTCTGCAGCAGGGGGAGCCTGGCCTGGGATCTCAGAGCCCCAGAAGGGGGAGGAAGAGCTCGCATGGAGGTGTCCCAGTATGGGGCAAGAGGGAGTCTGCCCAGCATGTGGGTGCTGGAGCCCCAAGCTGGGGGAGGGGGCAGGGGCATAATGTGGTGTGCAGGTGGGGAGTGAGGATGTAGAGGCACAACGGGAGACAGTTTACATGCAAGGGGACCTGTCACCCAAGAAGGCATATTGAGAATATTCCTCCCTGTAAGAGATGGGGCATACAGATAGGAATTCTCAGAAACTGCAGTAAACCCAGCAGTTTTAAATTGGAAGCAGAGGTCTTAATGTGAGTTCATGGTTGTCAATAAACATGATAAATATAGATTCTAATGTGTGTATGTGTGGATCCATATGTGTGTGCACGTCTATGTGAATGTGTGTGTGTGTATGCATATTTATACATCTATATGTAATCTCTAACTGTACTGACTGGGGACAGCCACCCACCTGTAATAATGAGCATCAAGCACTCAGATCTTGGCTTTTATTTTTATTTATTTATTTTTTGTTTAACTTTGGTTTTTTGTTTGTTTGTTTTAGAGAAAGAGAGAGCACACAAGCAAGGAGGTGCAGAAGGAGAGAAATAATCTTTTTTTTTTTTTAAGATTTTTATTTATTTATTTGACAGAGAGAGATCACAAGCAGGCAGAGAGGCAGGCAGAGAGAGAGGAGGAAGCAGGCTCCCCCGCTGAGCAGAGAGCCCGATGCGGGGCTCCATCCCAGGACCCTGAGATCATGACCTGAGCCAAAGGCAGAGGCGTAACCCACTGAGCCACCCAGGCGCCCCAGGAGAGAAATAATCTTAAACAGGCTCCATTCCCAGTGCCTGGAGCCCGACACAGGGCTCAGTCTCACAAACCCCAAGATCATGTCCTGAGCAGAAATCAAGAGTCAGATGCTTAGCCCACTGAGCCACCCAGGCATTCCCAGATCTTGGCTTCTAACTACCACCTCTGCAAAAGGAAGCGAAGATCCTTAGAGAAGGGGCGGATTCCACACTGGGGAAACTTGCAAGATGGGCCGGAAACATCGTGCATGAGAAAACAAGAAGGTATTCAACCACTGATAGGATGCGCCAAAAGGACACAGACAGGAAGGTCAAAATATATAACAATAGCTAACAGATTATGACCTTTATTTATTTTTTTTTAGATTTTATTTATTTATTTGACAGAGAGAGATCACAAGTAGATGGAGAGGCAAGCAGAGAGAGAGAGAGAGAGGGAAGCAGGCTTCTTGCTGAGCAGAAGATTATGACCTTTAAATACAAAAGGAAACTGAATCCCTGTGACATAAATAGATGAGTAAACTGAACATTTGATGAGAAACAAGATATTTACACAGAGTCAAGATGCCTCCACACAAACTATTAATTGCAAAGGAGAAAAGTGCGTGGTTAAGAAAAAAGAAAAAGAAAAAGAAAAAATACTGGCAGATGCCATCTTGATCAAGCGATCAAAGTGAATGTCGTCAGTAACAGTCCGTGCACCTGGGCACCACAGATGGGGCTCCGAGAGAAGAGCCCTCATCATCTCGGTCATCTTCCCGCCGACGACACCACGCTGTTCGCAGGAAGCACGCACCAAAGTAAGCCAAGGTGATGAGACATCACGTCTGCCCCTGAGTGTGAACGGATCAGGGCTTAAAAGCAGCAACAATGGATATTTTATATCGCGCTTGCAACTTCCGGTAAGTTTGAAATTGCTTCAAAATATAAAAGATGTAAAGAGTAATCCAAAGCAAATGTTAAAAACTGTGCAGAAACATGATCCTAACTGTGTAAAACAGTGACCCACCCTCACATAACAGATACAAGTATGTATGCGTTGCATACGGCTATGAGTCTCTTGGATTCAGACCATACGGAGAAATATGGACTCCTACGTGATGAGTTGTACGGGTCACCTTGGGTGGCAGCGGGAGCAGAGAGGGAAGGAATAAGCATAAGAAGAACTTTAAGAAGACGACATTAAAAATTTAAAATGTGGGCGCCTGGGTGGCTCAGTGGGTTAAGCCGCTGCCTTCGGCTCAGGTCATGATCCCAGGTCCTGGGTTCGAGCCCCACATCGGGCTTACTGCTCAGCAGGGAGCCTGCTTCCTCCTCTCTCTCTGCCTGCCTCTCTGCTTACTTGTGATTTCTCTCTGTCAAATAAATAAATAAAATCTTTAAAAAAAAATTTAAAATGTGCTGTGTAAACCATCATTATCTTGCACTTAATGTAAAACAATGTGTGTGTACTGGTCTGCTGCGAAAAGAAGACACCACGGATTGGGTAGCTTGAACATGGACTTATTTTCTCATAGTTCTGGAAGCCAGAAGTCCAAGATTGATGTGTCAGCAGGGTTGGTGTCGTTCAAAGGGCTTCCCTGGACCTGCAGACAGCTTCTCTGTGTTCCCCCTCACGCGGTCCTTCCTCACACATGTGTGCAACCCCAGGGTCTCTGTAGGTGTCCAAATTCCCTCCTTCTAAAAACACCACCCTAATAGCCTCTTTCTAATTTAATTGCTTCTTTAAAGGCTCTGTTTCCAAATACAATCACATTCTGAGGTACTAAGGGTTTGCACTACCACAGAAAAATGTGGGAGGGACAGGACCCAGCCCAAATCAGTACAAATACGTGTTAGTGTGTACGCACGCCGGCCTGATCAACCCGTGTGTTCCCAGTCTGAGCAAGCATCCGTTAGGACTTGTTCTGGATTTCTTGTTGAAAAAGATTTGGTGACTTGTGCTTTTATTTATTTACTTTTTCAGAAGATTTTATCCATTTATTTGGCAGAAATCACAAGTAGACAGAGAGGCAGGCAGAGAGAGAGGAGGAAGCAGGCCTCCCGCCGAGCAGAGAGCCCAATTCAGGGATCGATCCCCGGACTCTGGGATCATGACCTGAGGCTTTAACCCACTGAGCCACCCAGGGGCCCCCGTGACTTGTGCTTTTAAAAAAGATATATTTTCTTCCAGTCCCGTCCATGTTGCTACAAAAGTTGGGTATTCATCTTTTCTGATGGAGGCATCATACTCCATAGTGTATATGGACCATATCTTCCTTATCTATGCTGAGTGAAATAAGTCAAGCAGAGAGAGTCAATTATCATATGGTTTCACTTATTTGTGGAGCATAACAAATAGCATGGAGGACAAGGGGAGATGGAGAGGAGAAGGGAGTTGAGGGAAATTGGAAGGGGAGGTGAACCATGAGAGACTATGGACTCTGAAAAACAATCTGAGGGGTTTGAAGGGTTTGAAGGGTTTGAAGGGTGGGAGGTTGGGGGCACCAGGTGGTGGGTATTGGAGAGGGCACGGATTGCATGCAGCACTGGGTGTGGTGCAAAAACAGTGAATACTGTTACGCTGAAAATAAATTTAAAAAAATTTTAAAAAGATATATTTTTATCGGTTTGTTTCCTGAGTTTTCTTAATTCCAATTGAAAGCAATAGTGAGTCTTTCTTCATTTTAGGTAAATCCAGACTAAGTAAATGATGAGGGTTTGGGTAGTCCTCTCTGATAACAGGATGTTTATAAAACTACAGTCAGAGTCCTCTTCTGTTTGGGGTGAAATGGTGGGAGGTCACAATTCAGCCACTCAATAACAAGTGCAACTTGTCCTGAAGTTTATACCTTTGCTCCTATCATGTCTTTGTCCCATATATCGCTCTCTGAGATCTTCAAGACAACTTCATGCCCCCCGTCCCCACCTAGATTTCTTTTTTTTTTTTAAAGATTTTATTTATTTATTTGACAGACAGAGATCACAAGTAGGCAGAGAGGCAGGCAGAGAGAGAGGAGGAGGCAGGCTTCCTGCTGAGCAGAAAGCCCGATGCGGGGCTCGAACCCAGGACCTGGGATCATGACCTGAGCTGAAGGCAGCGGCTTAACCCACTGAGCCACCCAGGCGCCCCCACACCTAGATTTCTTTCCCCTACACTTTTTGGTTTTGCCTAGGTCAGTTCTATGCCTTTGGAACTATCTTCTCCCAAAACAAAGTCCCATATACCCCCATGCTGGATGAATAGTCCAACACAACCCAAAGAAAGAAAATACACAGTTTCCAAAGCCTGATCTATTAAAAAACCAAAAAAAAAAAAAAAATCTGCATTTTCCTCGGAATGCTCATTGCGGATTCGGTGTTGCGGCGTGTCAATTCCCGTCTTGTCATATCTGCAGAGGTGTGGGAAGAGTTTGGCTTGCCCTGGAAATGTCCTGATAAACCTGAAGTTCTCTCCTTTCCCATCCCGTCTCTGCAATGGAATGGGCAATCCACAAAGTAGACGGAAATCGAGTCCCCCACATAGCTCTGCTAAGTAGACGAAGTTATGCCAGTTATATCTTGTTTCATTCTTCAGACCAAACGGGGGCTGGGAGTGTGGATGATCTGTGAGGGCGCACGGCAGCAGGAGCGCATGGATTCCAAACACTTAGCCTCTGGTGGAGCCCAAAGAGCACTGGCGCTGGTCTAGTCCCACTTTCCGTTCACTCGATGGATGACCGCACCTGTCCAGCTCTGCACCTGTGTTGTGGACAAGGGCGCTCCTGCTTATGTCTGTACTGCATGGCCAGTGAGGCTGTGGATCGGACACCAATGAGCCCGTTGATGGCAGAGCCCCCTGCAAACAGGAGATGAGAGGTGCGTCATGTGATGGAGAGGTGGGGGCTGGCTGCAAGGCAGGGATCCTGGCATAGGTCTCTCCCTCAGCACTTTCCTCTGACCTTCAGGTCACTCACTGGGAAAACGAGGATATGGAAGCCACCCTCACGGCAATCGGTTCCACCGCTGGACTCTCCAGGGGACATCAGACAGCATTTCCCGGACCCTTTACCAGCCCGTTTGGTCATCTCACCAGGGGCGCTGCTCCGTGAGGTTAGATCAGGGGAGCAGAGCCCACAGCTCCTGGGAGCTTTGGATCCTGGAATTTTGTAACCAAATCTCACTGGCCCCCTAGCTCCTCCTTGAGTCTTCCTCCCTGGAAAGTGCATTCCTGAGTGGCCTCTTGCTGTGTTTGCTTCCCCTCAGGTCTTCTCCGCAAACACCACACGGTGGAGTCAAGGGCTCAGCCTCCTTCAGAAAGAGAGCTTTGGAGCTCAGCCCCTGATCAGAGTGCAGGCTCCCTGCCACGTGTGATCACATCCCTCGAGCACCCTGCAGAAAGTGGGGTGGCAGGGAGCCCTGCCCTGCTCACCCAGCCGCCCAGACCAGATGCGTGAAGCTGTCACATCGAGCACGGCCCAGTTCCCACTAGCTCACAGTGGACAGGGAATGTGCCCCGTTTCTTTTACCTTCTCTACATTCTCTCACTCACACCTTTATTGAAACCTACCCCATTCCCGGCGCAGTGGTCCAGACTGAGCACACAGGTGATCAGCATCAACCTTGCCCACCCTTGTACGGCTCAGGATCTAGTAAGAGGTGACCCAGGAGGCATGGACAGTCAACACATACTCGATGGGTGTATACAGATAAAACCAGTTGCCACGCTTTAGATGCCCCTCCCCACTAATGTGGAATATTAACTTATTCATCAAAAATATTTAGCGGTACAGGCTATGGAATAATCCAATCTAATGGACCCATAGGAGGAGACAATTCTTATTTTGAGAGCTTGAGGCCAGGTCTCTGATAATCCATGAAACAATGCACTCAAGTTCTAAAGTTTGTTTAAGCAGGAAGGGCCGAGTCCTGGTTGTGGCTAATAACCACGGTCTGGGTTCTTTGTTTTCATTGGAAAACACTTCTTTTCCTGCTTTGTAATTGAAGACGGCGACAGCACAGGTGGCCACGTACCTGTACCTTTAAGGGGACTCTGTGTGCCAAGTGTCTGAATGTCTCCATCACCAGGACACTGACCCCCATCTCAGAGTGCGGAGGGCTTGCTCCACCACCCCAAGAAAAAAGTAGAAAGTTGCCTGGTGTGAGTGTGTGTCTCAGGCTTCCTCCGGGCTCTGCCCCCCTCATCTCTGCCAGAAACCACCTCTCCCAGCACGTCTTCCTGAGTCATCCTGCCTTACATAACCCACTTGGGAGCCACTTGGCACACATGCATATGGTTTGTATACACTTTACCGAGGTCCACCAGCCACCAAAATAGTCAGTCTTCCCTCTAAACCCTTAAAGCAAGGGTTTACCCGACTGATGTGTGCTCTTTTGGGGGGGAAGTTTTATTTAGCCTGGCAGAATAGAGGTTATATACATATATTTAAATCATAATCTTAAACTGTGGTTAGAAAAATAAATTGCCGCAAATGCTTATAATACTAATTGCTCATTATACACTTCCGGGAGCTTCACTCTGACGGTACTTAGCGCTGTGACAGCAAATGTGGGTGAATTTGAACTAAGCTATTTCTGCCAGAACCTACCACTCAGACCCGTATTGGCGGGGGAGTTTCTGTTTACAAAACTCTTACCCACACATTTTATCAATAAATGTCTCCATAGCTTTACGGTATAAATGCAATTATTTCCATTTTACAGAAGAGGAAACTGATGTCCAGGTGTTCCAGATCATACCGGTGGTGTTCTGATAGATGCCATTAGTTTTCACCCGTTATAACCTCCCCATGTGATATGCATACACAAGGGCCACCGTGCTCATTGATAACCTACTCCCCCCTAACTGTACATGTTTCACCTCTAACTCAGTGCTCAACACTTGCACTTACAGGTGGAAATAATAAAGTCTCTAGAGTTGAATGGGGCTCTCTCCTTACTTCCTGGACACACTTAGGTAACAATTCCCCTGATGTCTGTGACCCGGTCTCCTGCGTCCTCTCTACCTCAAAGTCTTGGGCACATAACAAGTTCACTCTGTAGCTGTTGAATAAGTTAATGAATGCTTTCTATGAAGCTAGAGAACCCATTCCCTTCCCCTTTTCTGTGAACTTTGGAGGTTAAGCTGCAAAAATGAGGTGTCCTCGGGGACAACGGGGCAGCCTGGGTGCCCCTAACCAGCTCATTTCTACCCCCAGGAAATTTTTTTCAGAGGGGTTTCAAGCCACAACAGGAGCAAAGATGATGTGAAGAGGATGAGATTGTGAGAAAAGTCTTTCTTATTTATCTCCTGATCTCTGGGCTCTTATCAACCACTGTGCAAAGCTGGCTCCCTCCCGGGGATCTGAATTGCCCCATCCTTCAGGGTGTGCACATGCAGAGGTCCTTAAAGGATTTTTAGTGGTTTTAAGGGTACAAGTTCCCATCAGGGTCTATTCCTGTGGGGCTGCCCTGAGTTCCAGTCACCCCCACCCCCACTCCACAAGCCCCCAGACAAACGTGACTCTAGAGCACTGAGTTTCTATTTGCAGGTTCACAGTCTGTTTGTATTGGCCATCACAGACACTCCCTGAGACAGGGCCAGTGCAGAAGGATTTCCCATGGCATGCTGTGGACTGAGAAAATAGCCTAGAAAAACAGCCTGGGGGAGCTAGTAGAACCTTTCTTTCTGCCTCTGCTCTGCATTTTGAGTCAAAATGGGGCTCTGCTGAAATCACTGAAGGAGAAAAATGGTTACATTAAAAGTGTAACCGTACTGGAATGTACTGGAATTGTGGTGATTGCTCATTATAAGGTGGTGGCTAATGTTTCTTTCTCCAACCTGCCCCCACTCCCAGCATCTGGCATTACAACAGCTACATATTGATGACTCTGTTTTGGTCTCTGAAAATGAAGGAGTTAAATTTCTTATACCTTAAGTTCTACTCATCCCTGAGGAATTCCAGGATTTTTATAGCAAAATGCATCACAGAGTGAGGAGGTTTCAGAAGTTTGCTGCCTGTGCTGCCCCCTCTCCAGCTCAGCATTTCATAGAGGTCCCTGGTGCCATTACCCAGAATCTAAATCAAGAGAATATTAAGAGTTTCAAGTGGCCTGTTGATTAAAGAAAACACCATCCAGCACCTACTGAAAATTATTGGAAATGATTAAAGTGCTCTGATGGAAAACATACAGACATCAATATCGTTCCTATCAACCAGCAAAAATCAGTTTAAAACCCAAAGTTCTCAGCAGCACTATCAATAATAACAAAAATAACACAGGGGGAAAAGCTGGTAAGAAATGCACAGGAAATATACACTAATCTCAGTAAGTATAAAGATAATTTTAGATATTTACATAACCAAGTTGCACAAATTTCTGATAGGAAGATGGAGAAGATTAAAGTATTGTAAGAATGTTCTTCTCCCAAAGAGATGAGATGTTCTATTTAATCCCAAAGAAAATATTAACAGTGGGTTCTTTTTCAAACCTGAAAAAGCTGAACATAAATTGCCCCTGGAAAATAGATGAAAGGAATGAGAATATAACAGGTGTTAGTATTCCAAGAAGTATAATTTTACAAAAATGGCATCACAAATCAATAGAGGGGCGCCTGGGTGGCTCAGTGGGTTAAAGCCTCTGCCTTTGGCTCAGGTCATGATCCCGGGGTCCTGGAATCGAGCCCCGTATCGGGCTCTCTGTGCAGCAGGGAGCCTGCTTCCTTTCCCCTCGCTCTGCCTGCCTCTCTGCCTACTTGTGATCTCTCTCTCTGTCAAATAAATAAATAAAATCTTTAAAAAAAAAAAGAACAAATCAATAGAGATGAGTATTTTTAAAGTAATAGTGCTGGGAACATTTCTTGACATTTTGGAAAATAAAATACTGTTTTCTTATCACACACCCCTAATCAAAGAATGTCAAGACACAAAAACACTGGAAGAAATAAAATAAAAATATCTATTTAAATTTTAATTACCTTTGTAAGTTAAAAATCCTTAAAATAAAAAGGCCAAAAATAAGCTGGGAAAAAATCATTGGCATAAATCTGCAACTTCCTAAAATGTACTGGCTTTGCCTTGGTCTCCATTCCTGCAGAGAACAGATTATTTTTGTGTTGGTATGGTCTGTCTTGCTCCTATTTCTGCTTCCAAGATCACTGTGCCCATGTACCCTCTGGAGACATAGGAACACCTTCCATGGAAGTCCCACCATTTACATGTGAACCATTTACTTACTGAATATCTATGTAAAATATCTAGACATTTCCATGCTTGAGGATTTTATCACGGTAAGCATATTTTGAGAAGTTGTATTATTTTAGGCTTAGATTTTTAAAGATTATTTATTTATTTATTTATTTGACAGAGAGAGATCACAAGTAGACGGACAGGAAGGCAGAGAGAGAGGGAAGCAGGCTCCCCGCCGAGCAGAGAGCCCGATGTGGGACTCGATCCCAGGACCCTGAGATCATGACCCGAGCCGAAGGCAGCGGCTTAACCCACTGAGCCACCCAGGCGCCCCTAGGCTTAGATTTTTAAAACTAGAAGTGTGCTCCGGTACCTTTAAGGAGAAGTCAGTTCATAAAATTCTCAAGAGATCAAAAACTGAAATTTTATTTTATTTTTTTCATAGACAACAGAAATTTCTTTTTTTGTAATTTTTCTTTGTTGTTGTTGTGACAATGGTTTTTATTTTTATTTTTTTTCCAGTGTTCCAAAATTCATTGTTTATGCGCTGCACCAAGTGCTTCATGCAATACGTGCCCTCCTTAATATCCACCACCAGGCTCACCCAAACCCCAATCCCCTCCCCTCCAAACCCTCAGATTGTCAGAGTCCACTGACTCTCATGGTTCGTCTTCCCCTCTGATTTCCTCCAAATCACTTCTCTCCATCTCCCAATGTCCTCCATGTTATTCCTTATGAAGAAGATGTGGTCCATATACACTATGTAGTTTTATGCCTCCATCAGAAAGGATGAAGACCCAACTTTTGTATCGACATGGACGGGACTGGAGGAGATTATGCTGAGTGAAATAAGTCAAGCAGAGAGAGTCAATTATCATATGGTTTCACTTGTGAAATTTTGAAGAGTGAACTTAAGTAAATTTCAAGTGGGTAGTTAATAGGAACAAAGGAGAATTTCGTTGAGAAGAGAATAATTCCCTTCATAGGAAAAGAAGTTTCTGAATGCAAACCAACAACAGGCAGATACAGAAGTCTCTAATGTATTCAGTACCTGGCAGGTGTGATTTACCTAGCAGACAAACCCCATGAATTTCCATCTGCTCAGTTCCAGTAAAAAACTAGTGTCAATTTTTAAAAACATGTACAATGTAAAATCATAACTACATGCATACATCTTTGTTAGAAGGAAATAAAACCACTTTGTTTGTATCTTCTGCTTCTGACAAAGACGAAGTAACAGAGACCAGGTTGCTTCCCGAAACAATCAAATGAAATATATCAAGCAGCAGTTTTCAAGGCACTGGACATCAAACAATGAAGGAGAGTGATCCTGAGAGATGGAAAATAGAAAAGGTGGGCCCTATGATCACCCTAGCTCACTGCCATGAGAGTCTGCAGGCCACAGTGCAGTGATGGGGAATCCAGGTGGTACCCAGGGGACCCCCTGGGTAAACACAGCTCTACTGACTAAACAGAGCTGAAAATGTAAGAGAACAAGGTGTATTGAGTTTGCAAAATAAAGTGCCAGAGAAGAGAGAGCTGCAGGGAGAGAGAATTCTTGAGATCTGTGGAGGGAACCCTTCAAGAATACAGCAGAGTACTTATAGGCTTATGCACATGGGGAAACTCTGAGGTGGGAGAAAGAACAGTCTGAAGGAGTTTGAGGGAAAAGTGCCAAGCACTCCCACAGGGCCAGAAAAAGTGCCTGCCCCACAACAAGACTAGAAGCCTCATAATTAATGGTTATTGGAAAGGCTACTCAAAGTAGTCTTTTATCAGTAGTGTGGAGTAATTAGCCTAAGACTGAATGCTGCTCTGTTCCAACTAAATTCTTAAAAGCAAGATCCAAAAGGATCAAACTTTTTCCAAGTGATTTAACTGCACTCCCAAAACAAAGCTTAAAAATGTTTACAGATAGACAAAGATATTCAGCACCAAAGTAAAATTCACCAAACAAGCAAAGAAATAGGAAGGTATTTATAGTGGGGAGAAAATCCCACCAGTCCAAACCAACCAAGAACTGATTAAATGTTAGAATTAGCAGACAAGGACACAAAACAGTACCACATATAACTGCATTCTAGATGTTCAAGAAGTTAAGTAAACCCAAGTCAAACTTCTAGAGATGAAAACTACAAATTATTAAATGAAAAATATACTGGATGTGATTAGCAGCTGGTTAGACAGACATTGCAAAAGACAAAGGTAAGTAACTTCGAAAACATAGCAACACATGCTAAAATAAAATGCAATGAAAAAAAGAACTTTAAAAAATTATAAAATCACTGAACTATGGACAATTTCGAATAACCTAATATACATATCTTTAGAGTTCCTAAAGAAGGGTATAGAGGCAGATAACAGAAAAACTATTTCAAAGGGTATTAGATGAAAATTTTCCTAATTTGGTGAACAGTATAAATTCACAGATTCAAGATGCTTATCTAATCCTGAGAATGAGAAATATTTAAAGATCACACAAAGTCACTTCATTATCAAACTGCACAAATTGCTGATAAGATCTAGAGAGCAGCCAAAGGAAAAAGACAAAATCAGTAGCAAAGATGAGGATGACAGCAGATTTCTTTTTGGAAACAATGTAAAGAAGAAGATAGTGGAAGAATATCTTCAGAGTACTAAAAGAAAAAAGGAAAAAAAAAAAAAACCTTAATCTAAAATTCTACACTCAGTACTTTTCAAAAACAAAGGCAAAATAAAAAACCAAACTCTAAACAAGTTGAAAGAATTCCTCACCAGCAGAGTGCTGTGAAGTGTGTAAACCTGGCGAATCGCAGACCTGTACCCCTGGGGATAAAAATATATGTTTATAAAGCTGTAAAAAAAAAAAAAAAGGATGAATACCCAAGTTTTGTAGCAACATGGACGGGACTGGAAGAGATTATGCTGAGTGAAATAAGTCAAGCAGAGAGAGTCAATTATCATATGGTTTCACTTATTTGTGGAGCATAACAAATAGCATGGAGGACAAGGGGAGATGGAGAGGAGAAGGGAGTTGAGGGAAATTGGAAGGGGAGGTGAACCATGAGAGACTATGGACTCTGAAAAACGATCTGAGAATTTTGAAGGGGTGGGGGGGCGGGAGGTTGGGGGCACCAGGTGGTGGGTATTGTAGAGGGCACGGATTGCATGGAGCACTGGGTGTGGTGCAAAAATAATGAATACTGTTATGCTGAAAAAATTTAAAAAAAAATTAAAAAAAAAAAAAAAAGAATTCCTCACCAGCAGATCCACATTATAAGAAATGTTAAAGGAAGCTTTTCAGGCTAAAGGAAAGTGAAACAACGAAAACACGGATTCATACTAGTGTTTTTTCAAGCTTGGCACTGGTGACTTTTGGGGCTGGAAAATTCTTTATCCAGACATTGCTGAATGTCCCCAATGGGCAAAATTACACCCAACTGAGAATCACATCCAGTTGAGAACTACTGATTTATACAAAAAAATGAGAGGCACCATAAATGCTATAGCATTGGTAAATATGTCAGATTTTTTTTCTTATTATTTAAATCTCTTTAAAAGATAGCTAATTTTGGGGGTGACCTTGGGGTGGTGAGTTTGAATCCCATGTTAAGCATAGAGATTACTTAAAAAGAATCATTCTAAAAGATAGCTGACTTTTTAGGCAAAAATAATTTAAATCTTAAATTTTCAACTTTTAAAACAAAAGATATTTTTAGCATTTTAATAGCAACAAAAACAAAAAAATGTGAATTTTATGTTTGTAGGGTTTAAGTAAAAATGTATGTCAACAATACCATGAAAGCAGGAAAAGGAAAATAGAGTTCTGTATATAGTACTGTATCAACTTGCTTAAATGGGAGTCACAAAATATCTCTTGAAGTATGTAGATGGTAAACTCTAAAACAATCACTAACATAGCAAAACAAGAAGTTTTAGCTAAGAAGTCAACAAGATATATTAAATTGAAAAATAATAAATAATCCAAAGGAAAAAAGAACATAAGGAAAATAACAAAAAGATGAGATAAAGAGAAAGATGATAGACTTAAATCTAGCAACGAAGTAATCACATTAATGTAAATGATTAAAGAGCTCAGTTAAAAGAGTTTTAAAAGGCACATGCTGTCAGAGTGCATAAATACAGCAGCATCCAACTAAATGCTCTTCCAAGAAGTACACTTTATATATAAAGAAACGGTAGGTGAAAAGAAAAGGGGTGGAAAAGAGTATGACTTGCTAACAGTGTCAAAAGAAAGCTAGAGTGGATACTAACATCAAACAAAATAAGTTTATATAGAGCAAATAGTATTACTAGAGATGAAAAGGTTATTTCAATATGATAAAGGATTAATCTATCAAGAGGCTATAACAATCCTAAAAGTTTATATATCTGACAACAGAACTTCAAAAAACATGAAGCAAAACCTGATATACATAGAAGGAGAAATGGACAAATCTATAATTATAGTCAGAGATTTAAATACCACTCTCTCAATAACTGATTAAACCAGCAGTCAGAAAGTAAAGAATGTATGAGACATGAAAACTCTAACAACCAAGTTAACCTAGTTGACATTTATAGAATACAGTAACCAAAAATCATGGGATACACGTTCCTGTCAAGGATGTACCAAACATTTACCAAGACGGTCCTATTCTGGGCCATAAAATATATCTCAATAGGTTTAAAAGCATTCAAGTCACACAAAGTATGTTCTTTGACCACAGTGAAATTAAATTGGAAATCAGTAACAGAAAGACCACTGAAAAATCCTCAAATATTTGGAAATTAAATAAGATCTCTCCAAATAACCCATGAATCAGGAAGGAAGTCGAAAAGAAAATTAGAAACTATTTTGAACTTTATGAAAATGGAAACATCACAGACCAATTCTGTGGAATAACACCAACGCTGTGCTTTAGAGGGAAATTTATAACACTAAATGCTTATATTTGAAAGGACTAAAGTTCCAAGCCAACAACCTCAGATCTCATCCTAAGAAACTAGAAAAAATAGAGCAGACTAACCCCAAAGTAAGCCACAAAGGAAATACTACAAATCAGAACAAGAACAACGGATCAATGAAATAGAAACAGTAAAATAGTAGAGATGTCCAGTATGGTCATGTCTGTATAGCTTTAAATTTAAATTAGTTAAAATTAAGTAAAATTTAAAGTCCAGTACCTCAATTGCATTTGTCACATCTCAAAGGTCAATAGCTACTGGCGGCCACTTGCTAGCATCCTGGATACTGAACACACAGCACACTTCAGTCATTGCAAAAATTTCCATGGGGCAGAGACCAGCTGCCCCATATTTTTAAGTGACCTCAGTGACATGTGATCAGGTGCTCTCCAAGCCAAGACACATCATCACAATGGATATGCAGGGAGAATTCCAGAGTATCAAAGAGATTACCAGTAAGGGCCTCATTGTCCTCACTCCACGTTCACAAAAATCAGGACAGGACTCCTGCTCACAAGCCTCCAGAAAATATATCATTTTGCCCAAATCTTTACATTTTTTAAATCTTGGTTCACAATGAAGGTTTTATTACCAAGAATCTCCATGTTTCTACATTACTAACATACCTACACAAACATACATACATACATATATCATGTCCAAATGGAAAGGCTCTGTGGCAGCAGGGCTAGGAACAACAGCACTGGCTCTTCACGAAAGATGTGATGTGACCCTGAGTGGACATAAAATAAAGCAGCGAAATTACAACCTTAAGAACTGGAGTGTCTGAACGAACCACATTTTCGGAAGCCAAGGAAGTGACATGAACTGTTGGCCAGATTCTTACGGGGAAGCTGTGTGAGCTAGCGCACTCGACTTTCCAAAGCAGTGAGAAGCCACAGTTCCAGACGGTGGAGAGGAAACACGGCCCCAGCAACTGAGCTTCTTACCCAAGCTCATAAAACTGTCAGAGCGGTGAATGGAATCCAGACCTTTAGTCTCCATTAATGATCCTTCTGCTCTCCCACGGTGCCGCATTACTGCATCAGAGATCAGGCTATGCCTGAAGAGAGACCAGGAGATAGACCTCAAACACAACCTGGTTCTGGGAACAGCACCGAGAATGTAGTAATTCAGAGGAAGGGGATGTGTGCTCTGTAGGGCCTCTGGTTCTGCTGACCAATGCAGCATTGACCAGGTTGTGTTTCCACCACCAGACTTCAATTTGACTATGGATATTTCTGGGTTCTGCACAAAGTCAGCACAGAATTCATCATCTGGTGCAATGAGGACGTCTCACAATATGGAAACACAATTCCTCTTATGGACAGGCAGAGTTGCAGTGTAAGCAGGTAAGGGTGCTGAGCCCTGGATGGCGTCAGCAGCATTCCTGAGCTGTCTCCCGGAGCTGCAGGCCATTTCAGCTAAGGGCAAGAAGCACCTGCTGTGGCCACTGGCACTGGCTGTCCCTGAGTGTTTGCCCTGTCAGACGGATACCCGCCAGCGCTGAGGAAAAGTTGTGAATTTTGTCACTGGCACACTGACATAAATTGGAGCAGAGCTAGAACGTCACTGCTGGTCTTTTCCAGCCACAAGCCTCTGGAGTCGATGACAACAACTCTGCAGTGTCAGAATCCAAGCCGGGCCTGCCAAGTGACCCCAAGCAACCTAGAAGCGAGTAAGCTTCTCACTAAACAGGGAAGGCTGGTTCACAGAGGTACGATCTCTAAGGATAAGGAAGAACATTCTGGAGTCGGCTTTCATTCACCCTTTGCTGTCTCCTTTCCTTATTTGTCAACGTGCTGACTAAGAAGCAAATGACAGGACCTCAGGGCTTCAAAATGTGAATTTGGGTTTTTTTTTTTCCCCCTAGGCCTCTGAATGTACTGACTAGAAGAAAAGACCTCAGTTAAAACGGGGTGTTTTCATGAAGCAAACTCTAACTCTGTATTTATTACAACCATGTATCAGATGAACAGAAGCTGGGTATGGATTTATTTACCGTTTGGCGAGTATACCAGTCCCCCAACCACCAGTCCCATGGAAATGATCAGGTATACAAAAATCCTCGGAGGACGGGCTCAGGGCATTTGTTTTTTCTCAAGTGAAGGATAGGGAAGAGATATTTTCTCACAAAGGAAATGTGACCTTGGAAGGAACACTCTGGTTACTTAGAATCAACTCAATGAGGATCATTGAAATTTCACAAAAATCCTAGTTCTTAAGTGAATCGGAGATAACTCAAATAGTACAAACTTGCCAAGCCTGAGTTTTTCAGTAGAAATGACATTATTTTGGGGGTCTGAACCCAGGGCTCTGATTGCAGACGGGGAAGGCTTGGTTAACAATATATTCGATGGTAGCTCTTGTTGCAATTTCTGTGCAAACAGCCGGAGGAGAGGCAGTGGAAGACCAGGCTGCCTCTCCCAGGGTCTGTTTCCAACGAGCTGCAAAATCTAAGACTCATCACTTACCCCTCGCTGGGTCTCATTTCTCACCTCTAAAATTAAAAAAAAAAAAAATGAGCTTCTAGGGACTGGAGACATATACAGCAGTGTCTGGAACATTTGTCATGACTTAGGGTGTGGGTAGCGCAGAGATCATCTAGTAGGTAAGAGACCAGAAATGCTGGTAGATTGAGAAACCCTGGTTTCAACCAGATTGGAGCAGATTTTCAGCAAAGTAATATCTAGCACTAACAACCTCTGGTTCTAGAGATAGCTCAACATATTTCTTCCATTGCAGATCCCTTATTTTTAAATTGTCCCAAATTATTTATCTTCAATAAAAATGTTAAATTTCACATGTCACCAAAAAATGTGTGCATAATAAGTGCTTTTTTGATGTTTAACAGCAACAACAGAATAAAGCTTCATAGTCATTGGGAACATCCTCCTAATAATATTTAGTGATAGTTGGCAATGATCTCAGTCTTCCAGGATACAACCTATATCCCAGCAGCAAAATAATCCTTAATTAAGTTACCTTAATAGTTGTTGGGATGATATTTGCCAAATGAATGAGTCATCAAATAATATCTTCGGTGCTGACAGAAACAGGAAGCTTGTGAATATCCAGACTGTGGGATCCAGGGAGGTAAGACCTTCCGTCTGGGATTGTGGGTGTTGGGCCCACACACAGATTCTAAATAAAATAAAGCTGAAAATGTTTTCCCTACCAAATGTCATACACATTCATCTTTTCCAATAGAGCCTTTGTTTAGAAAAATATGCATTTACTTGTTGACCCTTCCCCTTCCCCTAAAGCCCGAGTCAGATATCCCCCTCCCAGGTCCACCGCAAGATATTTGCAGCATAGACTTCTTGTATTTATTGTTAAAATTTTCCTTGTCTGTCTGGCTCTCTGGACTCTGCTTGTCCTGAGGAAGAAGGCTGTGCTTTGTTATTTCTCACTGTCTGCACCTATGGTAGATACACAGCAGACACACCATAAATACTAGTTGATAGTGGTCAGTACGGCAGACTTAGTGGATCTCACTGCTCCTCGCACAGAGAAATGTTGGATGGGATTGTTGGGTAGGGAGCCAAGCTCAAAAGCAAGGAAAGGATATCCCTAGAGGCCTGAGTCACCAAGGAATTCGAAATCGAAGAGGTGGCTCTTGAGTTTCAACATGAGTTGAACCCATGGGGTACCATAAACCCCTTGGCACTGGAATTTACTGCCTAAGGAAGAGTGCAAGTTGTGGACTTAAGCCCTGTATGTGATGAGCAGCTGAAACTGAGTTCCCAAAATAAATCTAAAAATGGGAGATAATTCATCCCTAGAAACACAAAATAAGGGGAAAATATTTTTAAATGCATATGTTTTAAATTTTGAATAGGTGAATATATATATATTCATATATATATATATATATATATATATATAGCAAGTGCAAGAATGCAAAATTACATTAAAAAGAACAAGGAGGGGTGCATGTGTGGCTCAATGGTTTTAAAGCCTCTGCCTTCGGTCAGGTCATGATCTCAGGGTCCTGGGATAAAGCCCCACATGGGGCTCTCTGCTCAGTGGGAAGCCTGCTTCCTCCTCCCTCTCTCTGCCTGCCTCTCTGCCTACTTGTGGTCTCTGTCTGTCAAATAAATAAACAAAATCTTAAAAAAAAAAAAAAAAGAACAAGGAAATTGAAAAGGTACCAAACAGAAATTCAGCTTAAAATAAAATTCCCTAACAAGTGAACTGTAGAATAAACACAGCAGAAGAGGAAACTAATCAGAGGAAAAATATATCTGAGAACATAACAGACTTTAATACAGAGAAAAAAGATAGAAAAAATGAAGGAAAAACTTTTTTTTAAATGAAGGAAAAATGAAAAACTCCAACTTATTTATGAAAAAACTCCAGTTAAGAGATGGAATGGAAATAATATTTAAAGGGGGGGAAAAAAAGAAGTAATATTTGAAGGGAAAAAAGGTAGAGAGTTTTCTGGAATCAGGACCCCTCCCAGACTTCTCCCCTCACATTGATAGGGCTGTTTTTCTTCAGTGAAACAGGAGAATTTGATTCCTGATTGCATTATTACAATCTCAGAGACCTAAAGTCTGGGAGTAGACTAGAAGAAGTGCTTCCATGCAAATTCTCTCTACTCTGAGATCTGTATTTTCTTGATGCTTTTTCTGAGGAGGTCTGAACGACCACACCCCCAAACATGACACCATGTTATTTTCTGTGACCACAACCCCATCACATGGTTCTGTCTCCCCAGCCAATGCTGGTTTGGTTTCTTTGCATAGAATAGCTAAAGCTTATTCTAAAAAATGACTAGTTTGTGAGAGATAGAGCAGCCTTCCTCAGTGCATGCCTGAAGCCATTCCTTTCGTCCCTAAGAAGGCTTCCCACCCTCTGCCTTTGAACCAAATCAGAAGTGATGGTCGGACTCCTTTGCTACAAGCAAACGCTGAATCAATAACCTTTGCTTCTTCTCATTTGGGTGGTTTTTGTTCATTTTCACACTTGTTAATTTTCGCTTTTAGAACAAATTAATTCTTTAAAGAATTAATTACTTTACCCATTAATATGAAGAAAAGAGGTAAAATTAAAATTTTTTTTAAAATTTCAATTAGACACTTCACATCGTGTTCCTTTCTTGCTTGCTCTGGGTAAATGAATTTGGCTTTCTGGTCCCCTAATTTTCTTCCAATCCTATGAAAACTATGGCCTTAGGTTCTCTGCTCTTTCTATTCCTGAATCAAAGAAACCTAAACTCTGAGACCTGGTCTTGAGGGAATCTCAAATACAAACAAAACACTTCAATCACTTTCCATCCTCTCTTGTTGCAAGTGGAAGTCCACAGATTTTTTTCCTAGCCTTCTACTTGAATTAGTCTTTCTAAAAAAAAAAAAAAAGTGAAGTTTCTGGAGGAAGGAATTCTATCGATGATATGCGTAAGAATGATAATCCAAGGAAATGAAGAGGATGTGAGTAGCTGTTGATCCATACACATTGCCCAAAGCAGCTTGGTTCTGCCTATGTTAAAGTGAAAGTTTGAGAGAAAGAGGGAAATATTCAGATATACTTATGCCGTGCCGGTGGGGTCTATAGCAAAGTAAGTATTATAAGGCTCTTCATCTGTGTGCAACATAAAAGATTGGATTTACCACTAGCAAATCACAAAGTCCTTAAATTATAGTGTTTATAAGATCCCTAGAGATTTGGTTCATTCTCTTCTATTTATGGATGAGGAAATTGAGACCCATTAAATAACTGTGTGAGTTATAGCCTATCTGGGACAAAGGGCAGATTCTTTTCTTGTCCAGTACATATACCTTCATACCACACAATGCTCACTGGGCTCCTTTTGGCTCCAGCGTTGGGTACTGACTTTCATAACCCTAATTTGGACATCAGCAAATCATTTCTATCACTTCAAAAACCCTGTGGAATTTGATCCTATTACCCAAACTTTATAATGAATTACTCTGATACCCGATTTAAATTTTTTCTCAAATGGCCATTCAGACTATGGGCTGCTGAATTGGTGTTGACGTGATAAATGAGTAACTGAGACATTTGGAATTTTCTAAGTGATAAATGGCAAGATAATATGGATCAAAAATAACAATGGTTTAAATAGACATGTTACCTTCTCTCTCTCAGGTCTCTCTCACAAATAAATAAATGAAGTTAAAGTCCCATGTAGGTATGGGCTGTCCAACTGGTGATGTTGTGTTCAAGCTCTCTGGACTTCGGGATTTTATTCAGTTAGTCAGTCAATAAACACTTACTGAAACCTTACTGTATGACCCTTGGGTTAGCTACAGGACCTCAAGTAAAGATAATATATTTTGCAAAATTTCTCTCACTAATTTTACAATAAAGTCATCATATTAGATCTATGAATTGGTCGAATTTTTTTATGTTGGAGAATTCTGTGAATTCAAGTTTGCAAAATTAGCAAGAATTCTGAATAGCAGAGTGAAAAATACACAGAAAAGTCTTTTAAACATTGTGACTAAACCTTGGGAAATGCTGGAGAGTAGAAGTGCTTTGATTAAACCTTTTCTGCTTTCAAAATCTACCATTATGAAAATAGTTAGATGAATAGTTCAGGGAAGATGAAAATGAGTATGACTAACTTCCCAATGCTGACACCAAATTATGTAAGTTCTTGGGGCACCTGGGTGGTTCAGTTGGTTAAGTGTCTGCCTTCAGCTCAGGTCATTATCTCAGGGTCCTGGGATCAAGCTCTCTGATCAGTGGGGAATCTGATTCTTCCTCTCACTTTCCCTCCGTGTTCCCTGCACCTGAAATAAATAAATATAATATTAAAACACACACACACACTACACACACACACACACACACACACACACAAATTATGTAAGTCTTCAAGAAATGTCAATGGATCCTATGGCTTTTCTTTTTCTTATTCTCAAGTCTTTTGTGGTTTCATTCAACACTTTCTAATAAGACATGTTGCCTCTCCCAAATATTATTGTGCTTTCTTACTCATAACCTAATTCTATGAAATTAGATACTTTGATGAGTATGGAGTAGACATGTCAGAATGGTCCACACTCCACTCTACATTGGAAGTCCTTCCCTTAAAACAAAATCCAAACTTATCATCAGGACTTATTTGGGTACAATGGAAGAAGAAGGGCATTTCCATTCTCTGGGTATGGGGGGAGTCAGGTGGGAAGACGGTAAAGGAGAAAGACTGAGGACGGTGGGGCAGAGCAGGCCTGCAGGGGGCTGGAGGACAATGGAGGGCGTAACCCAGGAAGTCCCCTGACGTATATGTCATCCGTGTCAGTCTAGGGCCACTGGTTACCACTTGTCTCTTTCCATTCTTTAACCAAGAGGGCGCAGTGGTGCAAGCCAAGGAGGGAAGAGTTTGGGCTCCATCACTGGAAACAGAGATAGTGTAAGTGTGAGGATACAGAAGACTTCTGAGAACCCATCAGGTTCCTCGTGTACATGAACTAGACCAAGAACAACTGCCATATGGATGCCATTCCCCCCTTTTGCTAGCTGTATGAGTTTGCTGGGGCTGATGTAATAAAGTACCACAACTGGGTGGCTTCAACCAACGGAAATGTATTCCCTTACAGCCCTGAAGATGAGAAGTCTGAAATCAAGGTGTCAGCAGGGCCATGCTGTCTCTAAGAGAAAATTCTTCTTGCCATTTCTAGCTTCTGGTGGCAGCTGGCAACAGCAGCACCCAGTCTCTGCCTCTGTCTCCAGGTGGTCTTCTCCCTAGGACTCCTCTTCTCAGGACAACATCAGTCATATTGGCTTAAGGGCCTACCCTACACCAGTATGCCTCACCTTAACTGATTATATCGTCCTCTCTAACCAGATTTCTTTGCCCTCAGGCATTTGCCTCAAAGCTTATGGGTCTGCTCTGAATTAAAAGATGGGTCTGAGAGGTGCTGCTTGTTTGTTTGTTTTACTCAGTTTGGGATTAATGGAAATAAGTGTTAGGTATGCCCTTTGACTCTGGCACGCACATCTGTGTCCAAATTCCACATCATAAGCAACTGAGAGGTTACAAATGCTGTTATCCTCAGAATTATGGAAATGAACATCTCAACTGGATTCACTCTCTCTTTGAAGAAAGCAGTCCAGCCCAGTTCACTCTTTCCTGGATTTTGGAGAGGTTAAACACCCATGAAAGTTTTTATTGCATTTAGATATTAATCGGGTGTTTGCTTTGCAAACAAAACTGTGTGAGGGTCCTGAGCTGCCAGATCAAAGAGCTCTGAATCCTGAAGGCCCAAGCGTGAAGCTGCATGTTCAGCCTGACTTAGGAGCCTAAGGCCAAACCAACACTCTGCATTTAATTTTACATAAGAAACAAAACAATCTTTAAGACAAGTGTTGTCTGTGAGTAAGGAAACTGGGTACTTAACTGTCTGGGTGTTTTAACCCTAAGAGACTCTTCATCTCAGGAAACAAACTGAGGGTTGCTGGAGTGGGAGGGGGGTGGGAGGGATGAGTTGGCTGGATGATGGACATTGGGGAGGGTAAGGACCATGGTGAGTGCTGTGAAGTGTGTAAGCCTGATGATTCACACACCTGTACCCCTTGGGCGAATAATACATTATATGTTACTTTAAAAAAAAAAGAGTTTCCCTGTGTCTTTCCAAATTAATTCTGCAAAATCTGCCCAGTAGCCTTTGCGGTTCAGTGTCAAGCATGTGTCTTGTATTTCGAAGCACAGGGTCCAGGCCTTTTGTGACGCCCACAGTTACTAACATGGGCATGGACGCCAAGCATGCTCGAGGAGAGAGAAGGTGCAACAGGAGGAAGGTGCCCACCTGGCAAGGCCTCCTGAACCTCATGCCCATCTGACTCTGACTTCCGTGCTTCAAAGAAATAAGCACAAGGTCCTCATTTTGTAAGGAAGAGAACCAATACATGTAAACAAAATGAAGACGTCATTGAGGAGGAAGCCCAAAGGGAATTCCCACCAGCCCTCCTACAGCCAGCCTCAGCAGGAAGGTCGCTACAGTGGGCTGATTGAGGAGTGACCTCCTCTTCTGGCCTTGGCCCCATCCCTGCTTGGAAAGTAACCACCTGGCTGTGGATCACAGTAAGTGGCCACCAATGGAGTTGTGTGCAGGGTCCCAGAGGCAATGCATTAAGGGAAGAAAGGAGCTATAGTGCACTTCAGGGCTGTCTCTGCAGGTGGGGAGAATTGAACACCTGCTCTGTGGGAATGGGGTGACGTACTCCAGAAGACAGAAGAGGCCAAGGTCAAAGAAAATCATCTTCAAATCTCTGAAGTTCTGTGTTGGAGAGTTTTAACTTAACTTACCTGACCTCAAAAGGGAGCATAATGTCCAAGTGTGTGGAAGATTCTGGAAGACAAGCTCTGATACAATATGAGGAAGATCTTTCCACCAATCTGTAATATCCCATAATGGACCAGGCTCACCTGACATAGGAAGCATTTGCATGGAACTATTTGGAACAGATGTCTATGAGGAATGTAAGCACAGTGCTGTTCTGATGTCCTCTGAGGTCCTTTCCACCTGGATATTCTGGGTCAAAGCAGATCTTTTGCCACTATGCTTAGCCACAAGGCCCTATCCCTAACCAGCTGGCAGTGATGGCAGCAGGGAACTGCAGAAGACCCCAGCAAGTACAAAATGAGGTGGGGCACAAGGAGGAGAGAAATAAGGGAGAAGGGGGTAGAACAGAGTTGGGAGGAGGTCTCATAAGTGACTATGGACCATTGTGAGCCACTGTGCTGGGTAGCCCTGTGTGTTCCTTCTCATCAGCTCTCTGATGTGGGTACAATCACTAGTTTACAAATTAGGAGGACTGCTCAGATGACATGGATGCTCTAGGGCAAGGCTGGACCACAGTCCAGACTACATGGACTTGCCCCTCCTGGCCCCACCTGACCTCCTGTCATTATCCCCATGAACCACAGAGAGCACACAACACACATCACTGTGAGACAATCTTTCTTTAGCCATCCTTGTCTCAGGTAGACATCAACATACCCAAGGGGCAGAGGTGACCCAAGACCACATCCTGCTTTTTCACTATATCTAGTGTCAAAGCCATCCTGCATAGCATGGGACCAAAGAAACCCCCTCTCCCTTGCTAATAGGTCACTAGCTTCTGCCCTGTCAACTTCCAAGGATCCTGGCTTGCTGTTGGGTAAGAGTTTAACTGAACACCTGAACCAGTTCTTGTCCTCTAGTGGGGAGAGCTGAGAAAGTTAGTGTAGACACAAGCAGCCTTCCTCCATGCCTCCAGAAGATAGCAGCCTGGGGACAATATTTATTTACATTGCAAAGGAACCTGATAAAAGATTGAGAAATACTTATGGTATTAATTACAATAATCATCAGATTATGTGGATTAGATGATCAGTCACCATAGGATCAGATTAGCCCCTTATCATACTTATAAGTATAGCACCAACTCCCCACCTCCCCCCACCACAAATGGAAGTGATAGTGCACAAGAGACCAGATTCAAATTGTAACTCTGAGTTAGTTGTTTCTTACACCACCCCATACCCTCATTCTGTAGTTTCTCTCATCTAGTTGTTCAACTGTTTATGGCTTTGCTGAGGAGTCTAGTCTGTCACCTGCCAAGGATGGATGTTACAGTAGCCATGCTGTGGGCTTTGCCCCTATGTTTGTAGTCAATGGAAAATTGTTGATGGCAGGCAAACGATTGCTGTAAGGGATATGAGCTTTTACCTTCTCCTTATCTGATTGATTACTGTAAGTAATTCATAGTGAATTTCAATATCCTTTCTCCTTGGCAAACTACACTCATTTTTGCCTCTCACCTGGTGCCCTCTGCTCACAGCATGAAGATCTGGTGTCTTGAAATGGATCATGTCAATGAGTCAAATCCAGGGTGCGGGTATTTGTAAATGTGCTAGTAAGTGGCAGTCAGGATCACCTCTGGGTTCCTGGGATTGGAGTCAAGTGTCATGACCTTGGTCACTTTTTAAGAGCTTACTCTACTCTATCAGCATTTCTGGTGAATGAGGGGAGGCAGAGGAAGGGAGCACCCCAGCATCAGAGTCTGACTCCTCCTTAGCTGGCTAGCTGACACTGAGGAAGTCCCTATTCCGCTCTGATCCCCAATGTCCTTGACTGTGAAAAAGGAGCATTCACATCAGCACCCAGGGATGTTCTTCAGATTACAGGAGAGAAGTCACGTGAACACAGCACCTCAAAGACGGTGTGGAGCAGGACACGTGCTCCAGAGATGGAGCTCCCTCTTCCCCCTCTTCCATGCCATGCTTGCAGCCACGGGCAGTGGTGCTCATTAAGTCCAGCTCTGGTTTCCATCATCAGTTCCCTGGGGTCAGAGAAGAGGCTGGAGGTGGAGGTTGTGGTGCTAAGACCACTGGTTATGGACCTCTAGGCCCAAAGACACAGCTGGCCATGTTTGACTCCTAGGAGAAACCACAGACCACCTCAATCTCTTCATGTCAGCCACTGCAATGGTACAGACCTCTATCATGTGATGGGCATCAAAGAGGAAGGGGTCCTGGTTCTGGTCATCCGGAGGGGACAACTAGGTCCAACAGGTAGAGATTGTACAGGGACGGTCACCAGTGTTATCTAAGATGGAACTTCCCCATTAGATAGAAATGTTGGGACAATGAAGCTGGCAGCCTTCAAGTTCAAATGGCTGTGTGTGTTGAAGATCTTACTGAGGGATCCATACATTTGACAGAGGTTGGTCTAGGTGGTAACTGGTCCCTGCTGATTCTTCCTAGCTAGGGGATTAACGTTCATGGTGTTCAGCATCTTTGTTCAGATGATTAGATCACACTGCAGGGTTGCAGATAGCAACTTTTAATGCAATATTGGTTGCATGGAGTTCTGACATTCCTTTAAGCTGATTTTAAGAGACATTAGGAGATAAACATGATTCGAAGTTAACAAAAGAATGACCAAACACTTAAAAGAGAGATGAGATGCCCACAGGGATCATAAAAAAAGCTGTAACCTATTCCTGGGAATCTAGAGAGAGCAGGCTTTACCTGGGGCTCTTGATGTTCATGCCCATTGGTATTCCTGGCTTGTCAGCTTCTCCAGCACCCAGTCAGTTTATGGGAGGCAGAAAGAAAACCCAGGGAGGAAACTCACCACCGAGTCTTTGGGCCTAGAGGTCCATAACCAGTCGGCCTTCTTTCTACTGTTGCATCTCTTACCACTGGTTCCTGAACAGTATCCAGGGATTTTTGTTGTACTGGGTGGGAAGAATAACGAAAAGTGCACCTACTCCATTTTCCCTGGAAGCAAAAGTTAAACATGTACTTTTCTTGTTTAACATTGTCTTATCTTTTTGCTGGTTGGTACTATTTCATTATCTTCCCTTTATTCTATCAACAATTTTCTATTTTTATCTCTGCATCTAGTGAGTTCCTCAGGCATGGACTGGAATGTGTTTTTATCTATTTTATCTATTTTTATCTCTGCATTTTATCTCTGCATTTTATCTCTGCATATCTATTTTATCTATTTTTGTCTCTGCATCTAGCGAGTTCCTCAGGCATGGACTGGAATGTGTTTCAGATTCACGGCCATGTGAAGCCACGAGCCTCATCTTGCATAAATGCTTCCGGCACCTGCAATGGCCACAGAATGAGCCACAGCTTTCCAGAAGTCTGGTGTTCCCCGAAGATGAGATCCCTATTCTTTGCAGCCTACCCCTGGCCTTGGATAGTCACGATACAACCAGAAATGTCATCCATTCTTGTGGTTTTATTCTGTTTCTACTGAATAATCAGTGGATATAATTGCTGATGAGCTTTGTCGTTATACCTTTTGTGCCGGAAAAATACTCCCCCAAACTCTTGGATCTACAGAGTTTAACCTACTCACTTAGCCAGTGGCAAACTGGGGCCAGCAGAGGTAGTGATCCTCCCGGCCTGATGTCACTCAGCTGAGCGCCCTTGTGAGTCAATGAAGGTGCAACAGATGTTGACAGGGGCCCAACAGGCACCTGCTTCTTCCTTTTTCAAGAAAACCAAGACGCTCAAAGCTGCAGCAAGGAAGAGGATCCTCAGGAGCCACTATTTTTAGACCCAGGCTATCATACCCACCGACTGTTTGACAGAAGAAAGAAAGAAAGAAAACTGGATTAAATTTCTGGTATTTTAAATTGAAGATCTGTTAACAGACCTCCTTCTCTATGGGGCAGCTTCCCACTAGAGTAAGGATCCTTTTGCACACCAGGAAGATGGGCTGCTTGTCTTGTGTCTGGATGCACCCAACCCCATCCTAAAGCACAGGCTATCCAGAAATATCTAGGACCAAAGAAGAATGAAGATACTCTGGCTGGCTTTTGCACTTGACCTGCACGTGCGGTGAACATTTTCTTCCTTCCTCACCAGTGGGTCAGGGGATGGACACCTCAGAATGCCAGATCAGCATTCTTTAAAATCTTTAAATAAGCAGAATTATAAAATCTGGGGGAAAAAATCAAAACAGGCAGCCACAGCATGGGATCCCTAGTGTACTCGCTGTTGTTTGTAGAATGAGGCCCGGGGTAGAATTTGCAAACCGCTTTGCAGACAAGAGCTCTGACCCAAGACCATGATTCACATTACACTAGGCAAATGCGTGTCCATTCTCTGTAGCACCTTAGAGAAAAGGTTGGCTGTGTGGGTGAGATACGAATATATTAATTTCCCGGACACTGAGTTGACTAGGGAAAGATTACAGGTCTGTGATACGTGAGCGTCTCTGATTTCTCCCCGAGTGATACAGAGGAGGGATTGTTTGTGGTGCAGGTATGAGGTAACACAAATTTGCCAAGAGTGATGTTACAACGAACACAACATCTGGCCCTGTTGCTTGCTCGGGGCGTTTCGGGAGAGCAGCAGGACGCACGTCCCCCGGAGGAGGGCACGGTTGGAAATTAGCCTGAGCAAGGAAAGGTCTGGATCAAAGGCTGGTCACTTTCTAAAGTCAGCTCCCTCCCACCATTTGACTCTTGTGCTGAGCTGGCCGCAGCCTGGATCGGGACACTCGTAGCAGCCCAGGGAAAAGCATCAGGGCTTCTCCTGTCTCCAGTAATAATGCCAACTGTGGATGACATTCTAGAGCACATCGGGGAATTTAACTTCTTCCAGAAACAGACATTTTTCCTCTTAGCTCTACTCTCTGCAGCGTTCACCCCCATCTACGTGGGCATCGTCTTCCTGGCTTTCACCCCAGATCACCGCTGCCTGAGCCCCGGGGTGGCTGAGCTGAGCCGGCGATGCGGCTGGAGCCTGGCAGAGGAGCTGAACTACACGGTGCCCGGCCCGGGGGCTGCCGGCGAGACCTTCCCCGACCAGTGCCACGGCTATGAGGTGGACTGGAACCAGAGCGGCCTCAGCTGCGTGGACCCGCTGGCCGGCCTGGCCGCCAATAGGAGTCACCTGCCGCTGGGGCCCTGTCAGCACGGCTGGGTGTACGACACGCCCGGCTCGTCCATCGTGACCGAGGTAAGCGTGAGCAAGCTTTGCATTAGGAAAACGCCAACAGAGTAGCTTTTCTTAAGGAAGAGGCTGGTAGGGCCTGGTTCTTACAATGTCTGGACATGCTCTTTGGACTCAGAGGATCTTATAAAATCCTAGTTTCCAACAAAAACATGCAGCCTCTTATTTGCCTGGCATATAGGTGAGGTAGTTAAATTTCATCAAATTCTGACAATAATGATTCCAGGGCACGCAAGTTTCAGGGGTAAGAAACAAGAAAAGCAAGCAGAATTCCTGAAAATAATTCCAGGGAAAGGAAAATTGTCAAGCCTCCTCTTTTGTTTCTGGAAGCCCCCCATTCTGGCAGCTGTACAACAGATGGACAGGGGAGCGCTCATGGAACTCACCTGAACGTTGCCTCACTGAGACAGGAGATGTTCTTCCCTTGATGGCTGCTTTGCTCTCTTTGATTTGCTCAAAACGTTTGCATAAAACCATCCAGGGCTGGAGCTTTTGCTAAGGCACTAATTCCTTTATTAAAAACTCCAGTTGACATTAGCATCTCATTATGAAGCCTCATTTTGATAAATATAGAGAAAACAGCCAAAAAAAATGGAGGCCTGCTTTTCTTGGAGACAAAGCAAAATGGGAGGGTACAATTATGCTAAAAATCCAGAGAAAGCCAGCTGCCTGGCTTAATTTAAAAGGAGCGCTTGGGTAATGGGAAGACGCTCTGTCTGAACAGACTTTTAGGTAGAGAAGCTTCTCTTCAGGGGTCCAACAGTTACATGAAACCATAGGCCTGGGTCAGAGATAGAACACCGTACAATTTAAAGAGGCTGTACAGCAGGGCTTAATCTCATCCCTTCGTGCAGAGACGAGGAAGCTGAGGCCCAGAACAGAGAAAAATTCTGCCGAAGGCCACACAGTGCGAGCTAGCAGTTTGCTCTAGAAATCGGATCCCCCCACTTCCGGCCCAGCACCTGTTCTTCCTTCAACATTGCCTCTTGTTCCAAATGAGAGCAAATGTAAGAGCCTGAGAAGACGCTTCTGCTTCCCCTGCCATTAAAGAGACAGCTAAGAGAAGCTGAACAGTCCAGCTTCCTCGGGGCAGTATCCAAATCCCCTTTACACACCCATTTGCTTCTGAGTATTAAAGTTAGAAAGGAAAGGTGTGGAGCACCTGGGTGGCTCAGTCGGTTAATCCTCTGCCTTCCGCTCGGGTCAGGAGCTCGGGGTCCTGGGAGGGAGCTTGCTTCGGGCTCCCTGCTCAGTGGGGATCCTGCTTGTCCCTCTGCCCCTCCCCGCTTCTCTCTCTCAAATAAATAAATAAAATCTTTTTAAAAAAGAAAGGGAAAGTGGAGTATTCACCTTGTATGAGCTGATTTAGCCAACAGAATTTGGCTTAACGACGCACGTCCAAAGAGAATGCTAGATAAATTGTGGGACAAATCTTCAGATTTGTCTGAAGAAAATTTATATAAGCAAGAGAAGAGTTCTTGGCTTTCTGCCATGCCATGCAGCAGGAATACTCAGTGAGTTCCCGGGGCTGAGTTGTATCCAACAGGACTTTGTTTTCTCTGCTGACCCAGAAAACCTTTCACCCCTCTGCAGTTTAACCTAGTGTGTGCCAATTCCTGGATGCTGGACCTGTTTCAGTCGGCTGTGAATGTAGGATTTTTTATCGGTTCTGTGGGTATCGGCTACCTCGCAGACAGGTAGGTGCCCTGCGAATGTGGTGGAATTTTGAGTCGTCCTCTGGTCTGGGAAGCACTTGGATTCACCTGCCCCTGCTTGAATAGTATCCTTTCCTCAAGCATGAAGACCACAGTTGCCTGGCCTCGTGTCAGCCATCTTGACAATTTGCAATTTCTTCTCCTGCTTCCATCAGCACAACCGATGCGAATATTTTCTAGTTCTCTGGGGTCATAGAGGACCATTTCTATCTTAGGCATCAGTTTTTCTTTGTGGGCTATCCAGAGTCCTAGGGTTGGAAGGGGAAGTCATTGATGACTCGATCCTTTTTGTGATTCCCAGTTCATTGGCTTCATCCTCATCGCCCCCGTCTGTGAGCCTGTGGGGTCCCTGAGCTCTCTCTCCTCTGCCTGCTGCTTCTATTCCCAGAGCCAATATAGACTCTCCCTGTGGGTGTCCCTGCCTGGCCCTTGGCATTGCAGGAGTCCTGAACTGGGGCCCGGGCTCCAGATGTAATTATAGGTGTGGAACCCAGACACAATCTGGTAAAAGGGAAACTGGGTCCATCTGCACTGACAGATGTAAATATCCATGCCCACAACATCAGTGTCCCTGAAGAAAGATGAGGAAAGACCTCTCTGTGTAGAACATATAGCAAATGGTCCTCTTAGATGTTCTGTGTCTTCAGGGAGCTAGTTTTCAGTGAGTCGTGTGAATCCATTTGTGCCCTTATGTCTTACTTATCCATCACTTTGTAATCCCAGATTCACTGCGCTGAAAGTTCCTTATAACGCATCTTTACCAGGTTGATGGTCAATTAGATATTTTGAGGAAAAGGGAAAAGAACAGAAAAATTTGCTTTGTAGTTGATACTTTAGCACTCATAATACTATTTAGTGGGTGTTGTCCATGTGCCAGGCACCGTGCTCAACTGTTTGGACAGTATCATTTTCTTTAATAACCAGTCACCCAGGAGATTGTTATATAGAACTATAGAATAAATGTATATAGTCTAATTTATTTAATACATTTATATTTATTATAAGATAAATTTTCATTTATTACAAAATATAAATATACATTTAATTCTGAAATAAATAGCAAATACACTTTATGCTTGTTGCTCTCCCCAACTATATCTGTGATGCAAATAAACCCAAACCTATGAGCATTATATTAAATATAAATCGAATATTTTCTTTGACTTTGCTATATTTTCAGGCTGGAGGAAAACTTGCAACTGAGTTAAAGATTAATAGCAATAGCTTAATCTATCCTCTCCCAGGAGCATCTGCAGTTTCACAACCTGCCCACCTCACCACCCCCCTACCACCCCTGTGGCAGCAGAAGGCCACTGAGGCCACTGGGCCACAGGGCAGCTCTATCCCTCCATCCTACATGACACTCTTTACTTTCTTTAAACGTCTGCTTAGCCTGCCTTCAAGGGTTCTTCCTGGGACTTTGTGTGGGAGGCTTGTGAGGTAAAGGGGAAGGTCATTGGTTTTATTTTTATTGCCCCACAAGTGAGGTCTGTGGTTTGGAGATGACTCTGTTAGGAGTTAGGAGAGCTGCCGGCAAGGGGCAGTCCAGAGTCTGCCTTGCTCCGCAGTGTCTGTCTGGCCCGTTGGCTCCTCACCCCCTCTCCTCTCCCTCGTTCCCTGCAAGGCAGAGATACTAACACTCAGCTGCCAGGATGGAAGTGAGCAAATAAGTGACTGAGCCTCACGGCTGGTTAAATAAATGAGTTAATTATTCTCATCCCACTCAAGGAGTAGGAGACCGGTTATAATTCCCCACTGACAGTGCATTCCTGATTACAAACCTCAGTCAATTATCCCCCTCTTGGATACCTCATTATTTTGTTCCTATTGTTGAAATATCCTATGCAAAGCTGATGACTCATTATCCTTCCCCAAAAAACGATGTCCAAAACTCCGTTTCTTTTTCTTAAATTGTCTGACGTTTGGGTGGTTGTTGCCTCTTCTTTTCTCTTCTGCTCTGGTATGCATGTGAGAGTGGGCAACAAGACAACAGCCAGAGGGAGAAAAAGAAAGATCAAGTTATCTTTTGCATACTTAATGCCTATTTCTGGACAATATTCAGATTTTTTATTAACATATAGTATTATTAGCCCAGGGTACAGGTTCTGTGAATCGCCAGGTTTACACACTTCACAGCACTCACCATAGCACATACCCTCCCCAATGTCCATAACCCCACCTCCCTCCAATATTCAGATTTTATACAAGGGTGTAAGAATCTCATGGAAGCTCATTTTATGCTACAGATTAAACTAATATTAAACAAAACAGATTGTCTTTTATGATGTTTTCAAAACATATGAACAGTGATTAAGGTAGCTTTAAGAAGAAAACCAGAAGGATATTATGAAAAGGTTGTAAATAAGGACACTGAGGTTTACACCATGTCAACTTTCTGAAGGTCAGTTTGTAAATAGACTGAAGGGAGAAAGAATGGGAATGTGGTAGAGAATTTGAAAATAAACCTTTTATAATATATCTCATGATGTCATCATTCAAACTTCCTAAGGAATTTTTTTTGTAGTAATCACCTGACACAAAAAGTAATCTCTCACAATTCCAGATTTGTTACTCCACTGATCAGTAATTATATGTTCTGTATTTAGTGGCATACCTGTAAAAGTTTAATGCCTGGCCTCCTGAGGGATAAAGCCCTGATGTATAGCACTTGCTGATTTCCATGGTGTATATAATCCCACCATGGTAATTTCTAGCTACCAAAGTGAGGTCACTGAACACAGACTTGGCTAGAAATATGCACCATTTTATAGCATTTCCACTGTACAGATACAACAGACAGAGGTAAATAATCTCATGAGCATAGATTATGTTCAAACATGGTAAAATAATTAGGAAGCAATGTTTTTGCATATTTATTATACATGTTTTTAATATAAGTGCATGATAGAATTTTTAACAATTAGCTGTCAAGTTTTCTGAAAGCCTAATAATCAGCTCTCAAGAGCCAGCACCCTCTGTCTATATTTCATGATGGAACTAGATCAGAGCATAATCAGAGTCCCAGAGGGTCATAATCAAACTTAGTCAACTCTCTGAAATCTTCCAAAATAAGCTCTCCACCACCAACTATGTGCCAGGCACTGTACTAGGCATCCTGATATGTTCTATGTCATTTAGGATCCTAACAGCCTTTATTTTTTATTTATTTACTTACTTTAATTTAATTTTTTGTTTCAGTGTTCTAAGATTCATTGTTTTTGCACCACTCACAGCTTTTTAAAAATAATATTCTTATCCCCAATTTGCAGATGAGGAAATTCAGTGAAATGAAAGTGGTTCTTCCCAATTTAAGTGTGCATATAAACCCCTGAGATCTTGTTAGAACTCAGATTCTGATCCAGTGGGTCTAGAATGAGTCCAAGCCTGTGTTGAGCCACTCCCCGGTGATGCTGATAAGCCCTGGGCCACACTGAGTAGCAAGTAGCTAATAGACTTATGAAGCCAGCAGTACTGGAATCCACCCCTCTCCCCTGTTTTATCTCTTTGTTTTTCATTTAATCACTTATGTGGTTCTGCTGTGGGGAGAAGAAGTCTCAAGATGCAATCCCAGATCTCCAACTCTTCTTCCAGCCATCCATATTTTTGTAATAACATTATGTCCTTATTTGGAACATGTCCCCCACTGAAGTTATTTGCATCATAGATTTGATTTTCTGAAGGTTTCCATGCTCTGAGTTTGTGATGGTAAATATACTCTCTTATCAGCCACAGGATTTATTCATCTACAGGAGCATGACAAGTATTGTATGCCCAAGTCAACTTTGGAAGCTAGAGAGCTAGCCTCTGAGCAAATGTTTATAAACTCCTAAAGGGTAAGGAAGGGGTCTGGTGGGAGAAGATGAGAAGAAAGGCTAAAATACTTTGTTGAAATGTGACTTGGGAAGTCTAAATTGAAGGCCAACGAGGCAGGGTTGCCTAGGTGACTCAATCAGTTAAGCTCTAACTCCTGGTTTCAACTCAGGTCATGATTTCAGGGTCATGAGATTGAGACCCACATTGGGCTCTATGTTCAGTGCAGAGTCTGCTTGTGTCTCTCCCTCTGCTCCTCTCTCTGCTTGCTCTCTCTCTCTCTCTTAAAAAAAAAAAAAAAGGCCAACGAGGCAGATGTTTATAGTAAGGAACCATAAACTGAAAATTAAGAAATGAATGGCCAAAACGGGTCTTAAAAGTTTATCAATTTACATTAATTACTCATGAGACTGCGTGATCTCTAAATTTCAGATTTAAAACATTCACATCCCAAAAAATTGTTAATGATGTTGTGGATTATATTCACATAGTCAGTTAATATTGAAATGGTCACTAGAACAAGCTGCCTCCAAGCAGAGCAACTAGTAAAAAAATGTTCATGCCACCATCAAATGCGCAAAGCAAATGACATAAAACGTGACTCTTCAGTTTGAAGTAGATAAGCAAGGATTAAATAAAACACTGGTTTCTATGAAGAATCTTTGAAATATCCATTAATGGCCAATTAGGCCAATTGGAACGAAACAAGGTGGACATGATGACGAGTATGAACAAGTTGTCCCAAGTCAAGTTTCAGAGACCCTGCTTTACAGATAGAAGGCAGGAAATGGGGGGAGACCAAGTGTCTAGTTCTTTACATGTAGTATCTCACTTAATCCTCTTGTCAGCTGAGTCAGATAGGTCTTTACCAGATGAGGAAATGAAGGTTGAGTAATTGGCCGATGTCATAGTAAGTAGTAAAGCCAAGATTCAACCAGATCTCTAAGTTTTCCCCTTCTCTGTGTCCTGGTACACTCTCCAGGTCCCTCAGCTGATGAAACCCAAGTCCCTCTGACTGAAGGTGTGGTGGAAGCTACCTGCTGGGGTACTTCATGACAAAGACCCCCAACTCCCACATCACAGCTAACACCAGAGACCTTTTCCATGGAGATGGGCAAATACCACAAAGTCCAAAAGCAGTGTTGAAAATGGATGGGGGATTACATTAACCACTGAATTTTCTTTTTCCTCAAGTAAAAACTTCTCTTGGGTGGGCAGTTGGTTGAGACTGTTAGTGCAAAGGCCCAGCTGCTATGATGATGGAAGACCCAGACGGACCCTTAGGGCATTCAGCAATGGGTGGCCTGGAATAATCACCCCCTGCCTGAATACCCTCCACAGTGTGGGACGGAGAAGTTTCGCTAGCCCTGGGGTGAATGGGTCTCATTGTGAATAGAATTTTCACAGAGTGCCCTGGGAAAAGTATTGAAGCAAACTGACCTGAAGTCAGTGATTCTCTTGGTGGGCACCAGTCCGAGCCTCCTGAGTTTGCCTAATTCAGAGCTAACCACTCCTTAAGATTTCCATAGCTTCCATGCCATTTTCTACAATCTTCATGAATCTAATCTAATTCTGTGTTCTCTCTTTCTCTCCCTTGCAGGTTTGGCCGCAAGCTCTGCCTCTTGATCACGATCCTCATAAATGCTGCATCTGGAGTTCTCATGGCCGTTTCCCCAAACTATACATGGGTGTTAATTTTCCGTTTGATCCAAGGGCTGGTCAGCAAGGCAGGCTGGTTAATAGGCTACATCCTGAGTAAGACTTGCTTGTGGCTGTGGCTGTGGGAACAAAGCCACATTGCTGTCAAAACGCTCAGGAGACGGGAGGGGGCTGTGCCAAAAAATGGACCCCGCCTCAAAAAAATGTTGAGAGATTTTCTTTTTTTCTGTATCAGAGGATTTCTAAAATCTTTTCAGTCAACTCATTCTGCATTCTTCCTCTAAAGAAAGCAATGAAGGCAGAAATGAGGGTAAACATCATACCACCCAGAATCTAATATAACTTCTTAGGAAAAGGTTTTCTGTACCCTGGGGTGTTACACAGAGAGAAAATCTAGCCTACTGTGCCGAACATAAAGAAAATTCGCAGTAAGAGTTATGTCAGATTTACAAGGGACTTCTAGGAAGTCACTCTTACCTCAAACTATATGCACCGTAAGGGGAGAATATGAGCTCTGTGGGGAATCTAAGTTCCCCAGCCACTTGTCTGTCCAGGAACCACTTACTGTAGCCAGAGTTATGCGGGAGCTCCATGGAGTATAGGAGAACATTTGAATCCTAACAGCATAGTGTCGTTAAAGCCATATTAAGAAAAATTAGCATCCTAATTAGATCTTGGGAATGAACTCTATCTTTCCCTTGGTAACATTCAAATAGCATCCATATGAAAGGAAATGGATGCTTTGAAATTGAAATCATCACCATCATAAAGGCTTCATTATCCATGAGAGCTAGAATATGTGTGCTTAAAATTGTACCTGGTAAAGGTAATCCAGGGAACTCTGTGAGATGCAGAAGGAGGTTGCTGGAGGCTATTATGAGCTGTCTTGGTAGGCATCTAATCTACATGAGGGCAGCAAGGAAATTAATGTACAGTTATTCAATCAATAATTTGGTTTTTAGAACACATGATGTGTGGAAATATGTATAAATTAATTGTATAAATTTCAGCCTTCTGCCCATTAATTTCCCCTCCAGTCCTTCTGGATGTCCTTGAGGTACAACTTGCTGTTTGACCCTTTGCCCCACGACCCTCAGACCCTGCCCGTTACTCCAACCACTTCAAGATATTTCTACTTATTGAGCTCTTACAGACTTTTGTTTAACTCTGTTTTAAATACTTTTTGATCATTTGCAGTATTATATAGAAATATTTTTCAGGTGCATTTCTATATGATTTATAAATAGTTGAAGTCTTTAACATGATTACTGAATGTTTAAACCCAAAGGTCTGTGGCTCATGGAATACCTGGAATTTAAATTCTAATATGTTTGTGATATAGAAATGACTATCCCATAAATCCATGTACTGTGGACTTCACACATCTGTCAAGGAGCAGTCATGGAATGGGAGAAAGCTGATTATTTTACCACCTGCAGTGGGGTGCTGATAACTGGCTTTTGGAAAATAAAACCCCTGATTTTTGGTGTTGTCTGATTTCAAAATTGTAAATACCCCCACCATAACCCACTTTAAAATACAAATGGGCTTAATAACAAACTTGCAAAATTCCTGGAAATTTATTTATTTTTTTTTAAGATTTTTTTATTTATTCATTTGACAGATAGAGATCACAAGTAGGCAGAGAGAGAGGAGGAAGCAGGCTGCCCACTGAGCAGAGAGCCTGATGCGGGGCTCCATCCCAGGACCCTGGGATCACGACCTGAGCCAAAGGCAGAGGCCTTAACCCACTGAGCCACCCAGGCACCCCTGGAAATTTAAAAATCAGTTCTTGCAAACCAGTGCCAGCTAACCAACCAGTATGGAAACCCACTAAACCCACCACCAGGTTTCCAAGCCATTTACACACATGATCACGATTGTCCAGAGAATATTTAACTCATATAAGAAAATGAGTTATATTGAGATGTTCACCTACATTAAAACCACCTACAGTCTCAAGTCAATGTTAGATCCCTTTATTCAGGTCTTAAACTACCATTGCCTTCTTACTCTAGATCAAACTTTTGCAAATAAAAACAACTGGATTACTTTTTTTAAAAAGGCAAAGACAATTCAAAAAAAAAAACTTTGGATTGCTTCAGAAAATTTTTTTGCACGTATCCAAAATCCAGTTGCATTTGCCCTTGAAATTATTCTCTAAATCAAACATTTTGCTCACACTGGCAGTCCTCTCACCCCACCCAATGTGGAATTACAAGATCTTACATTAATTGATGTGACAGCAATAAAAGAACCCAAAGAACATTTGAATTTTTGGAAAGTTGTTTTAAAAAATTCTAGAATTTAGTCTCTTTTTTGAGGTTGGCATGCTAGTCTCCCCAAGGCTGGACAGCCAACTCATTGCCATACCGACTTGCACTGACCATCTGGGCTCTCTCTGCAGTTACAGAATTTGTCGGGCTGAGCTATCGGAGAACAGTGGGCATTGTTTACCAAGTGGCCTTCACCGTCGGGCTCCTGGTGCTGACTGGTGTGGCTTACGTGCTTCCGCACTGGAGGTGGCTGCAGCTCACTGTTACTCTGCCCAACGTCTGCTTTGTGCTCTATTACTGGTAAGCGCACTTGGAACAAAAAAAGGAAATAACTTGAACTATTTCATTTACTGAGAAGGCTGCCTCCCTTAATGCACACCATCCTTCCAAATTCCAAGGTGTCCTTCACTCTTTCCTTTCATGAAAAGCCCAGGTCCATGTTTCAGGGATAAAAAAAAAAAACAATAACAAAACCACAAATGCCAATGGGTCTCCCTCTCTGGAAATTGAATGTCCTTTTACTTTGAGCTTAAGAGTTTTAGATCTGAATCTTTTCACATTATTTATGTGGTGTTTATTTTATTTTTTTGAAGATTTACTTATTCACTTTTGAGAGAGAAAGCGTGCACATGGGGTAGGGGAGGGGCAGAATGGGAGGGAGAGAGAGAATCTCAAACAGACTTCTCGCTGGGCTCAGAGCCCAATGCAGGGCTAGATTTCATGACCCTGAGGTCACTACCTGAGCCGAAATCAAGAGTCGGACACTTAACCGACTGAGCCACCAAGGTGCCCCAATTTATGTGGTGTTTCAATTAACTTCTAGTGACTGTGGTGCCCTTGGCAGAGATTGACAATATTAGTATTCTTATTCTGTCCCAGGGGAGACTTTAGTGTAAGAGAAGATGGAGTGTGGCACTGTGTCACCACTTCTCTACATCCCTGCCCAAGGCAGACATCACAATCAATCCCAGTCCCAATCCCAGATCAGACCAATATGGCACCCCAGACAGACCATGCCAATCAGAGTCATCAAGGCATATGAAATACATTTGTCACCCCTGCTAAGGGACCATGGAAGCAGTGGAAACAGCAGAAACTATCAGAAATCCCTAATGCAAGGTTACCTGAAATAAAGCAAGATGGATGCTGGGTTATCAAGCAAATCCCTCTCCCTTGCAACAAACTACTTTCTGGATGTATCCACCTGTTCTTCCCATAGTCGTCTTGTCAAGAATTAAGTACCTCAACTCTTCCAGGAAGCCTGTCTCCTCCAAAAGCTGGTCAAACTCTGAGACCAACACTTACCCCCCTCCCATATCCATTCTTCCTCATTTATGGCTCTGAAGCCACCCTGCAATGGACTCTTTCTGGTCTTTTAGACATTTGCTCTTCCATCCTCCAATCCATGTTTCATGCTGCATTTCCAAAATCCAGATCCACCATGTTCCTCTCCTGCCCTCAAAGTCTTTCAACAGTTTTATTTCCCTGATGCTTTAGCACAACAGAAAAGACACACCCATTATCTAAGTTCTGACCACCTCTGGAGCCTTCCCTTCTTACCATTTTTACTCAACAGAATCAAATTTAATTTACTTACAAGTCTGCAACCTCCATGAAGCAACCACATTATTAAAAGGTCACTGGCAATGTAGAGTAGAAAACAGGTGTTTGCAGGGAAGAGTGGGGATAAAGAGATTAGATAAGGGACTATTGCCATAATCCTTGTAAAGAGGACAGCACCTGAATTAAGGCACGTGAAGGAAACTGTAAATACGTTTCATCAGGTAGCAATGACAGAGCTTGGTGGAGACTGAATGTGAAGATTTAGAGGGAGGAGGTGCCTTGTGGGTGGAGCAGAGGCTTGTGTGTCTGTATGTGCTGGGGGCACCATTCAGAGATGAGGAACACAGGAGGAGGAGTGAGTTTGGAAGGTGGGATGATGAGGCAAACTTGGGATATGCAGATTGGAGATATGGAAAGGATATGAACATGCGCGTAGCCAGGCATGGATGAACTTAAGGATCAGGAATTCAAGTAAAATTCCCGTCTTTGTTGTAGCTACAGGATGGAGGCAATCACTCAGGGAAAGTGAACAGAGTCAGGAGAGGAAGGGAATGGGGTAGATCACGAGAAAACGCCAAATCCTGAAAGCCTTGCTGAGGAGCCAGGACAGAAGAAGGCAGGGGTGGGGGGTGTTTACCATGATGAGAAGGGAGGAGATGTGGGGGCAGAAGGGATGTAGCAGTCACCAGAGGAGGGACTTCTTGAAGGCTGGCCTTAATCAGGCTTCCCAGGTGGGGCTCCTGTCCCTTGCCCAGTGACATTACACACACATCTCTGTAACCCCATGTCTTACTGCTTTTTGGGAATCCACTGTTCACTTGACATTGAGAGACTTGTCTGTCTGTCCCAGTAGGCTGTCAGCTATCAGAGGGCAGGTAACATTAGGGGCCCTCTGGCTCAGTTTCCTGTCCAGGGCCAGAGAGCCATAGCCACGCCCCCAGCAGATGATTATTCACCCTCTGCTTGGGCACTATTATGGCTAACTCCTACTTCATCTTCAAGCAAGCCACTTTACTGTAGAACCCAAAGCTCATGTTCCAGAGACTTCTTTTTGAGCTAGAAGTTACATTCCCAGAAAATGTACCCAGAGCTACAAATTCTTCACTTAGAGCTTCAAAAAAAGTCGTTTCTATTCTCCCAGGTAGTTCTTGAACTATCTGGATATGCCTCTAAGAGTCCACCCAGACTCTCCCCCTATGGGTTGGCCATTTATGGTTCCTGTCTTCTCTGACCTGGTTCCCAAGTCTTTCACCCTCTTGGCCCTTCAGCTCATGCAACAAAGGGCTGAACTGACTCTGCTTCCTGAGCTGTGGGTGACTGGGCTGAACCTGTGCACCAAATGTGATCTAGGAAATTTACGCTATGGTGTTACAGCAGAAAGGATGTGCTCTGTCAGCTGTGAACTGATTGTGGCTGAGCTCACCACAATTCCATTCCTAATGTCAAGTCTTAATCAGTTGTATTGATTCCTGTCTCCATTGCACTCCCACAAACTTCCATCCCGAGTTCCCTTAAGCCCCATCTCTCAGAGCAGCTGTTCCAAGAGTGCTCTCCAAACACAGATCCAAATGGCTAGCATCCTGCTCAAGGAGCTACAGGGATTCCCTGTCTGGCCAGATCCACCAGCTTGCCTCAAACTCTTACCTCCTTCCTTTGAGAAATCAGCTCTCAGAATAATAGATATAAAGCAAATACTTGCTTTCCTCCAGAACGGAACTGCATCCTTCCACCTGTACCTCTGCCCCCCAGCTGTCACCTCTCAGCACTTTCCAAGCTCTAGCCAAGCCAACCTACTTCTCCTCCCTCTAGCACAGGGCTGGGTGGATATTCAGTTGACTTCTGCTTTGCAGAGTCCCACTGGGAACTCTCTGAAGAGGGGACCTGCAAGGTTCCTGTACAAGGCTGAGTAGAAGTCAAGAGGTGAAGATGGAAAAACCCACATACTACAACCCCTCCCCGCTGAGTAGGGAGCCTGATGTGGGGCTTAATCCCAGGACTCCGGGATCATGACCTGAGTTAAAAGCAGATGCCCAACTGACTGAGGCACCCAAGCAGCCCATGCAATATTGTGTTATTAACTATAGTTGCCATGCTATACATTATATCCTTAGGACTTATTTATTTTGTAACTGGAAGTTTGTGCCTTTTAACCCCTTCACCCATTTTGTCCACCTCCTCCCCTAACAACCACTAATTTGTTCCCTGTATCTATGAACTTTGTTTGCTTTAGGTTCAGTGTATAAGTGAGATCTTACAGTATTTGTCTTTCTCTGACTTACACACTTAGCAAAATACCCTATAGGCCCACCCATGTTGTCACAGATGGTAAGACATTGTTCTTTTATATGGCTGAATAATATTCCATTATATATATATGTGTGTGTGTGTGTGTGTGTGTATGTGTGTGTATATATATATATATGTGTGTATATATGTGTATATATATACCCTTAGGTTGTTTCCATGACTTGGGTCTTATAAATAATGCTGCAAGAAACACAGGGGTATGTATACCTTTTTGAATTAAGTAGTTCTATGTCCTTCTAATAGATGCCCAGAAGTGGAATGACTGGATCACATGGTAACTCTATTTTTAATCTTTTGAGGACCCTCCACACTGTTTCCCCCAGTGGCTGCCCCAGTTTGCATTCCCACCAGTATAAGTGTTTCCCTTTCCCCACACCTCTGTCAGCTTTTGTTATTTCTCGTCTTTTTTATTCTAGCCATTCTAAGAGATGTGCAGTAACATCTCATTGTGGTTTCAGTTTGTATTTCCCTGGTGATGAGTGATGAGCATCGCCTCACGCACCTGTTGGCCATCTGAATGTCTTCTTTGGAAAAATGTGTATTAGGATCCTCTGCCCATTTTTTAAAAAAGATTTTATTTATTTGTTTATTTGTCAGAAAGAGAGAGAGAACACAAGTAGTCAGAGAGGCAGGCAGAGGCAGGGGGAGAAGCAGGCTCTTTGCCGAGCAAGGAGCCCGATGTGGGACTCGATCCCAGGACCCTGGGATCACGACCTGAGCCGAAGGCAGCAGCCTAACCCACTGAGCCACCCAGGTATCCCTCCTCTGCCCATTTTTAAAGCAGATTTTTTTATTGCTATTGAGTTGTATGAGTTCTTGGTATATTTTGAATATTCACTCCTTACCTGATATATGATTTATAAATATTTTCTCTCATCCAGTAGGCTGCTTTCTCATTTTGTTGCTCTCCTTTGCTGGGCAGCTCCCGCACAATTTTATCTCCTTTGTAGACCCAACTGAACCTCACTGTGTAAGATCTCTCACAGGGACAGGGGCTCAGGAAGACCCCCACATCCCATACTGAACAGCACTGATAACACTTGTGCTAAACCTTAGGTGCATCCCTGAGTCTCCAAGGTGGCTGATCGCCCAGAACAAAAGTGCTAAAGCCATGAGGGTCATGAAGTACATCGCAAAGAAAAATGGAAAACCTCTGCCTGCCTCCCTTCAGGTGAGCAAGCAGCTGAACTCTCAGATCAAGGAACAGTGACAGGAGGGTCTGAGAAAGCCATGCATTCTCAGTGGGGAGTCACAGAAGGGGCTCACCATATGCAACAGGGTAGTTCTGTTGTACTAGGCTTCATGGTTCCTGGTCAAAAATTCTAAATCAATCAAAAACATAAAACTAAAAGGAAACCAAAAATCACTTAAAGGCAAATGAGAAGCTTCTACTGTGTGCAGCCCAAGGCTGTGGGGTCACTGGTACCAGGTACCCCATGTCTTCCTTCCTCGGGTGCTCATTGGCATGCTCAGGGAGGGGGCTTTTTCCAGGAGGAAGAGTCTTCAGACAGAAATCATTTCTTGGAATTTTAAATATTTTTGATAGAAACTTGCCCCAGAATGTTCTGTGCAGTCTCCTGCCTTCTGAAATAAAACATATCACGGGGATGTCCATCCATTTTCTCCACGTTTCGTGGTTTTGCCTTTGGAAGACCTCATCGTCTTTAGCTGAAGCCTTTTGATCCAACAGGGGCTGGGAAAGTGAAAATCAAGCTGATTAGAAAACCCCATCAAAGTAAGAGTAATCGTCTCTGTGCCAGGAGCTAAGATAGGTTACCTGTAAGCATTTATGATTTTCATGACTGTAGAGTGAGCATTTGGGGAGTTGAAGCCCCCCCCCCCCGCCTTTTTTAAACTTCCTCTTCAGTTTCTGGGTGGTTGGGCAGATCCTCTTTACCCTGGATGACCAACATAGCCCTCATTCTTAAGTTTTAGATCCTTTCAGAAATCTGTCAGGGACTAAAGCACGTGTGAATCACTGTCTGGCCAACATGCAGAGTTCATTCACGTGAGCGTCGTGAGTCTGCTGAACGTTCTTGCCCTCGCTCCTCAGGCTTGCAGAGCGCCCCCCCCACACACACACACCCATGTTGCTGTAGGAAAGAGTGGTTTTCGCAAAGGTTTCCTTCCCAAACCCTGGAGATTGAATCTCAACTCCACCACCTACTGTTTTCTTACAGCACAGGGCTTCTCAAACTTTAATTAATATCTGTGCACAGGATGCCCCTGGGGATCTTGCAGAAATGCAGAGTGGTTCAGCCTGTCTGGACAGGTGCCCCAGGTCTTTCATTCTAACAAGCTCTAGGTGATACAGAGCTGCTTTGAGTGCCAAGGTCCCAGAGCAGAGCCTCCTGGTCCGACAAAGAGCATGCCCGGTGCCATCAGCCCTCAGGACCCCTGAGCTGGGCTTCGTTCTGCCCCCTTGTGCTTGACCAGTGCCGCTGGACATACGCGCATGAGTGACCTAACTCCCCCTAGCCTAGCTTCCCCTTCTCTGGAAGGGGGTAAAAAAGATGGAAATGAACTTCCAGGATAGCCAAGGTTAAATGAGCTAGTAAGTGTGAAAGGCTCATTAGAAACCCTCAGCAGGTGTCAGGCAGGTACTGTCGTGATTCCTTGTCTTACTCAGGGACACCGTCTTTGACCACACAAAGCTGTTCCTGCTGTTTTTATCCTAGAGCCTCAGACCTGATGAGGAAGTTGACGAGAAGCTGAATCCTTCATTTCTTGACTTGGTCAGAACCCCTCAGATAAGGAAACATACTTTGATCTTGATGTACAACTGGTAAGGAAAATTTTTTACTTTAAAATCCCTCTACTTACTTTCTTTCTTTCTTTCTTTCTTTTTTTTATTTTAAATCCCTGTCATCCACATTAGGGGAGGAACAAAGAGAGCACTGTCACACAGCCTAGATCCAGTACAAATATGGACAGTGGACGCAAGGGATCTCATTTATAGCCACGTTTTCTGATACCACTTTTTGAGATAGGTGTTTGAAATCAGCTTACAGTCTCAAAGCATAGATAAGTATGTTCTCAACTTTGGCATTGCCTTAGAATCTCCTGCGAGATTATAAAATACCAATGCCAGAACCTCCACCCTGGCCCCAGAAAATACTGATTGAATTGGTCAAGGGAAGGGTCTAGGCACCAATATTTTGACATTCTCCAGGGGAGTCTGATATAGAGCCCAACCTGAGAACTACTGGTTCTATACCTATAATGAGTATAGATCTCTCCTTATTGCACAGGGCTAGCAAGGAAAGGGTCTTTTCCCTTTCTTGTCTATTGGAGAAAGAAGTAAACTTACAAAGGAGAAAAAACCACAAGGAATAATCCACGAGCTCTACAGTCCAGTGGTGATGCATGATCATTTCTGCTATCTGCAGGCTGTTCCTAGAGCTGTGAGCCGTTCACTCAGCACCAAGCCTTCTTCAGTGCAACTCGCTTTCCTTTTAGTGTGTCCCAGGACTCATGCTGGCCACAAGAAGATTTGGAACCATAGACAGAAGCAAGTCTCCTTAGGAAGTCATTTAGCAACCTTATCAATACTACTTTTAAAATACAGCCAGGAAATTTGGCTTCGTACCCTTCTTTCCTTTTCTGAATAGTTGTGACTCTTGCCCAGCATCCTCTTATTTGTCATTATAGATAATGAACACTTCCAGTCAACAAAACACAACCAAAAAACACCATCAAAATGCTATGTATTGTGTTAGAGGAGAAATCAGCAAGAAGGGAAGTTGTACCCATTTGGGGATTTGGTACCCTGTTTGGGTCTCTAACTTCCTAATATTCGAATTAAGTAGTCCATCCCTTTGATCCCAATTCCATTAGAAGACCACAAAGAAAGAAAGATTTAACAACCACTAATAACCTGAGACAGTTTTACCAACTAAGTCACTTTAGAAAGACATGTCTTCCTACTTTTCAATTTGGCCAGGTAGTGTTATCCTAATTGCTTCTCCTGTCCCAGTTCTGGGGACCCAGTCAGCCACTGTGGTGGGCCAGATCATGTAAAAGCAGTAGAATGAAGGGAAGAGCAATAAGAAGATGACACAGAAAGGTGATCCACGATCAACTCTTCTTTTTCCAGAAGCTTCTCCTTTTTGATGACTTGCTTCTGGAGCTTGGCTTGACCTGAGCTTCTCCTCTTTGCTCAGGTTCACAAGCTCTGTTCTCTACCAAGGCCTCATCATGCACATGGGCCTTGCAGGGAGCAATATCTACTTGGACTTCTTCTACTCTGCCTTGGTGGAATTCCCAGCCGCCCTCATCATCATCCTCACCATAGATCGTATAGGTCGTCGGTCTCCATGGGCTGCATCAAATATGGTGGCTGGGGCAGCCTGTCTCGCCTCGGTTTTCATCCCTAATGGTAAGTGTCAAGCCACGCTAGCGTCTTGTCTTCCAAGGCCCCAAGAAGAGGGGATGTCACAACCTTCTGATAGTAAGATGATGTAATTTATCATCCAAGTCAATTTGGAAAGAATGAACACAGTATCTGGGACCTTCCTGAGCAAACTCAGATGGTCACCCTGTCTTTAAGAACAATTGTACCTAACAGTTACCTACCGTAATATAATCACTATTGTTCTTTAATGTGCTATAACAAGAGACTAAGAGGACACATGCCGTAGGCCATTGATCTGGCCCAGAACAGAGAGCATAGGCTTTGGGGTAGAGCAGGCCCAGGCTTAAAGTCTTATACCCACATTTCCCAGATACTATTTAGGTAACTCCCCTTGAGCTCCCTGCACCATCCTGCAGAACAAATAAGAAAGTTTAGGGAAATGTAACCAATGCACAATTATTCAGTTCCTTTCTTCCCTTTTCAAATGCTTTCTCAATTAGGAGAAGCAAAAACTTATACAACAGAATCCTATTGGCAACGTGGAGCTTTCTTTCAACACTGTAGTTATTAGCATTTATTTAAAATATGCCCCCATTTTGCTGTTTTGGGGGGATGGCCTGTATAAATTAGAGTTGGCCCAGCTTTGTAAACTGGTATAATCCAGTTGTCATTAATGACTGAGGTCTAAAGGGAGTGTTAGAATCTTGTCCAAGGTTACAACTAACAGAGATGGGAAATTTTGCTCAAAAGTCTTGAGTTTAGAGAAGAAGAATATTGCATTCTCATCCCATTCTGGAATGTGGACTCTCCCATCTGGAGTACTGTTTGCAGACCAGGGATTGTGTACAGTGTGTGTAATTGGTGCATTTTTGCCCTTCAGGTCTCCATTGGCTAAGAGTTATAGTTGCGTGTTTAGGTAGAATGGGGATTACAATGGCCTTCGAAATGGTTTGCCTGGTCAACGCAGAGCTTTACCCCACGTTCATCAGGTGAGCACATTTTCCTCAACATGAAGAAGATGGGTGGGGTGTTGGCTTATGGGCTAGAACTACGAGTGCCAGCAGATGACACCTTCCTTTTCAAAACACAGGGCAAGAAAAACCAAAAACCAAACAAAACCACAGGGCGAGAGAGGGTAAGAACATTTAAAGGCAGCAGCCAGACCACATCTCACAGTTACAGGGTAGGGTCAAATACAGTCACTGTGAAGTGAGAACAGAAGATACTGGTTTCAAGAGAGGGATTACCAAATGGCCATGGGCAATAGTGATCAGAAACAGCACAAACAAGGGGCGCCTGGGTGACACAGTAGGTTAAGTGTCTGCCTTTGCCTCAGGTCATGATCCCAGGGTCCTGGGATCGAGCCCCATATCCTGTTCCCTGCTCAGCAGGGGGTTTGCTTCTCCCTCTCCCTTGGGCCCTCACTCTCTCCAGCTCATTCTGTCTCTCTAACTCACTCTTTCTCAAATAAATATTTTTTTTGAAAAAAAGAAAAGAAATAAAACAGTATGAACAGGACCAAAGAACAGTGCAGGGAAGACAGATGACCAAAGTAAAAAGTGAAAAATGCTCCCCCCATTAAAAATCTTCAAAAAAGGCTAATATAAAACAAGTACAACAGAATATGAGTGGAATTATGAATCATGCACCATTTATGTGTGTTGAAAACAAGGTGAACACCATTTTTTCAGTTCACAGACACTTTAGCGATTTGGGGAGGATTTATTTGGGGGTGGGGTGGGAATAAGTACTCTATGGTGGAAGCTGGAAATTAAATCAGCTCCCCGTATTTCAGGAATCTGGGTGTCCTTGTCTGTTCCTCCATGTGTGACATCGGTGGCATCGTCACACCGTTCCTGGTCTACCGGCTCACTGATGTCTGGCATGAGCTCCCGCTGGTGGTTTTTGGTGAGAAATCCTCAGACATATCTTTAAATGAAAACCTATTTTTCTAGGGACCTCCATTGTTCCATCTCAAAATAGGTATCACGCCTCCTGACAACTACTGAATGCCAGTTATAATAATTAGTACTTCTCTCAGTGTTAGTAATAGCATAGGTAATACTATTGGTGCCTACTAAGACTCAAGTATGGGAACCACTAGGACTCCCAGCCTCAGTGATACAAAGTTCAAGAAGGAGTGAGGTGGAAAGCTGTTTGCCTGAAGAACACCCTTAACTCTCTCCGCACCGATTTCCACCACTGCTTCTGTCTCTTTGTCACAGAGCTCACTTTTTCTGCCTCCTTTATGGCCAAACATGGGAAAATACAAAACTTTTCACTTCATTACTTCAACAAAAAGTGGTTAAAACCCAGGGGGTTTTGAAAGACCACAATTAAGGAAATGCATCAGCATCACTGCACACCTCTGTTGGTGTTGGGTGCCCCTTCCCCAAATCCCTTGGGCAATTAGATTTAAGGAGGATTGGCACAGCCCTTTCCTCCAACCCTGAAGGAATGTACCAGTGTGGAGTCCTCCCTCTCCCCTCACTGTCCAGCCTGCAGCATGGACGGTGATAGGGACAAACCTAACTATCAGCAATTAATATGCAGAGGCCAATGTTGAACATGACATCTACAGACTGTGAAAAGTGTCTGGGAATCATGGACACTCCTATTTGTTCATGTCCATTCTTTTCCCCATAGCTGTGGACAATGGGACAGATCTTCCCTGTATGCCACACAGAGGGGTACAAAGGGGTGTCCAGAGTCATGCACACAGCATTCACCTCCTTGAGCTAGCCAGAAGGCCTCAACACACCCAGCTCAGCCTTCTTTTAGACCCACTAGGAGTGGGTCTAAACAGACATGAACAGTTTTCCTCAACCCTCACTTAATTTGGGGGGAGGGAAGACAAGACGCTCTGCACACTGGGGGCACTTCCAGATGGCTTTTCTCCTAATGCCACGCATTGGTCACACACAAGTACCTCTGCTCATTCCTCTTCTCAAGGGATGTGTGAGGGAGAAATTTTCCACTGCTGTAGTTGTGAAAGCAAATAAATGTTCCACACTGCTGATAAAACTCACCCTCAAAACAGACCCAGTGAATTCCTCTCGGCTGCGACTTAGTAACAGTAAAATGGCCAAAGTTGACAGAACACAAGCTCTTTATCCTGGCATAAGCATGACCCTGGCCACCTTCCTCTCCCAACACTGGCTGACGGACCTGTGCAGAGCCTTCTTTCCATCTTGGAAAAATACCACAACACTTTCTGGATGCCTTCCTTCCAAGGAGGAAGGTGGAAGCGCCTCAATCTTGGCCACTCCCTTAGGTGAGCAGTGAGTGACCTACAGGTCAGTGAAATATTTGTGGAGAACAGACTTCATGTTTCTCCAAGGACCATTTAACAATGCAATGCCAAGTCCAGACCTAGATGAGCCTCTGTGGAACCTCCCTTGGCATTCACCTTCCCCTGGAAAAGGTCAAGGATTTTAACTCTATTTCACCCTTTCAAATAAACTCAAAGTCGACTTTCACTTTTATCAATGCTTGTAGTTCTGTCTTCTTTTCTCACCAATCTGAGCAGCTGGCAAGAAACAAGACAAATACTTTTCCATGTTTACTCCTTTTCCATTCTTTGGCATACAATAATGGCATACTGACTGTGGTCTTGAAATAACCAGAAGCAATTATCTAGAGCCTGAAAATCAAGAAATGAACAGTTGAAAGAGCACTGGGAAAAATGTTGATAAGAAAAACAAAGCTGGGAGCATCATGTTGCCTGATTTCAAGCTTTACTACAAAGCTGTGATCACCAAGACAGCATGGTACTGGCACAAAAACAGGCACATAGACCAGTGGAACAGAGTAGAGAGCCCAGGTATGGACTGCAACTCTATGGTCAAATAATCTTCAACAAAGCAAGAAAAAATATCCAATGGAAAAAAGACAGTCTCTTCAATAAATGGTGCTGGGAAAATCGGACAGCTATGTATAGAAGAATAAAACTCAACCATTCTCTCACACCATACACAAAGATAAACTCAAAATGAATGAAAGACCTCAATGTGAGGGAGGAATCTATCAAAATCCTGGAGGAGAACATAGGCAGTAACCTCTTCGACATCAGCCACAGCACCTTCTTTCAAGATATGTCTCCAAAGGCAAAGGAAACAAAAGCAAGAATGAACTTTTGGGACTTCATCAAGATCAAAAGCTTCTGCACAGCAAAGGAAACAGTCAACAAAACAAAGAGGCAACCCATGGAATGGGAGAAGATATTCGCAAGTGACAGTACAGACAAATGGCTGATATCCAAGATCTATAAAAAAAACTCCTCAAACTCAAAAAACAGATAATCACATCAAAAAATGAGCAGAAGACACAAACAGACACTTCTCCAGAAAAGACATACAAATGGCTAACAGACATATGAAAAAATGTTTATCATCATTAGCCATCAAGGATATTCAAATCAAAACTACACTGAGATACCACCTTATACCAGTTAGAATAGCCAAAATTAACAGGACAGTAAACAACAGTGTTGGAGAGGATGTGGAGAAACGGGAACCCTCTTACACTGTTGGTGGGAATGCAAGTTGGTGCAGCCACTTTGGAAAACGGTGTGGAGATTCCTCAAAAAAATAAAAATAGAGCTACCCTATGACCCTGCAATTGCACTAATGGGTATTTACCCCAAAGATACAGATAGAGTGATAAGAATGTCTATAGCAGCAATGACCACAATCGCCAAACTGTGGGAAGAGTCAAGATGCCCTTCAGCAGGTGAATAGATAAAGAAGATATGGTCCATATATACAATGGAGTATTATGCCTCCATCAGAAAGAATGAATACCCAACTTTTGTATCACATGGATGGGACTGGAGGAGATTCTGCTGAGTGAAATAAGTCAAGCAGAGAGAGTCAATTATCATATGGTTTCACTTACTTGTAGAGCATTAGGAATAACATGGGGAACACTAGGAGAAGGAGAGAAGTGAGTTGGGGGAAATTGGAGGGGGAGACAAACCATAAGAGACTGTGGACTCTGAGAAACAAACTGAGGGTTTTGGAGGGGAGGGAGGTGGGAGCGAACCTGGTGGTGGGTATTAAGGAGGGCACATATGGCATGGAGCACTGGTATAGTACATAAACAATGAATCTTGGAACACTGAAAAAATAAAATTAAATTAATTTTTAAAAAAAGAAATACCCTAGTTAATGAGGCTTATCTTTGCAAATATAAAAAGCTAAAGAGATGATCATTTGATTAATCTATTATATATTCTCTTCCTAATTCACTCACTGCAGAGAATCAAAGCCAGCAAATACGTGTAAAATTTTCACAAGTTACAACCAAGTGAATCTTTACATGTTTGGAGAAACTCTGAAGGTGGCTACTTCATTCATAACTCTCTGACAAGGTCAGCCATGGAACAAGCAGGAGTGCATTTCAGTCTCAGTACAAGCATGTGAGGTGGGAGTATCAACCCACTTTATGGCCACAAGCCTGGTGCCAAATTTCCCAGGGCTCTGAGACCAGTGAGTGTGGGCTCAGCACTGGATGCCAGACACTCAGAGCTCCGCCAGAGTCCTAAACCTTTCTCCGTGGCTTCGATTCCTGTCATTCTGTAAAGATGTAAAAACAGAGGCCAGTGTGCATTTTTTTTGGAACTCCAAAACCAGTGAAAACTCCACATCTACTTCCTGCATTCTGTTACCACAAAACATAAAACATAACCTTAAAATCCCAAAACGTTAATGGGAATTTAAAGACACATAAACACTCGAATGTTTACTATGACTCCCCAGCATGTGCAAAAACATTACAGCTGCTGACAAAGGAAAAAGGAACAAAAGGAATTTCTCGAACACCCGAATCAGAACTGAAAGTATAGGCCTGGCTATGCTTTTTAAAAGCCATGTGATATGTGATTCACGACTTCTGGGTTCTCGTCGTGCTCCAAGTTTCTGACTAATTCTCATTACTAAGTGCTTTATATTGGCAGGGTTATGTTCTTCCTTTCCTTAGAGTTGATTTTTTTTTCTGAGTTATTTTCTAACTCCAATGTATCTTAATATTATGGCAATGTTCTCTAGCCTAGAATAAACTTGACTCAAAATGTTGAGTATTCCATCTCCCTATAAGGAATTATAATCCAACGGAGTTTAGAATCAGCAAAATATTTATAGGACAGTCAGAGATAAAAGAGAAATATGTAAGTATAGAAATCACACACGCAAAATTTTTTTAAGAAGTTCCTATTATAAAGCCTGCATGTTTTAGTTCTTAATGTGATTTGCATTTGTTTGGCTTCCAGCGGTGATTGGCTTGGTTGCTGGGGGACTGGTGTTGCTGCTCCCAGAGACCAAAGGGAAGGCTTTGCCTGAGACTATTGACGAAGCTGAAAACATGCAGAGGTAGGGAGCTCAAATTTCTCCATACACATCTGGGCCAACTCTGTAGCCAGTTGGAAAAAAAATCTGAGGTTGAATTTATACCTCATACCATCCATTGAGATCAAGTCACATGAGATCAAAGACTGGAAAACACAAAGAAACAGTAAAATAATGAACATACCATAGAAAAATACTCGTGCTTTCATAGTGAGGAAGGTCTCTGTAAGTACAGAAAAAAAAAAATCCAGGACTAATTTTTTTAAAGATCTATAAGTTTGCTTTTATAAAAACAAAGAATTCTGCATTGAAAAACTAACAGAAGCTAAAAAAAAATAATAACAACAAATGTGGAGAAAATATTTACTCCTCTATAAGGGACTAATTTTCTTACTATATAAGGAGCTCTAACAAATCCATAAGAGAACCACACAGAAGAAAAAATGGGTTAAGGATTTGAACATATAATTCAGTGAAAGGAAAATAAAAGCAGCTCTTAAAGATATGAAAATATGCTCACTTCCTACATAACAAGAGAAATATGAATGAACACCACTCCTCACAACTTAGATTGTTGAAGACCAAACCACTTGGTAACATTGTTTTGGGGAAGAATGTAAGGAAACAGTGTCCTACGTTGCCTGTGGAAATACACAGTTGAAATCTCTATGATGGCAATATGACAAAAATATAAAAAATGTGTATTTATTATTTTAAGATTTTTATTTATTTGAGAGAGAGAGAGAGAAAGAGCACAAGCAGAGAGAGCTGCAGAGGGAGAGGGAGAAGCAGACCCCCTACTGAGCAGGGAGCCTGATGCAAGGCTTGATCCCAGGACCCCAGGATCATGACCTGAACCAAAGGCAGATGCTTAATCGACTGAGCCACCCAGGTGTCCCTGTGTGTTCCTTTTTACCGAGCAATTCCATACTTCCAGGAATTTACATGTACAAAATGACATATGTACAAGATTACTATTTAAGACAATTTTTTTATGTAACAAAAGATTGGAAACAACCTAAATGCACATTGATTAGGAGTCCAGTTATATAAATTATGGTCCAGTTAAATAAATTATGTCAGTAAAATACTATACAGCCATTAAAAGAAGAAGGCAGCTTTATACACACTGATAAGGAAAGTCCCCTAAGATACATTGCTAGTTTAAAAAAGGGGGACACCTGGGTGGCTCAGTCCGTTAAGCATCCGACTTGATCTCAGTTTAGATCTTGATCTTGGGGTCCTGAGTTCAAGCCTCACATTGGCCTCCATGCTGCGTATGGCAACTACTTGATAAATATATATATTTACCTGTATCTTTACCTGTGTCTTTGGAATAATATGCCAGAACCAGAATGTTGGCTGTCTGTGGGTTCAGTGGCTGTAGAACACAGGTGGGAGGGATTTCCAGTGCATACCTTTTTCTACTTTCTGAATTTTGGACCATGGGAACCTATTCAAAAATTAAACTTAAGAATGTCTAATGAAGAAAAACATAGGACACACTGCCCACAATTTCTTCATGCAGTATGCTTAGATGTTTTTACTCATTTTAATTGTATTCCAGTTCTGGCTTGCTGGGACCATGAACTGAACTGAATTTTATCCGTTCTACACAATGTTCCCATTTAACACACTCGGCGCCCATGCAGATGGGGCTGCAAAGAATAGCTGTGGTCTAAGGCTTTTCCTAGAACTTGGAGCTCAACATTACAAAAGGCCTTTGAGCTCAGCCAGAGGTCACACACTGGTGACCCACAAGACATCAGGGCCTCAAGGGCTTTGCTTGACACACATGGTATTTTTAAAGTGGGAAATTCCACATAAGCTGGATTTCCAGGATCTGTTAAAGAAAAAAAATTCCAGGGATTTGGTAATCCAGAGCAGGCATTTCCTCTTGCTGGTAGTTTGCAGGAGCTGCAGGGTTGGCTGGAGGCTTGGAAGGGCATGCCTGTTGGAGGAGGCACAGAGCCACATTCCCCGCTATCTCGTGCCTAGCACATTTATTATTTCTGCCTGGTGTATGCAGACATTTGAGCTTGAGATCCTTGATCTAGACCAACTGTCCCCCAGTCCCCCATATCTCTATCTCAGTGAACCTTCCCATGCACATGAGCCTCCCTTTGGACACAGACTGTACCGCATTTACTGTTGTATCCCTAGGACTCAGCACAGACCAGGTGCTTCCCATATAGCTGTGGACTAAATGCTGAGCTCCTTCCACAACATCTCTAATCGTGGGCTCTCCAGGCTTGTGCAGCAGCTCCAAGCTGGGAAGGCAGTAATGTGTTGTGAGGAGGAGCCTGGGCTGTAATCTGTTAGGCCAGGTCCTGACATTTCCCATCACGTGGTCTTAACTCTTCCAAGCCTTGATTTCTTCATCTGTAAATGGGGACAACAGTTTCTACTCATTGGATTTTTGTAATGAGATACATGCATGGAAAGTGCCTGGCTCTTTGGAAATGTCCAATAGCCATTCTATTATTCACGGAAGTTTCCACAGCTGCTTTATAAAACAGGTGATTTTGTCCCTAGATGACTGAGTGGAAATCAAAGTTTAAAACATATTCTGAATGGTTTTGAGATAGGGAAGCATGGCTCGGTGAGAGACACAGACACATCTACTTGTAAGAAGTTTCCCATCAGGCTGGTTCATCCGGTTTGGTAGATGTCACCAAGATTATTCCTGCTATTGGTTTATATGCCTTCTCTTGGTGTGATCTACAGATACTTTTATGTGTAGATCTTCTCTGTGATCTACAGATACTTTTATGAAGATTTGTGTTGCTGTTGTTGCTGTTGTTATTATGACTGCTGCTGTTGTTGCTATTAGTGTTACTGTTGCTGCTGCTATTGTTGCTGTTCCTGTTGTTGCTGCTGCTATTGTTGCTGTTGTTACTATTGTTGCTACTACTGCTGCTATTGTTCCTGTTGTTGCTGCTGTCATTGCTGTTGTTCCTGTTATTACTATTATTGATGCCATTGTTCCTATTGTTGTTGTTCTTATTACTATTGTTGCTGCTATGGTTGTTACTATTGTTGCTGTTGCTATTGTTGCTGTTGTTGTTATTATTGTTACTGTTGCTGCTGCTGTTCTTACTGTTGCTATTCCTGTTGTTGCTGTGGTTACTATGGTTGTTGCTGCCATTGTTCCCATTGCTGCTGCTCTTGTCGCTGTTGTTGCTGCTATTGTTGTTGTTATGACTGCTGCTGTTGTTACTGTTACTATGACTGTTGCTGCTGCTATTGTTGCTTTTGTTGCTGTTGTTACTATGACTGCTGTTGTTGCTATTGTTAATATGGCTACTGTTGCTGCTGTTGTTACTGTTGTTGCTGCTGTTGTTACTATTGTTGCCGCTGCTGGTGTTGTTGCTGCTGTTGTTGCTATGGTTACTATTATTTCTGCCATGGTTCCTGTTATTACTATTACTGCTGCCATTATTCCTGTTGTTGTTATTGTTGTTACTATCATTACTGTTGTTCCTGTTATTGCTGTTGTTCCTGTTGTTACTGTTATTGCTGCTGTTGTTGCTCTGTTTACTGTTGTTGTTACTGTCTTTGTTCCTATTGTTGCTGTTTTTGTTGCTATTGTTACTGTTGCTGCTGCTGTGGTTCCTATTGTTGTCACTATTGTTGCTGCCATGGTTCCTGTTATTACTATTATTGATGCCATCATTCCTGTTTTTATTGTTCTTGTTACTATTGTTGCTGCTATAGTTGTTGCTATGGTTACCATTGTTGCTGCTGCTGCTGCTCTTGTTGTTGCTGTGGTTACAGTCATTGCTCCTGCTGCTGTTGCTATGGTTACTATTGTTGCTGTTGCTATTGTTGCTGTTTTTGCTATTATTGTTACTGTTGCTGCTGCTGCTGTTCCTGTTGTTGTTGTTGTGGTTACTATGGTTGCTGCTGCTATTGTTGCTGTTGTTGCTGCTATTGTTGCTGTTGTTGCTATGACTGCTGCTGTTGCTGTTGTTGGTGTTGTTACTATGGCTGCTGTTTTTACTGTTGTTATTATGACTGCTGCTGTTGTTGCTCTTGTTACCGTTGCTGCTGGTGGAGTTGCTGTTGTTGTTACTGTTGCTGCTGGTGGTGTTGCTGTTGTTGTTATTGTTGCTGCTGTTCCTGTTGTTGCTATTATTGCCGTTGTTGCTGCTGTTGTTACTATTATTGCTGCTGGTGTTGTTGCTGCTGTTGTTGTTCCTATTATTCCTGTTGTTGCTGTTGTTACTATCATTGCTATTTTTCCTGTTGTTACTATTATTGCTGCTGTCATTGTTCCTATTGTTGCTGTTGCTGTTGCTATTGTTACCATTGATGTTGTTGCTGCTGCTGTTGTTACTGTTGCTGCTGCTGCTATGGTTCCTGTTGTCACTATTGTTGCTGGTGTGGTTCCTGTTATTATTATTACTATTGTTACTCTTATTTTTCCTATTGTTGTGGTTACTATTGTTGCTGCTGTTGTTGCCATTGTTACTATTGCTGCTGCTATTGTCACTGTTGTTACTATTGTTACTGCTGCTATTCCTGTTTCTGGCATTATTTCTGTTGTTGCTGGTCTTCCTGTTGTAATTATTGTTTCTGTTGTTGCTGCTGCTGCTTTTGTTGTTACTGTTGTTGACATAGAGACCCTGGGAGCACCACCAACTTCCTTGGGCCCCTATATCTGGAGCCTGAGAGAACCCTAGCATTGCCAGAGGATTTGGGTGGGCTTCTGCTATACCCCCTCTCTCAGACTGGCCCAGAAGCTGAGACAGGACTAAGCACCCCCAGGTGGGGAAAATTTTGTGAGGAGCTGGGGAACATGGGAGCAGACCCACTCCATATTTTAATACTATTATCAGGCAGAGCATGTCCAAAGGGCATGACAGGGAACAGCAGGATGAAGAAAACAGCATTTCTATAATGAGTATCTGCAACTTCCTGGTATTCATAAAGATAAGATGATTGAGAAAATTTGCAATTTGGTTTTTCACTTGCCCAACTGTTGGAAAGTAAATAAGCATTGGTAAGAATAATTTCTAAAATTGTATTTGCAAAGACTGATGACAACAGTGTCTAGATTTTGCAATCATCATTTTTAACTGATATAAGATTAAATGTAGTCCTTATCCACATCCTTTATTACATAGAAAAGTGACCACTTTAAGTAAGGAACATAGGCCAGTCCCATTCCCAGAAGAGCATTTTTGGAACTGTCCCATCACATAAGTTACTCACCAAGCTCTGTCTATTTTCTTTTTAGGAATCACCACTCAGAACACTGCAATACTGTGCCTAGACAAAGTTTATATCCATTTGTTGTTCCATTTATTTCTTACCTCTTTATTTTGGTTTTCAGCTTCCTCACAATTTCTTTATCCCCTCTCCGTGTTTTTTATTACTGCAGACCAAGAAAAAATAAAGAAAAGATGATTTATCTCCAAGTCAAGAAACTAGACATTCCCTTAAACTAAGAAGAGAGACCACTCTTGCCATGGCCTTGCTGTGATGATACAAGTCCAGAACAGATGTTTCTCCAAGCACCACAGAGCCCATGGAACTCAACCTCACTCCCCTTTGAACCCTACTAACTTAGGTCTGTAGCCAAATAGAGTTTGTTGTCCTACTGTATTAAAATCTTCCCATAGGACCAGATCCTACCAAACCCTACCAGCTCACTCTGTTCCCAGCATTCCTAGGACAGTGCTATTGGGGTGCTGGGAATTGTTTTCATCTTTGTATTTCTTTATTTTATTCCTTTCTCCACAATGGTATCAAACCAAAACACATAGGGGAATTGTGGGCCAGGAAAACAAAATAGAAAAGATCTGAAAAACAATTAAGTGGAAACATAGAGACCCTGTTTTCTTAAACATATAATACAGTTAAACAATATCAAGTTGTCTGGAACATTAGGAACTTTAAATTGGCCTTTCAGTGTCATGTGTGAAAAATTTTAAAATACATTCATTATTATGTGGGTTACACTTTAAAGGAACCTAAAGTGAAAGAATCAGAAATGCAACCTGAGTAATCACTAAATCTCCTCTATTTAGACTGAATGAGTACAAATGTGTGCTTTTTACAAAAAATCTTGACAAGAGTTTGACAAAGAGCAGCATTGAAGTTGGCTTATTAAACCAACACAGTAATGTTTCACTCCGATAAAAATTGCTCTAAATTTGTGGTTTTAAAAATTATATTAATATTTTACCAAGATAATATAGTAAATAAAAACTTTTAGACGCTAAATACTTCAAAGCCTATAATGAAAAACAGAAGTTCCTTACTCTATTCTTCTTCTATCAATGCCTCTGGAATAATTTTCAACTATTTTAGCTGGATTTTTTTCCCCTTGTGATTTATCTTTATATAGCTGAATAACTAGCTTTAAATTGACAGTGTTTGACTTCTTAGGTTTAAATATTACATTACCTATTTACCTTTTTTTATAAAATACAAAGGTTTAGCTTTCTTCAGCTTTCTCCTCATCCCAGCATACAACTTCTCTCTTCTCTTCAAACTCTGTGTTATCACATTTTTATTCAATCAAAAGTTGACATTCACATTGTTATGACTGTGTAATTATTTTTAACAGCTGAGCCACATAGTATATAATGATCACCTCTACTCTTCCACAGCATTTTATTTCTCTTGGGCCTCGGTTTCTATTGCTTGTTTTCTATATATGCACCATCACTTTCCCCCCAATTATCTGATAAAACAATAGATCTCTCAGTGCATTCAAACACGTCTCTTTCTTCCAGGGAGCACTCCCACTTTCTAAACACACTTGGAGCCTGCAGCCCTTCTGGTCCAGTGTAGCCTGGCTGATATTAAGGCTTACTGCCCAGCTGTTGTCCCGGGCTCTCCTTTCCCCACCTTCCTGAGCAATCCCAGTGCCTCTTTCTTGGGTGGGATTCCCTGTGTCATAGGTCAGAAGTCTTCCTCATTCTTGGTCTTCTCCCTCATTTTGAGGAAGCACATCTCCCAGTATTGTCCTGAGAAAGAACGCATACTTGTCCTAAATTCTCTTCTGTAATGCTAGGTGTTACAACTACACATTCCTGGCTCTTTGCCACCTGGCTTCTTATAAGGCTCTACCAATGGGTAGCATCGGCCAGATAGGAAGATAGGAGCAAGAGAAGTCTTTCTTCCATATCATGAAGGTGTCTTGGGCAGCTGCAGTAACAGCTGCTGGCCACCTGAACCAAAGGAATGTGGGTTCCTGGTCACAGCTCGATGGTAGTGGGGCAGTTTTAACAGCAGTAGCAGCAGGAACATCATTGCCTCATTGACTTCAAGGCAAGAACAGGGTCTCAGGCCCCAGCCAGAAGCAATTGCTGTTTCCCAGTCTTATGTATACACCCTCTTCTCTCTCTAGCATAGCTTTCTCTCTTTTGCTCAACAATTTTGTAAATGAGTTCCTGTATCAAATTGTCTCTCTCTGAAATACCTACAGTGGTTTCTGTTTTGTTGATTCAGCATAAATTAATATTCTATTTGGGACCACACCCAGGAAATAGATATCCAAATAAGAAAATCTGTAGTTTGTTAAATGATGTGATTGGGATTGAACACATTGATGCCATAATTGCCAGGGAAAAGTGAGATACTGACAGTATCTATCTATGACATTCAATCACAAAACAGTTACTTAAGTTTAAGCTGTGACTGCCCGAAATGAAGAACCTATTTAAAGCAAGACTTTGGGAGGCCAAGGGACTGCTGGATTTCATCACCACACTGGAGTCTGTTGCCACAGAATTTCTGGGATAGAGCCAATTGCTTCTGACTCCAATGGAGAAATTTTAAAACAGAACGCAAAAACTTTAGGCTTTCAAGCGTCAAGTTGAGGCATTGCCAGAGAAATTGGGAGGTCCTTCTGATGGCCTTTCAAGACCTTGAGTTTTGTAGAGGCAAGGCTGATACCACTGAAAAGCAGTCTCAAAATTTGAACTTATGTGTTAAGAATTATATCACAGATTAAATTCAGAGCCTAGACATGCCTCTGAAATGTGAATTGCAGAATGGATAGGAAGGAGTGGACTCCTGAGAAATGAAATAGAAACTGTAAGTGGACACAAATGAATCTGAAAATCTTGAGCCCCCAAGTCCCCTGAACCTCCTTGGCCAAAGAAGCAATGCTTCTCTTCCTTTCTGTAAAACAAAACCACTTTCCCTTGTTTGAAGAGTTTTAATGACCTCATCTTACACAGTTACCTTAAGAGGGGATGACAAGACACCTTAAGACCCACCCACCATATTGTGCCCAAATATGCCTAGAGTAGATTCCAGCATGTCTCAAGAGAAGAAATAAGAAGTTTGGGGAAGAGATACCTTAAAACACACAAAAAGAATTTCAAGATTTTGTAACATCAACAGAAATCTGGGGAGAAATTTAAGAATGAATTGTAGTGATACCAACCCCAGGAGAATGAATCAGGTCCAATTTGTCAAGACGGGTGCGCTAATCTAAGATTCCAGGTTTAATGTACCAGGTGAAACACCTGGCATTAGTTCCAGTAGTTTTCAGACCAGAAACATTAGAAAAGATATAAAGGAGTATTTCCATTATTTGAAATAAGAAGGACTTCTTGGGCAAGAATAAGATCTAAGAGACGTAAAGTAAAAGACTGACTGATGTGACTATGCAAAACAAGACTAAACTAAATGATGCTGGCTGTGTAACTCACACACATCACATGAACACACACACACACACACATACACACACACATCCCAAAAGCAAATTCAATAGTCGAGTGACAGATTTGAAGAAATAGTTACTATATACATATTAAAAATTTCCAAAAGGTTAATATCCAACAGAAATAAAGAGCTACTAAAAATCAATAAGAAAAAGACAGTAAGAGAAAAAATAATTGTTTAATGGGGCGTCTGGGTGGCTCAGTGGGTTAAAGCCTCTGCTTTCGGCTCAGGTCATGATCCCAGGGTCCTGGGATCGAGCCCCACATCGGGCTTTCTGCTCAGCGGGGAGCCTGCTTCTCCCTCTCTCTCTCTCTGCCTACCTCTCTGCCTACTTGTGATCTCTCTCTCTCTCTCTCTCTGTCAAATAAATAAATAAAATCTTTAAAAAAAGAGAGAGAAAAAATATTTGTTTAAGAGTACAAAAAGTTATTTACAGACGTAACATAAAAAGGTTAATTAAGTTATCAAGAAAAAATGTGGAACCTCGTTGTTAACCAGGGAAATACAAATAACAACAAAATATTCTGCACTCAGATGAATCAATAAAATTAATATAAATTAATAAAGTCCATATCAAGTGTGGATGTGGGTGTGAAGACACTTATACATTGATTGATCCATCCTTTAAGAAGGCACTTTGGTAGCATCCATAATATCAGAAATGTATGTCTTTGAGAAACACAAATGTGCACACAGAAGCATTTCAGAGAAAGTTGTTCCGTCATTTCCTGATGACAGTCAAAATTGGAAATAACCAGTTTTTAAATATGAGGAATGCTCAAATAAACTCTATATCTACTCATCAGTTAAAAAGGACTGAAAACAAAATAAATAAATAAATAAATAAATAAATAAATAAATAAATAAATAAAATTAAAAGGACTGAAAACAATTTATAGCTACTCTATGGAAAGACCCCCACAATGAAGGACATTTGGAATAATAATACAGAAATACTGACCTAGGAAGAGGAAGTCCCAGACTGCACAGTGCATAAGGAGAGATTTTTTTTTTTTTAGAATTTATTTATTTGTCAGAGACAGAGCATAAAGCAGGGAAAGTGGCAGGCAGAGGGAGAAGCAGGCTCCATGCTGAGCAAGAAGTCCAATGTGAGACTTGATACCAGAACCCTGGGATCGTGACCTGAGCCTAAGGCAGATGCTTAACCAACTGAGCCACCCAGGCATCCCAAGGAAAGGTTTATTTCTGTTGGATATAAATTCTTACATTTTTATGTTTTCTTACACATGTTCATGACATATGTTCATGCCATTTTTAAAAATAAATTATTAACTCTGGAAAACACTTTGACACTTCCTTAAAAAGTTAAATATGCAATTACCCTTTGATCCAGCAATTGCACACCCGGCCGTTTATCCTAGAGGTAGGAATGTATGTCTATACAAAATCTTATACACAATTTTTCATGGCAGCTTTACTTATAATAGCCAAAATCTGGAAATAACCAAAACATTCCTCAATGAGTGAATGGTTAAACAAACCGTGGTATATCCATACTGAGGAATACGATTCAGTAAGAAAAAGGAACAAATTAATGACACACAACTTGAATGGATCTCAGGGGTATTATGTAGAGTGATAAAAGCCAATCTCACAAGGTCATTCATGAAAGGAAAAATATCTACAGAGATGGAAAATGATTACAGCAGTGGTTACATAAGTCTACACATGTTATAAAATGTCAGAGAGCTATACTCACATATTGTACCAACATTAATTTCTTGGTCTCAATAGTATACTGTAATTATGTAAGATGTAACCACTGGGAGAAACTAGGTGAAGGGGACCCAGGACTTCTCTGTACAATCTTTGCAACTTTTTGTGACTCTACAGTTATTTCAAAATAAAGTTTCAAAAACAGATCATGAAAATTACAGTATTTTTTAAAATTAAATGCCATGGGGGCTTAGAAGAGACCATTTCTTTAGAGCAATGTTTCTTAAAGTTATTGATTAAAGTGCTTTTGAAATCTGAAGAAAAGTATGATTCCTCTGTATAGAAAAATACATACCCAAAATCTGCATACAGTCTCCCAGATTTTCCTGATCTCTCTTTCAGTTCGGAATGCTTGCTATAGATACTAGGTTCAGCAAACTACAGTCCATAGGCCAAATCCAGACTGCTGCTTGTTTTCTAAGTAAAGTTTTATTGACATACAGCCAAGCCCATTCATTCTAGACTGTCTACAGCTGTTTCATAATCACAGCAACAGAGTGAATAGTTTCATATTCTCTGGCCCACAGATCTTAAAATATTGACTACCCAGCCCTTCATGGAGAAAATTTGGTGACCTCTGGGTAGAACTCCACCTCTAGAAGCCAGAAGGAGTATTGTAATAAAAAAATAATAAGAGCACAGAGAAAGCGACACTCTTAATATTCTAGACTCTGAGTTTCTCTTTCTGTGTGCCTGGAATTAAACGTCATTTTCTGTAAGCAGGCAAGCAGGCAAGGAGATAGAAAGGTAGTGATTTGGAAGGAAGAACTGCTCACATATATGGAGAACCTTTGTGTGTGGGCTGTGCTCAGCCCTCTGGGGGACATGGCCTTCTGTGTCGATTTCTCCCGACAGCACTGAAATGGGCTGGGCTGCCACCTCTAGGACCAGGGACCTCTGGATGTGCTCAGGGCATGGTGATGCCAGCAGGCCCCCACACAAGAAAAGAAAGGGGTTGGCTATGCAGACTCTGAGAGGTGACTAGCAGATGGAGGGCAGGCAGACCCCTCTATCCATATTATTCAAGATAGGCTTAGTAGAATCTCCATTACCTAATGCCCACTTAGTAAAAAGAAATTTTATTTAATTTAGCCTAAAACAAAAAAAAATATATTTATATTTCTTTAATGAAAAGTGTTTCTTTAAAAGTAGGTCTCCTGGGGCCCCTGGGTGGCTCCGTGGGTTAAGCCTCTGCCTTCAGCTCAGGTCATGATCTCAGGGTCCTGGGATCGAGTTCCACATCGGGCTCTCTGCTCAGCAGGGAGCCTGCTTCCTCCTCTCTCTCTCTCTCTCTCTGCGTGCCTCTCTGCCTACTTGTGATCTCTCTCTCTCTATCAAATAAATAAATAAATAATCTTTTTTAAAAAATAAATAAATAAATGAAAGTAGGTCTCCTGATGGGAGTTCCCCATGCTCTTCTTGCATAAACCACACTTATAACACATTGTTTATAATTTGGCATTCTGATTTCTTTAAAGTTGAGCCAGCACTCAGAACACTTTGAAACAATCTGAATCCAAAGTCCAGGATTTTTTTTTTAACTTTAAAGAAAGTTCACATTTTATTTAAGTTGAAATAAACTATACAAAATTGATTTTCTTCACCAAAAATAACAGCAATATTTTCTGTATTATTCCTAGATAAACCACAAAACACTTCTCTTTGTAGGTTTTCCAGGCTTTGTTTATAAATCAAGACGAGGCGGTAGATCTAGTCATGGAAAAAGAGGAAAACAGATCAGTTGTCAGTATGCATGGCCTCTGATCTTGCCTTGACCATGAACAGAGGTGTTCAACGTACACCTGCTGAAAAGCTTATGAAGACTGTATGGTTCAACATACATTCATTTCAACACAGAATGTAAACAGCAACAACCCAGTGTGGAACAACAAAGGCAGCTCTCCCATTCACACTTTAACTGTAACTTGTTCCGTTAAGTTCATCTGATAAGGACAAATCTCTACTGCAATCCTTGCTGGGCAAGCTCACGTGTTTTTCTTTTTCTCTCTCTATCTGGTAACTCCCTTAACGTCCATTACAGACTTTTAACATACTAACACTCCTACTATTCAAAGGTCATTTGTGAGTTTCTTGTAACATTTTATCAAATGTATTCCTTCCTCCCATACCTCTTCAAAATCTTTATCTTCTAAGAACTGATAACTTAGTACCCAACAATTGGCTCCAATGATGATAAATGTTAGGTCTAAAATGCAAAGTCCAGGGGTTTTACTATACTTTTACTTTTACATTTGACTCGCTCACATTTAGACATTTTTAGTGACTCATTTTTATTGAATATCAGGAAAGCATTGACTTACTTTAATCAAATTACAATAAAAATATAATTCATTTTTTACACTCCTGTTTTATCAGGTTACTTAATGTCATCAAATTAGGTAATTATAATAGCAAGTTCAATGAGAAAAAACAGAGGTAGGAACAAATGTAACTGGCTCTTGATCAGCCTGTAACTCAGCTGGTAGATGCAGATGGGTGAACATTCCAGAATGTTGCCCCCTAGCCAGAGCTGAGGGTTTGTCAGGTGGCTTTACAGAGAGAAATGTATCAGTCAGGGTTCTGCAGAGGAACAGAACCAATAGGATGTATGCATGTAGGATAAACCAGTACAATTTTGTATGTTTGTATCTATACATAAAAGGAAATATGGGCTCACATCATTATAGAGTCTGAGAAGTCTCACGATCTATTTGCAAACAAGAGACCCAGAAAAGCCAGTGCCATTCATTCAGTCCAAGCCTGCAGGTCTGAGAACCAGGGGAACTGATGGTGTCCCTCCCCGGGCAACATGTCTGAGCTCCTGCAGGCAGGAAGAGAGGATGGCATGAAGGAAGGAAATCCTCCACATTTTGTTCTCTTCAGGCCATTGACAGATTGGATGATGTTCACCCATGCTGGGGAGGGGACAGTCTATGGAGTTCCCTGATTCACATGCTAATGTCACCCAGAAAGACCCTTGCAGACACACTCAGAAATAATGTTTAATTTGGGCATCCCAAGGCCTGGTCAATCTGACCCCCAAAATTAACCACCATCATAGAGGCAAAATCCTGTGAGCCAGCTAAGTAGAGAGGCTGGTTTCCAGCTTTTCCTGAGCCCAAATGCTAATATTTTAAATAAAACATAGAATTACCTTTATTTTTCTCACACAAGTCTCAATGAGTAAGACGATGTGTCCGAGAACTACCCTGAGCAAATGCCAAGAATAAAATGCTTCCCTTTCCTTTGGCAAATCTTAGCATAAGATCTATAACAAGAACTCTGAAACTGTGAGCCTGAGTGACCCCTTTAAATTCTGGAATCAAAAGTGACTGGGCAAAGACCTCTTTGTGGCAACAACTCTACTTGACGTCATCAGACAAATGGATCTGAGGCTCAAATCCACATTTAGACATCTCTAGCAACAATTTCTTCAAGACAGGAAGGTGTGGAGCAAGATACTGATGTATGAAAATCAGTGTATGATATGACTGCATGATTTCATACCATCCCTGCCAAACCTAGAACACAACAAATCCTACACCATGAATGCTTTTCCTCAAGTGCAGAGCACAGGAGGATTGCCTTCTATCAAGACTAGTCCTGGCAAAACGGAGACTAAACCTTCAGGTTCCCCTGTCCTTGGGCTGCCTCTCCTCCCCTCTCCCCTACCTACTGACTAAGCAGTCTCCTCTCCCGGCCCCCCATCAGGAGAACTGCACTCTATGACCCAGAATCTTAGGATTCTGCTACTGAATGATATGTGGGGGCAGAGAACATCAGTCCTGGAAACCAACCCGGCTGAGCTCTGGGAACCTCTCCATCCCTGTGCCCAGGCTTTCAATCATGTAAGTGCTTGTGTATCCCGAGGCTCCTAAACAGCCCTGGCTCCCACCATCAGGCACCAGCTAGGACTCCCACATCAATGGCCGTAACCCAGAACTCTGCCAGCTCCAGACATCGCCACTTACCCGTCCAAAGGTCTTCTCATAGATGGCCATTCTTACTGAGATTTTTCTGTCCGTACTGAAATGATATTATCTTAGATCTTGAAAAAAAAAAGAATTCTGAAAAAGCCCATATTCATATCCTGCATGCGCACATTTCCCAAGCCATCTCTTATCCCCCGGAAAACTTGGGGAATGTCATCATTAGTGACTACATCTGTGTCAGCCAGAACTACTAGGGTCAGGGACACCAGGAAGAGTAAAGCCCAGCCCCTGAGCCACTGGAGCTCACAAAGTAACAGTGGCCACAGTTGGATCACATCAAGCAACCGTGTAGGTGCTGCATCCCTAGACTGGGGTGTGCATGCAATTTCTCCCACACCGCTAGCCAAAGAACAGAGTGTGCTGGACCTTCTCCACTCAGTAAATACTGGCTACTGACTAATGATGTCAGCATCACGCTAGGCATCAGGACAAGGTGAACAAGATGGATGTGGGTTTTGTTGTCACAGGCATGGAGGAAGCAATGACAGCACAGTGTGGAAAGCTAGCCTGGGAACAGACAGGAAGGAAGACACTGGTCTCATAGTCACTGGGTCCTGCTTGCTGAGTGGGGACAATTTTCCCTGGGGAGTTGGTACCTAGCTCTAATTCTAGGAATCTGCAGGCTTTGCCATACAGAGGAGGGAGAGTGCTCTCTGTGGAGACGGTGGCAGGTTTGGGAGGTGCTGTGTGGTTGAGGTACTGCATATGCAGGAGGGGGAAAGCTAGGGGGAGCATCAGGTGCATGGCCTTGACCCTTGCCATTGTGGTCTTGAAGAGAACTGTGAATGGTGGGACAGGCAGCAGGAGGTCAGGAGCAGCCCAGGCTGACCCTCAATGGGCCATGAGAAGGGGGTGGATGAGAAGGGGATTTAGGGAGAGAAACAACATAGAGACTGATCCAATGTGGGGCCTGAAGGTAAGGGACGAATTTAAGGTGAGTATAGCAAGGAGAATTATCCTGTAACAATCTAAAAGAAAACAAACCAGAAACTCATCAAACCCTCAGCAGCCGGATTTCACATGAGAGCAAATATCAAGGGTCAATTCTAGAGGTCCTGAGACCATCAGTGTCTTTGAGAGTGATATGGTAGTTTTTATACACAAAACAACCCTAACTTATAAAAACAGCTTCAAGTACATTAAAAGTACTTTCAGAAAGAAAAAAAAAAAAAAAAAGACATGTCTGAAACAGTTTCACCCAAAATGGTTAAGAGAAATAGTGTGGTGATTGAAAGCAAGAGTAATTTTTAATTTTCTACTTCATAATTTTGGCATTTCCTCAATTTTCTGTAATGCATGTATTTTTAAAAAATATATTTGTTAAGGGGAGCTTGGGTGGCTCAGTTGGTTAAACGTCCAACTCTTGATTTCAGCTCAGGTGTGAGATTGAGCCCCACGTTATGCTCCCTGCTCAGTGGGGAAACTGCTTGAGATTCTCTCTGCCTCTCTCTCTCTCCTCCGTCCCTCCCCACCCACTCACACACTCTCTCTCAAATAAATAAATACATTATATATATATCATATATATAATGTATATATATTTGTTAGGCAAAATTTGATTCATACAAAAGCACAGATGTGGTATATGAGTCATCTGTAAAGCCTTCCTTCCTTAATTACTTCCTTAATTACTCCCTGGTTCACCTCCATCATACCAAAGGCAACAACTATTCCAGGTTTGGGGTGTGTGTGTGTATGTGTGTGTGTGTGAAAGAGAGAGAGAGAGAGAAAAGAGAGAGATTTTTCTTGTTTTGAAGTATAATTAACATGCAATGTCTGGTTAGTTTCAGGTGTACATCACAATGTTTCAACATTTTTTATACATTATGAAATGGTCCCCACAATAAGTCTCATTATTACCATTTATAACTACACAAAGTTATTACAGTATCATTGACTATATTTCTTATGCTGTAGGTTACATCCCCTTGATTTATTTATTTTATAACTGAATGTTTGTACCTCTTAATCCCCTTCACTGATTTCATCCACCCTGACCGCTCCCCACTCTAGTAACCAATATTTTGTTTTCTGTATCTGAGTCTGTCTCTTTTTTGTTTTGTTTGCTCATTTGTTTTATTTTTTAGATTCCACAGGTAACTATAAGTACAGTATTTGTCTTTTTCTGTCTGACTGATTTCCCTTAGCGTAATACCCTCTATGTTGTCACAAATAACAAGATTTATTCTTTTTATGGCTGAGTAATATTTTCCTGTGTGTGTGCGTGTGTGTGTGTGTGTGTGTGCACATGTGCGTGTGTGTATGTGAACCACAACTTCTATATCCACTCATCTATCAATAGACACAGGTTGCCTCTGTGCCATGGTGGTTGTAAACACTGCTACAAGGAACAGAGCAGGTGCACAGACCTCTTTAAATTGGTGTTTTCGTTTTCTTCAGATAAATATCTAGAAGTGGAATTGCTGGAAAGCCCGGTAGTTCTCCTTTTAACTTTTACAGGAAACCTCCACTCTATCCTCCACAGAGACCTCACCAATTTATACTCCGACCAACAGTGAGTGAGGGCTCCCTTTTGTCCACAACTATTCCAGATTTTGTCCATCTCATTTCCTTGTTTTTATGTTTCTCTCTCTCTCTCTCTCACACACACACACACACACAAATATATAAGTGTGCACTTCTACTTTGTTTTCATTTCCATTTTTTTAAATTTATATGTCTCCTTTTATGTAGACCTAATAGGAATGCATCACCACCTTTATTATTAGAACTTTATTCCATATGATCCACTTAGATTAAGGATGAACATGTTAGGAAAAGAAAATGAGCATTTTGTTTTGGGTCTGCCTGTTCTACTTTTTTTTTTTTTTAAGGGATTTGGTAAGCAATTTTCTCCCTCCAGAATTTTTTTTCTCTCTCTCTCTTTTTAATTTCTTTTCAGCATAACAGTATTCATTGTTTTTGCACCACACCCAGTGCTCCATGCAATCCATGCCCTCTCTAATACCCACCACCTGGTTCCCCCAACCTCCCACCCACCGCCCCTTCAAAACCCTCAGGTTGTTTTTCAGAGTCCATAGTCTCTCATGGTTCATTTCCCCGCATTTCCATTTTATATTTAATTATTTTCTGCTTTTCTGCTTATCTCCGTTTTTCTTACGTAAGTTTATTCTGTGGTTCCTTTTCTAACTCTCTAGTCCAAAAAGTCCGAAGTGGAAGTCTGCTTGTTCATTACTTATTTATGCTCAGAAAAATAGAATGCATTGCGAAAGAAAAAGATTTCATTTTGAGTTCAATATCTCTATCACTTATAAAATTTACCTTTCCGTTATAATTCATCATGTGGAGTTTTAAATCCCTAAAGCACTATTTCTCAAGTTATATACTTTGTAGCTGTCTGTACTTACACCTAACTGTGAATCTTTCTTGACCATATTTGATCCTGTAATAATGGCAATTAGCTACCATTCCATTTTTTTAAGGAAAATGTACTTTCCTAACCAGGATAAAATATGAGTCGAGCCAGATATGAGCCAGATATGAGCCAGATATGAGTCGAGCCAGATGGTAGCCAAGGGAAGACCTTACCAGTTCCTGTTCTATAAAAACAAACTGTAGTAACTTAATGTTAATCTGGAAACAGAAACACATGGGGCTCCTCAAGGTTTCTTTGGTCATTGAAGTTTCAAGCTCTTTTGACATGCTAGGAAACAGTGTTAATTCATTGGACCCAATAATCCTTAGAAGTTTGAAAGCAGTCAGATTAAATGGACTATTTGTTTTTATTCATTCAGACCGGATGATGACAATAAAAATCTGGTAATAATTACATGAAAATGTTACTTTGAATAACAACCGATTTTTTGACATGCTTTTAAAAAACAAAGCTTATAGTATTTAGAATAGAAGGGAACTATCACTTGGATATGTTGCAACCTAACCACATCAGCAAGATTAAATGAGGGGGTAAGAATGTTTCTCCCTAACCTCAGAAACTATTATAAAAGCAAGCATTAGCCAACAAAGTTTTAAATGGCCTGCTTTGATGAACTAAACCAATAAATATTGTGACATCTGACTGTGGGATGAAAGCCACAATAAGATAAACTCCCTTAACTACTTGATACATTGCAGGGCTGCTCTGTGGGGGGAGAGTAAACTGTCATCCCAGTGGGATCTGATGGAGTAGCTACAAGAATAAAGTGAAAGAAATACACAGGGAGAAACATCATTTCTGCCTAATTTAGAGAACTTTGGTGAACCCCAGACTTCATAAGTACTCTCTAGGGATGAATCTAAATTAACACAACCTACCTTTAGCTATCATGAAATCCAATATTTGAGCCTTCTCTCTCCTTGGAGAGGGATATTATAAACAAAACATCTGGAAGGACATCAATAGTCATTTGCTGTTTATTTAGGTCCTGGGAAGCCTAGAAGAAATATAGCAAAGCCAGTGCTTAAAAATACCAGAACCTATAAGAGATGCACATTAAGGATTCTGGCAGTACCAAAAGTGGCTAAATGGAATTTGCCATGAATAATTTTAACAGCCTGTGGTGTGAGGACTGCTACTTTCAATGCAGTCTCCAGGAATTTTTGAAAAACATCTGTCAATCATGATGCACAAGAAAAAAAGGATTAAAATCTTCAGGGTGAAACAATAATAGACATTTCGCTGGCATTCACCGTCTTGTTTATTTGACTCACACTTTTTAAGTGTCTGCTGTGTGCAAGTTCTGTCCTGGGCATGGAGATTCCACATGGAACAGGAGATGTTATTCTTAGGTCACGGAGTTCATGTTGTAGCAGAAGAAACAACATTCAGCAAGGAGTTACAGTCCCAGGGTACAACATTGTCACCCAACACACTCACCTAGCCCGGTATCTTGAACAGAGAAGTGATTAACACAGGCAGCCCAGAGGGAGACGCAAGGATCACAGAGAGGTCTGACCTCATTTGGGAGCCAGAGGGACTTCCGCTGAAATCAAGGGTCAGTGCGAAATACCCAGACAGGAGTCAAACATGTGCAAGGCCACCTAACTCCTTCCCTCACTTGGGTCACTTGGGACTGTTCTGCCCTACATGGAGAAAAGTCACGTCCACATGGTGTATTTACTGGACATGTTTTCTTAAATTGCAGTAAAATACACAAAATGCTTACCATTTTCACCATTTCTAAGTTGAGAGTCATGGAGTACATTCCCACTGCTGTTTAACCACCACCATCCGTCTCCTGAATTCTTTCCAGCTTGCCAAATGGAAACTCAAACTAAATGTGAACTCCGTGTTCTCCTTCCCCCCAACTGCCTGGCGCCCACCCTTCTCTTTGTCTCTGTAAATTTGACAACCCTAGGTACCTCATGTATGTGCACAGAGTGTCTTTTTGTGACTGGCTTATTTTACTTAGCATTATGTCCTCAGGGTCCATCCATGTTGTCACAAATGTCATCATTTCCTTTCCTTTTTAAGGCTGAATTTTATTCCATTATATGAATATATCACATTTTGTGTATCCACTCATCCATCAGTAGACTCTTGAGTTGTTTCCTCTTTTGACTAAACAATATCCAACCAAATATTGTTTGTGAATAATGCTGCCATGAAAGTGAGTGTGCAAATATCTCTTCAAGACACTGCTTTCAATTCTCTGGGATATTTACCCAGAAGTGAAATTACTGGATCCTATGGTAATTCTGTGTGTAATTTTTGGAGGACCCACGGTTTTCCACAGTAGCTGTGGAAATACTTCAAATACTTCAAATTTGAAATACTTCAAATTGTCCTTTAGAATGTGTTACAAATTAATTCCATCAACACACTACCAGAGTATAGCTTTTCCATATCCTTGTCACACATGGACCTCTCCCTTCTCCTCACACACACGTGTGCATTGCCCACACACACAGCTTGGCAAAGCCGACCAGCAAAAGAGGATAACTCATGGCTGTCTTACCCACATTTCTGTCAGTAGTGAGGGTAAATGTGTTTTCTTGTTTATTGGCAATTTTCTTTTTATTATGGAATGACTATTTTTGTCTTTCACCCATTTTCCTTTCGGGATAGTCCACTTTTCCATACTAATAAGTAAAAGCCTACTTAAAAAAAAAAATCCCTTTTCATGACCTTGTCTTCTAGAAACTTGCAGAGAACATGGATTGGAGGTTTTTTAAAGTTTTCTCCTTTGGGGTAGGGGACCTTTTCTAAAAGGAAATATTTGCTACATTATCTCAAGATTGTCACTTTATCTTGAATTCCTGAATCTTTTAAATGTTAGGCTATGTTTTCTCTGCTCATTTCTTTTTCCCAGGTGCATTACATTATTCCCACCAGAATTAGTAGATGAGATAGTTTCCTGGAATGTGTTTCTTGATGATTCATGAGGATTCTGCACAAGGCTCATGGGCTAATACATGAAAAGGTCATCATCACAGTTGCCTATAACACACACACACACACACACACACACACACACACACACAGAATGTGCGGGTCACTCTTCAAAGTTTTTGGATATGGACAAGTGGATTTATTCTTTTAATTTTTAAAATTTAAATTCAATTAATTAACATATAATGTATTATTGGTTTCATACGTAGAAGTCAGTGACTTATCAGTCTTATATAATACCCAGTGCTCATTACAACATGTGCCCTCCTTAATGCTCATCACCCAGTTATCCCATCCACCCACCCACCCCCTCCAGCAACCCTCAGTTTGTTTCTTATGGTTAAAGTGTCTTATGGCTTGTCTCCCTCTCTGATTTTGTCTTACTTTATTTTTTCCACTCTTCCCCTATGATCCTGTTTTTTTCTTAAATTCCAAATATGAGTGAGATCATATGATAATTGTATTTCTCTGATTGACACATTTTGAGTAACATAATACTCTCTAGTTCTATCCACATCGTTGCAAATAGCAAATTTCATTTTCTTTGATGGCAAGTAGTATTCCATTGTATATATATATATACCACATCTTCTTTATCCATTCATCTTTCCATGGACATTTCAGCTCTTTCCATAATTTAGTTATTGTGGGCATTGGACTATAGGTGATACTTTGAATCACTGCACTTGTATCTCTGGGGTAAATACTCACTAGAGCAATTGCTGGGTCTTAGCGTAGTTCTATTTTCAACTTTTTGAGGAACGTCCATGCTGTTTTCCAGAGTGGTTGCACCAGCCTGTAGTCCCACCAACAGTGTAGGAGGGTTCCCCTTTCTCTGCATCCTGGCCAACATCTGTCATTTCCTGACTTGTTAATTTTAGCCATTCTGACTGGTGTGGGGTGGTATCTCATTGTGGTTTTGATTTGTATTTCCCTGATGCCATGTGATGTTCAGCACTTTTTCATGTGTCTGTTGGCCATTTGGATGTCTTTGGAGAAATGTCTGTTCGTGTCTTCTGCCTGTTTCTTGATAGGATTATTTGCTCTTGGGTGTTGAGTTTGATAAGTTCTTTGTAGATTTTGGATACTAGCCCTCTATCTTATAAGACACTTGCAAATATCTTCTCCCATTCTGTCAGTTGTCTTGGTTTTGTTGACTGTTTCCTTTGCTGTGCAAAAGCTTTTTATCTTGATCAAGTCCCAATAGCTCATTTTTGCCTTTGTTTCCCTTGCCTTTGGAGACATGTCTAGCAAGAAGTTGCTGTGGCCACAGTCACAGAGGTTGCTGCCTATGTTCTTCTCTAGGATTTTGATGGATTCCTGTCTCACATTTAGGTCTTTCATCCATTTTGAGTCTATTTTTGTGTGTGGTATTATGAAATGGTCCAGCTTCATTCTTCTGCATGTGGCTGTCCAATTTTCCCAACACCATTTGTTGAAGAGACTGTCTTTTTTCTATTGGATAGTCTTTCCTGCTTTGTCCAAGATTAGTTGACCAATAGAGTTGAGGGTCCATTTTTAGGTTCTCTATTCTGTTCCCTTGACCTATGTGTCTGTTTTTGTATCATTATTATACTGTCTTGATGATTACAGCTTTGTAATGTAGTTTGAAGTCCAGAATTATGATGCCACCAACTTTGGTTTTCCTTTTCAATATTCCTTTGGCTATTCGGGGTCTTTTCTGGTTCCATACAAATTTTAGGATTATTTGTTCCACTCTGAAAAAAGTTGATTATATTTTGATAGGGATTGCATTGAATGTACAATCTACACTACTCTAGGTAGTGTAGACCTTTTAATAATATTTGTTCTTCTAATCCATGAGCATGGAATTTTTGTCCATTTCTTTGTGTCTTCCTCAATTTCTTTCATGAGTATTTCATGAGTAGATTTCTGAGTACAGATCCTTTGTATCTTTGGTTAAGTTTATTCCTAGGTATCTCATGGCTTTGGGTGCAATTGTAAATGAAATGGACTCCTTAAATTCTCTTTCTTCTGTGTCATTGTTGGTGTATAGAAATGCAACAGATTTCTGTGTGTTGATTTTATAACCTGCCACTTTACTGAATTCTTGTATGAGTTCCAGCAATTCTGGAGTGGAGTCTTTTGGGTTTTCCACATAGAATATCATTTCATCTACAAAGTGTGAGAATTCTTATTTGCTGACTCAGATGCCTTTTATTTCTTTCTGTTGTCTGATTACTGAGACTAGGACTTCTAGTACTATGTTGAACAGCAGTGGTGATAGTGGACACCCCTGCCATGTTCCTAACATTAGGGGAAAAGCTCTCAGTTTTTCCCCCATTAAGAATGATATTTGCTGTGGGTTTTCATGTATGGCTTTTATGATATTCAGGTACATTCCCTCTATTCTTACACTGTGAAGAGTTTTAACCAAGAAAAAACACTGTACTTTGCTTAATGCTTTTTCTGCATATATTGAGAGGATCATATGGTCCTTTCTTTTACTTATGTAGTCTATCACATTGATTGATTTGCAGATGTTGAACCACTCTTGCAGCCTAGGAATAAATCCCAGTTGGTTGTGGTGAGTAATCCTTTTAATGTACTGTTGGATCCTATTGGCTAGAAGTTTGGTGAAAATTTTTGCATCCATATTCATCAGGGATATTGGTCTGTAATTCTCCATTTTGGTTGAGACTTTGGTTTGGGAATCAAGGTAATGCTGGCCTCATAGAAAGAGTTGGGAAGTTTTCCTTCCATTTCTAACTTTTGAAACAGTTTCAGAAAAGTAGGTATTAATTCTTCAAATGTTTGGTAGAATTCCCCTGGGAAGTCATCCAGCCTGGACTCTTGTTTGTTGGGAGGTTTTTGATTACTGCTTCAGTTTCCTTGCTGCTTATGGGCCTGTGCAGATTTTTTGTTTCCTCCTGGTTCCATTTTGGTAACTTATACCCTCTATCAATGCATCCATTTTTTTCTAAATTGCCTAATTTGTTGGCATATAGTTGCCACTAATATGTTCTTATAATTATTTATATTTCCTTGGTGTTGGTTGTGATCTCTCCTCTTTCATTCATGATTTTATTTATTTGGGTCCTTTCTCTTTTGTTTTTGATAAGTCTGGCCAAGGATTTATCAATCTTATTAATCCTTTCAAAGGACCAGCTCCTAGATTTATTGTTCTGTTCTACTGTTCTTTTGGTTTCTATTTCATTGATTTCTGCTCTAATCTGTATTAATCTCTTCTCCTGCTGGGTTTAGGCTTTATTTGCTGTTCTTTCTCCAGCTCCTTTAGGTATAGGGTTAGGTTGTGTATTGGAGAGCTTTCTTGTTTCTTGAGAAAGTCTTGGTATTGCTATATACTTCCCTCTTAGGATCATCTTTTCTGCATCCCAAAGGTTTGAACTGTTGTGTTTCATTTTCATTTGTTTCTATGAATTTTTAAAATTCTTCTTTAATTTCTGGGTTGACCCATTCATTGTTTAGTAAGATGCTCTTTAGCCTCCATGAACTGAGTTCTTTCCAAGTTTCCTCTTGTGATTGAGTTCCAGTTTCAAAGCATTGTGGTCCAAAGATATGCAGGGAATTATCCCAGTCTTTTGATACTGGTTGAGGCCTGATTTGTGACCCAGTATGTGATCTATTCTAGAGAATGTTCCATGTGCACTTGAGAAGAAGTTGTATTCTGTGGCTTTAGGGTGGAATGTTCTGAATATGTCTTTTAAGTCCATCTGGTCTAGTGTGTCATTCAAAGCCCTTGTTTCCTTGTTGATCTTCTGTTTAGGTGATCTGTCCATTGCAGTGAGGGGGATGTAAAAGTCCCCTATTATTATTCTATTATTATCAATGTGTTTCTTTAACTTTGTTATTAATTGGCTTAAATAAGTAGCTGCTCCCATGTTAGGGGAATAAATATTTACAATTATCAGGTTTATTGTTGGATAGACCCTTTAATTATGAGATAGTGTCCTTTCTTGTCTCTTATTACAGTCTTTGGTTTAAAATCTAATTTGTCTGATATAAGGATTGCCACCCCAGCTTTCTTTTGATGTCCATTAGCATGATAAAGCTTTTCCTCCCCCTCACTTTAAACCTAGAGGTGTCCTTTGGTCTAAAATGAATCTCTTGTGGACAGCATATCTAAGGGTCTTGCTTTTTTATCCAATTGATACCCTGTGTCATTGGATTGGAGTATTTAGCCCATTTACATTCAGAATAACTATTGAAATATATAAATGTAGTGCCATTGTATTACCTGTACAGTCACTGTTTCTGTATATTGTCCTGCTCCTTTCTTGTCTATGTTACTTTGGACTCTCTCTTTGCTCAAAGGATCCCTTTTAATAATCCTTCTTGGGTTGGTTTGATGATCACAAATTCTTTTGGTTTCTGTTTGTCCTGGAAGCTCTTTATCATTCTCCTATTTTGAATGACATCCTAGCTGGATAAAGTATTCTTGGCTGCATATTTTTCTCATTTAGCACCCTGAATATATCATGCCAGTCCTCTCTGGCCTGCCAAGTCTCTTTGGGTAGGTCTACTGCATCTAATGTTTCTACCCTTATAGGTTACAGACCTCTTGTTCCAAGCTTCTTTCAGTATTTTCTCTTTGTCTCTGAGATGTGCAAATTTCACTATTCTATGTTGACTTATTTTTATTGATTTTTGAGTGGGAGTTCTCTGTGCCTCCTAGACTTGAATGCCTGTTTCCTTCCTCAGATTAGGAAAGTTCTGTGCTATAATTTGCTCCTATATACCTTCTGCTCCTCTCTCTCTTTCCTCTTTTTCTGGGATCCCAATAATTCTAATATTGTTTCACTCTATGGTATCACGTATCTCTGGCATTTTCCCTTTGTGATCCTGTAGCTGTTTATCTCTCTTTTTCTCATCTTCTTTATTCTCCATCATTTTGTCTTCTATATCACTAATTCTCTCTTCTGTCTCATTTAACCTAGCAGTTAGAGCTTCCATTTTTTATTGCATCTCAGTGATAGCCTTTTAAATTTTGACTTGATTAGATTTTAGTTATTTTATTTCCCCAGAAAGGGATTCTCTAGTGTCTTCTATGCTTTTTTCAAGCCCAGCTAGTATCTTTATAATTATTTTTTTTATAATTATTATTCTGAACTTCAGTTCCAACAGCTTACTTATATTCATACTGATTAGCTCACTGGCAGTCACTACTACCAGTACTCTTGCTCTCTTTTTGAGATGAGTTTTTCCACCTTATCTTTCTGTCCAGAGAATAGATGAATAAAAGAATAAAATAGTGAAATGGCAGCAACAACCCCAGAGAAATATACACAAAACAAATAAGAAGAGATCCAAAACTGAAAAAAAAAATTTTTTTTTTAAAGAGAGAATATAGTCAGAGAGGTGATCAGCATAGAGCAATGCACTGGATCCTATGTGTATTTTGGTCTGTTTATTGTAAAACTAGATCCCAAAATTGTAAAGAAAGAAAAACTTATATATATACAAAAATAAAATTAAATACAATGAAACTATAAAATGTAACTGTAAAAATAAAAATTAAAAAAGATTTTTTAAAAAGAGTTGATAAAATTAGAAATTGGGGGGGTGCCTGGGTGGCTCAGTGGGTTAAGGCCTCTGCCTTTGGCTCAGGTCATGATCCTGGGGTCCTGGGATTGAGCCCTGCATTGGCCTCTCTGCTAGGCAGGGAGCTTGCTTCCTCCTCTCTCTGCCTGCTTCTCCTGCCTACCTGTGATCTCTGTCTGTCAAATAAACAAATAAAATCTTTTTAAAAAATTAGAAATTGGTTGAAAAGGAAAGAGGAAAAATAAAGTTGAAAGTCTAAAGAATAGTGTGTGTGGGGGGGAAACGCATGAATTTTATATACTATTTTCCCCTAGCACTGGAGTTTTGCAGTTCTGTGTGATCAGTGAACTTGGTCTTGGCTGGATGTTCTTGTGGATCTTCTGAAGGAGGGGCCTACTTGGTTGATTTTCAAATGTTTTTGCCCCAGACAGAATTGCACCATCTCTGCCAGGGTCCAGGCTAAGTAATCTGTTCTAGGGTCACTCTCTGTGGCTTTTGTTCCCTAAAGGCGTTCTGCACAGCTTTAGAGGATGAGAATAAAAATGGCAGCCTCCCATTCTCCAGCCCCACAGCTGAAAGCTCAGGACCCCACTCCTCTGTGAGCCCTCAGAGAAAAGCAGTCAACCACTCCTGTCTCCCTGGTCTCTGGCTGCTGCCCTGAGCTCACCCAGCCTGTGACCGAGCATTTCTATCTCTGGCACACAGCCCCATTTGGAGTCTCCAAACCCAGAAGATTCCAGCAGCTTCTGTGCCACTCCTTCCAGGGAGCAAGAGGAGTCTTCCCAGTTGTTGGGCCCCTGCATGAAAAGCAGTGACCCTAGTGTGCCACGGATCACGGTTTATGGCAACCCTGAGCTGGAGCCCACTCCTCGGCTCACTCCTGCAACTGGCTTCCCTGCTGTGATACCTGAGAGCTGTGCTGCACTCAGGCACTCCCAGTCTTTCTGTAACCCTGAGAGATATGAGACAACACTGTCCCAGCTTGGATCTTACCCCCTGCTTAGCTACCTGAGTGACATCCCTCACCAGAGCAGACTTCCAAAAGTTCTGATTTTGTGCTCCACTGCTCTATCACTTGCTAGTACCTGGCTGACAGAGGTTCCCTCCCCCTGCCATCTATCTTCCCATAAATCACCTCAGATTCACCACCTTGCACAAAGCCATCCCTTTTCCATTTGTGGGGTTGCAGCTATTCTTTTCTTAGATCTCTGGTTGAATTTGCAAGTGTTCAGAATGAGTTGACAGCTATCTAGATGAATTCCTGGGAGCAGACAAAACTAAGGTCTCCTACTCCTCTGCCATCTTGACTCAGACTCCAGACAAGTGGATATAGCCATTTAGATTTGCGGTAGTTTTTCTTTGCCACATGTTTTGAGACCTGCTACACACTGGATTTGTACCCCCATCTCTGGCCAGACTGTTCTTTCTATCTTTTAATCGTAATGGCATGGTGATGTCCTGGCATCAAAAGTTTGATATTGGGGAGGAGTCAAGATGGCGAAGTAACAGGCTGAGATGACATCAGGTAGCAGGAGATCAGCTAGATAGCTTATCAAACCATTGTGAACACCTACAAATCCAACCAGGAGATCGAAGAGAAGAAGAGCAACAATTCTAGAAACAGAAAATCAACCACTTTCTGAATGGTAGGACTGGCGGAGAAATGAATCCAAAGAGATGGAAAGATAGACTGTGGTGGGAGGGGCTGGCTCCCAGCTAGTGGAGGAACAACAGAGCACAAAATCAGGACTTTTAAAAGTCTGCTCCACCAAGGGACATCACTCCAGAGGCTAAACCGGGGTGAAGCCGCACAGGGTCAGCATGGCCCCAGGTCCCACAGGGTCACAGAAGGATCAGGGGTGTCTGCGTGTCACAGAGCTCACAGGTATTAGAGTGGGGAAGCTGGCTACAGAGACAGAGCTCTCAGGTTGGGATTACCTTGAACCGGTCATAGGTTGGGTGAGCTGGGAGCCTGGCTGGAGGCCAGGGAGACAGGAGTGATTGAGCTCTTTTCTCTGAGGGCATGCTGAGGAGTAGGGACCCAAGCTCTCGGCTCCTCTGGGCTGGAGATTGGGAGGCCACCATTTTCATTCCTGTCCTCCGGAACTCTACAGAAAGCATTCAGGGAACATAAGCTCCCAAAAGTGAACCTGAGCAGATTACTTAGCCTGGCCCCTGGTAAGGGCAGTGCAATTCCGCCTCGGGAAAAGACACTTGAGAATCACTACAACAGGCCCCTCCTCCAGAAGATCAACAGGAATATCCAGCCAAGACCAAGTTCACTTGCCAAGGAGAACAGTGGAATTCCAGAGGAAGAGAAAGCAAAGCATGGAACTCATGGCTTTCTCCCCATGATTCTTTAGTCTTGCAGTTAATTAATTTTTTTTATTTTATTTTTTTTCTCCTGCTAATTTTTTTTTAACTTTTACCCTTTCCTCTTTTAATGTTTTTTAAACTAGTCTATCAACAATACCTTTCATTTAAAAAAAATAATCTTTTTGGACCTTCATTATTATAGTCATATTTTATCATGCATTGTATCTAACTTTATTTTTTTGTATACAGATAGGGTTTTTTCTTCTAAAAAATTTGGGGTACAACTTCTTCTAATAGATCAAAATGTACCCTAAATCTAGCTCCGGGCCTGCCCTAGTCCCCAGCCTGAGCAAATTCCCTCCACTTTATTTTTCTTTATTCTCCCTCAACTTACTTTATCAACTCCCTTTTTAGAAATTTAAGAAAAAAATTTTTTTCATCTTTATAGGCATATTCCATCCCTTCATTGTGGTTACCCTTATATATGTTTTTCATTCTTTAAAATTTTGGGGAGGTAGTTTCTTCTAAGAGACCAAAATACTCCCAAAATTAAGTGGGTGACCCTGTTCTAGTCACCAGTCTAATATATATATATTTTTTTCTTTTTTATATTTTTTTTCTTTATTTGTTTTCCTTTTTAAACTTTTTTTTTCTGAACTTCTTTTTATCCCCTTTATCCCTCCCACAATTTGGGGGTCTCTTCTGATTTGGTTAAAGCACATTTTCCTGGGGACTTTGCCACCCTTTTAATATTTTATTTGCTCCTTCATATATTCTTATCTGGACAAAATGACAAGGCAGAAAAACTCACCACAAAAAAAAGTAAGAGGCAGTACCGAAGGCTAGGGACCTAATCAATACAGACATTGGCAATATGTCAGATCTAGAGTTCAGAATGATGATTCTCAGGTTCTAGCCAGACTCGAAAAAGGCATGGAAGATATTAGAGAAACCCTCTCCAGAGAGATAAAAGCCCTTTCTGGGGAAATAAAAGAACTAAAGTCTATTCAAGTTGAAATTTAAAAAAGCTATTAATGAGGTGCAATAAAAAATGGAGGCTCTTACTGCTAGGATAAATGAGGCAAAAGAACGAATTAGTGATATAGAAGACCAAATACAGAGAATAAAGAAGCTGAGCAAAAGAGAGACAAACAAATACTGGACCACGAGGGGAGAATTCGAGAGATACTCAGTGACACCATAAGACGAAACAACATTAGAATAATTGGGATTCCAGAAGAAGAAGAAAGATAGGGGGTAGAAGAAGGTATATTGGAGAGAATTATTGTAGAGAATTTCCCTAATATGGCAAAGGGAACAAGCATCAAAATCCAGGAGATGCAGAGAACCCCCCTCAAAATCAATAAGAATAGGTCCATACCCCGTCACCTAATAGTAAAATTGACAAGTCTTAGTGACAAAGAGAAGATCCTGAAAGCAGCCCGGGAAAAGAAGTCTGTGACATACACTGGTAAAAATATTAGATTGGCAGCAGACTTATCCACAGAGACCTGGTAGGCCAGAAAGAGCTGGCATGATATATTCAGAGCACTAAACGAGAAAAACATGCAGCCAAGAATACTATATCCAGCTAGGCTATCATTGGAAATAGAGGAGAGATAAAAAGCTTCCAGGACAAACAAAAGGTGAAAGAATTTGCAAACACCAAACCAGCTCTACAGGAAATATTGAAAGCGGTCCTCTAAGCAAAGAGAGAGCCTAAAAGTAGTAGACCAGAAAGGAACAGAGACAATATACTGTAACAGTAAACTTACAGGCAATACAATGGCACTAAATTCATATCTTTCAATAGTTACCCTGAATGTAAATGGGCTAAATGCCCCAATCAAAAGACACGGTATATCAGAATGGATAAAAAAACAAAACCCATCAACATACTGCCTACAAGAAACTCAATTTAGACCCGAAGACACCTCCAGATTTAAAGTGATGGGGTGGAAAACAATTTACCATTCTAATGGACATCAAAAGAAAGCTGGGGTGGCAATCCTTATATCAGATCAATTATATTTTAAGCCAAAGACTACAATAAGAGATGAGGAAGGACACTATATCATACTCAAAGGAACTATCCAACAAGAAGATCTAACAATTTTAAATATCTATGCCCCTAACGTGGGAGCAGCCAACTATATAAACCAATTAATAACAAAATCAAAGAAACATATCAACAATAATACAATAATAGTAGGGGACTTTAACACTCCCCTCACTGAAATGGACAGATCATCCAAGCAAAAGATCAACAAGGAAATAAAGGCCTTAAATGACACACTGGACCAGATGGACATCACAGATATATTCAGAACATTCCATTCCAAAGGAACAGAATACACATTCTTCTCTAGTGCACATGGAACATTCTCCAGAAAAGATCACATCCTGGGTCCTAAATCAGGTCTCAACTGGTATCAAAAGATTGGGATAATTCCCTGCATATGTTCAGACCACAATGCTCTGAAGCTAGAACTCAACCACAAGAGGAAATTTGGAAAGAACCCAATATATGGAGACTAAACAGCTTCCTTATGAAGAATGAATGTGTCAACCAGGAAATTAAAGAAGAATTGAAAAAATTCATGGAAACAAATGATAATGAAAACACAACATTTCAAAAATCTGTGGGGCACAGCAAAGACAGTCCTGAAAGGAAAATATACAGCGATACAAGCCTTTCTTAAGAAACAAGAAAGGTCTCAAATACACAACCTAACCCTACACCTAAAGGAGCTGGAGAAAGAACAAGAAAGAAACCCTAAACCCAGCAGGAGAAGAGAAATCATAAAGATCAGAGCAGAAATCAATGAAATAGAAACCAAAAAAAACAATAGAACAAATCAACGAAACTAGGAGCTGGTTCTTTGAAAGAATTAATAAGATTGATAAACTCCTGGCCAGACTTATCAAAAAGAAAAGAGAAAGGACCCAAATAAATAAAATCATGAATGTAAGAGGAGAGCTCACAACAAACACCAAAGAAATACAAACAATTATAAGAGCATACTATGAGCAACTCTACGCCAACAAATTTGACAACCTGGAAGAAATGGATGCATTCCTAGAGACATAAAACTACCACAACTGAACCAGGAAGAAATAGAAAACCTGAACAGACCCATAACCAGTAAGAAGATTGAAACAGTCATCAAAAATCTCCAAACAAACAAAAGCCCAGGGCCAGACGGCTTCTCGGGGGAATTCTACCAAACATTTAAAGAAGAATTAATTCCTATTCTCCTGAAACTGTTCCAAAAAATAGAAATGGAAGGAAAACTTCCAAACTCATTTTATGAGGCCAGCATCACCTTGATCCCAAAACCGGACAAGGATCCCATCAAAAAAGAGAATTACAGACCAATATCTTTGATGAATACAGATGTGAAAATTCTCACCAAAATACTAGCCAATAGGATCCAACAGTACATTAAAAGGATTATTCACCACGACCAAGTGGGATTTATTCCAGGGCTGCAAGGTTGGTTCAACATCCGCAAATCAATCAATGTGATACAACACATTAATAAAAGAAAGAACAAGAACCATATGATACTCTCAATAGAGGCTGAAAAAGCATTTGACAAAGTACAGCATCCCTTCCTGATCAAAACTCTTCAAAGTGTAGGGATAGAGGGCACATACCTCAATATTATCAAAGCCATCTATGAAAAACCCATCGCAAATATCATTCTCAATGGAGGAAAAACTGAAAGCTTTTCTGCTAAGGTCAGGAACATGGCAGGGATGTCCATTATCACCACTGCTATTCAACATAGTACTAGAAGTCCTAGCCTCAGCAATAAGACAACAAAAGTAAATTAAAGGCATCCAAATCAGCAAAGAAGAAGTCAAACTATCACTCTTTGCAGATATGATACTATATGTGGAAAATCCAAAAGACTCCACTCCAAAACTGCTAGAACTTGTACAGGAGTTCAGTAAAGTGTCAGGATATAAAATCAATGCATATAAAATCAGTAGCATTTCTTTACACCAACAACAATATAGAAGAAAGAGAAATTAAGGAGTCAATTCCATTTACAATTGCACCCAAAACCATAAGATACCTAGGAATAAACCTAACCAAAGAGGCAAAGAATCTATACTCAGAAAACTATAAAGTACTCATGAAAGAAATTGAGGAAGACACAAAGAAATGGAAAAATGTTCCATGCTCCTGGATTGGAAGAACAAATATTGTGAAAATGTCTATGCTACCTAAAGCAATCTACACATTTAATGCAATCCTTATCAAAATCCCATCCATTTCCATATATGGAACAAATAATCCTAAAATGTATATGGAACCAGAAAAGACCTCGAATAGCCAAAGGAACATTGAAAAAGAAAGCCAAAGTTAGTGGCATCACAATTCCAGACTTCAAGCTCTATTACAAAGCCGTCATCATCAAGACAGCATGGTACTGGCACAAAAACAGACACATAGATCAAGGGAACAGAATAGAGAGCCCAGAAATAGACCCTGAACTCTATGGTGAACTAATCTTTGACAAAGCAGGATTGAACGTCCAATGGAAAAAAGACAGCCTCTTCAACAAATGGTGTTGGGAAAATTGGACAGCCACATGCAGAAAAATGAAATTGGACAATTTCCTCACACCACACATGAAAATAGACTCAAAATGGTTGAAGGACCTCAATGTGAGAAAGGAATCCATCAAAATCCTTGAGGAGAACACAGGCAGCAACCTCTTCGACCTCAGCCCCAGCAACTTCTTCCTAGGAACATCACCAAAAGCAAGGGAAGCAAGGACAAAAATGAACTATTGGGACTTCATCAAGATCAAAAGCTTTTGCACAGCAAAGGAAACAGTTAACAAAACCAAAAGATAACTGACAGAATGGGAGGAGATATTTGCAAATGACATACCAGATAAAGGGCTAGTATCCAAAATCTATAAAGAGCTTAGCAAACTCAACACCCAAAGAACAAATAATCCAATCAAGAAATGGGCAGAGGGGGGCACCTGGGTGGCTCAGTGGGTTAAGCCTCTGCCTTCTGCTCAGGTCATGGTCCCAGGGTCCTGGGATCGAGCCCCGCATCAGGCTCCTTGCTCAGCAGGGAGCCTGCTTCCCTTCCTCTCTCTCTGCCTGCTGCTCTGCCTACTTGTGATCTCTCTCTCTCTGTCAAATGAAAATAAAAATCTAAAAAAAAAAAAAAAAAGAAAAAAAGAAATGGGCAGAGGACATGAACAGACATTTCTGCAAAGAAGACATCCAGATGGCCAACAGACACATGAAAGAGTGCTCCACATCACTCAGCATCAGGGAAATACAAATCAAAACCACAATGAAATACCACCTCACACCAGTCAGAATGGCTAAAATTAACAAGTCAGGAAATGACAGATGCTGGCGAGGATGCAGAGAAAGGGGAACCCTCCTACACTGTTGGTGGGAATGCAAGCTGGTGCAACCACTCTGGAAAACAACATGGAGGTTCCTCAACAAGTTGAAAATAGAGCTAACTTATGACCCAGCAATTGCACTACTGGGTATTTACCCTAAAGATACAAACGTAGTGATCCGAAGGGGCTCATGCACCCGAATGTTTATATCAGCAATGTACACAATAACCAAACTATGGAAAGAACCTTGATGTCCATCAACAGATGAATGGATAAAGAAGATGTGGTGTGTGTGTGTGTGTACACACACACACACACACACAATGGAATACTATACAGCCATCAAAAGAAATGAAATCTTGCCATTTGCAACAACGTGGATGGAACTAGAGGGTATTATGCTTAGCGAAATAAGTCAATTGGAGAAAAACAACTATCATATGATCTCCCTGATATGAGGAAGTGAAGATGCAATGTGGGGGGCTTGGGGGTAGGAAAAGAATAAATGAAACAAGATGGGATTGGGAGGGAGACAAACCATCAGAGACTCTTAATCTCACAAAACAGAGGGTTGCTGGGGGGAGGGGGGTCAGGAGAGGGTGGTGGGGTTATGGACATTGGGGAGGGTATGTGCTATGGTGAGTGCTGTGAAGTGTGTAAGCCTAACAATTCACAGACCTGTACCCCTGGGGCTAAAAATACATTATATGTTTATAAAAAATTTTTTTAAATTATTTTAAAAAGTTCGATATTGGTTAAAGTTTCCACCCACTCGTTCTTCCTGATTAAACTCAATGCCCAAACCATATCTCAGTACTACCTGTACTGCTTCTAGCCTACTGTATGGGGACTGGAAAACTGCAAGACTCTGAGCAGGTGTGGCCCCTGAGGTATGTTCTTATCAGAGGCAGACAAATAGGAAAATGTGCCCACTGCCTGGGCTCGAAATTTAGGAATTTGAGGGCCACTCTCCTCCAGCAATTGAAAGTTAAGAAGGCAGAAGTTGTAGTTTGAATTTAAAAATTCACTCATAACATCCCTGGGGTTTGATGTCAAAAATCTTAGTGATCAACAACACAGTTTTAAAGTAAGACACACACCACTCCCTTAATGATTTTGGTGTTGTTGTCAAAAGCCAGAAAGTTCTGTAAGAAATGAGCATCAAATAAAAGAATTTACATAATTAATGTAATTGTTAATTACATTAATTAATTCTTCCACAACAGGAAAAAAATAGGATTACATACTCATTCAGGAACTGCAGTATAAATCTATTTCTATTCTCCATTTGAGAAAAAAAAGAAAATATTAGTACACAATTACTTAAGCTAAATTAGCCCTGCGGACAAGGTCCATTCAAGTCTTTCTGCATCCTATCATCCTGCGTGACTGTACTTCCTTCTGAAATTACTTCAATTGTCTGGTTGTTTTAGTCTGTCTCTCCCAACTAGAATGTAAGTTCTATAAGAACAAGAGATACTGACTCTCTTTCTCTCTAACTGAATCCCCAGGACCTAAAGATTTATGGGCACATAATAGATGGTCAGTTAATATCTGCTAAATGAATTAATGGTGGGTAATTGGGTTAATGGATCTATCAGCAGATAGAGGCATGGTATCCTTTGATCTTAGCTTTTCCCTAACACAAAATAAAAGTATAGGGGGTGGGAGAGAGAGGAGTCTGGCTGTGCAGCCCAACAATCATGATTAATCCTGTAATAATTAAACAATATCCAGACAAAAGTAGTTTTCACTGTCTGCATTAGCTACCACCATTGATCAGTCTCAGATGGGTCATAATTCATTCACTGTCCTTCTTTGGTATTGATTTTTGTCATTCTCAAATACAATTTTTCCTTTAACTTACCATTAATTAGTGTCTGTGCATCTTTCTATCCCATGGCTCTCACAGGAGCACTGGCGGAAAATATGCTACTTTAACTAAATTAACCAGGATTCTGGCACCAAATGTTAGAAAAAGCCTTTTCCCATGGATGGGGGTGGTCCAATATTGCACAACTGTTCTTTAGAACAAAGCCAGCATAGAACAAGATTTCAAGGGCCACTTGTATGTTTTATATGAGCCTCTGGGGTAGGATAGTTTCATTTGTCTTGGAAATCTCTCTTTCTCATCTCAAGAGAGCAGCCTTTGGTTAGGGCCCTAGAATTAAACACAGTGGGTTATGTCTCCAACTTTGAACAGCCCCTGTCATGTCAGGAGCAGCTGGACAATGGGAACCACACTGAAAAAGGAAAATGATTCTGGAACCTCCTAATTCCAAATAACAGTGGGTTGTGTTTTTTTCCCCAAGTCCTGGACAGTATTTCTCTGTGTCCTTCATTTGGGTCATGGGTATCTTACCTTATTTGGCCCCTTCCACAACCCAGCACCAACAGTTAGAAAGTTTTCATCTTTTCATTAAGCTTTTGGCTAATTGTAATCAGTAGATGATCATCACATGATTCCCTCAAATTAAAAAAAAAAAAGTATAGATTTAAGTGTATATATCTGATAATGATCTTCCAATTAATAACCAAGGGAAGTGTTTCTACTTCTTCCTTGGCGGTGTTTCTGTGTGGTCCCTTCATGGCATGCTCCCCCTACTATCCCTGGGCCTTGGCCTCTTCCTGTCTGACCAGCCCCTGTCTTCACCCTCCCACAGCCTATTCGCAACAGCAGGAGGAAGTGGGGGCTCCTGTGCCTGCCAAACTTCCTCAACAGGAAGTTTGATGGTTCTGGCCTGGATGGACAGTGGCATTTTGAAGGTGTGACTATAATTACTGTTGAGCAGGTGACTGATAAGGTAGGCAGGAAACGCCCATTAGTTTCCAATTTTTCAGTTTCAATTAAGAAGGCGTGTCATTTTGGAATACCATTTTTTTTGTTTAATCTTTCAAGGAGAGAAGCAATTCTGTATTATTTCTGCCCAGGGCACAACCTGTGTGTGTTGTGCAGTTGGGCCCAGGGCCCAATATTTACCTTATAACAAAGCTTATAAGGTAACAGCAGCTCCTCGCTGGTGTGAGTCACAGTGGTTCCTCTACCAGTCCCCCACCCACGTGCTAGTCATCCTCTCCTGCATGCACCAAGCAGACCAACGTTTCCTATCCCCAACCTTCCAATCTCCAGCTTGGACAGAGCCCAGGAAAGATCTGACCTTGATTTCCAAGTCCCATAATTCTGCATGCCCAAAATATGTTAATATAAAAATACCAAATGGTTTCACTCATATGTAGAACTTAAGAAACAAAACAGATGAACATATCAGGGCAGGGGAGAAAAAAGAGCAAAATAAACCATAAGAGACTCTTAACTATGGAGAAGCAACTGAAGGTTGATGGAAGGAGGTGGGTGGGGGATGGGCTAGTTGGGGGATGGGGATTAAGGAGGGCACTTGGTGTGATGAGCACTGGGTGTTGTATGTAAGTGATGAATTCCTAAATTCTACTCCTGAAACCAGTATTACACTGTATGTTAACCAACTAGAATTTAAATTAAAAAATTGAAATTAAAAAGAAAGAAAGAAACGATCAAACCATTGACATTATGCAATTGAAGCACACTTCACTTCCTCTTTCCATCTGCTTCTCATTATGACTGTCAGCCTTGGCCGTAATTGAATCTTGAGGAGAGAACTCACGTTAGTTGTGTTGAACAATTAACAGAACGTCTTGTAAACTTGATTAGAAACTCATGTGTGCTTTTTCCTTGGCACGATTCCTATTATTTTTCCCTTTTGAGTATTATTATGGACTTCTGACTCTTTGTATAGGCTCAACTTGCTTCATTTGACCACAATTACTGTTTTTAGGATGGTACAGTTGTCCCTTTGTGGTCTTTGTGGACCCTCCATGGTTCAAAATACATCTTTTTAACATTACCTCAGCCATCTCCAAGAGTCTTTGGCAAAATGTTTCCTTTCTCTCTCTTTTTTTTTTAAAGATTTTATTTATTTATTTGACAGAGAGAGATCACAAGTAGATGGAGAGGCAGGCAGAGAGAGAGAGAGAGGGAAGCAGGCTCCCTGCTGAGCAGAGAGCCCGATGCGGGCCTCGATCCCAGGACCCTGAGATCATGACCTGAGCCGAAGGCAGCGGCTTAACCCACTGAGCCACCCAGGCGCCCCCTTTCTCTTTTTGAATTATGAATTTTTCTTGTTCCTAAGCCTAGCATAGCAACTCTTCTTGGAATCATGATTTTTTAAATTAATTTTATTTAATTTATTTAAACAAATTATGCATGAGAGACTAAAATCTGGCCTCCTGGAGTGCTCATTTGATGGCCCCACAGGCTGTTGTAGCAAGTGGAGCAATGCCAGAGGGCAGCTTGGCCATGGAGTGAAATGACCAATCGTTTCAAGACACTTGACTGGAAGTATAAATGAGGATGGACATGAAAATCAGGCTACAAAAGCCTTGCCTTCTACATGTCGATGACCAAACCAGAGCAGATAAAGACCAAACACTCTGCAGCTTCGAGCTGATGGCCAGTTGCAGAGGGTGTCTGTGAGCACCAGCACATGGGGTCAAAGGCAATGACATCAGCACTTGGGAAAGAAGTCTCAGAGATGGGAGATGGGGTGCACTGACCAATAACCCAGCTGGCACAGGGTGAACATTTTCATCACCATTCGAGGGCCCCCAAGGCACAGATGCAAACTGAAAGCGTTTCTGGGAATTAGGTTACCTGCATGATCAAGGTGATCCTCTGAAGAGTCCTGACCCTCCCTCTAGCCCTGGTGTGAAGCACAACTAGAGTCTGATGGGAAGGATGGAGGACAGAGCCATGCCTTACCAACTTCTCTTCCCGGCTGCTCTCTGGCTCTTCAAAGACCCCGTTATTATCCTCCTGGGACTAGCAGAAACTCCATCTGATGTCACCAGCCAGGGTCTGGGTGAGGGAGAGCCACTGGAAGATGAGATCAATTTCTTTTTGACCACATCGCTATCATAATCCCTTTTGCTTGTAGGCAGTGAAGGGCTTTGTCACTGCAGTAAGAGAACAGATGTTCTAGACCTCAGCTGTCATTGTTACATGAGAGCTGTGCCAGCTCTAGGACACCTGGCCATCTTCCACATCCTCACCTCTTTCTTAGCAGGTTAAGGACGTGGTGGGGGCGGGGGGGACATGGGAACTGCCTGACCTATACTGGGCCACCAGGCCAAAGGAGTGCCTTATTCCCACATCTTCTTTCCAGCTCCCTTGGTCCCCTATTTTTAATCTACAAAGCAGATTTGCGCTCCACAGAAATCTGGGCAGCCGACTGGCATTCTCTTCGTTTCCTTGTCCCCATCCCAACCCTGTCTTCATTCGGGAAAGGTCCTGGGGGGGTCTATTTGCTAAACTAAAGGCCATCTGGTCCGTGGGATCAAGTATGTCACTAAGGGGACAGCAGCACTGCTGACACAGACGGAACTCTCTCTTCCTACGGGGCGGAAGTTAAGAACGTTGTCTCTCGCATTTGAGGGCGTAGTACCCGTAGAGATGGGAGTTATTTAATTAAAACAGAGCAAACTTTTTCACTGCCAGGTTTGGGAAATGTACCCACGAGAGATTTCAAAAGCAGTCAGCACATTTGGGGTGATTTTTATATGTAATGTAACATGTGGTGTGAAATGTAATGTATTTGTAATATGTGTGTGTGTGTGTGTGTGTGTGTGTGTGTGTGGGGAGAGAGAGAGAGAGAGAACAAGAACAAAATTAATTCATAAGATAAGGCAAATAGGATTTGGTTCAGCAAGCACAGTCAGTTTGCACACAAAATGCTTGGAGGAGCAGAGATACATTCTTTCCAGTTTCGACATTTCTGACAAATGCCAGAAAGAGAAGGTGCTAAGGTGGGGTTTGCACCTTGACTCACTGGCTTTGCTCCACTCATTACTATGAAGCCTTTAAGCAAAAAACCAGATCCATGTGCTCACAAATGGAAAAAATGTTGAAAAAGCACGTTGCCGACCGTGGGGCATGGCTCTCAGGCCACAGAACATGAACGAGCCAGAACGGGAGCCTGTTGTTCTCTGACGTGGCTTTTCATCTCCAGCCCTTGCTCCGGCAGGTGGTGGAAAACTATATCCTGCCAACTCCAGGCAAGCCTGATAGCTAGCTTCAGGTTTCTCTCAGAGAATTCCGGTCAATCAGGGCATTTGTGCTCTCCTCCCCTGGCCTCCCCAGAGAGAAGACTTGGGTCTCTGGAGCTCTCCTTCGTGCCACGGCCAAGAATGCAGGTCCCCTCTCCTCCCAAACCCTCAGATTTGTTTTGAAGGGTCAGATATCCCACCAACCAGAGCGGGGACAGCTGGTTCTCCTCCAATGTCCATTGTCACCACTTCCTTGGTAATGAAACCCCAGTTTTATGTGAGGTCCACAAGCCCCCTGGTTTCCTGTTCTCTCTAGATATGCTGCTGGCTGGTGAGACACAGGGCCTAAAGGAAGACCGTCCTCCTCCTTGTCCCCCGTCTCCTGTGATGCATATACCCGAGGTAGGGGTGGCTATAACCAGTGATTTCCAGAAGCCACCTGGGGAGGGGAGTCCTGCCCAGCACAGCAGTGAACCAGCGGCATCGGCCCCACTCTGTGCCACCCCACCAGCTCTGGGGGCCATCCTCCAACTTCTTAAACGTGAGAAAGAAATAAACTATCTTGTCAAAGACCTTGGTATTTGGAAGATTCTGGTAACTCAGAGGCAAACTTAAGCCAGACTTCACCCTTGGGAGCCAGTGCAGAATAGGGGGACCAGACCCCAGAACATGTTCTCAAAGACCAGCACCCTCCAGGCCCAGAGCACTGTTGTCTCTTCCCCTGATGGGCGGGAGATGCCTTCTGTCCTGTCCTGAATCTCCACCAGCCTGAGCAGACAACCTAGGTGCCAAGACCTGCATCTTTTGCTTTCTGGCTTTACTGTGACAGCTCAGCGTGGGGCGATAGCTGCTGTTCATGGCGGCCAGAGTTGGGGTGCAGAAGGGGAGTGGGGGGAAATGCCCATCCTTCGTGCTCCCAGACTCAGCTTGCCCGATATTCCCAATATTCCCCGCCATTCGGGTATTGAGAGGCAAGATGGAGACTCAGCCCGCTCTCAGCAGCGCCCCCGCGTGAGGTCAGGTGGGGAGTGAGCACCTGATCCTCCCTCCATATGATTCTGCCAGATGGTGGGTTTTGAAATGATTTTCTTTGTGTGTGTATGTTTCTTGGTGTTTTTAAGTTTTAAAAATCAAGAGGCAGGAGTCAGGAAAGGTGCAGTTTGAAAATTGTGGAGAACTTCCACAGCCCTCGCCAATGGGGTCCAGAAGATCTAAAGTCAAGGCCCAGTTCCTTGCTTTATTAGCACAAGCCACTTACCGTCTCTGAATTTAGCTTTCTCAATTTTGAAATGCAGATAATAATACCAGCTTTAAAATGTTGCCATGGGGCACCTGGGTGGTGTCCGACTCTTGCTCTCAGCTCAGGTCGTGATCTCGTGGGTCTTGGGATCAAGCCCTGCGTCAGGCTGCTTGCTCAGTGGAGAGTCTGCTTGAGATTCTTGCTCCCTCTCCCTCTGCCCCCCACCAAATAAATCTTAAAAAATAAAAATACAATAAATAAAATGTTATTGCCATGACTGAATGAGCTCCCGTCTGTGAATGCATCTTTGAAAGGTGTCTTTGTACGAATCCTAACCCCACGTCTCTGATTTGCTCTGGCGACATCTGAGAACATCAGGCATTCAACCTTCACCTTCACAGAGGACATAGAGGTGGAGCAGACACTAGGACACAACCAGGCACAGAGAGGGAGCTGGTCAGATGGCTCGGTTTCCTCTCCAGCTAGAGACAATTGACTCCCGTGTACGATACAGATGCAGGGCCCATGTTACATGGAACCTGACGTGATGTCCCCAGGTGATGCTCTTCAGCTTTCCATATCCTTCTCACCACATCCTCAGAGCCACCTGGAGGTGGGCGCCAGAAGGACACAGAGGCTCGGACAGTTAAAGAGCTTGCTTCCATCCATAAAATCAGCAGATGGTGGAGGAGATATGGGAACCACTTCTGGGTCATAGCAGAGTCCGGGCTCTTCCCATGACTTCATGTCGCCTCACTAAGGCGCCATGTCCTAGGCGCAAGGCTGGAAGTGGGGCTTCCTGCCCTGCCATCACACCCGCCCCTCTTGGGCAGTGTCCCAGGACCTCCAGTCCTCACTTGCTTTTACGTAATGAGTGGCCCCATCCCCATCACTTGAGGACCAATGTGTGGTTTCCCTTCTTCCGTCTTCCCTTCTGTCTTCTCAGTGATTGGCCTTCAAGACCCACAGTATGAAATCTCTAAAGGTTGCATGTTAGGCACTGAAGACATGTTTGGGGCAGGGCTGGGGAGGTGATTTTCCAGATCCTCCTCATGTCCCTCCATCCGCTGAGAAGCTCAGCTGCCTTGTTCCTCCACGCCCACCAGCACAACCTGACTCACCTCCCAGGGCACTCCTGGGAGTTCCTGGTTGGGCCATTGGAAGCGTAGCCTGCCTGCAGCTGTCTACGGGCTTTTCTGAGAGCCCAGGATGACCGAGGCACACAGCAGGCGCTCATCATATGTTTGCTGAACTCATAGTACCCCATAATCTTGCCCCCCAGAGGAGGAGCCCAGGGTCCTCACTCCACGTCCTCACAGGAGGTCCTTAGATGTCCTGACACTTGTGTCACACCTTCCCAGATCTCCCAGTACTTAGACATCACCTATCTCTGTGACCAACTTCTCTCCGCCTTCACACTACCTGAAAAACCCCCCCTTCACCCTCACTCCGTCTGGATTGATCGTGGCTCCATTGTGGCCACACAGAGGGCAGCGAGGAGGAAAGGACAGCCTGTGCCTCTCCCTGACAAGACAGGCAACATTTAAATACACTTTCTGTAGGTGGGCTCCACTTAAAACCTGGTCACCAGGACCAAGCCTCCCTGCCCCCCACCACTCCCAGGAGAGCAGGTGAACACACATGCCTGAGGAGGAGGCTCCTCAGCATGCCCCCCCCCAACCGCACACTCTCTCTTCTTTGTTTAAAGCCTCCTCAGAAGTTTCATCAGAGGCTAAGAAAGATCAGAGGACATGTAAGAAAACAATTTGAAGTCCACAGTTTACATATTTGTTACCAGTGAAGAGTATATATGTTATGGTCGGAAAGATAAGATATTGGGGAAGGGACTTGCTGGAGAGAAATAGAAATGAAGCACTGGTCCCCTCCATGTATCCAGATGGGTTTTAAAATAGAATTCAGAAGACATGGCTTCAACATGGCTTTGACATGGCTTCCCTTCCCTTCCTTTCCCTTCCCTTCCGTTCCTGTCAAGTGCAAAGCTTCAGGTTCCAAGTAACCAATGTCCATTCTCAAAGGAAGACCAAATGCTGCTTATACCTGACCGCCATGGTTTCATGTCCTGGAGACCATCACTGAGCTTAGCTCATTAGGCCAGAAGTGTTTGTAACACAAGCACCTGTCTTTCACCAGCCTTTTTTCTCCTGGCCTCCCATTCTCATTAGAAACTTTGTTCCCCAATGATCTCTGAAGGCTGGCTATCATGTTGTTTGGTTTATCTCACAGGTAAAGAAATTTTAATATAAACCTTCTGGTGTACTCTAGGAACAAAATCACTTCTTTGACCAGAACAGGAACCATTTATAACTCACAGTACACCGAACTCCTTTTGATGTATTTACTAGAATATTTTGCAGTTGGCATAGGAGTTAAACTTCTAGAATCACCAACAAGAACAAAAACCAAGAGTGAAATCAAATACAATATTCCTGGAGCAAAGGGGACAAAAACTGCTTCCTAAAAAGGTTACAGTTCTTCTAGCCTTTAGAGAAGGATCATATTTCCAACATGATTCGGGTACCGTTTGCAGGAAGTGCCGCCATATTTGAAAACAAAGTGCCCTTCAAGAAGGCAACATATTAAAATATTTTTGCCAAGATAGATACTACAGATACAATGACATTTGCTTTCAAATAGTGAATAAAACAACACTGCCTTTAGGAAACCAGTGACAGAGGCCTCTTTTATAGCAATATTTAAATTCTATTGGATCTTCCAAATATTTCCGATAATTAAATAACTGGTAACCACCGACAGTTCTCGCCAGGAAAAGTAAGTAGATAAAAGATAGGGCTTTGGGAGATTTCAAAGAAAGAAAATAAAGCAAAGCACATTTAGTGTTCTTTAGGCTATTGGTTGAGGGGCAGGTAAGTGTGAGGAAGAGCACAGAGAAATCAGGGTTTCTTTTCTTCAGATGAAAACCCCATCTTCCTCTCTGCCACTCAGTCCCTGTGAAGCATCTCTCTCAGGTGCCAGCACGTTCTGATGTTTGGATCTGAAGGTAAATCGTGTTTTCTTTGGGCTTTGCTATCCTGTAGCAGCCAAAAATAAAAGTGAAAGTTAAAATAAACAGTCAATATTTTGATTAAGAAACTATTGCAGGGCTCCTGGGGGGCTTAGTTGGTTAAGTGTCTGACTCTTGGTTTTAGCTCAGGTCATGATCTCAGGGTCGTGGGATCAGGTCCCGTGTTGGGCTTGTGCTCAGCTCGGAGTCTGCATAAGACTCTTTCTCCCTCTGTCCCTTCCCCCTGCTCTCTCTGTCAAATAAATAAATCTTTTAAAAAAGAAAGAAAGAGAGAGAGAAGGAAAGAAGGAAAAAACTATTGCCAAAAAAGAAAGAGAGAAAGAAAAAGGAAAGAAAAGAAAGAAGAAACTATTGCAAAGTTGTCTGTGGGAATAAATCTCAAAACAAAAGGTGAAAATGAGATTAGCAAGCAACAGAGGCCAGCAGAGGGCGGTCTCAAGAATGAGCAGGTGTCCATGGACAAATTGTACTGAAATGGCTTAAAATCTGCTAATCAACATTAGCTCTCTGTGTTTACAGTTAAAATAGAATGTTTGTTTCTTATCAGTACTGAGACACCCAGAATTTCTCAAAGTCAGGTTTAGTTAGCACTTAAATGCAATTGGTTGGCGGAATTTATTAAAAGCACAGATTTCCTGGGTCCCACCCTTCATTTACTAAGTCAAAAACCTTAGAAGACGGCCCAGGAATCTGCATTTCAGTAAACTTCTTTTTTGGTGATTCTTCTGCATACCTAGTTTTGAGACTCACCAAGGAGTTCACACAAGATGCGAGAAGAATGGAGAAAATCTCAGACTTATTGAGCACCTATTGTGTGCCAGGCGATCGCTTGGTCATCTACTTTATCTTAAAATAATAAAATGTCATCTACTTTATCTTCAATAAAAAATAAAATGTCACCTACTTTACCTTACTGCATTTTCCCAGCAACCCTCCAAACTGAGTACTAGTGTGGCTCTTTCTCAGGCAAAGAAGTTCACTCTCTGTGAGTTTCAGCAACATCCCCAAAGTCACATGGACACATGGATGACTGGATTTGAGTCCATGTCTCTCTGACGCCATGGACCATTGTCTCTCCTTGCCACAGGGACACATGTGTCTTTCCTATGGAATCCACAGAATGAGTCTGGAGGGGAAGCTAAGTGGCCACCTCCTCGAGCACTGTTTATTCCTTTCCTTTCTTACCACTTTAAGAGTAGCATCTGAGGGGCATCTGGGTGGCTCAGTCCGTTAAGTGTCCGACTCTTGCTTTCAGCTCAGGACGGGAGCTCAAGATCATGGGATCCAGCTCCCGTTGGGCCGCGTGCTCAGCAGAGAGTCTGCTGGAGCTTCTCTGCTTCTCCCTCTGGCCCTTACCCCCATACTCACTCTCACTCTATCTCTATCTCTCTCTCTCAAAAAACAAAAAATGAAAAGAGAAGCATCTGAGGCTCCATTAAAGCACTTGTCCCTGGTACAGGAATGAATGTTTTAAATTGTTCTCCTTTGTAAAGAGAGTCACTAAAGAGGCTGAACCAACAATTGTTGAAAGGACAGAAGACTGATTTAAAAAACGTTCCCAACACAGAGCAGTTCGCTCCAGGGATGAGCTAGGGACTCGGTCCTCGGTCAGTCAGCATCTCAGACACAGATTCTCCATCCCACAGTTTAGAACAGATAACCGACCACTAAAAACATGTAATTGTGCTCTCCAGTCTCTCCTTACCCAAAGCCACTGGTTGTTTGTTTTTCTCTCCAGCAACTCTAGGAGTAATAAAAAATGCACACCATACCTGCAAAGCTCCTACACCCTTAAGACCAAGAGAGGACATGGAGGCACAGGGCCCTGAGTCCCTGAGCACCATGGGCTTACCTCCCGAGGTTCTCCGCATCTTCAATGGTCTCTGGCAAGGTGACACCTTTGGTCTCAGGAAGAAGCAATGTCATTCCCCCGGCAACCAGGCCCAACACCGCTTCAAAGGAAACAGAGTTCACATAGAGCCCTTAGAGCACAGCCAATGGCATTCCGAGGGATGCCAGCCATTAACTAAAGGTTAACCAGGTAATGAAACTGGTTTTTAGAAGTCAGGAGCATCTCAGGAAAAAGTTGAACAATAGGATTACTGGGAAAATGTCAGAGTAAGAATAAGGAATATTGCCTTCATTTTACTTCTACGTAAATTCTACCATAACTGATGTTTAAGTATTAGGGAATTTATTTATTATTATACATAATATGTATTATATTGATTATAGCTACTGTATATAAAACTATACATACTAGATAATTATATTATAATGTATTATTTTTATATATAATACATATTATAGCTACTATAAACTATAAAATATACTATAGTTACTATATGTTAATATTATATTACTATATATGATATGAAGCATAAAGAATATATTTTGGGGGTCACCTGGGTGGCTCAGTGGGTTAAACCTCTGCCTTCGGCTCAGGTCATGATCCCAGGGTCCTGGGATCGAGCCCCACATCGGGCTTTCTGCTCAACGGGGAGCCTGCTTCCCCCTCTCTCTGCCTACCTGTGATCTCTGTCTATCAAATAAATAAATAAAATCTTTTAAAAAAAAAGAATATATTTTGGTCAGGGTGAGCCACTCTTGTTTCTCCTTCCCCTCTCCTCCTCCCTTCTTTCCTCCCCTATCCTTATTTCTCTCACCTCTCTCCTCCCACTCCTTGGTGGGTCTGCCTGGGGCACAGACACAGCAGCTCTCTGCACACAGACAGCAGTTTTGCCTTCTGCCAAACAGGTAAGCTGGGTCTTGGAAGACCCAAGGTCTTAGTCTGGGGAGGAGGAAAAGTGTTCTCCTCCTGCTCTAATCCAACATTATCACTAACAAAGCTAATACCTCTTTGTGTCTATTCTCAATGGTTAAGCAAAAGAAGGGTGACAATTTAGCATCTTCAAGCCTCCCACAATTACATGTTATATGCACAAAAATTGGGAGTCAAATTCCTAAGAAAGCAGGAGGCTATATCAAAATGCCTCCCAAATTTTGTCCTATGGGATGAATTATTGGGCTCTAGAACCTTAAGACGTAACATCTGGCCTGCCTTCTGGGAATGGCATCTTATCTTTCCCATGCAATAAGACAGAGTGAGCCAGGAGACAACAGAAGGGCAGGCACCGTCCTTGTCTCCTGTAAATTCACCAGAGGATATCATTCCTGGTCAAAGAGGTCTTAAGCAATCATGCTGGGCTGGAAGGAAAGAATAATGAATAACCCATGAAGTCTTACCAAACAAAATGAGTGGCAAGCCTTGCCAAACCTCCATCAGCCTGAAGACCAGGAAGGGGGTGATGATTCCACCCAGATCACACAGGGAGGAACACACCATCACTCCAAGATTCCTGATAAAATACAGAGAACAAAAAGGGTGATATGTCTGTGATTCAACTTTCCAGATGTTAACCTTATCCTAGAGCAAGAGCAGGGAGGGGAGGGAGGCTGGAGATAGAGTTAATCGCCAATGACCAATGATTTTTAATTAGTCATGCCTATGTAACAGAGCATCCATAGAAACCCCAAACTATAGGTTCAAAGAGCTTCTGGGTTGGTGAAAATACCCATGTGTTAGGAGGGTAGCCCACCCCAAGTCTATGAGGACAGAATCTCCTACGGGGGACAAAAGGTCCTCCTGTGCTCAGGGGACCTTTCCAAACCTCACCCTAAGTACCTCTGCATCTGCATTTATAGCCTTTGTTATGTCCCTTATGATAATAAACCAGTAAATGTAATTAAGTATTTCTCTGAGTTCTGTGAAACATGATAGCAAATTATTGAACTTGAAGAGCAGGTTATGGGAATCCTGATTTATACCAGTGAGTCAGAAGTGCAGGTGACAGCCTGAGACTTATGCCTGGCATCAGAGGTGGGGGGGCAGTCTTGTGGGGCTGGGCCCTTAGCTTGTGGGGCTAAGTTAACAGTTCTTAACAGTTAACCAGGGGGTTAAAGTCAGAATTGAATAGGATACCCCAGTGGTGTCTGGAGACTTGGAGAATTGGTTGGTGTGAGTAGAGTTCTTTTTTCACATGAAGAGATAGGGAAGGGTAGCGAGAAGGTATTGAGAAATAGAGAACAAAGAAAGCTAGAGGGGGGAATAGAGAAAAGATCTACCTGGAAGGATCCCCTCTCTCCCTTGTAATGGTCTTTGCCCTGACACCCACTCTGTCTTCTGTGAAGATAGTCACTTTTGATTATTGTTTGCATGGAATGTGCTTTTCCATCTCTTTACTCTTAAACAATCTCCACCACTATATTTTTTAAAGATTTTTTATTTATTTATTTGATAGACAGTGATCACAAGTAGGCAGAGAGGCAGGCAGAGAGAGAGGAAGGGAAGCAGGCTCCCCGCTGAGCAGAGAGCCCGGTGTGGGGCCTGATCCCAGGACCCTGAGATCATGACCTGAGCCAAAAGCAAACACTTAACTGACTGAGCCACCCAGGTGCCCCCAATAAACATTTTAATAAAACTAGAATAATATTGGTATCAAAGACCAACATAGATAAAGAAAATAAGGAAACTATAGGCAAATATTATGTGTGAATATTGATTAAAATCCCAAACAACATATTATCAGAAGAGAATAGTGGAGACATTAAAATCATAATATATCATATCTAAGATGAGTTATTCAGGAACACAAAGACAGTTCAATATTAAAAAATCTAGTAGTATAATTCATGCTAGTATATTGAAAGAGTTTTTATAGAACTAATAAATTAAAGCTATACTATTATCTCTTTAGATAGTGAAGGGCATTTAATAAAATTCAACATCTGCTGTTGTTATTACAATCTTTCCATAAAACAGGGATAGATAATTTTGCATATAATTTCCTCTATTTCCAGCTAAGAAAAAACATATCATTAAATACTGATAAAGTAAGTTATAAATATATTTAAAAATATAATGGCAAACACTAAGAAATGATATAACCAACTAAGATGAGGTAGTGGTGGGGGTTTGGAAAGGAAATGCAATGCACTACTTTTATAATTACAATTGTAGGGAGAAAGAGATTATGCAAATGAGCATAATGGAGACTTAAAAGTAATGTACTAAAGAATAAAGCTTTTCCCAGTTTATTGTTCCTAATTTCACCATATTTTTAAAACAAAGTCAAGATTATTTATAGGAATACAAAAATATCTAGCACTAAACAATGTGAAATTTATCAATAGTCACAAGAAATATGAATGTTCTAAACACCCCAGTTAGAAGGCGAAGATTGTCAGACACGACAAGAAAGTAAGATCCAACTGTGTACGGCTTACAAGAAATTCACTCTAAATATAGTGGCGGGGCGCCTGGGTGGCTCAGTGGGTTGAAGCCTTCAGCTCGGGTCGTGATCCCAGGGTCCTGGGATCAGGCCCCACACCGGGCTCCCTGCTCATTGAGGAGTCTGCTTCTCCCTTCCCCTCTACTGCTCCCCCTTCTTGTGCTCTCTCTCTCTGTCCAATAAATAAATAAAATCTTTAAATAAAATAAAAATTTTTTAAACCTTTCTCCTTGTTCTATAGTCTAGAATAGTTTCAGTATTATTGGAGCTTTCTATGAATTAAGTGTTTTATAAACTCTCTGTGTGAGACCATTATGGATTTCCTCTTTATCATTGTTAAGGGACTTCCTTATCTTATTAAACACATTTTTGACATAAATTCAACTTTGATAAGATTATGGGTCTTGCTATATTTTTTGTTTGCATTTACTGATAAGCTTTCATGCATTCTTTTCTTTTCAACCCTTCCAAAGAAAAGTTGTACTTCAGCTATGCAGCAAAGTGTTCAGTTTTGCTTTGTAACCAAAGAAGTTTCCTTTTGTCAATAGAGGAGTTGAGCCTCATTGTATTTGTTTAAATGTCAGAAGCACTTGGAATTAATTCTGTCGTTAGCTTTTATACCATGCTCTTTATTGCTTCTAGTGTCTTCTTTTCAGTATGTGTTGGCTATGTGTATTTTTTTCTGATAATTTGGAAAGTTTGTATTTTTTTAAACTGTATTTACATATATATATATATATATATATATATATTTTAGTAACCTACATCAAATGTGGGGCTCAAATTCAGGACTCTGAGATCAAGAGTCATACAGTCTTCTGTCAGAGCTGGCCAGGGGCCCTGGAAGCTTTGCATTTTTATTCATATGTTAACCTTTATAACTTTATATAATACATTTACTGCTCTATTCCTTTAGGCAGTATTCATTAACTTCCTATTATAAACAATTACAAAATTTATATATTTCCACTTCCTCCATCCTTTCAAGCACTGCTTTCAGTAAATTATACCACTGTTTTAGTGTTTGCCTTACCCTTTACATCTTTAAGTACACCTAAAGCACTACATAATTTACCAGCTTTTTTTTAAAAAGATTTTATCTATTTATTTGAGAGAGAGAGAGAGCCCACAGGCAAGCATGGCAGAGGGTAGAGGGAAAGGGGAGAAAGAGAATCTCAAACAGACTCCCCACTGAGCTTGGAGCCTGATGTGGGACTCAATCTCACAACCTTGATACCATGACCTGAGCCAAAATCAGAAGTCAGATGCTCAACCCGCTAAGCTACCCAGGCACCCATATCAGCTTTTAGTAATATGGCTTTTTCCAAGCTGGAAAAAGTATACTAAGGATACCAGATGCAACATTCCCTTTCTTTTCCCTTCCCTGTCTTCTAGCATTTCTTTAATGTCAGATTTATGACATTTATGGCTGTTCTGTTGTCAAAATCACATTCACTTTAATCCCACATTCAATGATTATCAAGCTGATAATCAACTTGATATTCTCCTTATATCTGTGACTTACAGTTTTGGCCCAATAATGTAACTAGGATATTCTTTATCATTGTTCCTTCTGAGTCCATTTTTCTGTTACACTGAGTGCCACTTCAAATTGTAGAGTCAAACCTTCTTTTATTTCCAGAAGTTTCTGTAAAGGTTTTTTTATTTTCCCTTTGAGTTTTTTTGTTTCGTTATTTCAGTTGTCTTCTTTGGGACATGTGTGTGTGCGTGCGTGTGTGCACATGTGCTTGTGATCTCCAAGACTTTTAAACTTTGCTTATCTCACTTTCATTTTGCAATTCTTCATCCTACCTTGCCTTTCCCTCACTAGATCGGTTCTCCTTTGCACTGCTTTCAGATAGGTTTCCATTTTAATCATCTTGTCCCATAGTCTTTCAAGAACTTTAATCTCTGCTTTAAACTCTTATTTTATGCATATGACTGATTAATTAATATTGCATTTAATTGAGGTATGTGGGACTACAATTTTCACCTCCATTGTGACAATATTTTTCCAGAGAGTATTCTTTATCTGTCATTTGCTTTTTCTGTTCCTTTTCTCCCTTTCTCTCATGATGTGTTTGTATAACTGGGTAAATTACTTTCTTATTATTCATCTTTTAATACTTGATTTCTTCCTATATCAGCCCTTTCAGAAGAACTCAGGGGGAGGGGCCAGATCATGTTCTAGGCTAGTGAAAATTCTCTGTTCAACCAAGGTTGTATGAGAACAGGTGCTTCAACATCTCTCACTCCCAGTCTACAGGGGTCGGCAGTGCAGAGTCCTCACCACACAGTCTCTCTCCTCCACCCTGCCTTGCAGCACACTGTTGTCCCCAAGACCCCTAAAGTTTCTCTCCTGGACTCACTCTCCCTGCTTCACCTCAGCCTCCTAGTGTTCGGGGAATGAAACCTATGCCTCCGGCCCCTATATCTATCTTGTTACTGTAAACAAGGGCTCGTGGGTTATACCCTCCCAGGTATGCTTCCTACTTTGGAAAACTGCTGGCCTTGTCCCAGAGTTGCTGTCATGGTGTGCATCCCTGGAATCTTCCAGACCCTCTGAAACCTCACTGTATTAGGCAGCCCTTCTTCTCACACTTGTCTTTCAGGGTCATCCTCATTGCAAAGCTGGAATTTGCAGGGTTTTTAAAATTCTCATTCTTCTGATAACTTCAGTGTGATGTCCAAGAGGAGAAGGAAAAGGCACCATTGTTTTTTATTATTATTTTAAGAAACTGTGTCTTAAAAAAGTAAAAAATTGAATAACCACACAGAAGCTGGAAGAAGTAGGAAACTAGGTCCCTGATGTAAAAGTCATGGGGTTGTGGGGCTTGATTCATTCAGTCATTCTAGAAGTACTTAGTCACTGCTTAGCACAACTGGAGACCAGGTGCAGAGGCACAGAGATGTATGGCATGTCACTCCTTTACTCAGGGAACTCATACCATACTGAGGAGACAAAAAGGAGAGACTGTTCTCAACACAAGGCAGTGCCTATTGAAACCGAAAGAATGTTCTTGACAATATGTGCTGTAGTTAAAAGGAGACTATTGCTCACTTCTAATACTTCCTGTGAATAAGAAGCACATTCAAAATGGCTTTGATAATAATTTTTTGACTTTGGAGTCCTTGTAAAGTAATAAAGTAACCAAAATAATCAAATAATCTTTTTTTAATGACTTAGATTTGATTCTGTTTATTGAAAATATCAGAACTTCCACGAAAGCCTTCTTGCTGTGTGTGTGTGTGTAGGTCATGGTTAAAGTCAGTTCTCAATGTCTGGCTTCTGTTCCCAGTTACCGAGAATCTTCATCACAGACTCTCTGCGCAAATGGCCAAGGGCTCCTTGAGATGGGCTGCTTGGCCTTCTTCCACGTAGGAGCAGGCCCTCAGGACCTTTGACAGTTTACACTTTCAGTCTGTCCCTTGGGTCTGGTGGCCATGGCAACGGAATTGTTTGGCCCAGCTTTTTTAGACTCTGGGCTCAGGACAGCCAAATGTAGATATACTCTTTAATTTGCTTCATCTCTTTGCACTCAGTCCAAGCAACCTTTTACAGATGAGAGTAGAAGACGGTCTTTTAATGAAGGACAGATGGGGAAGAGGAGAGTACATCAGAGCCACACTTGCGTCTTCTGGTTGACTGAGGGGCTCAGATTGCTGCGTAGCTAAGAGACTGGGGACCTGGAATAGTTCTGAGAAACCACTGGCATGATGGCATGGGAAACAGGAAACCATACAGACAGAAAAAAGGGTTTTAGGAAACATACCACGTTCTAAAGAAGGTCAGAATTGGAACTTTAAAGCAGTTAATTACTTTTATAATAAAAATCATCTTCACTTAAAATTGAGTCTCCTAAAACACAGATGACAGTAAATACATACAGAGATGCTCAACATTGTCAGTGATGAGGCAGATGTAAATTAAAGTCACAATAAATTAAAGTCACTACCTCCCAGAATGACTTACACGATAAAAAAAACTGACAACACCAAGTGCTGATGGATCTGTAGAGCAGCCAGAACTCTCCCCACAGCTGGTGGAACACGAGATGGCCCGCCATTTTGGAAAATATCCTGACAGCTCCTCATACATTTAAACATGCACCATATGAACCACTCCGAAGTTTTTGCCCAAGAGATATGAAAACATATATCCACTCCAAGACCCATACCTGAATGTTTCTGAGCAGCTAGATTAGAATCACTCCAGACTGGAAACAGTGAGTGCCAATAAACCGGGGAATGGCTAAGGAAATCGTGGTACATCATTTACACATTGGAACACCACTCTGCACTCAGAGGGAACAGGGCATGGATGCCCACAAGCCCGTGGGTGGCCTCCGTCATGCTAAGTGAAAGGAGGCGGGCATAAAAGGCTACAAGGCCATGTTCCTTCATTTACATAATAACATTCTGGAAAAGGGAAAACCGAAGGGAGAGAGATGGTTGCCAGGTGCTGGAGATGGGAAGGGGGGGACCGACTGCAAAGGGACCTGAGGAAGCCTCTGGAGGCGATGGCAATGTCCCCGTAGTGACTGTGTGGCAGATTAATGAATACATATACAATCAAAACTCAGCAAACTACGTGTGACAGTGAATTTTGGTCTAAACCTGACTTTACACAGTACATCTCCTAGGCCTGGGGCACCTGCGTGACTCAGTCGGTTTAACGTCTGACTCTTGATTTCGGCTCAGGTCATGATCTCAGGGTTGTGGGACTGAGCTCCCCCTCCCCACCCACAGGGCTTCGAGCTCAGCAAGGAGTCGGCTTGAAATTCTTTCTCTCCCTCTGCCCCTCCCCACCTTCTCAAATAAATAAATAAATCTTTTTAAATTACGATGAATCTTCTAGGCCTTTTGCTACATTTACAGAAAAGTATTGTGTCGTCCCAGGAAGAGCCCACCGTCGAGGTCCGAAAGATGCCCTGCCACTTTCTGGCTCTGTGCCTCTTGCAAGTGCTCTTTCCTTCTCTAAAACTCAACTTCCTCATCTGTAAAATGGGCATAACGGTGACACTAAGGGCGAAGTGACAGATGTCTAGAAATGTTTTGTGTGTCATCGTACGGTCAGAGCTCTGAGCACATTATGTCTACAGGTGTCTGCATGGCTGTGGACTTAGGCAGGAGCTGGAGCTGAGGGCTGGGCTGAAAGTCAGTCTCATACTCCCTGACCAGGGCTCTCTCTATGCAGATGCTTGGTCTTCAGGGCTTGCCCGCTGCACACTCCATTCCAAGTTCCCATTTCATGTTCTCTCCTGTAATTAGCCGTTGACCCTCTCTCTAACGCCCACCCCCCAACTCAGTGTCCAAACGGATTAACCTCTGGGGGAGCTTTGAGCAACTGTCTTGGAAGTGCTGGTCCTCGCTGAGCCTGGCTAGTGCCCAGCTAGGTCAGTGGCAACCCCACCACACTCCCCTCCTCCCCACTTTGTGCACCCACCTGATGAACGTGGGGTACAGCTCGGCGTTCACCAGGCACACCAGCTGGAACACGATGGTGATTCCCATGCGGCCAAAACAAGCCACTGTGATGTTCAGCCAGTGTAGATCTGGACAGGAAACACACAGAGGTGGGGAACTCACATGGGGACTGAGCCCATGAGTGCCCCGCCTTGAGGAGCCCCATTAGGAAGCTTGGACTTCAGAGCTGGAAGAGCCAGAAGGAGTGCCTTATCTAACCCTTTCATTTTGGGATAAGTAAACTGAGTCCTGCGAGGTTTCAGAACCTGATGGTGACACAGGAGGAAGACTCCTTTGCACAGAGGAAAGAACATGTGTTTTGGATCTCCGCTCTGCCTCCTGTAAGCCACGTGACTTACCTCTTTGGGCCTTGCTCTCTTCAGCTGTAAAATGGGAATAGTGATAGCCAGCCTACAAGCTATTACGGGACTTTGAGATGACAAATGTGAAACGTCCACCATGACTGCTCCAGAAATGTTGGCTTCTTAATTACCATGCAATAGTGTCTCTGCCAGAGCCTGACACAGGAGGGCCACAAGAAATACAGCCCCTCGGCCGGCAGCCCTGGAGCTGAGGGACCGGATTTCTAACCCTCAATCTGGCCTTCACTTCCAAACACATTGTCTTAAAGGAAACACCTTTCAGGATAGTCTCAGACTCAAGCACTAGGGAAGCAAACCCTTGCTGCATCTTAGCAGACGGCTGTGGGGCTCCCCATTCCACGAGGGTTCAGGAAGCCCTCCCCCTACTGAGGACCGATCAAGGAATTGGGCCCCATCACTGGCTCCACCTCGGTTACTCCATACACTAACAAGCAAGTGGCTTCCAGGATATGCCAGGGGACTCATTAAAGCCTCTGGGGTCACAGACATCATGTCTTCTTGACCCCTGTCCCCAGATACTGGCCGTTCATGGAGGACATGCTCATTTCACTCTGCCAGCGTGAGAGTCCCCGGAGAGAGGACACGGTGGCCTTAGGAATGAGCTCCCCACCGGGTCCGACTCAGTCTCCCAGCCCCCTGCTGCTCACCACCTTGTGGTGGGAGCCAAGCCAGATCATGGATACCCCCAGCCTCCTGAAGAGAAAAGAAGAGGAAGTTCACTAAGACAGGATCTACAGGGAGGGCCTTGCATACACACTCTGGGGTCTTTAATCTGGTGAGTGACTCTGCTGTCCTGTTTCCCATCAGCGCTGGGGGCACCTCTCCCTTCACCAGCCAGAGGGACCGTGGGGAGCATCCCTGCCCAAAGCCCCCAGTGCTTCCTTCCATATGGGGGACACTGTCCAAGGCTGCCTGCTGCTAACGCCCACCTCTGTCCCCCAGGTCCCGCCTTGCTCTCCCAATTTCAGGCACAGGGCTTCTGGCTGTTCCTTGAGTGCTTAGCTCGACCCTCCTCGGTGATCCTCCCGCTTCCATCCTCCTGCCCAGAAGCACATTCCCCAGATAGTGACATGGCTTGTTCCCCTCATTCAGGTCTGCCAAGACTGTCCCTGACCACCGCACAAAGGATTAATGCCCACCATGCTTCACCTGCACTTTTTCCCTCTAGAATGTGAACTCTGTGAAGCAAGAACTTTCTCTGCTTTGCTCATGGCTGTGATCCCAGGGTCGAGATGTGTGCTGGCCACACAGAAGTTACTTGCAATATTTCCTGGAGGAGGGCGTGAGTGTTTATCATCTCACATGACAAGGACTCAGTAGAGGCAAGTGGAGAGGGTGGGGTGGGGGGAGAGACATTGGCAGGGGGGGATGGGACCAGAGAGCATGGTGCCTGGGTTCCGCCCTGATGATAACTGACAATCTGAGATCTTGGGTTCCTTCTCTACCCCCACTGCTGTTACTTAAAAACAAACAAACAAACAAAAAACTTCCCATTTGTCTTTGCAGGGTTCCAGAAATAGGAAGATGGGGAAGATGGTGGATAAAATCTATTTCAGACGGACTCTGCTCCTTTCCCTGTCCTCACTGTTCTCTCCATGCGAGGAGGAAGGAGAAGACTGAGTTGTCTTTTTATTTTCAGCCTGATCCATACAGCCTGGTTCTTGAGAAAACAGTTTTCAGGAAACACATCCCACAACACCCTCTCTGTAAAAGCTTACCGAAACAGCTCATTTAACCCACAAGGGGAAAGCCCAAGCAATACAAACTGAGGAAATGGCAAATCTGCCTTGTGCTTCTTCAACCACCTCCCCAAACGTAGCAAATAGGAAAGGCGGTTTGTGCACTCAAACCGAAACCGACCAAAGTCATTCTGCTTTGGATTATCCTGGGTCGTAAGGACGACAGACGAAAGCACACACCCACCAGAGAGGCCAGTGTCAAAAAAACTGGCAATACCCAGTGTGGGCAAGTTGGAACCTCAGGCGCCATCGGTGGGCGTGTGCATTGGTCCAGCTGTTCTGGAAGCCTGCCTGTATCCACTTCGAGCTGCATATATACCACACCTGACCCAGCAAACGCACTCACAGATTTGTACCCGAGGGAAAGGAGAGTCTAGGCCCATGAAGAGACGTGTGCCCAAGTGTTCCCTGCAGCTTATACCCCAGGAGGCAGAGGCTGGAAACCACACAGGTGTGAGTCAACGGTGGGACAGGTAAGTAGCTTGACACTTGTCATTTACTCATCATGTGTACATTATACCAACTTAAAATTAAAACACACCACACACACACACACACACACACACACACACACAGCTGTAGACTAGGGTAACACCCTGACTTTGTCTTTGTTCTCATTCGAGGGGCATATCCAGGAGCCGAAACGCTGTTCCACGGTTCGATAATACGATCCTCTAGAGAGTGAGGGAACACCCAGCTCACCGTGGGAGATAAAGATCATGACGGCGCAGGCTGTCCCCGCCACCAGATTGGACACCACCAACGGGCGGATGAGGCCGAAGCGGTCAATGGTGGTGAGGATGATGAAGGCCGCTGGGAATTCAACCAGAGCCGAGTACAGGAAGTCCAGGTGGAGGTTCCCGCCCGTGGCACCCACGTGCATGATGAGGCCCTGGTAGAGTACGGAGCTCGTGAACCTGAGCACAGAGGAGAAGCAGAGGCTCAGACCGAGGCTCCTGTCTGTGGGATGGGGGAGGGTTCGGAGTCTGGCCACCAGAGAGGAACAGGTGTCGCTCAATCTAGAACGTCCTGGAGTGACATGAGAAGAGGGGATAAAAGTCAGGAAGGGTGTCCTAGAGGGGCCATCGGTGAGGGGCTCTCTCAGGATTGATGTGATGTCATGACTTCTGGGGTACAACCCCGTGTCCTAGAGCCAGCAAATGAGGACCCTGAGGCCACAGTGGCTACGGGGGGATGGGCGGAGGGTACCAGGAATAAGCAGGTTCAGCGATCAGACGCTGTATGAGCTGTGTGATCTTGAGGAACTTAACTAAGCTCTGTCTGCCTCATCAGTAAATGCAACAAATGGAATAAGGTCTTCTGAGAACACTCAGACACAGTCCCATCCTGTCCCAGCACCCAGATTCAGCCAGAGCATCCTTTCCCAGTGGGAAGCCCCTTGTTCTACCCTAACAAAAGCACAGCAGGCTTGTCCTGACCACAGATGTGTAAGACTTAGCGGCCAGCCTTCATTTAGAGAGGCTGTGTCCTACTCCAGTGGCCCCCACAGATCAGGTTTGCCCTCCGCAGAACAGTGACAAAAGGCGCATGGATGAGCTATTTCTTTCCACAACCCTCTCTTCACACTTTCCCTGTCTCACACTGAGTGCCTGGAGTGATTCCTGGCACATAGAAAGCACTCGCTAAAGATGAGCAATTACTGGTGTCATCATCATCATCATCCCAAGGTCAAGTCCACAGAGCACAGCAGAGCAGACGCCAGCCAAGTCTTTCCAGCGGCACAGTGGTGCTGTCATTAACAGCACCGCTCCCCCTCTCTCCTTCACCCTGCAGCCCGCCGCAGGACCCCTCCATCCGCATTCCAGGGAGGAATAGCAGGGGTACCGAATATGGCTCAGACACCGATAGGGACTGGCTAATTCACTCCAGAAGGTTTTAGAGAGTTCCATGGGTCATTTTTTGGTGACATTATGTAATTTTGGAGAATAGAAACATTTGATCATTATATTGGTATTTACAGTTTGAGAAGAGATTTTGGTTGATAAGAAGTTGTGCTCTTGTCCCAGCATGTAAATTGCCTCTTGGCTCTAAAACAGATCACAACTGATATTTCTCATCAATATACTCCCTTGTTTTATACAACTGCACACCAAGAAATATTGTGATGCTCTTGTTTCTAGTCCTGAATCATTCCTAACTTCCGAGGGTCTCACCATGCCCTCCCTTTGTCCCAGTTAAGTGGGAAGAGTCACCTGGTACCAATAAAGGGATTGCTTTAAGAGAAAGGAAGGTCTAAGCTTGGTTTTCCAGTCAAAAACCAGTTAACAAGTGTGCAGTGCTGCCATCTTTTGGCAGAGCCCATGAATTGCATGTACATGTTAAAACAGCCATCCGTGGAACTAGACACATTCTACAAAGCCCTTTACACAAATGATCTCATGAAACTGCCAACATGCCGGCGAGGGAGGTTCTGCCGTGATCCCCATTTGCTGACGAGGAAGCTGAGCCACAGAGAAATGGGAGCTGTCTGGAGTCACAGGGCCGGAAAGGGCTGGGAGGGAAGAAGCAGGTGGAGGGAAGGCCAGTAGGAGGGGGGTCCAGGGTCGGCTCATGGTAGGCCATGGAAAGGGATTTGGTTTTATCCTCAGTGGGTTAGGAAGCCAGCGGAGGGTGTAGACAGGGGAGTTCTGCAGAGCAGAATGTTCAGGGGAGCGGGTGCAGGATTGTGAGAGCCGAGAGGCCAAAGCACACCCCTCCCTCTTCCCCCTGGAGAAGAGTGCATTAGGGGATGGCAGTGGGGGCAGTGAGTGGAAAGGGGAGGAGGGAGTGGGGGGACAGAAGTGCACCGGGCAGCTGGGGTTTGCAGAGGCTCCTGGGACCATCGTGCGGCTGGCTGCAGGACTCTGGGGCCAGCACAGGGACACGCATGTGACTGGTAGGGGCAAAGGGAGGGCACGGTCAGCCTGGCTGGTACATTTTGCACCACGGATGGGTTCTATGGAACTGTGGTTATTCATGCGACCTTCAGCAAATATTTGCAAGGTTACCATGTGCCAGGCATCACGCTATTAGCTTGGACCCTTGGTTCTAGTAAAACCTTCCTGGAAGCAGAAACAATTGTACAAGGAGCAGAGTGGCTCCATATGAAGGGGGAGCCCCAGGGGTTGGGGGAGTGACTGCTAAGAACCACCCGCATGTCAAGGACAAAGCCTGGGGGGTGGGGAGCCTGCCTGATGTCCTCTGAAGGAACAGGGTAGGGGACTGCAAGAAAGCAGCCTGGAGAGGGGTGCAGACCCTGGGGGTGAGCCGGGGTACGTGGGTGAGGTCCTATGTGTGAGTGAGTCTTGTAATCAGTGGGCAATAAAGGCACAGCTCTGCCCACGCAGGGTCTCTAAAGTGCCTAGATGTGAGGAAGGGCTCTGCATCTTTGGAAGCACCGAGAGCCACTGAAATCTCACCCATTTCCGATGCCACGTCAAGACATGTCTGTTCCCAGAAGACAGACCCGTGAGAGGGGCGGCAACCCTGGGGTCCCTCCATCATATTTCACTCATCTTGCTGTTGACCCCTCCCAGGTCACACACTCTTCTTCCTGGAATGCTGTCCTTCCCTCATTACTCCATCCTCAAGGGAGAAATAAAGATGTCTTTCTACGAGCTCACTGACTGCTTGTAATTCATTTAAAAACTCCTTTTCCACCTGCATTGTTCCACTGCCTTTAACTCAGACCCCAGGACTCTGGCAAGCACCCTGATTCCGTGCGGGAGAAAGTCCGGAAGGTCCCTTACCACAGGTACATCAGAATAAGGGTGTGCTTCCTCAGGTGTGGCGTGCTGAACAGGTCTGCAAAAGAGGGGCTCAGCTTTTCGGTGACATCCTCTTCGAGAGAGAGCATCTGGGAGGGAGTAAGAGCATCAGCGGTGTCCAAGCTTGGGGGAGCGGAAGAAGCCCTCAGAGCCACCCCCCCATTCCTGTGCTCATCACCCCAAGTTCTTCCAGGGACTTCCCGCTCCTCAAGGCAGCCCCAGAAGCATTTTCTAAACCACCCGGGACACCTGGGTGGCTCAGTGGGTAAAGCATCTGCCTTCAGCTCAGGTCATGATCTCAGAGTGCTGGGATCGAGCCCCGTATCAGGCTCTCTGCGCAGTGGGAAGTCTGCTTTTCCCTCTCCCACTGCCCCTACCTCTGCTGGTGCCCCCCCGCTTCTTGATCACTCTCTCTCTCAAATAAATAAAATCTCTAAAAAATAAGTAAATAAATAAATCATAAACCCAACCCAAGGTTCAGTGATGTGAGAAACCCCTTGCTATTTTGTCACCTTGGGATCAGGGAGAGGCGATTTCCCGTTCTTCTGGGCAATGTGGTCGATTATCTTTATCGCTTGAGAGTTTCTCTTCTGTGACAACAACCACCGGGGAGACTCGGGCACGCACCTGTGGACACGGATCGTCACTACGTGTGGGCGCCTCCAGAGTGCAGATGCGAAGGCCTGATTGGAGCGAGGCCATGGCTCTGGGAAACCGACCCTCCTCACTTCGGGACTGTAATTCCTCAAGCAGCTAGTGGACGAGGGTCTGGAGTCATCCTGTGCTAGCCCAGGGGTCCACAAAGGAGCTCTGTGGGTGGGTCCCTCACACTCTCAGTGCCACCTGCTAAGATTTAGGGGCAAAAAGGGAATGGCTGCTTTCCTCTGTGACCTTCATTTCACGGGGGAGGGGTCCCACTCTCTGCAAGCCACTGGCCACCCTCATCCCCCTGGAAACTCCTGGTACAGAATCAAGGCTCCATGTGCTCCCTGACCCTTGTGGGACAGCAGGGGTCTCTGCGTCCTACAAGCGCAGTTGAACAGGTCCCAAAATATCTCCCAAACTACATAAATAGATAGTATGTGGTCATTTCAAACTGGGTAAGGATGTTACAATGTGAAGATTGGGAATCTCTAGCATGAGGTCTTCTGGAAACACTCAGGCTGAGGCCCATCTGCGGGGCCCGCGAGACGCAGCCCGGGCATCCTGCCCCACGGGGGAGCCCTGGATTTCACCCTGATGGGGAGAGAGCAGGCTCATCCTGACCACAGGTATACGGCTCCTGGCGGCGAGCCCTGGTTTAGAGGCTGGGTCTACTTCGGCACTACCCACGGTGATTTGTCCTTAGAATGGTGATGAGGGGTGCTAGGATGAGATATTTCTCTCCACAGCCCTCTGCACACCCCTTCCCTGCCCCACAATCAAAACTCAAAACTCATCTGTCCAGCTGTCTATGCCTTGGGACCCTGCCAAAGGCTCCACTAGTAAGATTAATACCTCATGGGACTGGTTTGTCTCACAATGGCTTAATGCACACATTCCCCAGGAACTCTCATGCATTCATTCATTATTCATTAATTCATTCAACGAACAGCAAATGCCTGCTCTGTGGCTAGGTGCCTTCTCATCTGACGTGAAGCGTTGTCCCTCTCTCTAGGGGGATACAAATTCGAAGAGTTTCTGTTTGAGGGTAGCTCCCCCACGTAATGGGGCCATCCTGTAATATTAGAACACCCCAAATGGCACAAAGGGCGGGAGTAGCCCTGTGCCTGAGTGACAGGTCACCGTGGCCAGTGGAGGATGGCCCATGTGGCCACCAAGGTCACCGGGCAGTGGGAGTTCACCGAGCGTGGTCCCAGGGGTGGAGAGAGAGCAGGGCCCCCGTGGAGGACCCGCGTACCAGTAGTAGAGCAGGAAGAGGAAGGTGGGCAGGGAGGTGGCCAGCTGGAGCCACCGCCAGTGAGGGATGATGTAGGCCAGCCCGGAGAGCAGCACGAGCCCCACCGTGAAGGCCGTCTGGTAGAGGATGGCCACCATTCGCCGGTAGCCCAGGCCCACGAACTCTGTGACTGAAACAGGACATGAGTCACCATCAGGGTTCCTGTGCTCCCCGTGGCCTCCTTCCCTCCGGGCGAACACCCACACCTTGCCCACCTCCCCCGCCTGACCACAGCTCCCTCCCCTTGTCCGTTAATGTTCCTCCGCTCAAGCCTGGCAGTCAGTCCCGATTCTCTCCAGTACTTCCTTTTTTAATCCCCCCTTTTGCTGTCTATACTGTCCTTCGGGTGCTTTAGGGCTCAGTCTACCCGAACACGGGCCCTGCCTCCTCCCCAGAGCTTTGCCCCGACAGGCTCAGACCGAGCTGCGACATTTCTCATGGCCCTGGGACTGTAATTCACTTAACAAGCATCTCCCACCAGGGACCCGGCACCTCTCCAGGCGTCCGGGCCGTGTCCTCAGCCCCCACAGCAGAGTCGTGCCCTTACAACCCGACATCTTCATGAGAGAGGGCAGAGGGCACAGCCAGCAAATGAGCAAGTCACGTGCCAGGCCAGAAGGCGCTTTGTGCCCCAGGGGAACGGAAAGTTAACTAGTGGGAGGGGATCGGGAGCTGGAGAGTGAAGGGCTCTCAGTGTCTCAGAGAGCAAAGCAGGGGGTGAACCTCACGGGGGAAATTCCAGGCAGAGGCAACCGAGGATGAGGATCTCCAGGAAGAGGCCGAACCTGCAGCCATCCTGGGGGCCCCGTACAGAGGCTGGCTTGGGCCGCATGAGGAGGAGAGCCCGTGCCCAAAGCCGCAACATGTTCCCACGCCCACTGCTGAGTTGAGACAAGGGACCCACGTGGAGGTGAAGCGATGGTGTTGGCCTGGATCCAGGGGCAGGAACAGAGAAGAGATGGTGGCCCCGGGTGTGCTGTGAAAGGAAAGCCAGCGGCAGGACCCCGAGGGGCCAGAAGCAGGAGTAAAGAAGTGCGGACCATGCTGACCGCCAGACAGCGGGCTGGGGTAGGGGTCTGCAGATGGAGCAGGTTTGGGGACGGGGAGGACAAAGTCCTGGGTCCTGCCACACTGAGGGATGGGGAGAAGAGAAGCCAATAAGGGAGACCAGTGAGTCACCAGCAGAGGCCCAGGGAGTATGTGACCTACAAGCCTTCTGGGGAAGGGAGGGAGGGAGGGAAGGAGGGAGGAGGGAGGGAGGGAGGGAAGGAGGGAGGGAGGGAGGGAGGGAGGGAGGGAGGGAGGGAGGGAGGAGATATGGGAAGGAGGGAAGGTGGGAGGGAAGGAAGGTGAGAGGGAAGGAAGGTGAGAGTGGGGGAATGTAGAAGGGAGGGAGGGAGGGAGGGAGAGAGGAGGGACAGATGGTGGGTGGGAGGGAAGGGGGAGGGAAGGAAGGTGAGAAGGAGGAAGGGTGAGAGGGAAGGAAGTTGAGGCAGACGAAGGGGAGGGAAGGAGAGAGGAGGGAGGGAACGTGAGAGGAAGGGAAGAAGGAGAGAAGGAGGGAAGGAGGAAGGAAGGAGAAAGGGAAGGGGAGAGGGAGGGAGGGAGGGAGGCCATCCCCATGTAGTGCCCTGCCCGGTCAGACAGGCTGTCACATACAACTAGACTTAGCACAATTTCTCTAGACCCTGCCAACGTACCCTCTCCCCCTAAATCCCACCTCCACCTTTGGCTCCCTCCCCTTCCACTTGCCCGGTGGGAAGGCATCCCAGGGGGACACTTACTCAGGATGTAGCCGGACGTCCAGCTACCCTTGCTGACCAGCCCCTGCAGCAGGCGGAAGAGCAGCAGAGACGTGTAGTCCGGGGCCACAGCCGTGAGGACACCCAACACGGCACCGACGAGGGTGGTGGCCAAGAGACATAATTTTCGGCCAAACCTTCAGAGGCAAGGAGACAGGGAAGTGGGGGTGGGTGTTGAGTATTTGGGGTCCAATGGGCACCAAGCGACAGCGAGGGTCTTGATCGGGAAGCGTGTGTCACTGTGTCCTGAAGGACTGCCTCCCGAGCCAAGGGCCCAAATGTGTGGTCCTCAGGGAACAGTGGCCCTTTTGAGGTTCATTAACTCACTGTAAGGAGGAAGCCAGGATCCCTATGCTCTCAGGCATGTGGCATCTCAGCCAGGGAGGGCTGCTCCCCAGGGCTCTGCAGGTCCCCACAGGTGCCCCCCTCATCGCCCGGCAGACTGTGTTATTATTAACATGCCAGCCTTATCAGCGGCCTCAAAAACTTTTCTGGGAAAATATTCAGTTCTCATGGTATAACAATTGAGGATTATTTCCCTTTCCTTTCTTCATGAATGAAACGGGCAAATCACTTGCTAACTCTTCATCCCAGTAGGGAGCTTCATTGACTCCATCTTTCCCACCTGATCCCACACTCCAGTGGCTACTCGAGGAAGCAGCGGGTCAACCTCCTGTTTGGTCACACACCCGACCTGGTCCCTACCCCCACATCTCCCCACCCTGCAACCTCGGCGTTCCCTGCCCCCTGCCTCCTAGACTCCAGCCCGGGCCCAACATCCCCTACTCCTTGCCCCTCACCTCCAGCCCCATGCTCCCACCCAGCACGGCCCCACACCAGCGAGTGAACATCCTCATCCTGCACTAATGTAGAAACCTCCCGTTGGACGCTCACACCCGTCACCCCCAAACAATCAGAACTAATGTCATCTGCGTCCACCTTCATCTCTTCTCCTGTGCCTCCGACCAAAGGCTGCTCCACCTGCTCCCCTGGCACCCAGCCCTTCCAAGGCCCCGTTGGTTCCTCAAGCCCTCCATGGTGCGGTCACCCCCATCCTGGACCCTTTGCCTGTCCCCTGTCCCTCCCACCCCACTTGCCTTATAGGGTTGTCCACGCACCCAAACTCTACTTCCTCCTCTCTCGCTTCTCCTCAGCCTTCCCCTGACACCATCCTTGTCCCTGGTAGTCGTGGGGTGCCTTGTCTGCAGATCTGGGCCACTCCTCCCCGTCAGATCAGTCCCGTCTTGTGTTCTATAACTCCACACTATGCTGGGACAGTGGGTGTCTTTCTACCTCCCTGTCGTTTCCCCTACATCTCCTTTGCCAGCAACTCCTTCCCTAACAACCTCTATGCGCTCCACTGCTTATCTCAACCATGGTTGACGGCTTTAAATACCAGCTCCTGCTGACAAATCCCAAATGTTTATCTCTAGCACAAACCGCTCTTCTGAGCACAACTCACGTACCCAGCTCCCTATGTGGTATCTTTTCTTTGCCTCCTGGGCTATGCTTAGCACAGGACCAAACTCAGGATGGCTCCCCACCCCCTCCCCCCACAAGTGAAGCCTTTTTCTAACCCCATCTGTCCCTACCCTCACCTCACCCAATGGCTGCATGTGTATACCTTGGCTTTGTCCCCGTCTTCTCTCAGCCCACCACCCAACTATAAAATATGCATGAGTTTTGGCTCCCCAAGTCCATCCTGAATCCCCACCCTTACTCCATCTTGCTACCCGACCCCACTCCAAAGCTCTAGCTACCGGGTCTCTCTCCATCAGCGTCTGCGGTAGGTTTCAACCAGCTGGACGCTCCCACCACTGTCCCCTGTGATCCATTCTCCTCATAGCATCGCCGCTGCGTTCAGTCGGCTTGGCCTTTACGTACCGGTCTGCAATGTAGCCGACACCCAGAGAGCCCAGGAAGAAGCCCAGGTTCACGCAGGACTGAAAGAGGTCCACCTTCCAAGAGTCGTCACACACCAGGTTAAACTGCGGGTCACGCCATGGTCGGAGGGGCCGGAAACACAAGACGGTTTATAAGTCCAAGTGTCCCTTCCGTCCTCTCTCCAGACAAAATCAGTGTTTACCCCGAAGTGTGATAGGCCCAAGGGTTTCTCATCATTTTTTTCTTACCACATTTTCATAAGACAAATTTCAGGTTTCCGGTGAATCTCACCTACTACGCTATATCCCTAGTATCTTTGTTTTACCCTCACCACTGTCAAGAGCTTTGACCTTGGCCGTCGGTTATTGAAAGACAACATGGCCAGCAGATGGTCTTCTAAAAAGAAGTATAGCACAGCAATTTCCTAAAGACAGAAATGTAGCCAAATAAATCGAACACGTTTTTCAGAACTGGTCAAAAGCCCTCGATTAAGTACCTGTTAATTATATATTTAATTATGTGAGGTCCAGCGATGATCCTGGAGATTCTGTCATGGGGGGTGTGGCCATGAGTGGCCCCGGGGGGGGGCTGAGCAAAGACACTCCGGCAAGAAGCCAGGCTTGGTGAGAGCAGTGTGGGCACTGGGGTCTTGCGCTCAGGACCCAGGGTGGCCGGAGACTCAGAGGGAGCACTGCGCCCAGAGCCAGCGAGGGGAGGGACAGGGCAGGAGGGAGCCAGGGGCAAAGGCAGGACAGACCCACCTGGGGAAGGGCTCTGTTGAGTTTTAGGGGAAGCCGCACCGCAGGGGGCACACACCTGGGCACTGAGAAGCCCCGACAACCCCAAGGAGGAGGAAGAAGAGGAAAAGGAGGAAGAGGAGGGGAAGGAAGAAGAGGAGGAGGAGAAGCATCCCACTTACTCACTGGGGCGCAGAGAAGGTAGAAGCAAGGTGTAGAGCTCCACGGCTGGGGCCCTCACATCATCCCCATTCTTGGCACAGCCCTGGGGCACACCCTTCCTCTCTCCCTGTCTCTGTCCTGCTCTAAGTACTTCGGATTCATGGCTCCCCCTACCAGATGACGCTGGGAGATGTGTGACGGTAAGAAAGTCACTTCGCCACTGCGGGCCTCAGTTTCCCAGTGTGAACCGTGTGTATTGCCCCTGTCCTGTCCCACTCACAGAGCTAGTGTGAGCACAGAAGAGGAGGAGTCCTGTGAACAGGGTTTAGGTAAATAACAAACACTTTACCCTTTAGAATAGAGGTTTGACTATAGCCCACTGCCCGCAAATATTTCAGGTGCTGGTTAAAACCAGCCCCTTCCCCCGACCCCCAGTCCCGGGCCCTCGGGTCAACCATTAAGGGCCCCAGGGCTCTGGGCTCCGTCAGCCTGGGGGTCCCTCTGACTGGCTGCTTACTTCCTTGACATGAGCACTTTTCAATATAAAATCTGGGTAGCACTCTGGGTTACCACTTGACTCAGAAATGAATCCCAAGCCTGTCCTGTGACCTGCTACCCCCGCCTGCACCCCAGGGTTGGCTCCTGGGAGTGGCACAGCTCTGGGAGGCACCACAGGCTACCACTCAGCGCCGTGGGCATTCCCTCTACCAAACCCAAACATTCACTCCCTTCAGCTGAAAGCACAGCGTCCCCGCAGAGCTCCTGCCATCTTCCGTCTTCCCGGCCTGCAGTGGGCCCTGCCGTTAGGAGACGGAGGGACAGATCGCTCTTGGGTGTTATCTGGCTGTCCCAGGGTCTGCCTCTCCAACCACCCAACTGTCTTCTCGTAGCCTCTACCCACCTGTCCAAGACCACATCCCGCTTACACTGCATTGGGCACCAGTTTGTGTCTTTCGCTCTAATCTTCGTCATGAGCGTGTCTGTAAGGTGTCCCTGCCCCCTTCCTCAGATGCCCAGGGTGCCATCTTGTCCCCCAGACTGTACAGAAACCGGGGCGCTCACGGAGCCGGAGAAAGGGGCATCCGGCCTTGCCTGTGGAGATCTGTGCCCCCACGAGGCTCAGGGTCTGTGTCTAGGGTAACCTTCCATGCCTCGTGCCCCCCCAGCTCACACCCAACCACTGCCCCCAGCACATTTGTGCATACCGGGAAGACAGGCCCAGACCCCAGGAAAGCCTAGGGTGGTGTGGAGTGGGGGGCACTGGATGGGTCGCTGCTCCCACTGGGGTTCTGCCAGGGCTAGGGCCTGGGGTCTCAGACACAGTCTGTGTTCTCCAAGCTCGTCTGATCGTGAGAATCCCCCAGAGTCCTTGTCAGAACACAGACCGCTGTGGATCCGGTCTCAGCAGATCTCAGGCCAGAAGCCAGGAGATCTCTAGGATGAGACGTGTTTGGGAACGGTGACAGAGCCCTCCCGTGACCTGGGGCTGAGCCCTTTCTCCGGCTCACACTCACAGGCCCGGGAAGACGGAGCTAACCAGCCAGGAGGGGGGCCCCAGCCCACTGCGGGGCTGCAGCTGGAAGGACAGGGGACTCAGAGGTCAGGGAACGTGCACGTTCCTTCCCCAGACGGAGCCCCAGGCCCCACCCCGAGCTCGGAAGGGCAGCGCCGCTGGGATGTGCAAAGGGGCTGCCTCAGCATCCCCCCTCAAGCAGGTTCCAATGTCCAGGGCATGGCTGAGTTAAAGATTATTCCTGCAGAAAGGAATCATGGAGGCAAAGCCCCTGAGAATAAGCGGCAGCACAGGAGGAGAAACAGAGGCCAAGGCGGGTTTAAAGGCGTGGGGGTGGGGGGGTTGCCGAGGGCTCCTGCCCTCTCCCGCCCTAGAGCCCCCGCGCCCCTGCCTCCAGCACACCCCCACCGCCTGGCACAGGGCACACTCCGTCTGTGAATAAGAGTGCCAGGAGCCCCTCAGTCCTTGCCAGTGCTTAGATCTAGGGTCTCCTGGGAGCCCAGCTGGGCTGCCACAGACAGTCACTATTTCTGGAGCTCTTTCGGTCCCCTTGCGCCTGACCCTCCCCCTCCCGCTGCCCCTCCGTGTCTGCTGCCCCACCCCTCCTGGCCACCACCCTGCCCGGCTCCTCTGCAGCCCCAACCCCTCCTTCTCCTGTGGTCCAGGCTCAGGCTCAGTGGCCCTGCTCACCCCCCTCCCACCAAGAACCCCTGGGCAAGTTGGGGCCCTTCCCCCCCAGCCCAGGCCAGGACTGTGTCTCTTCTGGGGACGCACCCCGCATCCAGACAGTTCCCAATGTCCCACTAGGACTGTCTTCCTCCTCTGCAGAAACCACACCGAACTTCCTCGTCTGGCATGAAGGCAGAGTTGCCAGGCTTAGGAAAGAAAATCCAGGGTACCTGGTACAATCTGAATTTCAGATAAACAACACATTTTTTTTTTTAGTGTAAGTGCGTCTTCGTGCAACATTTGTATTCCCGCCTCGGTTATCAGCATCAAACATTGTGTAACATCTGGGACATAATTATGTTTAAAAATTGTTTATCATTTATCTGAAATTCAAATTTAACTCGGTGTCCTGCATTTTTTCTGGCAGCCTTCCATAAGGACTCTGCACTCCGGCGGAGAAGGAGGGGTCACACCCTTCACCCCCACGCTCCTCCCCAGAACCCTGAATTCGAATCAGCGTTAACAGCTCATTGTCCCCGAATTAGCACATGCTGTCACCAGAGGAAGACTTGGAAACCAGGTGTTCATGCGTTTTCAGGTAAAGCAAGTCACACCTGCACCTGTTCCTCCTGAAGGGGAAACTCCCGTTCTGTCCCCTTCCCAGTCCAACCCCCCCAGCAGGGACCTGATCAGGCCAGAGGAGAGGACACAGCCTCTTCCTCCAGTAAGAGCCTTGGCTGTGTTGATGCCAAAACCACTCAGTTACCTCCGGTTTCAGGTAAGCACCCAAACCAAGCTTTGCTAACAGAGCGACTCTGCATAGCTTCTGGTCTGTGGCTTCAACAACCAACCTTGATGCCAATTTCCAAGGGCCCACGCTTGGTGACACTTTCAAAAAGATCCACAAAGGAAAAAAATCTGGTGGCCTTTGACTAAAATATTCTCGAGGCACAACACAGAAAGGACCCACTGAACTCTGCGAGCGAGGCCCTTTGACCCCATTAGCCCCTCCTGCAGGCCGGGAGCGGGTCCGCCACCCACAGCTGAACCCACTGACCCTGTGGGAGGCGGATATACCTGTACCTCCGTGACGCTGGGTAACATCCTCAGGGATGCCCAGCAGATCTGGGCACGGCCGGGACTGAAACTGTCTGACTCCGGCTTCCAAACCACCCCAGCGGGCCCGTAGCTGTCACACGAGTGAAGGAGGGGGACCCACCATTCTAACGGCACCCCAAGTGAATTCTACGGGCTCTTGGAGAAGCCAGCAGGGCAGAAAGAAGAGGAACCCGTCTCCCCGTAGACCCGTGTTCAACAATCCAGTCTGGCTTGCAAAGGGCTCCCTGACCTCCACCTGCCCCTCTAGCGGCCAGCGTCCGTAGGGGACCAGACGGTGGAAGGATGCAAAGTGCCCAGCACAGAGCCAGAAGTGTCCTAAGTGCTCAGTGGATAGAACTCTCCTCCCTCTAACCTGATGTGAAACCAAACCCCCTAGGATTTGTTGTGTTTCCTCCCTGCTCCTAAAATCCACCTGCTCCCCCAGACCCGGGGCTTGCCCTTACCTCGGTCACGATGGACGAGCCGGGCGTGTCGTACACCCAGCCGTGCCGACAGGGCCCCAGCGGCAGGTGACTCCTATTGGCGGCCAGGCCGGCCAGCGGGTCCACGCAGCTGAGGCCGCTCTGGTTCCAGTCCACCTCGTAGCCTCGGCAGTGGCGGGGGAAGGCCTCGCCGGCGGCCCCCGGGCCGGGCACCGTGTAGTTCAGCTCCCCTGCCAGGCTCCAGCCGCACCGCCGGCTCAGCTCAGCCACCCCGGGGCTCAGGCAGCGGTGATCTGGGGTGAAAGCCAGGAAGACGATGCCCACGTAGATGGGGGCGAAGGCCGCGGAGAGCAGGCACAGGGTCAGGAAGGCTTGCTTCTGGAACCAGCCAAACTCGCCGACCTGCTCCAGAACATCATCCATAGTGAGCATAACAGGGCCAGCACCTTCATCGCCTTGGCCAGACTGCCTGGGCTGCCCGGATGGCCGGGGTCACGGTTCCGTGCGCACTTCTGTGCCGTGGGCTGGTTGGAGAGCACAGCACCGTCCGAGCACACTCGGCCTGGAAGCCGACCAACTGGAAGCAATCTTTCACCCCCGCGGCCTGTGTCGGGCAAGGGCAGAAGGCAGGAGCGTGACCGGCCAAATGGCTTGGCTGGAAAGCAAGTCAACTAGGCAGAGGTTCGAATTCTCTGGAGTCAGAGCTCCCTCCCAGAGACGAGAGAGGGAGAGGCCTCTGGGTAACCCGCCCTCCTCCACCCTCCCCCCCACTCACCCCGGAGGCCTCTGCAGGGCTCCTCCAGAGAGATTACCTAGTCAAACACTTCTTTTTATAACCCCCCACCCCACTCCCCGCTCAATCAAAGACCGCAAACTGACCCTGGAAAGCAGTGGAGTCTGCATAAACAGGCAGCTCGCACTCCCACTCGCTTGCCGGCCTGAGGCCCCCTCGCGGAGCCCCCCACCCCTGCTGTGCCCCTGGTCACCCCTCTGCTGAGCACGGGTCCCATTTGCTGCTGAGGACTCTGCAGGCTGGCATCCTGTGGGAAAGGGAGCAGTGAACGAGCGCAGGCCAAAGACCCAGCCGTCAGCCAGGTGACAAGGGCCATCGACCGCCAGTTCAGGGCTCCAACATGGGTTCTCGAACAACTCGCGATGGCCTTTTGCGGGAGGTGCTATCCCTCTCTCCACTGCACAGCTGGGAAAACAGAGGCTTAGGGAGCTAGCAGCACGTCCCAAATTCACACCCTCATTGAACTTGAACCTTGCTCTGCTCTGGAGCAACATGCCTTAATTTATTAACCTGCCCTTGGTTCGGCAACTCATGCGTTAGCGCTTTTGCTCCCTCAACAAACACCTGCGGGGTCCCTCTGCGTCTCAAGCAGCACCAGGCCCTGGGACACGGAGACGGGCAGCCCCTACCCCCACGCGGCTCGCAGTTTGGGGGGACACAGACTCACAAAGGGACGGCTCAGGCAGAGGGCTCTAGGGGAGCCCCCCCAAGCCGGCCCCTCAGCCTTGCGGTGCCCCTTACCTCTAGTGGGTTGACAGCATGGTGGGGCTGGATGGCGGCAGGGGGTTGGACAAGCAGAAGGTGAGGAAAGGCAGGAAGGGTGTGGCGGGCAGGGAGGGGAAGGTGGCCCCCGATGACCCTACCTCTTGGTGCTCGCCTCCTGAGACTGGCTTGTCCCTGTGAAATCCCACAAACGTGGCCACACTCTTGTGGGATTACATCACGTCCAGTGGAACAGCCGCCCTGCTGGGCGTCTGTCCCCCCACTGCTGGCTTTGCTGGAGCGCGTGGCCCTGTGGGGTAGTCCACAGGGCCATGGGGCACCCCGGCCGACTGAGACCCTTGGGCCTACAGAGCAGAGACTCTGTGGGCTCAGAAGCGGATCTTTCCCCAGACTGTGGAGGGTCCAGCTGCACTGCGGCCGCCCTCCTGCCCCCCAGAAACCAGAGACAAGAGTGTGTGGCCTTCTGCGACTAGTGTCGTGGCCATGTGGCTGCGCGGCAGTACAGGGGAGGGATACCGTGGGCTCCTGGGAGCAGTGACTTCGCTGTGGGCGGCGCCACAGGCTAAACGGGGAAGCAGCCTGTGGCTTTCTGGCTGGCCGGTCCTTCAGCCTGGACACGTGGGTGCAGGGGAGCCAGGGCCCCCAAACAAGCCCATTTCCCCATATCCTCACCCCGACAGGGGACAGCCCACTCTCCAGAGCCCTGTGGGACTCCACCAGCATCATCACCTGATCATTTCCGGGCAGCTCCCAGCTGCTGGCTTGTAAGACCACCCGACACACAGGATGCTGGGTCCAGGGGGCCTTCTAGGCACAGGGCGGGACCCCAGGAGCCTCGAGCGGAGCTGCTGACAGAGGACATCAACATGCCGTCAGACAGGAAATACCTTCTCCGGGCCCCCATCTCCGCCCTGGGAGGACACAGACAAGGACAGGTCACTCCCCCTGCACCCACGAGAGGCAGGTAGTGATGCTCCCAGTGCCAGGGGTGCCCTTGTGTTTCTGGACTCTGGGCGCTCGGAGCCGGCCTCCAGCCCAGGGCTATCCCGGGTGCTTTGGTACAAAGCAGGGACCACGTCAGGGGGTTGTGGCTCTGACGTCCCCCTGCCACCTGGGGCTGGCTGGGAGAGCAGGAAGGAGGAGGGCGGGGGCCAACCTCCCCCAGAGCAGGACCTCCCTCGCTCCCAGCTGAAAGGCAGTTCTTCCTACTGGCGTGAGATCACAGGCAATGTGTCCAGGTCTCTGCCCAGAACTCCTGAAACTCTTGTAATTTCCTGGATGACAGGCATGTCCTTCGTTCTAATGAGGTGACTCCAAATGGCTCCTGGATGGTTCCTGGTCACGGGACTGACCACGCCATGCACAGAAGTTTGGAACTTTCAGGCCATCCCTGTTCTCTTGAGCAGGAAGAAGGGCTGAAGATAGAGCTCACGGTCCCCGTCAACCCTCTCGAAGAACCCCAAGAGTGCAGGGCCTGCAGAGCGGCCGGCCAGGGCTGGTGAACACGCCCACACGGGAAGGAGGGCGCGCCCCGCCCCACGGCTGCAGACGCTACTGGGCCTGGGACCCTCCCAGTCCTGGCCCTGCCTAGCTCTTGGTCTGGCTCTTCCGCTGTTCCCTTGTCATATCCTTTCGTAAACGGGTAAATCTAAGTGTGTCCCTGAGTCCCGCAAGCCGGGTTGGCAAACCAGTGGGGAACAGGTCAGAGAACCCCGATTTGCATCCAAGTCGGACAGAATTATGGGTCACCTGGGGACCGACGATTTGCAACTGGCATCTGAAGTGGGGGACAGTCTCATGGGACCGAGCCCTTCTCCTGGGGGGACGGATGCAAGCAGAGTTGCTGGGTGTGAGACGTTTGGTGACCAGAAGCGAAATGTCCTGGCTGAGTAGCAAGGGAGACACACAGGAGAGGGGAGAGCTGGGTTTTCCCTCCACAGGAAGAAAAACAAGTGGCTTTTTGTAACACAAATGCAGCGGCTCCCTCACACAGGTATTCTGCCACAGAAGAAGCCAGGAGCAAAGGGCCTGCTTTCAACACATCCTGCAGTGGAAGCAAGGCCCTTCCCTGTCCCCACCTCCCCAGCGTCCACTCTCAGGGGAGAAAGCAGCCTCCCTGGGTCTGGGTCTGGGCAAGGGCCTGGCATGCCCTCTCTTGCTCAGACCAGGCCCCTTCCTGTCCCATCTCCCAGTACCTGGTTCAGGTGCATGGAGGGGAGGCTGGGGACCTCTCAGGGATCAGAATTACAACGGGGAGGAGAAGCAACAGAGGACCACAACCGACCACCGTGCCCCCCACCCCAAGGGCAGGCCTCCTCCATGCTCCCCTCGGCCCCATAGCTGTCCCAGGCTCCAGCCCTGGGTTTGTAGGGTCCCTCTCTGTGCTGCCAGGAAGGGACCACCATGTCCTCTCCTCACAGCTTTCCACCCCCAGCACCTTCTCCCAGACAGCACCTTTCTTTTAAGGGCCTTAAGGGACAGTTCAAGTGCACTGAGGAATCTGGAAACCGCCAGAAATGAGGAACCAGCATGGGAGCCACGGGGAGGCTCGACTGCGTCATCAAAGGCATTGGCTTCCTCAGTGACCGCAGGCTCCTCCCCGATGTAAGGGCCCCTCTGATGACTCTGCTTTCCCCACGCCAAACCCACTGATGCAGGAGGCTGTAGGCAGGATGCTGCGCCCCAGGGCTCAGCCAGACGGCCAGATGGAGGAGCCTCCTGTCTCTCAGTGTCCCCCTCAGTGTCCCCCTCCAGGCACTGGGACCATCCTGACCCAGTGGCGCGTGTGTGCCTGGCGTGCCCATGACCATTTTCTTGTCTCCATCTCTCCCACACACATATCAAATGGGAGCCACCTAGCATATTCCTTCTTACTCTCCTGCCTCCAGAGCCCGGACCGAGTGTTCACGGGTGTGACCAGCCGGCTGGGGTCCCGGAAGCACGGACTGGTCAGCACAGGTGAGTGGGGTTAGGAGCCAAGACCATCTGCTGGACTCAGTTCTCAGCTCTGTTCCCAACTGGGTGCCGGCAGCCCAGTCCCAGAAGCCTGCACCCATGTCTTCAAGGTATCTGAGTCCAAGCCTGGCCCACGAGAACCCGTTTCTCGTGAAACGGGTGACCCACCCACCCTATCCCCACAAGGGAGCCCGCAAAACCACCCGTACATTCACTCATTCATTCTCCATCGGGCACAGAGTCCGTCACAGGTCCCGGGGAGTGGGGGTGGAGCGCAGCCTCGGCCCTGGACGCAGCCACGGGTCCTTCTGGGCCTGATGGCTGTCTGGCCCCTCTAGGTGCACGACAGGGCCTCGGATCCTGGATTATGTAATGAAGCAGTCAGGCCAGGCGGGAAGGTATTATGTCCCAGTCCCGAAGGTCGAAACTCCAGAACCAAGGTAGGATTGCTTCCTTCCCAGGGCAGTGAGGGGAGGGTGTGTTCCAGGCCTCTGTCCCCGGCTTGCAGAAGGCCGTCTCCTCCCTGTGTCTTCACATCCTCTTTCTGTGCACATCTGTCTCTCTCCAAATTTTCCCTTTTTTCCCCCAGTCCTAGTGGATCAGGGTCCACTGACCTCTTTAACTTGAGGACTTCTGCAAAGACCATCTAAGGTCACATCCTGAGGTGTGAGGGCTTAGCATTCCACACATGAACTTGGGGGGACACGATTCAACCCCTAACAACATCAACTCGCTGCTCCAATGTGTGGAGAAGAGAAAAGCATGCCAGTATCCACAGAGCCCCCATCAACGTCAGTGCCATGGTCAGCGGCTTGAGAACTGGGCCCAAATCGGGGAGAGGTGTTGCGGGGGTACAAATGGCAGGGGCTTCCTCAGGGAGAGCAGGCTCTGAGACAGGGCACAGCTCTTGGGCCCTCCGTGTCTATCAGATGGCACCCCCCAGCCCGTTCCCTGTGACCCCCCTGAAAACAACAGAACTGTGGCCCACAGTGACAGCATTTCTCGGGGGTCTGGCTCAGGCCACTAGGCTCCCCCAGGGGACACTGACAAACACTCAGAAAGCCCTGCACACCATACCCTTTCTTGGAGATTCACTGGCCACATCCTTTATTGTAATTTCAGCCAGCCCTCCTTTTAAAGACTCTAGAGGTCTCGTGGCAAGAAAGGCTCTCTAATTAGGACCCTCCAAACTGACTTGGGCACGGTCCCTTTCCAGGTTTTGTAGAACACAGACTAAAATCATATGGAACAAGGGTTCCCCGGGGCACACTTTGGGAAACACCACTCTATGATGACAAAACTTCCTCGTTGAAGTATGATTTTGTCCCACCTGAGGTCTCTGTCCCATACTTCCTGAACAAGAGTGCTAAGGCCATGAGGTGGGGCAGAGCACAACAGGGATCCTCCAGGGGCCGGGCACGGCCTGTCAGGGTGTCAGACCCCAAGCAGGGTGAGGAGGGCAACCTCCCGTGTCAAGGCCATGGAAGTACAAAGAAGACAGAGGAACTCTCAGGGCTGGAATAAACTAAAAAAAGCAACTGAGAAGGAAAAAAGTTCCTCGTCCTATTTGTTCAAACTTTCGGTATGTCCTGATTATCTCAAAATTAAAGGAAAAAAAGTCTGCAGCCAAAGGTCCCAAGGTTTGCTGGGACGTGGCCCTTGCCTTCTACCAGGGCTTTCTGGGGCACCGCACCCCACAGTGTGTCCAGCTACGCACCCCACACGGCCAGCTCCCCAAAACCGTTTCCTCCAGGATGGTGCTGAGAGCAGCCACCAGGTCACTCCACGCAGTGGGGTGCAGACGGGGGCCCCGGGTTTTGCCCTGTCCAGGGGTGACGACAAACTGCACCACGTGTTCAGTCTGGTTTCCCTCTAACGCAGCATCAAAATATAGTATTAGAAGTAATTCTTCACTGAATTTGGTTTGCAAACTGGTCAGCACACAACAGAGACTAAGAGGTGAAGAACAGAAGAAACAAGTCACAAGCTTTGCTTTGTTCTTTTGCTCCATCTTCTTGATTTTTTGTATTTATTTGACACAGAGAGAGACGGTACAAGCAGGGGGAGCTGAGGCAGCGGGAGAGGGAGAGGCAGGCTCTCCACTGAACAGGGAGCCTGAGGGGGGGCCTGATCCCACGACTCTGGGATCATGACCTCAGCCAAAGGCAGATGCTTAATGGACTGAGCCCCTCAGGCGCCCCGTTTCCCTCCATCTTTAAGAAAAGTCTTTATTTCATTCCTTCCAAGCTGAGAGGCTCTCCAGGGTGTGCAGGGCCACAGGGCGGCTCACACGGCCCACCGGGTATTGGCGTACATCCCGTCCTTTCTGCTACAACTCTGCCCCTCCACACTCTCACAGGTCTTCGGCGCAGGTGCACACAGCTCACTGGGACTTTCAGGAGACACCTCGAGTCCCGGCCCCCTCCAGCCTTACCTCCCCACCTGCCTAGATCGCCGTCCCCACTGGAGCCTGGACAGGTGCACGGATAGTCCAGCCGGGCGGCCAGCCCCACGCCCACAGCACCCAACGTGTGGCTCTCTGCCAGCATCCCTCGCTCACCCCATGCTCCCCGGCCACACGGCAAGGCTAGCTCAAGGGGAAGGCTAACCCCAAGTCAATGAAGTCCACCTGGAGAAGCAAGTCGTGTGAGTGCACCTAAGTCATGGGTGTTCTTCAGAAGCTGGTAAAGGGGGTTTCTTTAAACCTCACCTCGTCTACACCACCTGCCCCCAACACGCTTCAGTATTCCCTCGTGACCTGAGCCCCAAAAAGAGACTTAGTTAAGTCCTCCAGGCCCATCAGTGCACTCACATGAAGGACTGCATGATTCCGCAAGATGTTTTAAATGCCCAGACGGAAGTCAGCCCTTCTAAAGGGCCCTCGTGTGCACTGTGCAATTTCAGCGGTTGGTGTAGAACTAGTTTCGAATGGTTTTAAGTGTTCTAGTGAGAGCAGATTTCCACCGTACCATGGATTTCCTCGACACGCACTTGCCTACACTGTGCTTACCTACCCACAACTCTACCTCTCCACTGCTCTTGGACAGTCTCCAACAAAAGGGCATCAGAAAGTTGGCTCAAGGAAACGAAGCATGAGGGTTGTGCTCTTACCAAAAAAACCACTTCTCTGAAAACATCTGCTGTCAGGGCCCATTTTCCTAAAACTACCTGTAGCAACAGCTGGTGAGGACGGTGAGGTCTGTGGAGGCCAGGGCAGCGATGGTCAAGCTCTTAAGACAGCGAGCACCGCACCACCAAAACCCAAACCCAGACCTCTTCGGGAACTTCACAGAACACAAGGGCAGACATGGCAGCGGGCTCGGCAACATTTCGCCATAGAAGGGGAAAAAGCAGTAACACCCGACTAATAATTTATCTTTTATTGAAATTGTTGAATACTTTATATTACAGTAAATTTGATTGAAAAAAAATGAGGAAAGAAATCAATTTTTAAAAATACACTCATGTTGAAATCAAATTAGCCAGCCAAACCGAGTACAAACCGAGGGTAGCTTGCTTTTCAGTACATGAATACCACTGAGTCTATATACAATTCTATAATTCAAGAAAAGTCATTCATTAAACACTTCAAGAAAGGTGCCAACAGCCAGGGAAGGACAGTGCTCCTGCCCTCCCGTCCTGCAGCACTGAGAGGCCGACCCAGCACCCCCAGAGCAGGAATCCCAAGTGCAATGCTAGGGCGAGATGCTGGCCCATCGGCTTTCATGCAATTTCCATGAAGTCACGCACTGTGCAAATTAAGGCTTCTTATAGGTCGAATGGTTGATAAACACTTTTTTTTTTCTTAAAAAAATAAGCACAGTAAAGGTGGTATCATGAGAACCTGAAGAGGTGAGACCTATATCCCAAATCTGGAAAAAAGTTATTTTCTCTGACATCTCAACTCCATCCTCACACACACACGAAAATCATCAATCTTTGGGTGGGTTGTGAATTCACCAGCCGGCGAAAGAAATACTGATACACATGCCCTGCGCACCTAGGATCGAGGATGTCATGAAAAAAGCTGTCGCCGTCACGGACCACAGGCCGAGAAGAGGCGGACCCTGCCAAGCCTAGGCACTCGGGGAGCCCCGCGCGTGGGTGTGCCCGCACGTGAGCCTTCCCCTCAGAATCAGGAAGCAAAGAGGAAGGACAGGATGGAGCGTTCTAACTTAGAGGCTACATGATTGACCAGCTCAAAATCTCCTACAGAACCTTCCTAGCACACCGACAGCTCCTCCCCCGGACAGCGGATGAACCACAACGGGACCCCAGCCGACAGGAAAAAAGACTGTTGGGTTGGGTTTTTTTTCTTTTGGTTTTTTTTTTTCTTTTTTTTTTTTCTTTTTTTTTTTCCTTTTTCGCAAACCTGAGTAATTGTCAAAGTCAATAAATAGGAGGAGAGAATTAAATGCTAAAATATAATGGTCAAAACCCTACAGGGCCTAAAGCAGCAAGGGTTTTTCTCAAATACACAGCCCTCGGTTCCAAGACGCATGTGGCCCAGGCACATAATATGACGTGCACGGCTGCCACGCTTTTATGTGAGGGCTGGGAACAAAACCCAGGGTCCCGGCTCTGCCCCCAGTGACAGGAGCAGAGCCTTGTTCCAAGGACTGTAAACCTGACCTCCTCACTCTCTCCCCCATCACAAAAACTCTTCCCTTTTGAAACAGTTTTTGTTAAAGGCAAAAATGATAGAAGCATCATCGAGCTGAAGTCTTATTTGGTTGGAAGTGCCTGGCGACGCTGGACCCACGTCTCCTGGAGGCCCAGGAGACTAGATGTGTAAGAGGTCCTCGTCACTGTCATCATGGAAGGACGCCAGGCTGCTGGAGTTCACGGTCTTGGGCGGCGCGGGCCTGGGCTTCCCTCTGCGGGCCCGGTCCCCTCTCGCCAGCACCCCAGCACCCTCAGCGCTCTCCCGAAGCCCACTCCTCTGCGGGACTCTCCCGTGCGGCACACCCGCAGCCCCAGTCCCTCTGCCCGAGTGCACCTTCACCTCTGGGATGGTCAGAACCTCATCCTCACTGTCCTGCTCGTCCCCATGCAGGGAGGTAAGGGCTTCGGCCTTCACAGACTTCGTGGTAATGTGGCCGTTTTCCTGTCCTTCCTTCCCGGGCCTCGGGGTCGGCACCTGGATCTCCTCCATCAACCACTCCGTTTCATTCTCATCCGCCTCCTCCTCCTTGTTCACCTGCCAGAGACAAAGCAGGACCCTGGAGCCCAGCTGAGGCCCCGCTGCGTTCTGTTCCTCTGTGGCCCTCCCTTCCACGACCTAACCCAGAGTCGGGGACCCCCTCCTCTGCCCACTGCAGCCCCCACATTCCCAGGCTCCCCACTAGGAGAGGAAGGGAGGGCTGGCGACCGTCAGCTCCTGCTGAGACCCCACCGAGGCAGACAGTGTCGCCAAGGGCAGGAAAGCGGCCTCTACCCAAGCCAGGTGTCAGCGGGGGTCGGAGAGGGATGGACGGGCGGGGCCGAGCCCGAAGAGAAGCCACAGGAGGGACATGACCGTGTCGGAGATCAGCCTTTTAGGAAGCGGTTTGGCAGGAGTATCATGAGCCTCGAGCCTTTAGCCAAATAATGCCCGTTTGGGGGAAAGTTATCTGAAAGCATCCATCCAAATGGCAGATGGCACAAAAATTTTCACTATTTTTTTATTTTTTTAAAATAACCAACAAAGCAGAAGCAACTGAAGCTGTAACCACAATGAGAAAAACTTGAAGGAAAAAAGGACAAATAGGGGGTTTGGGTTAAAAACAATGGATGATGTTTTCCCTCTCGTAGGACAACCGACGATGAAGGCATTTTCCTTATCACGGACTGAGGTCAGCACCGCCGGCCAGCTGTGCACGGGGGCGGGGAAGGCGGGACGTTACCTTCGAGTACTTGTAGGACACGCTGGCGCTCCTCCGGCAGCAGCGGGTCAGCCTGCTCACCACCAGCTCCCTGCAGGGCAAGCACAGCCGCTGCAGGGCGGAAGCGGCAGGGCCAGAGCCCCACTGCCCCAGCCCTGGCCCCTCGCGCATGCGACAGAGAAGCCGGCAGCCCGGCAACGCAGCCCTCCACGGCACAGGCCCACTTAGCCCACAGCAGTGGGGCCATAACCCAGTTCAGTGAAAAGAACACACTGGAATAGGACAGAAGTAGATCTGAACCCTGCTCTACCTCTTAGTGGTCTAGCAAGGGCAAGTTACCTAATATTTGTGCTCCTCCACTGACCCGTGTTGACTATGAAAAGGCTACATATTCCCGCCACCCCCGGCTGCACTGAGATTATGTGTGCCAAACGACTAACCCAAGATCAGCTCACACCCAGCCCTCTGCCCTGATTCTTTGTTCCCCTGCCAGCCTCTCCGGGGTGGGGTGGCTGCACTCAGGACTCCGGACGCCAGCCCTCACTCGCAGGGGATGGTCACACCACAGGGCTCTTGGGCTCTGGGCTTCACCCGTGCATGACATGGTAATCTCCTGGGTGGACAGCCACACACGGGGATGAGCCTTTTTACCCAGGAAAGGTGAGCCAAGAGGATGGCATCACACATGGCACGCATCTCACAAATGCTCACTTTGGCAAGGGGAGGGGAGGAGGAGGAGGAAGACAGTGCAGTGGGCTCAGCTAAGCAGGACACAGTGTCCTCATAAAAGGTGTTCATCTCTATGGTGAGTGCTGTGAAATGTGTAAACCTGGCGATTCACAGACACATACCCCTGGGGATAAAAATATATGTTAAAAAAAAAAAAAAAGGTGTTCATCTTCTATCCCTGGACACAACCAGAGACCAACGTCCTAGAAACCAGTGGGCCAGGCTGAGCACCCCGAGCACCTGCTCCGTGATGGGAGCACCAGAGCCCAACTCATACACCTGAGACTGGCTCCATGGAGTCGGGCTCCACAGAGTCAGGCTCCACAGTGCCGGTCACATCGAACGCCTTGTCATAGAAACGTAGCCATTTACGAAATAAAACTTCAGAGACTGCATCCACAGTGTCAACACACACACACACAAGCCCAGATCCCAGGACAGCCCCTCACCCTGCACCGCCTCCCTCTCCTCACCTCCTTTCCTTCTTGTAAAGCAGCAGCGTCAGTAGGCAGCCCGTGAGCGCCACCAGCAGCAGGCTGAGGACCGCCCCAACGGCCTGGCTTCGCTCCGACAGCCCCTTGTGCTCCGGCATGTCCTCGCCTGTACCGTCACCATCGAGGCCCACCCTGAAAGGAAGCCACATCACTTGGGGGCATGCCACCCCAGCGACAACCCTCGCAGTCCCCAAGCCAGGATGCAGACATTGGCAGTGACTGAGTCCCTGGACAGTGAGGTTAGACAGGAGTCCAGCACACGGGTGGATGGCGCTGCCTGGCGCTCGGCGCACAGCAGCGACAGAGGACCACAGCCGGAGTCCTGGCTCATCCCACCAGACACTGTCAGGGCACAGAGGCACCTGTGAAGTGGACGAGAGGGACGAGGGGCCCCAGTGGTCTCCCAGGACCTGCAGCCCTCCTCTCTGGGGACAAACAGTGGCCGCCTGCTGCCCGAAGGCCTCTCCCTCCCTGCATCTAGTCTGGGGACGCAGTGTCTGCACCGCGGGGGTTGAGGGTCCCCCCCCAGAACAGCGTGGGGCATGGCACCATCTATCCAGGCTGCTCGTCCCAGGAGACAGGACTAGGGATGAACACGCCTGCCACTCCACCAGCTAAGATTGGTCCAGGACCCTAACCAAGGAAGTAGTAAAAATTAACTGATAGAAAACCAGAAGCACCAGGACAGACCTCCCTTTCTGTTCAGAGAACCAAACGTCTGCGGACTGACTCGACACTCCCGGTCCCGCGGGCACTCATGGCGGCGCCAGAACCCCTGGTGGCAATTCTCGCCCCCGCCCTCGCCCTCGAGAAGGCAGAGAGGAACGTGACAGGACCCTCTGGGCTGCTCAGGAGGAACGAGGGCACCGCGACAGGCCACACGTGCAGTGAACTGGTGGCTACAGATGCTACAGACTCAGAAAACCACTGATTCGAGTTGGGTCAGAGGGCAGCCAATGGCCCGACTATGTACGGATAACCACGCGGATCAGGGTTCAGCCGGAGCCAAGTCAACTGTTCCCCATCCACGAGGAGGAGGAGCCCCGCGTTCCCCTTCACCATCTGCTTGGGCGGGGACAGCCCTGTGGCCGCACTGGTGCTCTGGCAGGAGAGGCGCTCGGCCTCACTCACTTCCAAGTGTGCCGTCGTTTCTACTTCTGGGAGCTCCCGGGAGCCAGGAATTACTTCAAAGTGTGCTTTAGTGTCCCAGTGTGTCTCTATTTTCAGTTAATTTCTCGTTACTGAGTCTTAACTGCCCCGTGTTGTTTACACGACACCGGCATTTAGAAACTGGCTAACACTGGCCTTACATCCACGTTCCTGGAAAACGCAGGACAAAGCAGACTCTTCAAAAGCGAAAGCTGACTGGAGGTCGGACAGAGGGGATCCAGAACTACCCCCGCTGTCCCTAGCTCCGGCTGCAGAGAAACCCTCCTCCAGGACACAAAGCAAACAACTACAAGGCAAGAACTTTTCTTCCCGATCTTAGTCTCAGCGCAGAGAACAGCAGGCTCCTGGGAGAAGCTGACACGGACGAAACAAGAAGAAAACAAATCCGAGAGGAAAGCACCGTGTAACGTGTCTACGTGAGGGCCTTTAAACGTGGCCGTGGACCGGGCGGAGGAACAAAGTCCATGGGGCCGAGAAACGGGGGGTTCCCTGAGGCCGCACAGAAGCCCCAACCGCCCTTCCCCCACTGGGAGTCCTCAGCACCCAAATGCACACTCCCATGAGAACCCGGCATAGGGCCGATTTTCAAAATCTGTGGAACAAGTTCTCATTCCTTCAAACATAGACAATACTTTGTTCAGGCTGAAGGAACATTTACCCCATGACAATCTGCACTAGAGCACACGGAAAAACGTGCCGGGAACACAGAGGAGCCACAGCGGCTGCCTCCTACGAGCCAGTGAGGAGAACTGTCGGCAGGGGCAGGCCGGAAAGAACGAGGGGGCTGCAGCCTCGTGTGTGCTTGTGGGCAGATGCTGACGCACTGGGAGGGGCAGACGGTGGCCCTGGGGGTGTGGGGGGACCAGAAAGAACAAGACCTGGAGAGCCACTGAAGCGGGGTCCTGGCTACGTGGGTCTGCCTCTCTGGTTCTCAGACATGCCAGAATATTCCCACAGGACAGCACTGGGGGCAGAGAACTCACACCAACAGATGCTCGAGCTGCATTCTGAGTGAGCCGGCTATGGTACAGCTAGGACGTGCACGTCCCAAGGGCAAAGTGACCGAGGAGGCTCCCGCCCATGCCAGGACAGCGTACTCACCCGAGAGGACACACAGCAGAGGTGTACCAGGAGAAGAGGTACTGGCAGTCGGCGGTTTCGTGGCTGAACTCGGGGATCCCATCCTTCACCAAAGGGTCACAGTGGAAGAAGATGGTGGAAGACACAGACTTCGTCTTATCCTTTCCACACTTAGAGGACGAGGCAAACACCACATCTAGATCACCATCTGTCAAAAAGGAAGACACAACACAGGCAACGTTACCATCAATATTTCAATAAAGGCCCGACTTCACCTTTCCATGGTCTGTAAAAAGTTTGCATGGACTTAAAATCTGAGATAAAGGTCCTTCTTTAAGAGTCCCACATGTGTGCTTTCTCATAGGCCTCCTGACACACATTACGGAGCCCCTGCCTCTCGTCAGGGAGCAGGAAAGACTTGACCCTTGCTCCAGAAGAGGTCAGGCTCTGTCCTCAGCTAACAGCGGGATTCAGAACAGGGGCTGGCCACGAGGTATCAGCACTTCTGGAAATGGAGATGGACCCAGGGGGCGACCTGCCAGCCAACCCACTGAACAAGCCTCCACACGGAGCCTGGGACACTGGGGGACCGGTGAGCGGCCCTGGTTGGAGAGAGTCCATGCACACTGTCACACACCAGCGCTGGGAACAGAACCCATCCTCTCGCCACAGAGGGAGGACGATAGAAGCATCCGGCTCCCTTTCAGACGCTACCCTAGATGCCTCTTCCCGTGGCCAGTTTCCATCCTTAACCGTGACTGTAACAGGTCAAATGAGTCCTGAGTCCTGCAGACGATCAAACCTCAGGGCAGTGACGGAAGCACCCCGAAACCCACAGCTGGTGTCGGAAGGGAGCGAGCCATGGGCGGACGCTGCCCTCTCCGAAGTCTGCTGGCGGCTCGACGTGCACAGTCCGCCACTGCTGCAGGGCCAGGGGGTTTAGTGTGTGAGGCAGCCACGCCTGTGAATGGAAAGGAGCCCGGAGCCCCAGGCTCTGTGGGCCGGGCTCGGGAAGGCCCCACGAGTTCGTGTCATAACCAGCTGAGGCATGACCTGAACGGACCGCCCCACCAGGCCGGCATGTGGGCGCACATCCCCACGCTGACGGGCAGCCGATGGCAGCTCCAAATCACAGCGAGACGGGGCTCCGGGCTTCCTACTCTGGCCCTCTGGAATGATAGGAGACTCGGGAAGAGATTTAAACTGCGTTTCTTCATGAAATGCAAAAGGTGGTCTTAAAACTAATGACTTTCTAGCGTTGGTGAACACTGAAAGTGCCAAGGTCTGAAAGGGGTTTTTAGGAATGACGAATAAATAAATGCACGTGCAGACGTGACCCGAGTTAATCAAACTCGGAATTACTGGAAAGGAACAGAGAACCATGGGAGTTTACTCCATGATGTGAAATCAAGACAGTGCATCAGGCTGACCTAGCGGGTCCGTCTGCTGGGACTTCAGGGCAAGGCCACGTGCAGGGACAGTGGCACTCAGCGTCTGTGCGTGGACACATGGACATCTGGGCTCCTACCACTCGGGGAGCAGCTGCTTCTCCTCTCGGGGAATCTCTTAGGATCTCTTTTTACAACAGAGCGAGCTGGGTTTTTAAACACATTTAACTTTGTAAAGAGTGTCTCCCCTTTCTCTTCAACCTTTTGACAAACGTAACGTGTCTCACTCTTCCGTAGTAACATCTAAAGTTGCCCAGTGAAGAAGCAACACGACAAAGGCAAACTGAAGGCAATCTTTGGACACACACACTTTACCTTCTGCCTTCGCCCCACCTCACAACCTTGGCTTGAGACCAAGTTTTTGGTTTTCAGGCGCTTATCTGTGAACTGGGGTGACTTTTTCCTACAGTGAAATGCTCATCTTACATGTACTTTTGAATCGTTCTGATGACTGCATAGCAGGACACAGACTCAGATCAGGCTTCTGCTTTCAAACTGGGGATTTCAACGGAAGGGAGTTTCTTCATGAAATTCTTAAAGTCCCTCCTTTGAAGAAGATGAACATGGAACACTGATGGAAAGCAATTACCTTGAATGTAGTATTTGGTTTTGTCAGAAGTTCCAACTTTCCTACTGAAGTGTTGGTCGTTTGGTTTAACCTGGCATATGTTGGCACCCGAGCACGCAGGATTTCTGGAGCTTGTGATGGAGGAAAGCTGGATTTCATACACGTACTTGTCCCCATTTGTTCTCATGTCCCCAGAGGCACTGAACAGCCTGAAGAGAAAAAGGATGGCAGTGACTCCAGTCCCTCCAGAAACCCACTTCTGATAGACCCAAACAGCCAGGCCCAAGTGCAGGCCTGCAGGCCACGGCCCTTCCCTAGCTCGGCTGGCTTAGGAGCCTGTGAAGACACCCAAGGGCGCCAACTTCCACGCCATCTTCTTCCTGCCTCCCAGCCTGCGCTCTGAGCAGCATCCCGCACGGTGTCCACCACAGCCCGCCCTGGGCACGGCCAGCAGCTGTGGCCTGCCGCTGAGGTCAGGCGGATAACCCCTGGGATTATCAGAAGGGGAGGAGGAGGAGCGACTTTATTTTTATTCTTGCTAGAATGCACCATCTTTGGTGTTAAAACTTAATAGGTGAGTAATGCTTTCCCTTGGCTGAAGCAAAATACGACAGCTACCCAGAAACAGTAACCGACACACACTGCCTATCTACCCTGCAGCTCCCCCCACCACAGGGCAAAGATCTAAATTGCTGGTTTAATTCTGAATACACTCCAGCGCGCAAAAGGAGAATGTTCCACTTACTTAAAATAAATATCTCCAAGGCTAAAGCTCTTGCCGTTTACAGGGTTGGTGATGGTGCCGTTCACCATCTGCACTTCCTGGGGCTTCACGGCGCAGGCAGCCCGAGAGTCCCAGCTGAAGTAGTAAGTGCAGCTGTCGATGTCAAACCTGCAGAGCAAGCAAGGGTGGCGGTCACGCCCAGCCATGCTTCAGGCAGCCTCGGCCACACACAGCTGCTCGTGCCTGCAAGACTGGCGTCAGGGCTCCAAGTGGTCCTGAGCCCCAGGTTCCCACGGAAGTCCCCCACCCTCCCCGTCCCCATAGTAGGCACCAGCAGCTCTGGGCTGGAACGGCTACTACCAACTTTTCTCAACAGCGTAATCGGGAAGATGATGACCCAGCACATCGGCAACGTGAAAAAGTAGGCAACTGTTTAACAGTTTTGTTTTATTAAGAAACAGTGTGGCATCGTGCCTGGGTGGCTCAGTTGGTTAAGCATCAGCCTTCGCTCAGTCGGGGTCCCGGGATCGAGCCCCCTGTCAGGCTCTCTGCTCAGCGGGAAGCCTGCTTCTCCCCGCCCCCATCCCATTCTCTCTCAGATAAATATTTAAAAAAAAAAAAAGAAAGGAAAAGAAACAGTGCAACATCTGAAAATTGGAAAAACTTGCTCCCAAAGTTTTGAAGTTTATTTTACAAGCTTTTCTGACTCCTACATTGATTGAAATCCTAGGACAATTCCCGGGTCTCCCCCAAAATTCCAGCCCAGCTTCTGAAAGAGTCGTTGGGAAACAGCAGCTCGTATGCTCCCTCTGTTGGCCAAACTGCTCCTAGCACTAGACGCACAGTTGCCTGGAAAATTCTAGGGTGATCCAAGAGCACCCCAGGTACCAGCCCCACCCGCGTGGGGGCCTCAGGCCGCTTGAACAGCCGACCTGGGCAGCACCAACCGCTGCTCCTTTGGTTCCACAACGATACTGAAGGCAGGGCCAGTGAAACATCACTTCACAAGTGGCTTTGGTCAAGTGACCCTGTGTCCCCGCCCCTTTTCCAGGAAATCCCTCCCTGTGCAGAGCAGCCCCATACCCCACAGGACAATTAACAGCCCCAGCCCCCTCCCCAGGCCCCAAATTTCAGTGGCTGCACAAACACCCTCTCCCTGCGCACACGACTGCACACCAGCATGCCCGCACGCCCGCAAGTGAAAACCAGGGGCAGAGATGGGGTGAGCTCTCAGGCCACACTCTCCTCAGCTCCCCCTGCAGGCCCAACCCTCTCACCTCATGAACGACGGTCTGCCCACGGTCTTCGCACAGGTCAGCTCTATGACGGCAGATGCCGTCTTATTCTCCCCACACTGATGACCTTTCGAGTAAGTTACAATGACTTTGTCATCTGAAACATACAAGGGATAGAACTGACGTTATTTCTGGTTATAAAAAGCTTCGGTGTCAGAAATCAGCATCTATGTTAAAGGCCAAAACAGAACAAACGTTTGGCCCTCTCACAACTTCTAAGTCTGCACTCTTGGGTTCGGAGCACGGCCAAGCTGGGTGACGGCTCTGGGTCCGCACCACACCTGGCAGAGCTGGGAAGACCTGGGTTCACACCCCGTCCCCTCCCATGCACTCGCAGCCTGACTCTGGGGCTGTTGAGCATTTCTCCTCGCCTGCCTGAGAGGAACACGGCCCGAAGTGCCCAGCACCGTGGGCACATAGAGAAGAGCCTCGCTCGGTGGCAGCTGTCACAGCTGCTCCAGTTCTGTAGGATTCTAGAGTCGTTGCACATGCTTTTCCAACACACCCCCACCCCGGGGAACCCTGAGAGTCACAGGCCAGGGGCTAGACCTCCCAACTACAAAGAGAAAAACCAGAAACAGAACAGCTCTGGTTTTCTTGGGCATCCCGGCTCCACGTCTAACTCTCCCACTTCTGAAAACACCACAGATGAGAGACCACGGAGCCCCGACGTGCGGGGTCCACAAGGCACATGGGCTCACACAAGACCCTGCGTGGCTGCCAGGTCAATGGTGCTGCTGCTTCCAGCTACTGTGGGGGGGCTGCCCGGAGCCATCCGGGGGTGCCTGAGCCCAGCCTGGCTCAGGGGCACAGGGTGGGGGCCTCGGGAGCAGCGCACACCCCGCAGCCCCGACTCTCACACCTCTGAGACACGGGTGGTAGGGGAAACACAGGCCTTGGTACCGGCTTCCCACTTATTCTTCCTGGGACACAGGTCAAGGCACAGGGCACTGCTCAGCCAAAGGCCCAGGCCCTTAGCCTTGCCCAAATTCAAAGCTGTACTGGATGAATTAAATATCAGGCTCCTGTGAAAAATTTTGAAAGAAGTTCTACTACTTTAAAGAGAAATCCTTAAACTGCTGGAGCACAGGAACCAAAGCAACACAGCTCTTACCATGGATATCCTACACTCCCCGGCCATCAGCTCGACCTTCCCCAGCTCATTGCCCAACCTGGGGCATGGACTCTAACCCCGAGCCCACCCCCACAGTGCTGTGAGGACTGCTAGGCAGAAAGCAGAGCTGCAGATAAGGGTGACTTCCTGGAACAAAGAGTCCCTCTCTCCAACCCACATGGCTGCAGCCCTTCCCAGGCATCTGGCTCCTGGGCTCTGGCCTTGCACAGCCATCCTGTGAGGGCCAAGGAGTAAGGCCCCTGGTGTGCTGGGGACTAGGTGATCCCTGCAGGCCAAACCTTCCTTCAAGCCTTCACTCTGCAAACCTCTTCCAGCTGGCTATGGGAAGTCAGGGAAGGGCTGATCCAGTGTCCATACACAACCACGAGAGCAGCGGAAGGCCACCCTCGACCCTCATCCTGAGCCGTGTGGGCAACAGCAGTGAGCGGCACGCTGGAAGGGCCACTCGGAGCAACGGGACCGACGAGCTGCTCCACCATGGGGATGGTGCCTCCCTCGGAATTCCCTGTCTCCCCTCCAACAGCTCGAGCAGACTCCAGTCACAACAATGCGGGACCCCATTCTTCTCCAACAAGGTAAAAGTGTTTCTCTTTATTGGTCCCCCAAACACACCCCAGATGTTCCTAAGAAAGATCTGCCTTTTAAATAACGAAAGACAGGGGTGTCTCGGGGACTCGGTCCGGTTGTCTGACTCTAAATTTCAGTTCAGGTCATGATCTCAGGGGTGTGAGATCAAGCCCTGTGTTGGGTGCTGCACTGGGCATGAAGCCTGTTAAAGATTTTCTCTCTCCTTCTCCCTCTCCCCATCCCCGCCACACTCACTCTCACGTGTGTGCTCACTCACTCTCTCTCAGATAAATAATGAAAGAATCTTTCACTCAACAACCAACTGCAAAATGAGATTTTTACTAACACGTTAAAAAGAGCTTCGGTATTTTCTAAATTGTTAAGACGCTACAAAAATGTACCTCTGAATTATGTTTACCAAGTTCTTGCGTAACTGTTCAGCCTTTCCGACTCAACGCTGGAGCATGTGTATGCAGACTCCGGCGCTCGAGCCCGAGCTAGAGCAAGGAGCCAGAGGAACCTTAGCCACTGTGACCCTCTCGGGGTAGTTCCCCGGACAGGTGACCCCTCTGCACATACCTGCTAGGACCTGCCATCTCTAGGAATACAAAGTGTACTTACTCTAATGTTCAGGAATTAACAAAATGCTTGAGAAACAATCGTTGGGAATGGTATGTGGCAGTTTAAACTCAAGCCAGTGCTGACCCTCCTGGCCATAGGAGGATGCTCTCAGCTTCCCAACTCCGAAGCAACACCTATAGTCACGCACCTCAAGGACCCAGGGCCTTACCTAAGACATCCAGCTTCTGGGTGTGAACGAGCCCCAAGACCTGGACGACACCAGATGCACTCTTTTTGCAAATGCTGGCTCTGTCAGAGCAGTCAAGAGGCCCTTTGTATATTTTCTGACAGAGGTTTATGTAGTACCTGTGGAACAACACAGAGATGGGGGAGGGGCTGCAAGGTCAGTCCGCCCTACGCAGGGGGGTGTGGCTCTGGCCATCACTTTCACAAACAGGAACTGTTCTGATAACCAAGCATTCCACGCCCCCTCCGAACGCAGCAGCCACCGAAACAGACTTTCCAAGGAAGGTCCCGGAGTAGTTGGTTACTGAAGAAGGCAGCGTGTCATCCAGGCGGGTGGGGTGAACCCAGAGGCGGTGTGGTTTAGAACGGCTTGAGCTGGGACCCGCAATGCTCCAGTCCGAGCAAGCTGCTGACCTTAGGACCAAAGTCCTCCAAGTCCACGCCCCCGCCCCACTCTGAGGACTCCTGATCGGAGGGCCACTGGCAGAGTCACGGAGTGGCCGCCACAGCCCCACGAGCCTCAGACCCGCATAGCCTATGTGGTCCGTGCCCAAGAGCTGAAAAAGTCAATGTCCCCCCCACCAACACCCAGCAGCAGACAGGAGCCCCTCATGAGCACAACGCTCCTCAAGACGCACTCTGTCACACACAGACCACCAGCTTCTGGTTTCAAAGGCTCCTCTCCGTCCACCTCCGCCTTCACACCCAGCTCTGGGCACCAGGCCCGGCCGGCACTGGACCGGGGCTCTCAAGCCACCGCGAGCACCGGGTTTACGTGGCACCCCAGCTCTGCAGGGACACGGAAGCGGGCCAAGAGCCCGCCAGTCAGGCTGTGGTGGCAGGTACTCACGAGACTCCTTCGTGGACAAAGAACCAAGAGCCGGTGAGCGAGGACAGCAGCCGCAAGTCGTAGGTTTTGTGCTTCTGGATGAATTTGCACTCCATCTTCTTTGGAGGACAGACAACTTTTGTTTTCCACTCAAATGTCACCTCACAGCCACGAACTTCACTGAAGACCTGTGGCCTGCCGACATCCGCGTCCTCGTCGCACTTGAAGATGATCGCGGACATCCGGTGGCTGTTTGCTGGGGAGCAGCGCAGGGAAAAGTCAGGCCGCAGCCCGGTCCCCCGCAAGCTCCCCCACCTGAGCTCGGCTGTCTCATTCACACCCCCTGACCCGAAACAGGCCAAGGCCCCTCAGGGCCCTGTGTCTGTCTCCTCCTGGGTTTCTGAATGGCCCCACGGCAATGGCTCAGTCCCTTGTGGACGGGTATTTACCATCTGGTCACACGTGAATGAGGACGGGAAACAAGAGCCACAGTAAGGTCCCTGTAGTTACCTAAAACGCCGAGCGCCATCCAACAGACCCAAAGCACTGCCATCATCAGCCTCAAAGCAGAACTACAATAGCCCCTGGACGTTTAACACTTAGAATTTCTTTAACTCCTCTTGCTCCATGATTGTTCACAAGAATTAAATAGTTTTTTGTGTATTTCCTCGTCACGTTCCTTGAGCACAAACATCCATTTGTGCCACACGTGAGCAGGACTGGCTCACAGCCCTGGTCTCCAAGTGTCTCCGAACGGCACGTAGCCCGGCACAGCCCGAAACCCTCGCCCGTGCCCACCACACAGCAGGGAGCCGGCCAACGAGCCTGCCATCAGTCCTGCCGATGCCCATGCCGCCCCGCAGCCCCATGACCAGGACTCGGTGGCGCCGCGCCGTGAGGACATACACTGCCTGAGTTACAGGACGGGCCCTGGTGGCCCCCTGGCCTCGGTCTCTCAGCCCTGCCCTACTTCAGTCTACGTACGCGGTCATGTTAACACATCCCATCGAGCCATCCGAGATGTCCTTTCTCTACGGAAAACAAGCCTGACATGGAAAAACTACACGCGGCAGAATTAACCCAGACATCCATGGAAGTCTGAGCACGAAGCCAGTGTGTGGAGGACGCCGGCCAAGTGGCAGCCCGAGCCCAGACGCATGCCCCTCTACGTACAGTGTCTGCAGAAGCCCCACTCGTGGTCTCTGTCGTAGTTAGCGGTGGTGGAGCACCAAAGCCTCGCCCTGCCCTCCAGAACACACTCCTCGTAGCTCTTTCCATTGAATATGAAGGGGAACACACAGGGGTCACCTTCCTCAGTTTCTGGAAGAAAGAAGAACATCTACGTAACCCTGATTACCAGCACAACCCCAGCCATGCTTTCCCTGCTGGGCACGTCACCTAGGAAGGCTCAAAAGGATCCCATCCGGAAGCCACCACCCTAAGCCAACATCAAGACGCCGGCCCGTGTCACAATGTGACTAGCAGCTCACAGGCCTGGACGTGTCGAGGCCCGAACACACACTCAGGGCTGCGTGGACGGAACGCTGCGGGGTCCAAGCCCGGCGTCCGCATTCATGGCACCCACATCTCCATGCCTCCGTTTCCTCCTGTGGCCGGGTCTAACACCACACTCACCGGGAACATAAAACGCATCTTGTTCCCAAGATTTACCTGGAGGACAATTATCTCCATTGGCATAACTTAAGATGACAGCTTCATCCTGGTGCCTGTAATCCAGCCTCATGGATGCCAACCGTCCAAAAGATGCCCCCTTGCTTCCGGAAAGCAGGCAGACACCTCCGTCCTTACAGCCTCCTTCATCCAGGCCTGCCGCCGCAGTGCACACCCCGATGCTATAGGTGCGTGAGTCTCGAGTCACCTGGACAGACAACAGCACGCGCAGGTGTCAGTAGGTCTCGCCATGGAGGAGAGCCATCACTGCAGGGAGGTGCGTCCCTGCAGGAAAGCAGGGGCCGCCTCGGGGCTGTGCACGGGTGTCTCGGGGTGCCCTTCCTGCTCTCCAATCCTGACCTTCCTCCAGAGGGCATTGCCTTACCCACCGTTGAGGCATTTCCCTCTGGCCACTGGAAGGATCTGCACCTCCGTCCGCCCACAAGCCCAGCCTTCTTCGTCCTCCCAGCCCCTAGCAGCCGCAGCACACACTGCTGGCTGGGCTTGACAGCCAGGCCTCAGCCCAGGCTCCCCACCTGTTAACACGGGGGTGCTGAGGACCGAGCTGATGACCAGAGAGCAGACACAGCATACCTTCCATTAGCACAGCGTGCCTTCCGCGCTGGCCCCACCCTCTGCTCACACCTGCACACCTGTCACACCTGTGCGAGCTCTCCATCACAGGAGCCAGGGCACGAGCATTGGGGCTCACTACTCACTAGCTACCATACCCCAGGAGGTGCCGGCGTCTGGTGGGCATGGTCCAAGGTGCATAACCCAGTAACATCTCGATCACAGGCCCCAAGGCGAAGGAGCCTCCAACACCAGTAACTCAAGATGCCCAGGGCCTCACCGATACCACAAACAGTCCATGACACACAAGCCAGATAGATAAGCCCCCCCAGCTGCATCTCAGGTGAGGGGAAGTCCGAGCTCCCTCCATCCACCGTTCCCTCCGAGCTCAACAAAGAGCTGCATCTGCATCTTCCAGCCAAGTTGGCAGGAGATAGAGAGTGTGACTCACAGCCTCTGCTGGATGTACCAGACCTGGCCCTGCCCCCATGAGGTACACGGTCACATGCACGTCCCCAAGCAGCCTCCTGACCTCCACTGCATCATTTAACCCTTACAAAGCCCTAAGGAGCAAACCTCTGAGCCATGGGACACGACTCCAGCGCTAGTTGGGCCTTATCTGCTGCACAGTCTAGAATCTGTAGATTCTAGATCACAAACTGATCACAAGCTGATCCTGGGTGTCCAGGGCGGGGCGAAGCCCACTGCCCCTCCATGTACTGTGCTTCAGTGGTCACAGGCGCCCACCCCCTACAACACAAAGAATCGGGCGGCCGTGTCCCGAGACCAGCAAGAGCTCTAGCTGAGCGGGGTTACCTTGAACGTGCTTTTGGAGAGGCTGGACAGGTTAAAGCTGTAACGTAGCTGCTCGTCCGTCAGGGAGCAGCCGTCCACCTTCACTTCGTCGGGACAGACCAGCGGGGTCTCCCACCCAAACACAAAGTCACAGTCACTGGTCCTCAGCAGCATGGGAGCTCCCTGTTTGAAAGAAAACCCACGTGGGTCAAGTCCAGCATCCTCACACAGCTCTCCTCTCCCAGCTGGCACCAGAAAGAGACCAGGTGCTCTGGGTGACCCGCAGTGGCCCCCCTCCAGGAGGCTATACCAGCATAGCCAGGTGTCCTGCCCACACAGCTGGAGCCCCCCCCCATGACCTCCAAGAGTCCCCCCACGACCTCCAGGGGGCCTACACTTAGAGAGAGAGTCTCCGTGTCCTCCACACTGCCGGCTCCTTAACCGTCCTGATCCAGCAGGATGTGACAGCGAGACCCGGCCACCACAGAGTGGGGGGCGACCGCTCTGCTCTGCTCGCTGGCAGCGTCTCCCCCACTGCTACAAACCAAGGACCTCCACGGAGGGCACACCACGTGGCCAGACTGCACCCAGGCCATGGAGTCTGCGTCACTGTGTTTGTGTTTGTGCTCTCCCTCGCCCAGCAATAGCCACAAAAACAGACGGGGCGGCTGGTCAGGAATTTCATTTTTAGCTGTTGTTGAGAATCGGTTTTTCTATAAACTTCAGTGGAAAAATACTCCCGCTCAAAATAAAACCGAAAGGGGAACAAATCTCTTTAAGATCTTTCCAAACTTGAGCACAAATTTCATGTAAGATGCCTTGTATCTGACAGCCCATGAACACGCTCATTCTGAGAACCGGCGCCCACCCCGTGCCCCACCAACCACGCGCGGTTAGGATTCGAGCTCAGTCGTTAGGCGTTCTCCATGTGGGAGGGCAAGACAGCCAGCGCCCCTCGGGACAGGGGATCCTCAGAAGAATCCTGTGTGAAGAATGAAGTCCTGCAGAGCGGGGCAGCCCTTCTACAGAGGAAGCCCCTGGCTTATGGTGTGTGCTCACAGCTGCCTGGAACACACGCAGACACACGGACAGAGATAAAAGGGGTTCACTGATCACAGCTCTGCACCCCGGTAACTCAGGATTATCCTGACGGCCAGCAGACAGTCTGTGAACAGGGACACATCCGAGGGCCCTGATGTGGGGTAAGCCACCAGATAGGGAGGCCCCAGGCAGTGATGGTCTTCTTCCTCCCCCTCCCTTCCCACCACGGTCACAGCCAGAGCTCCCTTTGCCTGACAAACCTGCTACAGGCCAAGAAACCAGAAAGTCCGCTTAAGGAATTCACAGGACACATTCCAGAACCAAAATCTGCTACCAGAGCTTCTAGGGCCAGATAAGCCTTATAGCTCATCGTCTTCAGGATTTCAAGAGGCAATTCGAGCTACATATTCCTATCCCTCTTCTCTCTCTCTAACACACCCTCACACACACACACAGTCCTATAATCATGCACATTCACATTTCTGCAGCAGAATGCGGGAATATTCTTATCAGGTGGGACACACACCCTAAGCCGCCTCCATGCATTCGCGTCAGAGGACTAAGTTCTCAGCGTGTTCTGAATTTCAGAAGCACCGACTCCGCGCCGGGAAGCTGGGCTGCCTGGGGCAAAGAGCTCACCACCAGAGAAGGTGGGGTCCCAGCGGCCACTGCGGGGCCGTGTGAGTCAACGGGGACACCCAGAGGCTGAGCCCCTGTGACATGGGGACCACAACCTACCATTTATCTCCTGTTCACAGAGAGAAAGCAAGAGAAAACGTATGCAGAAACTCTGTGTAATAGAATGGTACTCGTGATGGAAACTGTGTTATTTTTAAATGCATGTAAAACAGAAGTCGATAACCTCCTTAGAAGGAACACACGCAGTTTTTTTAGAGCTATTTTGATTCCCAAGAGGCCTTCTTTTGTTGGCTAAATTCTAAATCTTGGGTCGTATCCTGAACGACGAGAGCTGCCAAAAGTCTGAGTTCCCAGTAAGAGTATATCACTAATGCTATAGTTTTTAAAAAGGAAAAAGAAAGCTGACATTTCTGTACGTTGGCAGACCCTGAGTACCACTCCTATGCTCAAGTGTTTCATGTTTTCAAATCCCAGCGAGCCTCGCTATGAAAAGTCTGCCCCATTAATTCAGTGTGGGCTCACTCATTGTTAAATTAATGGTTCTGGGGCACCCCGGTGACTGGGTCGGTTAAGTGTCTGCCTTTGTTTCAAGTCATGATCCCAGGGTCCAGAGATCAAACTCCTCATGGGCTCCCCGCTCAGCGGATGCCTGCTTCTCCCCCTCCCCACTTGTCCCTCCCCAACTTGTGTGCACGCTCTCTCTCATAATCTCTCTCACATAAAATATTTTTAAAAAAATTAATGGTTTTAAATTACTCAGCACCCCACTGACGTACCACACGACTGCATCCGTGTTCGATACGGGCATCCTTAATTCCAAAGCTTTCTGGGCCTGCAGCTGTGGCTCGCTAACCCAGGCCTCAGCCCCCAGACTGTGAGCGGCGCACACTTACCATGCTCACGCCTCTCCGACAGTGGAATGCAATCAGTGAGGTGTAGTTGAAATGCTTGTCCGCCAAGCAAGGAGTACTACTTTCAAAATTCAAGTAAACTTCATTAGCTATGGGGTTGAGTATTGGGGGTCCCGTGACTCGGCCAATATCCTAAACAAAGAAAAAGCAAACAGCATTTCAGGAAATTGCTCCTTGGCACGGTGACCCAGGCTAATACAGAACTGCAAAGTGAGTACCTCATGTGTTTTGAAAATGAGCAGCATCTAAAGAAACTAGGTTAACAGCAACTGATTTGACAAGTCTTGACAATAAAAGCCGCTACTCAGAAAGTTCAGTTCGTCAGCAGTCATCAGTTTCGATCCCACATAGGATTCCACATAGGATCCCACATAGGATTCTATTTTCAACCATGGTCAATTTTCGAAGACACCAGGCAGCAGGATCTTCTCTCTCCAGGTGTCTCAAGAATGCTGCGTGGTCTCTTATTACGCGATGGTGCGCCACAGGGGCCCAAGGATCTGCCCCCCACACCGGCTCGCCTCCTCATGCCCAGCACTGCCCCGGGATTCCTCAGTTTCCTTGGCACTGCCCCTCGGTACCTCCTTGGGAGGGCAAAGGCTTGCTTCCCATGATCTTTTACTGCTCAGCACAGCATCTTCCAGCTGCTCAGTAAATATTTCTGAGCAAATAAACCCAAGAATGAAGGAAAGAGGAATGGCCAGAAGTGGTGTGTGTGTGGGTGATGAGCGGGAAAGTGAGCCGTGGGGCTCTCGTCCATCACCGTGGGGTGTGTTCAGGCCACAATGACACGATGCCTGCTCCAAGTAGGGAACTGGCTATCGTTTCTAAGATCTGAAAAAGGACAGGCAGGCAAGAAAATACAGCAGATCCAACCTCTCAGAAAAGACTCATATCGAGGTCCCAAGCTGGGTGGTCAGAGAGGACGGCACTGAAATGCTTCCTACAAAATGTGGGTACATGCAGGCCCTCGGCTCCTCATGGAGGTAGGACTCTGTGAGACTCCTATCACCATCAATTTCCCCACCCATTCCCAGCACCTCTCCCCACTGACGCTGCAGATAATGCCCATTTTTAAAAGGACATCTCCAGGGGCGCCTGGGTGGCTCAGTGGGTTAAGTCGCTGCCTTCGGCTCAGGTCATGATCTCAGGGTCCTGGGATCGAGTCCCACATCGGGCTCTCTGCTCAGCAGGAAGCCTGCTTCCCTCTCTCTCTCTCTCTGCCTGCCTCTCCGTCTACTTGTGATCTCTCTCTGTCAAATAAATAAATAAAAAAAAAAAATCTTTAAAAAAAAAAAAAAAAAGGACATCTCCAGGGGCGCCTGGGTGGCTCAGTCAATTAAGTGTCTGCCTTCGGCTCAGGTCAAGATCCCAGGGTCCTGGGATTGGGCCCCAAGTCAGACTCTCTGCTCAGCGGGGAGCCTGCTTCTCCCTCTCCCACTGTCCCTCCCCCAACTCACGTACACACACACGCACACGCACACACTTTCTAATAAAACCTTTAAAGAAAAAAAAAGGGCATTTCCAGACCTTATGACAGGACTGTGTAAAGCCTACAGATATATCCTTTGGGATGCCTGGGTGGCTCAGTGGGTTAAGCCTCTGCCTTCGGCTCAGGTCATGATCTCAGGGTCCTGGGATCGAGCCCCGCATCGAGCTCTCTGCTCAGCAGGGAGCCTGCTTCCCCCCTCCTCTCTGCCTGCCTCTCTGCCTACTTGTGATCTCTGTCAAATAAATAAATAAAATCTTAAAAAGAAAAAAACAGACCCTTTTAAGATGCAGCTCAAATAATAAAGCACAGCAGGGATGTGATAAAACATGAAGACAAGTTTCAAAGAGCCAAAGCTGTACTGCAAAGTGCTAGGAGGCAGAGCCTCCAGCACTCAGTAGATCTGCTCGCACCCCAGGAGGACCCATTTGCCAATGTGCTCAGGAGGGGCAACCCTTCTGTACCCAAGACATACATTTCAAAGAAAGAAATCAAGTTATCGGTGCTCTTTCTTGCCATTTTACAGAAAAGTTTCCTGATCAGGGTCAACCTTGAGAATCCTAACATGATACCAGAAGTCTAGCTACTCACACGTGTTCGCGGTTCCTTCCACTACGAGGAGACCCTCAGGCTGCCATCATCAGCCGATGGCTCGCGGCACAAATCCCTACGTTCATCTTCCCCAACTGGACCCAGGACACAGTCCCAGACCCTTGCACCCTCCTTTCTGCTTAAGTAACCCTCCACTGAAAACAAGAAACACAACATGACAATTGTTGAAAATCCTGCAAAACTCGTTTCTGCCTCACGCTTCCCATACTTACTATGGGGGGACCGTCGACGGGAACCTTGCACACAGCTGCGCCGGCAGGACAAGGCACCCCGTGCATCGGGTTCAGCGGCTGGCAGACGTTGATGTAGAAGTCAGGGCCGGTGTCAGAGGTGTCATCCTCACTCTCGTCATATGCCTCGTAGCCCCCCGTGCGGTGGATGAGCGGGGACAGGTCGATAATGGAGCTTCCGTTCCTCACAGAGCACTCCGTCTGTCAGACAGGGAGGACCTCACTGGAGTTCACAAGAACACTCCTCACCACCTCGAAATCACCCCAGGAATTTAACAGTAGCACAAAAGCAGCACAAAAAACATCAACATTCCCCCACGCATGGGCAGGCCCACCTTCTCATTGCTGGGACCACCGCGGGCGGCTGAGCGGTGCGGGCTGCCCTCCGGAGGGGAGCGGCGGGGGACAGTGAACTACAGGAAAGCCAGTGGAGGGAGCAGGGCCCACCTGGGCTGTGGGTACCCAGGCGTCAGGAAGGCACTTCTCAGAGATCACACGGGCCCCAGACTCACCACCTGCTCGCAGGCCAGAGGCGTGTGCCAGGAAAAGAAGAGTGTGCACGTCTGCTTGTCCAGAGAGATGAGCATGGGCCTGTTGGTGGGCCCCACCTCGGGCCTGCACACGAAGCTGATCACGCTCTTGTAGGTCAGACCGGACTTGGAGGGACAGGGGGACCCGCCCTCATACACCAGCTGTAAGACCTGATCCACGTAGGTCAGCCTCTTGTTCGCCTTGCCCACACTGATCCTGGTCTGCCCAAAGCAGGCCCCTGCACGAACATGGAGGGAGAGGGAAACATAGTCACGGACTCCGACGACCAGCTATCTGCAAACCCAGAGCTAACGCTCGTCACTCTGAGCACCCAGCATGGTTCCCGCAGGCGTCCTGCGTCTACTACTCCATCACGTGTCCCGTGCCTCCGCCGCGTGCGCAGAGTGTTACAGCAGGGAAGGTGATCAGTCTTCAGATCCACTCCTCTCTTTCGCCACAGGAACGTGGGGGCTGGGGACAGCCCTGGGGACGGGAGAGCCAGGCGACAGGCAGGAAGCCAAAGCACTTACCCACACCGGGGGAGCAGTTTTCATTGTCGTCACAGACGCTGATGAACACGAGCCCCTTCTCACTGTAAGCGGCCGTGTGTCCCGCTCTGCCACTTAAAGAGTTCAGGTCAAACAGATGTCCTGAAAGGGGGGCCAGGAGGATACACGGTGATGCCAGCACGCTCACACGTGGACCATGCTGGCTCTCGGGACTTGTGACTCCTGCTGGGAGTCCCCCACTTGCCTTGTTCACTGACCGGGCCTTAAAAAGGCTCCTAGCCCACTAGTCTGTACCATGAGGCTGCGGTCTCCAAGTTTATAGGATAGCTCATCTCTCCTCAGGCAACAGTGCCTCTGAGTGTCCTTGGGGCTGGGCCACAGCAGCCACTAGGATTGTGGGATTCAGGGGGGCCTGACGGCATCCCTCCCATGGCCAAGGGCTGCCAGCTGCAGCCTGCTGGGTCCCCAGCACAGCCACACAGTCACAGTCTCCCAGCTGCCCCCACACGACCACTGGAAGGTTAACACAGACACTAACTCCAGGCAACTCTGCAAGCCTCAGCTGCTGGGACCGGCACCCTCGGAAGCAGGAGTTCGAGACAGCAAGGCTCGCAGGGAGGCAGATCAGTGTCTTCCCCACCAAAGAAGTCCAGGTAAACACAACTGGGTAGAGCCAAGACAAGTGGCCAACGTGCACACACGTGCACAGAATGCTACTGCCCAAGGGTGTCCTGCTCCCCAGCTTCATGTTAGGTCCCTCACTATGGGCACTGATGACTCGCTATCAGGCACTGGTGACCGGCAATGTCCCTCACTATTGGGGTGGGTGACTGGCAGTGTTGCTCACTGTGTGTGTGTAGGGGGGGTGGTGACTAATAGTGTCCCTCACTGTGGGGGGGGGGGTTGGTGACTGGTGGCATCCGTCAGTGTGGCGGGGTTGGTGACTGGCAGCACCCCTCACCTGTGGCGGGGTTGGTGACTTGGCAGTTGTCGTGCACGTTGCTCCTCACAGGACAGGCAGCCGGTGTGGGCCAGGAGAAGGTATACTCGCAGTCTTCCACCGCACTGATGAACATGGGCCTGGAGTTCTACAAGCAAAGGACAGAGCACTGCCAACATGGCACAATTTCTACGACACGTCAGCTTACATCAAGTTAAGAGCTTCTCTGCAGCACCACACTGAATTTTGGTCAGGGTCTTTATGGACCGAGGGCAGACTGAGAAAAGCAAAAGGTCAAGATCTTCCTGGGATTGCACTGGGGCCTTCACACACGCAAGGTGAGACAGACTCAGAGCCAGAAATCCACTTAGGAAAACACGGAGATTCTCCTACAGCTACAGCTAGGGAAGGCAGGCAGGGGACAGGATGAGGAAGCAGGCTCGAAGGCTCTGGTGAGTCAGGAAGGAGCACATAGCTGATAACACTAGAAATGCAAAGGAACTAAATCCGTTATTATAGACTAAACCACGAGCCCCAGCCAGAGAACTTATCATTTCCTCTACTCATCCCCCACTTGCACTGGCGAAGGCCCCTCTGTATTTCCCCAAGCCTCCTGTCCACAACAGAGCTGCTAAGACCGATGCAGAGAGTACACTCCTTTCCAGATAAACCTGTAGCAGCTTAGCCATGAGGCCACAGCCCACTCTGCAGCCCAGCCTCCTGGGCCACCCACCAGCAGAGCCCCTCACACACCACTCTCATGTCTCTTCCCACACGTCCATCAACTCCTTCTTCCTCTGCCACAAGCCTCTGCCAGTTACGGAGCTAAAAAGGTCCATCGGGGCCCAGGAGTCCAGTCCCCAGTGGCTCCCATCTAGGCTAAGCCTCTGTACAGCTCCCCGAGGAGGAAGCCCCAGCTGCTGCTCCTGTCAGAGGGCAGACCCCAGAGCTCCTCCTGCCACTGCTGGCCAAACACAGCTGGAGCCAGTGGGCCCTCCATCCTAGAACACTGAGTGGGCTGGTCCGGCTTGACCTTATTCCAAAAATTAGCTACAACCCTAATTTTGAATAGCACGTGGGGCTTCACCTTCATCTCACGTGTGGAGATGTTCCTGTGGGAAATAACAGTCTAGAGAAACCATTCATTCAGTCCCACACCTGCTTAACTTCACACACAGCAACCCCTTAGAGAGAGGCATGGACCACGGAAATGAGCCCGGCCCCCATTTACCGCACCCCAGCCGTGCACCAGCTGTGATGCCCAGCCCCTCTGTCTTCTCTCTAAACTCACGACGATTTGGCGAGACGGAACAGCTCATGTTACTCACGTGTGAACAGCTCAGCAGAGCTAAGTAAGCAAGCTAGGAAGTACAGAGCAGCCCTGAACCCAGTCTGTCTCACCTTCGGCTTCTCCCAAGCTGCATCCGTAAAGGCAAAGGGCACTGTCAAATAGCAGTTTGCTCTACAGCCGTGGGGGGCCTTCCGGGGACCAAACTTCAAGGAGAATCCACTAATTCTGAGACTAGAACTCCAAGTCAGACACCCCAGGAGTCAGCAAAGAGAGGTAGGTGCCCACGAGCCACAGGGCTGAGGCAACACGGCCGTCACCCACTGTCCAGCAGGGCGCCCCAAGCACTGCACCCTCCACTCACACCCCAGGGGAAGTCAGGCCATCTCACGGGCCCTGGGATCCGTTCAGGCCCAGAGCTGCCGCACTGGGGGCTCAGAAAACTGTGTCACTTACCACTTGACTCTCGCTACAGGTGAAGCGGATGGTGGTTGACTTCTTCCGAATCTGGTCTGGACACAGGTCGCCATCGACGTATTTCAGGACGGTGGCACCATCTCTCCACTGTGGCCCCTCACTCACCCTGCCAAGGTTCACAGGCTTGGAGCCGCTCAGGAGACACGCGGCCGCTTCTGGAGGGCACGGCTCTGTGAGAGGAGACACGGTCGTTACCTTTGCTGATTTTCCAGTCTGCAATTTATCTGTAAGTAACATCAGACGTGCGGTAACACTTGGTATCTGCTGCTTCTTCCACGTAAGATGACAAAGGTGCCACAGGACTTCTCAGTTAAATGCTGTTTTACTTCAGACAGAAGGGGGTAGGCACGGGGTATGGGGAGAATCCAAGATTTCACAGCCTGAATTATTTCTGAATCCCCAGTGTGTTGAAGCTAAAATACCTAGATAAGCCAACCGGACATTTCAAATGGCCCACATTCAAGGACCATCTTTAAGAGTTACTGAGAACTCTGCGGATCTCCCAGTCCCTAAAACGTCTGTGCTATCTGCCCTGCATAAAAAACCAGTCACACCTCATGGATTAGGAACCACGCTGCCACTGATCTGCCTGACACAGAAAGTGAGGGGAAGCGGGCCACTCCCTCAAGTGAAAAGGCTCACCCACCCACATCACTCTCCCTAAACACAGGCACACGCTCAATCTCTTTCACTCCCTGTGTCTCCTCCTACCCTGCTAAGAGTCACCTGCCACCATGATTCCCACCACCCGCCTCCAACTCATGCTCAAACAACATTACTATGTTCCCAACAGAGCCTTCAACAAGGACTTTTTTTTTCCCCCCAACAAGGACTTCTGCTAGACCATCCCAGGGATCAGTTCTGAGACCCTTAAATAATTACTTCCTCCTGTCACCTCGTGGCCAAAGCTCCTTCACAGAACCCTGTTCTTGCTCGATCTGCCCCCAGTCTGACCACAAGCCATATGCCCACCAGGAGTCCTCTCTCACCGGAGCCAGCCTGGGGAGACAGAGACTTGCAAACGTTGATGAGGTAGTGCTCGGTGGCTCCTGTCCTTGTGACGGCTTCCCAGTTGTCACTGTACCTTGCCAGGGACGAGAGGTCGAAGGTGTTACCAGCCCCATCTCTGGAGGGAAGAGAACACTGCGGTTAGGCTCACCGGGTACTCCGGGTAGACACCGAGCACTGGAAAGGCTTGATATTTGAGGTGCAGGCTGGGCCTGACATCCTGGGCCTCAGGTCCCACCAGGGACAGAACTTCAGACTGGACCTTGCCCACCACCTTCCGTCAGAATCAGAACCTGAGCTCAGGAAACTTCACAACTCGGCTCAGCAAAGTCGTGTATTAATCCAAAGAAGGGCAAAGATGAAGCCTGCAAAGGAAGTACTCCCTGTGCTCAGGGCGAACAGCGTACCCCACAGAGCGCTCCCAGCTCAGAGCACTCTCAGCGACAGCCACCTGCCATCCAGCCCCAAGGCAACCGCAGCCACAGGAGTGCAGGTGCACTGGTGCGGACTGTCTGCTCAGGCTGAAGTTCACTACTGTACACACCCCACACACAACCGTTCCTCAGAGCCAACCCCACAGCAGGTGCAGTGTTAACGGGGAGCAAGACAAGCGTCTGTCCCCGGGGGCATCAGGTCCAGCTGGAGCAGAGGCGCAACCACAGACGCCACCCCACGAGGTCCCAGCAGGAAGAGGAGACCAGAAAGCACCCACTGGTTCAAAACATATGTGCTAAGCTGAGGGTGTTATATTGACCCAAAAAGATACAAATCACCCATCTTATGCAATTCACAGAAATTACCAGGAGAAACAGGATACAAGTTTTTTTAGTACAGAGTATGTCAGAGGGCAATTAAAGCTGAAGAGGAAAAAAGTCTGGGGCTGGGTGGTTGGGGGGAGGTTGAGATTTTAGATGGCGTGGTCAGAGAAAAACTTACCGACCAGGTGACCTCACTGTATACATTTCTGTACTTCCATGAATTTATTATTACAATGTGCATGTGTAAGCTTCCGTTCTGATTATTCCATTTTTGACTTCATTAATTCTTTTAAAAATGGAGCATAAAAAACATGATAGGAAAAGCTTTATGTACAAAAATATAAAAAAAGACTCTTTGTACACAAATCTCAGAAAACGGAAGACAGCCTCAAAGGGCAGTAAGAATGGCTAAGCCAATCAGGGCTTTCCACTCGGAGGTCGTTCATACCCGCTAGAAATGAGAAATGAATTGGTTTCACAAGGAAACGCTGACGAGGCATTTTGTTGGAAAAGGAAACATCTCAAAACAAATGACAATCCAATGTCACTAAATACAGATTCCCGAATGTGCGCTTTACCATACGTTACTGAAACCCAAAGAATAATTATTTTACCTAAACAAAAGGAGAGAACGCAACCAAACAGAACAGGAAGGAAGGAAAACACGGAAGTGACTCTACTTTCCCCAGGACTGAATGTGACACCCCTGCGATCCCTTTCAGGTCATCACACAGCAGAAGAGGCAGCATGTCCCTTAACCGCTCAGAACCACAGACAAAACCTCCAGGGATGGGATACAACGTGCCTATTTTGTGACAGTTCCAAAGACAACTCTTGTTGGGAGTCATACACCGTAAAGCCCTCTCTCTTACCTCAAGAACACCCAAAACCACCCAATTCCAGGAACCACAGGTGACCCGAGACCAAAAGAGCCACCGACCGCCCCTGAAAACCTATGTCTGGGGACCGCATCTCCCACACCACCCAGCCCCTCATCCTCTCCACACCTTCTTCACTGTTGTGCCCCCAGACACAAGCAGCGTGCGAGGGTGGAGTGGAGGCCAGGTGATGTCCTGGTCACTCCGCTGCACTTACACCTGGGAATCACACGAGGTTTTCTGTCCCAACTGCAATCACCTCCCGGTGTGGATCTTAACCCAAAATAATCCCTGACCCGAAGCTGTGAAGGATTTGGAAGTTCACCTAGTCCCAGTGCTCATCTGACTAGGAAGGGATGAAGGCTTAGAGAAACCACCTAAGCTAACCTCCTGTCCCCCAAACACCAAAGCTGGCCCAAGTTCCTCCGACGTGCGGAAGAGTCAACAGACGAGTCCACTCACTTGAAGGAGCACTCGGTCAGGTCGAAAGGGGCACAGGCGTACTGTGTCCGCCACTCGAACAGGTAGGAGCAGTCTGAAGTCTCCCTGAGAAACACTGGCTGAAAGGGGAGAGACGTGTTAGAGGGGACGCTCCAGTTTGCTCCTCACACTTCGGATCTCGGGAGCAAACACGGGAAAGGGTGGTCACGAAGGGCCACACAAGCTGACCAGGGTCCCGACGCACCTTCTGTAACTGAGGCATCTAAACTCAGCTACCCGGGGGAGTCTGAAACTCCAGAGCGGACCGAGGGCCGGGAGCGTGGGAAAGCTGTACCTGGCCGGGCGGCCACCCGGCAGCTGGGAGTCCACTCACCCTCTGGGTGCTCCGGTCACAGTAGAAGAAGATGGTTGTGGAGCGCTGGTACACCTTATGGCAAGTGTCCCCCCCAGTGTAGTTCATCTTCAACAAACCATTCTCATACGTCAGCTTCTGAGTGAGAAGACCTGCTCAGAGAGAACAGGATCAAAACCAGGACTGGCACCACCATGCCTGCCCTAGCAGACCCGTCACATCCCCTGGGCAAAGGGCTAGAAGAGCAGGCACGCCTGGCCCCGGGTGCTGGAACCTACTCCCGGCCGCGCTGTACCACAGGCCTCCTCTCACCCCAGGTTACCACGTTACAGACTCATGGTGGGAACAACGAGCGGCAACCACTCCCCAGCCTCGTCACCTGAGAGGTGGCCCCTACGAGTTCCCCCACACACTTGTCACACCAGCTACTTCTTTTTCAAAGTTCTTAAACTTAGGGGCACCCGGGTGGCTCAGTGAAGCATCCGACTCCTGGTTTCGGCTCAGGTCATGATCTCAGGGCCGCGGGATCGAACCCGTGCTCAAGGAGGAGTCTGCCTGAGCTCCTCTCCCTCTGCCTCTGCCCCTCCCCCCACCTTGTGCCCACGAGCTCTCTCGCTCTTTCTACAATACAATCTTTAAACGTTCTTAAACACAGCTTCACTTGCCCAGCTGCTGAGGCAGCATGGTGAACAACAGCCTACGCTATAAGTTCTGAGCCAAACCCCGTCCTAGATGCCTCCCTCTGACTCAACTCTAGAAAGTACTACCTCAGAACACCCACCACTGGCTACTTCAGCCTGCCCCGAGTTAAAATAAAGCATCAGCAGCTGGAATTGCTAAGAACAAATAGATAAGATGCTCTAACAACATCTGCCGGTACACATTCTGCTTAAGGAAATCAAATGACATCAGAAGCACCATTAATATTTCACCAGAACGTAGCTTTCTTCTAGAAAGAGGCCCCCCTGCAGCGTAACACCTTAATACGTAATTCCTCTCTTGCACAAGAGCAGAAAAAACTGCACGGTACCTGCCACTTTCTGAAATCCCTCGGGTCCCCGCTTCTCCTGACACGATGAGATCACCTTGGACTTGTCGCTAGTGGAGCAGACCTTTGAGGACAGCGTGCCACAGACGCGGAAGTAATAGGTGTACTCGCCCGCGCTCACGATGGTGTCGTTGACAGCCAGCGGCTTCAGGTCGTACAAGTTGCCGTGCCTCGGGTCCTTCACCTCACAGTTGTCTCCTTCAAGAACACACAGAAATGAAGGGCAACCGTGATCCCACCAACACTCACACTGTCGGGCAAAAAACGTCTTCCAATGTTTAATCAGGTGATTACTGCCTTAAAATAAGCATTAAATGCCATTTCCACGTTTTCTCACCGTGCTTGTACACACAGTACAAACTGCCTATCAGACAGCCTTCCAGAAACGCCAAGGTCACAGGGTAAAGATCCACTCAACCAATCAAAGCCCCAAGTTAAGATTCCTAAACTCAGGAAGGCAATAACCCCACCATCACTCCAGGCAGGTGAGGAGGAGGTCACTGGCAAAGTCAGCCAAGCACCAGAGTCAAAACCCACGGGTAGGAAACAATCCCTCCGCTACATAGCATCTCAGGACCATGCACGTGGTCAATGCGATGGGCTTTTGCACCTAGGATGCTGTCTGGAGTCTCTGCTACTTCAGCCATTTACAACTATTGGGGAGCTGGGCCCCAGGTCTTACCTTCTACTCTGATGACGGGACAGGCTTCCACCGTTCTCCAGACAAACACATACTCACAATCATCCAGAAGCTGAAATGTTGGGGATCCCTATAGTAGAAACCAACAACTCATGTTTTTATGTTTTAAAGTCAGTCAGAAAGATAGCCACAATTAACATCCAACTTTCAATCTCCACGAGGAAAAACACAGAGCACTTATTAAACACGCAGGACATGGAGAAGAATCTAGCCAAATGCTACTGAAGGCCTAAAACCCAGGAAAGCAGGGGCAGCTCTGAACTCAGAGAGAAGACGGAGAGAAGGGAGGCGCCCACAGGCAGGCGCTGGCATTCATCCACTCACGCACCGAGGTCTGAGCGCACTCGAGCGTGATCCTGGTGGAGAAGCGCTGGTTCCCGCACTTGTCACCATTGACGTAGACGATACTCAGGGACCCATTCGCCGCAGCCTGAGGGCTGATCTGCACCACGCCCAGGTTCCAGCTGTTGTCTTCTGACACCAGGCAGGACCCCACTGCGCTGCCTGCAAGAGCCACGAGCTCGTCTGGGGCAGGGGATGGGAGGAGGGCAGACGGAACTCAAGTCAGATGCTCTCAACTCACCGTGGCACCCAGGAATATAAGGGAGAGGGTTGCAAACACTCAAATAGAAAGTTCTCTTTCTTCCATCAGCCGAGGTGTCCACAGCAGTCCAGGGCTTCCTGACTCTGCTTAAGCCACTCAGGTCATACTCATTCCCAGCATCGTCTGAAATACACAGAAACACAGGCTAGCCCTGCTTTCTTGTTGACCGAAGACCCCTGACCGCAGACCCCTCACGCACGAAATTGATACCGGTTGCTAAGGACTCAGGAGAGCCACAGGAAGCCCAGAGTCTTCCTATAGACACATACACTCACTCTGCCCCTCTAAGCTGCCCTTCTCAAGGGGGACCACTGACAGGAGGTACAGAGCCCAAGGCCTCCTGGGGACCCTGTTGGGCATCCGGGGTGCGCCTTACACAGCTTCACAGCCTTTCTTTTAGGTCCTCCAATAAGATCTGATAATATTTCTTTCCCCTGAGTTTTCGTCTGTTCTTAAGCAGCTTCTGATCCCAAAATATAGATTAAAACCCTTAGTCCAGATTCCCTTCAAGAGAAACATCTCAAGCGTAAGGATCAAAGAGGCACAGAACACAAACAAGCCACATACTACCACACGCTTACACGTGCGTGTAGACAGACACACACACGCACGCCCTCGACTAGGCTCCTAAGCCGGGTCCTCTCAGTCTTACCTGTGACCTGGCAATCCACAGGAGAAGGGACGCAGGCCAGTGCAGTCTCAAACTCAAAGAAAGTGTTTCGGATCCCCCGGCCAGAGTCAATGTCCTGATGCAGGAATGTGGGGTTCCCTGGGTAAACATCATCGTTGCAAACGAAGCGGATGATAAAGGTATCAGCGGTCCCTGAACAAAGAGGCCAGACTTTAAGAAACAGAGCAGCCATCACGATTCATCCCAGAGCAGCAGCAGCCACTGGGAACAAACCTCACAGCCCCCCTTTAAAATGACGACACCACCATGCTGGTCTGCTTCCCCAGGCCTGACATGAACTGCTGAGTAGCCACTCTCACTGCAATAGTGATCCACATAACCACGGGCTCATGGGGTGAACATAACGTCCTCTGTCCTGATATTCCAGAAAACAGAGAACCGCAGCAATGAGCTGATGTCATCGATTCCCGGACAATACTGAGTTCCTAGTACACAGGAGTGAACGAAAGACATGTTTCCGAACACGTAATACTGGGGAGGTTACGGGCGGGGGGCGGGGGCCACTGAAGGGCTCCTGCGGCCAGGGTGGCAGCAGGCCACGGAAGGAGCCACAGCAGTCCACGGGGACGGCAGGTGACGCCAGCACCCCCACTCGGTCCGGGAGGGAACTGAAGCAAAGAGGTTCAGTAGCAAGCCAGAGATCGCAAAGCTTTACGTCCAAGAACCACCTGAGGGACTGGCTGTGGGGAGGCTGGGGATGGGGCAGGAGGAAGGAGAGCCAATAGCACAACCCCGCTCGTGAAAGGGCCGCACGTCGGGGCCTGGCAGAGCACACAGGTCGATTCGGGAGTGTGGGGCCATGGCCCAGAGGCGGGAGGTGGGGGGCAGGACAGCAGGTGGTTCTCGGTACATGCCCAGAAGGTTCCCAGTCACGAAGACCCCGGGACACCCAAGAGCTGCACCACAAATGGTCCAGAGCTCACCTGTGGCGGGGGAAAGTGGCCCTTTGTAGGACAGGGTTATAAAGCCCTCCGTGGACAGCTGCAGGCTTTTCTCCAGTCCAACCGGCCTTTCTGGCTTCAGATTCTTGAGACCCTCTGTCTCAGTCTCCGCCTCACAGCCAGAGGCTGGTTTTCCATCGAAGGTCCCGCACACGGGCATCGTACCACACACGTTAAACTGGGGGCCAGACAGCGAGAACCACGCACGTTAACTCGGGCCACGTAACTCACCACCAGCAAGAGCCCCAGCAACTCAAATGCCGTCCCGTGACCCAGATGGTGCTCAAGTCGCCAACCACACGCTCGGGCCGCTAAGCCCTGAAGCTCGCACGAAAGGCAACATCTGAAGTCCAGTGACAATGCCCGTGAGCTGCTTCAGAGGAACGCGCAGCGCATTTACGGACACGGAGCCACATCCATGAGGCAAGAGGCTCGTCGCAGGGGACAGAATGCGGACAGCGCGTTGTCCCGACAGCGAGGCAGGACACGCTCTGTGGCAGGAAGACACAGGGAGGCTCCACCGCTTCCACTAAGCGCTCGCAGACGGCATGTCCACCATCGAGGTCACACGCTGAAAGCACTTTTCTTAAAAACTGAAGCCCCCTACTCTGGAAATGGCCAGTTAGGGGCTCAGCCACCAGGTGGGCTCAGGGACAAAATGCTTTCCTTCTTTCAAGGTCTCGTCTGTGAATGAGCATCAGGGCTGAGAGAAGCCCGGGCCTGCCCTGCTGAGCCGTGGGCACTGGCTTCTGGCTGCCTGCACCTGAGGCCCCTCCGACTGAGGGTGCAGGCTCCGGGCAGATGTCTCCCTCAGCAGCTTCAGCAGCGAGGGAGGGCCCCAGGGGGACCTGGGGGCAGCGGAGCCCAGTAGGCCCAGGGGACGAGGGCACAAAGCCAGGGAGCCGGCTGGAAAGCCGTGTTGTCCTAAGTAGATGGCAGCAGGCTATGCTATCGCCCAGGAACCTCAACACACCTGCCACCTCCTGACGCCCCTGCCAGCAGCCACAGGCAGAGCCTGGCTGGCCTGCTTCTAGCACATTCTTTATGAGGCAGAGTACTTTCCAGCACGTCCTCTACATGGGTCAACAACGTTCTTGTCTGCCTGCCTGACTCTCACTCTCACGTGTGGGCACGTGAGCTCTCACCTATTGTAAACCGAACTGCCTGAACGATTTGAGAGTTGGGGGTAGGTGGAGGACCTGCCAGAGAACTGCTGAGGGCAACGCTGTGCAGCGCTCTGCAGGGCAGCCGAACAAGCTGTAAGCTCTCCTGCGTGAGGTGTACCCGCACCTCGGTATCACATCGACAAAAACGTTCTTATCCCAACTTTGTGTTTTTAAAGGTCATTCTGTCCTTCCGCCAGGCCTATCAATGAAAGAAGCACTGTCAGAAGATTCTAGAACAGAGCCACCTGGGTCCTCTCTCTTTTCTAGGATCAGGTAACTACCACTTCCTCTCGACTGGTGGTTCTCAGACTCCAGGGGGCATCGGAATCACCTGGGGGATGGTTAAAACAAATGGATGGACCCACCGCACAAAAATCTGTATTTCTAACAAATTCCAGGTGACTCTGACACTGCTGGCCCAAAACCACGGCTCCAGACACACAGCAACAGATCAGGAATAATTTATTTTTGGAAAAATGGCACCCTCACATCAGCACTACAGCAGGATGGGACTGAGTTTTTCCTCCCTTTCCCCTTGAATTTGGATTTTTCGCTCCTCCTGGGTGAGAGCTGCCATCGCTGTGCCATTCCTAAAGACACCGGCCACCAGCCACCCCAGCTGCGGGTGACTTCAGTGCATTCTGCCTTGTTTCAAAGCAAACTGGAAATTCATCACATAACTCTTACCACAAAAGTCTTCCCGATTCCCGGGACCACGTATCCTTGGGAAGTGTTCAGCGGGTTAAGATCGAACACAAAGCCACTGTTCGGGTCCCTTATGGAACAGGCCTGCAGGAGCAACGGGGGAAAGAGACACAGGAACTCAGACGACACAGCGTACCTCCAAAGCCTGCGCGCACGGACCTCACAGAACACAGGCTTCTCACTGACCTCAAACCCCCAGCAGACAGAGGGCATGACTGATTAAGAACAAAAACAAGCAAAAAATCTTAAAGTTGGTTTAAGTGTTCTGTTTTCCACCTCACTTATTCACTTAAAGACAATGGTGATGGGAGGCACGACAAGGCACCTCACGTCCCTTCTCTTCTAAGAGACATCGTAAGCCTTCCCCTCCCCCTTGTCTGTTTCCTGCGCAGTCCACCAGATGCGGGGAAAGGAGCGGCAGCCCCAGCCGCGGTACGTGTGGCCGAGGACAGAGTGCGGCACCCTGCCCTCCCCGCCCTCCGCAGGCTCCACCAGCCCACAACCCTGGCTGGGAGCAGCCGTTCAGGTGAGCCTGGGTTCTGCTGCTAAAGCAGAGATTGTGAAGGTGGAAGGAGAGAAAGAAGTCCCCCCACAGAGAAAACAGCCAGGGCTGTGGGAACCACAAGTCTCCCTTCAGAGTCACAGAGCACATCACAGCGCGGCCGGCTGCCAGGCTCCGCAGGAGGGCACGAGCACAGGCCACGCCCAAGAGCAGGATACGCCGGGATGGCAACAGACACACAGAAGAAATGGCAGTAACGGGGCTGGGGTTGGAGTTTTAGAACGTCGAGCATCACACCGAAACAGACGGGCCAGGTGTGCAGATGACTGGAACGTGTGAGATCTTAAAGCGATGTGCTCACCACTCACTCCTCGGCGGCGGCGGCGGCGGTGAACCCTCAGAGCCCACAGGGGATGCCACCGCCAACACAAATGGGACAAGGGAATGGAGCAAAGGGCAGGAGTCTGCAGTCAACGGGGAATAAGGCTGAGGGTCTGGTTCTTAGCCCAGCATCTGCGAGCCAGGGTTGGGGAGAGCCACGCAACAGGACTCCCAGAGGTCTGCTGTCAACACACAGGAAACAGGGGCGCCACTAACAGATCTGGAAGCACGAGGGAAGGGGCGAGTGCGGAGCTGGGACACCCGGTTGGGAAGATTCAGAGCCGGCTCACCGAGACACCCCATGACCGCTCCCGTACCTGGTCTGTGTCCGTCGTTATTTGGATAGGACAGGCGGCCTCTGTGTTCCACAGGAAACTGACCACACACTCCCAACTGAGGGAAAATATGGGGTGAGGATTCTGAAAGAGTAAACCCAGGGGAGAGTCAGCACAACAGAACAGCTCAATCTCCCCAAGACAGCAGCGTCCTCGTATATGAAACCAGCCAGACCCTACTGAACGTTTAACTGTGTGTCCGTGATCGGCCAGCCACCTGTGTGCACTAGCTAGTTACGATGGAATGTCCTCATTATTCCTACTAAAAAGATGGCACCCCTCAGGCTTGGATGTCACGAAATTCACCTGAGGTCATGGGGCAGTAAACGGCAGAACCGAGGTCCAAGTCTTGAGTTTAAGCCCGTGCTTCTGAGAAACGCTCTACGCTAAGAACACGCAACGTGAGAAGCCAGACACAGAGAGTTCACCTACATAAGCCGAAAACTGGGGAGAAGTGCCCTGGGGGGTCAGAGGCCAGCGCAGGGGCAGAGAAGTGACTGGAAGGGGCACCCATGCTCCATGCAGCTGCTCCCAGCTCAGTGTGAGCGTGCTCCCAGCTGTCCGTGTCATGTACACTCCGTGCACTTTTCTGGGTGTGTTGGAGAAAGAAGTTCCCCAAACATGCACGGGACCACGTTCTGCAGCAACATCAGCTCACGCCCAGACAGTTTGTCACGCCACTGGGAGTTCTGCTAGCATTTCTCAACAGAGCCTCCCCATGACCCCGGGAACCCGGTTCTGTCATCACCCACCATGTGTACACAAACGAGAACACAGGGACCCAGGGAGTCAGGACACCCACCCAGGCTCGCAGGAGAAGGAAATGGCAGCCGCCTGATGGGGAGCCCACACCTTGCCCACCGAGCACCCTTGGACCTGGAAGTCCCCCACCCTCTTGGCCTCGACACCCGTCCCAGTAAAACAGAAGCACATCAGTCCCTACTGCCCCACGGTGTGTTTGTGAAGAGGAACTGCTTTAGCCGTGAAAGTTCTCAAAGTCCCGTGGCTTGCGGAACCCTGCAGACGTGACCTCTGCTCACAGTCTCTGGCTGCATGGGGCATGGCCAGCCCCATACAGGCCCTCGGAGATACAGTGACTATGGGAGGCCACTCTGAAAACACAGCACAGTCCACATAAGGTGTCACAGGAAAGCTGGAAAACTGAGGACCCCGGAAAACCACCTGGAACAGTCCAGTATGTCCACGGCAACGAGAAACCACAGTGGGAAGGGGGAGGCATGCAAGGCTCTAAGGAGGGGTCACAGACATGCCCAGAGGATGGCAAGGGCTGGGCAGGGCAGCTGGGAACCCTTCCTGAGACTGAGGAAGAAAGCAGCAAACCCAACCCCAGGCTAATCACAGAATGTGTTTACTGTTCGGTCATGGAACACCTCTCTTGCACAACACCAGCCCACACTCACCCAGCTAATAACTTCATCCCCTTATCAGAGACCCCTTCTTGACCTCTAAAGAAATCATCTCCTGGAAAAAATCGTGTATTTGCAAATGACACAGAGACCTCAGGATCTGCAAGGCACCTGGAATGTGGGGGACAAAGTCCACGGGACCGCCGGCACTGGATACACTGTGCTCTTCCTTCGATGAAGCCAGAGGACTCAGCACGCGTACCTGACCCTTTTAAATAACTTATTTGATAATTAATGTGAATTCCACTATCTACACTCTGCATTCATCTAAGAATCTGGCAATTATTCAAAAAACACATGACCCAGATATAAATGTGAAACTCCAGGTTAAAAAGGACTGGGTTTGTGACAGCCAAGTTCTGAGCATGAGAGCCAGGGATGGGGCATAACACCATGAAGGTGTTTCATGCCATTGTATTGAACGCCTAAAAAAAGCTTAAATGGTACATTTTATGTTACATATACATTTTACTGACTTTTTTTTTTTTTTTTTTAAGGAAAACGATTGCGACCATACAATGACCCCCAGAGCAGTTTTATTTGTGGGATTTTTTCTTCTGTTCTTCCCTGGCTGAGGAACTCAGGGCCAGAAGCAATCTCTGTAACTTTCTCGATTTCCTGGCCTTCATTTTTTATCCTTGATTTGCCCACAAATTACACACATAACCCTCACTGTTCATCTGTGGCCCTGAGCAGCACTGACCCCAGCTTCCTTGTCTATAAATGTCCCTAAGACCTGTTCTGCCGTCAGGATCCCCCATCACCAGCTGACAAGAACTAAGGGACAGGATAGAGTCCACACAAAACCCTGAGAGGAACCACCACCCCAGACCCCTTCATCTCCAGAAGACACACAGAGACTGGCACTCTGCCACAGAAGACCCTGAAGGAAGCAAGGTCACGGGCAACGCGCGCCTTACCAGGCTGCCCCTGGAACAGACGAGATGGATCCTGGTGGTGTAGGTGGTCAGCCTCCCATCGCTGGTGGTGCACGCCGAGCCATTCACGTACTCTATGAGGAGGCTGCCGCTGTCCTCCACTGTAGGGCCTGCCTTTGCGACCCCCAAGTTACTAATGGATGCCACCTCAGAAAAGGAGCCCTGCAAACAAACGGGTCTATTAGGTTTTCCCTCCGCAGAGAAAACAAGGCTTCTTCCCGACTGCTACATTTGATTCTTGTTATTCACAGCACTTGTGATCTGTGAAGTCACCACAAACATCGCCCTGTCACTCCCGGGGAAACACATACCTATACAGACACCATCCCACAGAGATGATGATCTTAAATCCTGAGAACTCCTGCTGGCACATTCTACTTTATTTTATGAGAATAAACTTGGTGAGTGATGGGTCTGAGGCCATCCCAACAGGCATCCAAGGTGGGCCTCGAGCCCTGCCCCCAGACCCCACACAGCCCCTCATGTCCCCTTCCACGGTCGTCAATCGGACAGGCCTCGAGAAGGAAGAGCTTCTCCTGGCCCCGGGAATGAACTCTGGGGCCGCTCCGCACACATCCACAAAGGACTGGGGCACTGCAGGTTTTGATCTGGGGCCACAGGGTGTGCTGGCAAGACAGTGATTCCCAAACACAGAACCCACGGACAACGAGGGCGGACTGTACTCTGAGGCCATCGCTCCAACGGAGAGCGCACACACGGGTGTGCCCGCACACACACAGCAGGGAACGTCACTCCTACCCGCCAGGGCGCGCTCCAAGCTGCCACATGACAGGCACCAGGAAAAGTACGTTCCCGACGTACAACGCCCTATTTTCAAAGCAGCACACATACATCTTTATTTTAAGATTCCCTGAGCATGAAGAACACAGGCAAAGGGCCCAGAGCTGTGGCGGCCGCCGCGCTGGATCGGGGAGGAGGTGCCCCAAGCAACGGAGCGCGCACAGCCCCGCCACAGCCACAGCGGTGGTCCTGAGCCACGCTCCCCTGCGTGAGCGGAAGCAAGAGCCTCTGGAGCCAAAAACCATTCTTCACAGAAGGCTACAGACTGAAGGACACTCGTGAGCTCCATCAAGACCAGGCATCGGAACGTCCTCCACCCCGTGCCGTGATCGGAGGCCGCCAGCTCCAAGGCATTTCGTGAAGTTCTAAATCTGAACGACGACTCGAGTGCGATCACGTGTGGGGGGCGCTCCTCCAGCTCAGGGGGCTTTGTCCCAGGGGCTGGGTCCACTCTAAAATACCCGCCTCCACCCGCCAAGTCACGTGCTCTGCAGGGAGGGCGAGACCCACCTGCTCATTCTTGTACCTCATCTGGCACACCGACGCGTACCGATCGCAGCCCGGCACCGGGTTCAGAGGGCGACACACGTTTATGTAGTATTTCCTCCACGAGCTGTGCTCGCCCGCATTGTCCATGGCATACCAGTTTCCTCCATGACCGCCCTCAGATTTCGCGAGACTAAAATGTGAAGGCAAAATGCATGCTTCTGATGCTAACAGATCCCAGTCCGACAAGTCATTTCTAAGAAGTTAGGGACAGACAGGATGGAACTGCCCTACCCGTCAAACCACGGGATGCAGCTCACCGTGACTCACAACACCCACGACTAGCTCGACCTTCACTGAACTCGCACGCAGCAGACCCTGCACCGGCCCCCTCCCCCACACCTCTGTACTGACAGTCTGTGTTGTAAATGATGCAGCTGAAGACAGACTTTGCTATGACAAAGAGCAATGAACGTCACAAAGGCGACCAGACCGTTGTTAGAATTCCTTCTGCTTAAAACTCCCCATCTTGGCCCTGCACCCCCAGAACTTACTTGACTCCCCATTATCCACCCAGTTATGAGCTCACCAGCCAAGCCTAAGCCAACCTGGACCCAGGCCAGGGCCCAGGCCAGGGGCGGGATGGCCCTGGCCTCACCTGGAGAGATCGTACTGCTCCATCGTGGAGGGGTCGGTCACCACGCACTCCAGGGGCTCCACTGGGCAGGCATAACTGGTGTACCACCGGAAGTTGTAGGTGGAGTTATCTTCCTCCTGATCACGTGACAAGGAGAGAAATGGGACATATGGCAAAGAAAAAGCAAAACATTAACACAAAGTCAGCATTTAAGAAATGGCGGGCACTTTCCGTAAGTAAGAACCACAGGAAAGAAAGTCTACTTTGCCCGTCTACACCTGTCTTATTACAAATGACGATGTCCCAGTAATAGATTAGGACTCAGCTGAGTAGCATCAGCATGATTTCTGATGCAAGTTTCATACACAAAATCAACAGAGTTGTGGGTAACCCAAGGTGTACAGCCCAAAGAATAACCAGCTTGGATGAATGGTGCCTACGTACCCTGGCAAATCTAAAAAGATTAATTAAAATCATAGGAGATGTTGATTGGCCAAGAAACCAGACAAATAATAGCTCTGCTTCGAAATAAAGGGCCCATGACAGGGTCCTGTGTCTCAGGGAGCCAGACACATTGATGGATTCTCCCCAGGAAAGACCATAGCTCACGCCTCACCTGTGGATAGAACCTCATTTCATTCCAGAGAAGTCACCAGCCCTGTTCCACCCACTGTTGTCTTGCACCCTGCCTTTACGAGACTAGGGTTCTCTCCCTCCCGGCTCTCCTCGGTGATGGAAGCCCACGCGTGCTCACACCGCACAGCTCCTACCTGATACTCAGGTACACCGACTCCGGCCTCTCGGTCACAGAGGAAGGTGATCAGTGTGGCTCTTGGTGTGTGCTTTTCATTATTATAGGGCGTGCCATCTTTGTAGTTCAACTTGATCATGCCATCGTAGTAGGACAGTTTAGCATTGCTCAGTCCCAAGTTCCAAGCCTTATTACCACTAAAACAAGCAAACAAGCATCTCTTAGGAAGGACAGCAGGGCCAGAAGGGCTGTCATGCTGTGACCCGGAGCAAGGCCACCGCAGTGCAGGGGTGGGGGGCGCGGGGGTAATGTCCGTGACCCTGGGCTACAGATCACCGGGGTCTGGGGTGGGGCCAAAGGGCAGCCTCACCCCACACCAGGACCCAAGGCCACACTCAGCATATCTGGTTTAAGGTACAACCACCCCCACTGAGCTATTACCACACCGAACAGAGAAACATGTGCGTATCTAAAAACCGAGACACGCAAGCTTTGCTGAAGTAAGGTATTATAAACTCCGAGTGTGCGTGTGGCCTGCTCCCTTTCCAGGAAATGGAGCTCCTGGCATCCTCTGCTTTTGAGCCCAGGGCTTCTTAGAGTTGAGCGCTCCCAGAAAAGCAATGATGACTGTGGAGAACACACCTACTCCTAAATAAAACATCTGTCAGTATGAGCTATCTAAGGAAAGCCCATAACTAAAAAGGAAGTTACTTGCATTTTTGCTACTTGACAGGCTCCGGAGCCCGGTGGACAGGAACTCAGAGACACCGCACCGCAAACATTTATGTAGAACTCATACTTGTCTGTGTCAACTTTATATGCACCATTTTTCTTTGTGAGAGGTGACAGATCGAAAGAAAACCCTAAAGAAGAGTGAAAACGATGCCATATGTAAGGTCAGTCAGACCATAGTCGAGAAGGGTTGCCCCAGGCTCACAGCTTCAAAGACAGTCTTCCCAGGAACCGGCCACTGGCAGGGAGCCGCGAAATGGCCAAAGAGATGCTTTCCCCTCAGGCCACAGGAACTGCACTGGCGGACATCTCCCCTGGAGATGGATTTGCCACCACCATGCCCGCTTTACTGCGTTAACCTAAAACCAGACTGAAGGCCCAAAACTGCCGATGAACAGCCAACAGTCCATGTGAAGCCAGATGACCACAACACAGTGACCTTCTTGAAAAGTCAAAGGCGGGTTTCTAGGCCATTAAATTCTGCAAAGAGCCTGTCCAAACACCATTCATTTCCTTGTGGTCCTCACATTCTGTATTCAGTGCACACCGCCCTCTACCATGCATCTAAGAGGTAGTAGCTTCCTCATTATCTCCACAGACACCAGAACTCTGGTGAAACAGTGTTAGTCTAGTTCTCAAGCGGGGTAGCTCTTAAACTCTCACAGGAAATACTTAAGAAAAGAAAAAAAAAAAACCTAAGCCGTTGGAGAGGGCACCCCACCAAGGCGGCGCGCACACACCTGCCTGGGAGTCAAAGACCGTGCAGTTCTCGCCGTCCGTCTTGGACAGCACGCAGGCGGCGGCTGTATGCCACTCGAACTCATAGAAGCAGCCATCGTCCTCGGAGGTTCTCAAGACTGGAGCACTTTCCAGATCACCTGTCAGTGAGGAAGACAAATGGATCACTAATCGGTCCTCAACTAAAAATAGACCCACAAATACTGGGATTCCGCTGACATGAGGTTCTCAGAGTAGTCAAACCTGTGGAGGCAAGAAAGAAGGGCAGTTGCCAGGGACGGGGGTGGGGAGCTCGTGTTCAGTGAGGACAGAGTGGGAAGATGAGAAAGTTCTGGAGGCAGACGGTGGCGATGGCGGCACGACGCCGGGAATGTGCTTCATGCCACTGAACCGGACACCCTAGGAAGGCCAAATGTTGAATTTCATGTTATGCACATTTTACTACAGTTTCCTAAAAACAATAAATTTTGTGTTACATATATATTACCCACAATTCAAAAAACACTCAAAAACAAAAAAATAGTCCTAGCCCTTGGCCGTCTCCCACAGCTGGGCACTTATCCAAAGAAAACATTTCAACAGGAGGCGGACACGGGACCTGCAACAGCACAATCGCCAGCCCTGGAAACACGCTATTAGTCCAACAATAGGGAAAATGGTTAAAAATAGTAAGACCAAGCCATTATCAACAAGGAAGTCCCTAAAAATTATAACTGCAAAACACAGAAGAGTATTCACAAAATGCCATGTTTTGAGGAACATTGAAAAAAAAATTCCGAACATACACAGATTTTGACCCTGTAAAACAATGTAAACCTATAAATATAGATAAGTGAAGAAGAGCACTGTCTCTAAAGGGTGAGATCACGGACAACATTTTTCAAGCGCTTACGATTTTCCCCCTTCGGAGGAAGTAAAGCAGCCGCACAGCCGCGCCGTATCAGTCCCGAGGAAGAGGAAGCCGCACTGAGACCCATAACTCATTTGGAAAATTGCAACATGATGCTCTCGACACCATATGGTTTCTCCATTTCTGGACTGGTCTTGGGTGGGGGCTGGGGGCTCAAATCCACAGACCACCTCTGTAGGTTCTAGAACTGGAAATGTGTGGTACGAACCCTTTCTACCTCCCCCTCTCGGCAGCGGCCCGTGAGAAACAGAAACGAAGGGAGCAGTCTCACCCGGCACAGAAGCCACCAGCACATGTCGCCTCTCCCCTTTCTCAAAAGGGCTCACCTGGCTTACAGATGAGTGTTATGTTAGTCGTTATCTTCTTGTGGCCACAGTCACTACCGTCGGAATAGGAGAGCTGAAGGTTCCCTTTCTCTTTCGTGGGAGAAGAAACAAACTTGCCTAGACTTTTAAATCCATCCTTATCTGGAAGAAAGGGAAAACAGAAGACATAATTATAAATGACGACGATGTAAAAAAAGAGGTACAAACGCGTCAGCCAGGACCCAGCAGGGTGCTATGACCTCTTCCCAGCCCACCCAGTCTGGCCCGGTGGTCGGTGGGTTTTTCCCGAGGCACAGGTTTGGACAGGCCATGGCAGCCACACTGAGGACACCAAGGCCACCTTTAGGCCCACTGGGACAGAGCAGAAATGATAAACAACATCTTGCTCCGTGGGCACGAGAGACAGACAGCAAGCACGAATGTCACACCATCCCAGAAAGTAACACCATTCCCCGACTTCCAGGGCCTTGCTCTCCTGAAAACACAGGTCTTTTGAAAGCACAGCCAAGAGGCTAGAGTTTGTCCCAGGACCAAAGCAGAAACTAACTGAACCTGTCCAGCAAGCCAGGCAGGTGACTACTTCATTCTTGAGTCAGTTGACTTTTACTATGAAGCCCTGAAACTCTGTCCCCAGTCCTGCTTACACAGAGGCATGGGCGTGCCTGGACCAGCTTCGGGAGACACATCAGCAATTCAGAATACCGGGGTAGTTCCCCAAACCCAACCTGGGTTCACAGCTCTTTATCTAATGTTTGTAACAGATTCTGATTACTCCCCCGGGCCTCTCATTTTCCAGGTGAGTCTTAAGTGGCAGACAACTCTCATGCAAAACGTCTGCGTCAAACCAGACACCCTCTGCAGGAAAACCACGGGACCGACAGAATTACAGCAGAAGGAACCCAAGGGGCACAAGTACTCTTCTATGGAGAGTACGATGAGATGCCACTTGTCCAAAGCCATAACTTAACAGTCACGGGCAGTAAAGCTGTTAAAAACTCAAAATCAGTTTCACACAAGTACTGGCAATGTTATTCTCCAAGTTACAAAGGGAAAAGATGACCAAGTAATTCCCAACCTGGCTCCTTCTGTCCCCAGTTACAGGGGCAGCTCACCTCGGACGGCTCTGGCCACTCCCTGGCAGGGGAGCACATAGTTTCTAGAGCACACTGAGCAGTTACCTACATGGGAGTCACTTTCCTCCCCATCCTGGATACGCAGAACCCAGAGAGAGGAGACTGGCAGAAACCACAGGAGCATTCTCTAACTCGCTCCAAACTGGATGCAGCCGAGTTCTATGTGCCTTTGGGAAAACCACTACCGTGAGCCCCACTCTGAGCACAACTCACCGACAGAGCACACGGCTGCATCTTCAGGGCAGCCTCTGGCCTGGCCTTCCTGCAGCACTCTGTGGCAGATATTAACAAAGAAGTGCTTCTTTTCTGTTTCCCCCTCGCTGCCATCCACAGCTTCCCAATTCTGTTCCACTTCTGTAATTTTAAAAGAAACAAAAATTCTTTTAGCCAAAGGCAATGATTATTTCTCTGTGAGTCACACCATAAATGGTGATTAAGCCAAAGGAAAAGGCCCAAAGCTCACCAAGCATGTAGTCCCTAAACCCCAGTACTCACGTTTCTGGATGCAGCAGACCAAAGGCACAGAAATTCACTGAGCAACTCAGGCTTCTCTCCATGGAACAGAAACAAAGCAGGCCCCAATACCTCCTCAGAAGAGTAGCCTTACCATGAGGTAGGGACAGAGAATCAATCAGCGAAACTCTCCCAAGCACCGAAGTGTGAAATCAGAAATGGAAAAGCACATCCAGATGGCAACCTGTGCCTTGCACCTGGCCGAGCACCACGCCTTTGGTCCCACGCCCTCCTCCGACCACCAGGAAGGTCAAAGACACCTGCCCCCGCTTCCCCACCAGCAGACCGAGTGCAGGCCATGCTTTGTTTCAGGAAAATAACAAATCAGACTGGTCCCTGAGCTCAAACATCTTGTGATCCAGTCATGTACGAACAGAATCAGAACTTCACAGAAGGTTGAGGGCGTGCCCGCGAGTGGAAAGAGCAGGACCCCGAATCGGGAGGTGTCCCACAAGCAGTGGCCAAAAGGATGAATTAGAAATGTGTGTGAAGGGCATACAGAGACTGAGGCTCTCCTTTTACAGACAGGATGCTGGGGTTCAGAAGGGAAAGGCCACCACTCGTCAGGGTAACAGTTACTCTGAAGAGCTATGTGCCAATATCAACAACCGAGAAGAGCCCATAGGAGGTCATGCAAAGACAAACAGGGACAAGGCCAGGGGGAGTGGGGTGAGCTGACAAGCTATAAGGCAGGAGGACTGTTTAAAGCTAGCAAGGAAGGAGTTCTGAGGCAACCTCAGCAGTCTGTGTGGATCCTGAGGAAACGACCAGGTCCCTGGAGAGCCAAGGGGGGGCACGTGTCGGCTGTGTGAGCGCATGTGTCTCTGTATCGCTCACTGGCCCCTGTGTGTGTCTGTACGCGGTGGCGTTTAAACAACAGTGCCGGACAAAGGGCTCTCGAAGTACCACCCAGCTTAGTGAGACAAAGCTGAGGCCCGCAGGAGGCAGACAACTCACTGAGGACCAAGCACAACACCGTGTTCTCTTTCCACCGCACAAAGCCGAGCTCTTCACGAACACGTGTGAAGCAGCACTGAACCACGGCATCATTCCCAGCTGACCAGGTGCTGAGTGACTAACGCACAAAGTACGTTTGCTGCCAAGGTAGTTCATCAAACTTGAACATTTAGACAGGTCTCGTGTCAAAAAACAGCTCTCCGACACTCCTTACAAGAGCGGAATCCCTCCTTCTACTATCCTACTGTCCAAACCAGATGAGGACTCAGAGCGCAGGAGTCATCACTCCCACGGCATGGGTAACTCCGTGACTCTAGGCAAGCATTCTACCTCAGATATTATCTCCACAGATGCAATTTGCTTCTACTTACACCTAATCCCAGGGCTGACAAAAGGGCAAAACTAAAAATGTCCCAACTAGATTCAGCTTCCCTATTGGGAACCCTGATTCTTAGCACTCGGTCTCTCGACACACGCCTCTCCCCACCCCCCATGAAGTTCAAAGGCCTGGGGCAGGGGTCACGCTCGCCAGGACCCAGTCTGGTGCCTGCCACATAGCCTATGCCCCACGACACCTGCAGAGCAGACTACCTCCAGCTCGGCCTGTCTACCGTGAAGCTGGGTCTCACGGACAGACCTCGTCACTCAGATGCAGCGAGGAACATGGCATCCAAGGGCTCCCAGCCCATTCTCCTTTCAGCCCCACAAGCATCAGAGGTTGCACAGGAAATGCAGACCCCACTTTAGAGAAGGGAAAAGAGAGAGTAAGACAAAGGGGGAAAGCATGGGGGTCAAAATAGAGAGTGACCCCAGCCACATTGGCCTTCACACCGACTGTCCGACCCTTGAAGCCCGACAGGCCAGGGGCGAGGTGGAAACACGGCCCACTTGAAGCAGGCTGCTGTAGGACTCTAAACTTCCGCTGTTGACGGTTTGTTTAAATTTTTTTTTTTACGTTATTTATTTATTTGACAGAGAGAGAGAGATCACAAGTAGGCGGAGAGGCAGGCAGAGATAGAGGAGGAAGCAGGCTCCCTGCTGAGCAGAGAACCCGATTCGGGGCTTGATCCCAGGACCCTGGGATCACGACCCGAGACAAAGGCAGAGGCCCAACCCACTGAGCCACCCAAGCGCCCCCCGCTGTTGACTGTTTTTAACTGAGATGTAAGTGACATGGAACATGGTAGTCGTTTCAGGTGGACAACGTTGTGACTCGATCTGTGTGCCCCCATGTTTAGTTACCATCCACACCACAAACAGATACAAATGTGTGCATGTGTGTGTGTGAGGAGAACTTTCAAGAGCTCCTCTCTTAGCAACAAGAATGTGTATCTAAAATAAAAAACTTTCTAATCACAAAGTTCAAGGCCTGGGACTTGGCACTTCTTACTAAACTAGGATAAGATTAGCCAGGGCATCCCAATTAGAAGAGTCATGCCAACCTCAAACTCAGGTATTTTGCCTCCTAATTCAGCGTCATTCCTAATAATTTGTACAACTGCTGCGTGAAAAGGGATGGGGGGGACAGGAAACAATTAGCTGACAGCTCAAGAAAAGAGCATTTCCAAAGGTTTTCACAGGGAAAGAGGCAAGAGAAGGTTCCCGTGACCAGGTGGACGGAGCCCCACGGGGTGCGCGGGTCCTACCTGAGTGCCGGGCCAGTGCCGACAGGTCGTATCGCTTCTTCCCGTCAGTCACACTGCAGAGGAGATCCTCCTTCTCCTTCACACAGGCGTACTTGGTGTCCCACGTGAAGAAGTAGGTACAGTCTACCTCCCCGGTGAATACAGGCACTCCTTTCCCATCATTAACTATGCAATTGGAGAAGGGAAAAAACAAGCACCCCATTATGTAGCCAAAACCTGGTCAGCCCACTGACCACCCACGCCAGCAGGGCAGTGCCAAGCCCCAGACATCAGAGGTGTCAGAGATTGGACGCCTTCTCTGGAGTCTCAGACAATCCTCAACCCCTCAGTGGCAGTCCTCTGTCCCTCCCACCTTGGTAGGAGGGTCTCAGTAAGCCATCAGGCCGTTCACAACACGCTCGCCGTGGGCATGAAATGGGGGCCTGACGAGGAACAAGTAAGCCCCCAGGCAGGGCTTGCCATGCACGGGCCGTGGTCAGCCCCGAACAGGCTCATGAGTGGCCCCCACGACAGACAACGAGGGATTCACCCACAGGCGGACGGAGACCAGAGCTCGAGCTCTAGGAGCGCCTCTGGCTTTGTGATGCAGTGACGAGATTCACCTCTGACCTGAAACGGAAGGTCAATGGGAACAGCCACCCCATCGAGGGGCCGAGGCCCACGTGCCCTCCCAAGGCCCGGGGCATGCCTCCAGACATCCCAGCATCCTCGACCCTCAGGCCTTCATCGGGGTCCCATGCTCCGCTCGCCACACGTCCGGAGGCCCTGATGGCTCAGCTCCAGCCTGAGAGCCAGCGCTTCCTGGGCCACTGCCCTGATCCACACAGCCTGGGATTCGGCAAACTTTGGTCATTTTTCCCTTACTAGAAATATCCCCTCGTCTTTCCAAGCTGGTGGACCGCTGGCACAGAGCTCTGTTTTCCACCCCTTGATGGTTTAACAACTCTCCTCTGGACCTCCTGCATGATTTGCCTTTCTTGAGGTCTGGTGCCCTGGAGTGCACAATGTTCTAAAGGAAAGGCAAATAATGTTTTGTACCAAGGGCAAATGATGTTTTGATTGCAACTTCTCTTAAATCTTTAATATTATAAACACTATAATTATAATACCAGCAAGAGCAGCCAGGATGTACAGAGCACAGCCTGAACCAGGCACCGAGCATCGAAAGGCTACAGGGGGCGGTCTGCATAAAGTGCGCTCAGGGATGAGGACTTGACAGATCTTGGCGTATTTAATCCTATGGCACAGGTACAGTTCTAGCCCCATTTTTATAGACGGGGGGGGGGGGGGGGGTCAATTTGCATATGGTTTCCTAGCTAGAAAGCAGAGGAGCCAGGATTCAAACTCAGACAGTCTGGCTCATAACCATAACCACAAGGCAATACTTCCCTACATTACTGTGGAGCTTTTTTTCTTTCCTTTTTTTTTCTCTTAAATGATGGACTTTAAGCCATTCTTAAGATGCAGCACTCCCAGCTTCCCTTTCGACACCAAAGAGCCCACCCTCTCCTGCTGGGACCTTCGGGGCCCCTCCCTCCACCCACCCGCAGCAGAACTCTTTCGCAGGTCACCCCGCCCACATGACTGAGGACCGCTTACTCCTGCTGGGTCTGTCTGGGTTTGCATCTCAATATCTGGAAAAGATCTGTGTTTCCCACAAACCTGGAGCATTTGCCGCATTTCTCTTTCAGCAGGTGAAGTTTACAAACCATTCAATGATACCAGGCCTGGTCTGAGGATCCAGCCCTGCTCTGGAGCTGATTCTGTATCTGAAGTTTACTGAGGAGGGAGCACCCGTTTTCATCACTGGTGTGCATTTCCACTCGCATTCCTTTCTCACCACCCAGTGAACTGTAGAAGAGTGATAACGCCGGAACTACCCAGCTCAGGGGGAAAGGAGTTCCTCCCACGGAACCCAGTCACTCTCCGCCTACAGCATCGTCCCACCTCACGCTTCAGCAAAGACAAAGCTACCCACTCACCCAGCTGGTTTAATTCTCCCTCTAGCCGCACAGCTGGACCACGTTTCCCAGCCTCCCAGCCTCCCAGGTTGGGCTATGCCACTTAGTTCTAGCCCATTTTTTCAAAAATGCTGTTCCCATTCTGCAGAATCCTCGGAGACCAAGTCTACAAACAGCAACACCACGGGATGGGAAGCATGAGACAGGCCCGCGGACCGGAGCCCTGCTGCCAGCACCTCCGATGACCTGCCCTGAACTGAAGAAAATAAACCTTTAACGCAGTGAGCCACTTAAATTTGTGGGTAGCTTTGTACCAGTCTATTCCAATATATCACTCATCCAAAAAAAAAAACCTGATTTCATATCCTTCCCTGACAAGATCCCCAATAGTAAGTATCACATTACAGCGAACTAGATGTTGGCTGCCAAACAAAGGGCGGTGTGTATGTACACACACACGGGCTTGAAGAATGAATGCATGCACCTCTGGGCCTTAAAAACACTTAAGCCCTAGAATCGTGAACATATATAATTCTAGAACATCCAAGTTAAAACTATAAACCACATCATATTACATAACCAATTAACACCCATTCACATAAAAAAAAATTACATTATTACATTTATCCAAATAAACAAAATCCACCAAGGGATTTTTCTCTAAGAACTCTAAATTTAAGCTTGGACGAAATAATAATGCAGTAACTTTTACAGGACATAGTTCGCTCCGAAGTCTGAAGTTGAATCACAGAGCTGGAAGGAGTCGTAAATATTTTATGACCCAACTCCAACGTGAGAGCAGGCTCAAAACCTCTCACAAAACCTCTAGCATCTCCCTGTCCGGTCTTCTTGCCACCATCCTAACTCAAACAGCCTAGGAAGACACTAAGTTTCCACATGAGGACATCTCTGTGAACCCTGTTGGGCCGGCGAGAGGCCAAGGTCACGAGAAGGAGTGGACATGGGGTGGGATGTTCTGATCCATCGGTGCTGACGTAAAGTTTATATGAAGCCAATGTGCCAAAATACTAGCAACTGTTGAATAAAGAGTGGTGAGCATATAGACTTTCACTGTAACATTCTACACGCATGTTTGAAAACCGTTAGCAGTAAAGATAAAAGAGGGAAAGATGGCCATCAGCGCTTTCTTCAGCCTCAGCATGTTCCACACAAGTTCTGAGCGCTGGCGCCTCATCCCAGCCGTCCCAGACTATGTACCCTTCTCAATATCCTCCTCACCTGCTGGGATCTATTTAGATCATTATTCTATCTACCCAGCATGCTCAAATGAGATCAGTACGCGCGCAAAGATCTCAGCCAAGTCATTTATAAAAAGCCCAGAAAAGAACGGGGCCAAAAGGGGTAAAGACAAGGTCGGAGGGAGACTTGAACCACAGGAGTCAGCCAACAGCGAAGCAGCTCGGCCAGCAGGGGAGGGCGGGAGCCCAGGGGCCTGGTGGCCTGGGGACACAGCATGAGGAGCAGGGCACACTTCCCAGGCCTGGGGACACAGTGGAAGCGAGGGACTTCAGAGGCAGTCCCCTAAAAGCCTGAAGAGGTGAGGAGGATGGAAGAAGGACGGGGAGTCTGGGGAGGGCAGCGGGGCATTCAAACCACACGCGAGAAGTGCCCAAAGCAGTCATTATCCTCCACCTCAAGCCCTGGGGACTCCACACTGATTTCTACAGAAAACCTAACTCCTCCGCAGAACTTACATGCTTCTCACCCTCCATTCGAGGGTCATCTTTAGCCACGTTCAGAATCCGAAGCTCTGACCTAGTCACACCTGCCCACATTCAGGCCTCTGCATGAGCCACTCCCTCTGCCACAGAGACCAGTCCCCACGGCCACCCGACCTCCACAACTGGCTTACTGTGACCCGGCCCACGGAGTTCACCGAGCAGCTCCTCCTCTTTCCCTGACAGCCCCAACCAGCTTCGCTGCCCACACCCCAAACCGCTGACTCGCTGCCTCCCTCCCGACAGGGTCCTGGCTGCCGTACTCGCCCGCAGCCCTGGTCTGGCCGGCACGACCCGCATTCCAGGCTCCGTGCCGTCTCTCCCTCTATGCTTTGGGTCTGAGCGCCCGGAAAGTGCGCAGCCTTAATGGTATCCTGGGGCCTCACGGGGTCTAAGCAGACGGATAAGGACAAAACATATACTGAACAAATCCACTTGAACCTGGATGTTACCAAAGCAGGTTCCTGGGTGAGACGGGAGTGCACGCTCCGGGAACACAAGCAGAGGTGGGGCGGGGGGGCGCAGGAGTGAAGGGCACTTTGATTTAAAGCCTCCCATCTGCTCTACTCCAAGCTCCCTCCTTGCCTGTCACCGAGGCGATGTACTAGAGCCTGGTGCGGATCACAGCCTCCCTGGCCCCCTTCACCGTCACTGACACGAGCCTCCAGCACAGTTTACGTCGTGTGCAGCTGCCCCTCCCCAAGCTCCTGCTGAATCGCACAGGAACCAGCCTCATCACAACTGGCCCTCGGTGGGGTCACGGGGTCTCTGGAGCCTCTGTGGTGGTGCAGCCCATCGCAAGCAGGCCGGCTCCAGTACAAGCTCCGAGCAGAGGCCCAGCCTGCCTGTGCGTGCCTGGGGTCCCAGCCTGGAGGACGACCAGTGTGACAGTCCTCTGATAACTATGGGACCCCATCACCTCCCTGCAGATGTAGCCTGTGCCCGAGAGCATCACGATACAGACTACAGCACAGCTTTCTGAAATGCTAGCACCACTGTGACCTCAAGAAAGCCCATTCTCACTGCTCAGAAAAACCAAACGCTCCACTCAAACTTGCTCTGTGACCTCTTGTGATCCCCCACACCCCGCCTCTACCAAAGGGTTGCTCATTTGCAGAAAGGGTCGTCTTGAGACTTCCTTCAGAAAAGAAGAGCTCTTTAGTGACCACCCCTCGAGGGTGGGGAGCAAACCCACCCTGCTGACCGGCACACGCTCTGGTGCGAGCCAGAATTCGAAAAAGAAATGCTTTCCCAGCAAGCCCAGGGCTGGGCCCCTTCCCAAAACAAACAGAGAGCAGAGGAAAATGGAAACAGGATGTGTGTGTCATGGGTGGGATGGGGTAGAAGGGGCACTCCTACCCACTCCAACAGAGCAACCTAGTCTGGGGACCAGAGGGGGCCACGTCCGAAGCAGAACGTCTGCCTGGTCCGTCCGCACGTGGCTCCTGAGGACACACATGCTCCCGTCACGGCAACGGGCGAGGACGTGTCGCCAGCGCTCACCTGCCGTCTTGTTGCACTCGAAGTTTATGACACTCATCCGCTGGAAGCCGGAGCTGCACTTGTCTCCTCCGGAATAGATCAGGGTGAGGTCCCCATCGGAGTACCTGGATGTTTGCGACACAGACACAGGGGTTGGGGGAACCAAGAAAGAAGCTCGAATCGTGACACGTCTCCACATGACGCCTTCTGCATACCATCCGCCGTCAGCACTGACATAAGACAGCAAGCTCTCTGGCCAGCTGGGGGAAAGAGTCTAAAGGAAATGAGTTCCAAATGTACGGGCTTGTCGTCCTCCAGCTTCAAAGCAAGAGCCGGCAGGAGGAAAGCACTGAAGGTTTTGCTCTGAGCATGAAAACTCTTCCACTCGTTCTGGATTCTGTACAAGATAAATAAAGCCAGAGAAACACACAGTGTGTCTAGCAATCGCCATAAACGCGCTCTCGCCTGAGTGACCCTGGACAGCACTCATCGGCCCAGAGCTACGTTCTCGTAACGCTTTTGCAAAGATGACTACCAAATTACGGGTCACAGGGATTGTACTGAATGTGTTTTCTTAGTTGTTTCAAACTTTGATGTAATGCTAACGGCATTTCAGATTCTCAAACTGCCAGGGAAAAATCAGAACTCCTCAGAAAAATGTATTTTAAAATACAAAGGCCTAATCGACTCTTGACCTAATGAAATACCTTTCCTACAGTGTGATTCCTTACACAAAACAGAGGATCAAGCGAACCGTTTTCACAGAAACGGTCTTATTGGAAAGCCAGGATTGGTGACAAATGGCAACTCGCCTACGTCAGACAGGAAGGAATGCCGGATTAACGGACCTGCCGGTTACTTTATGGAAAATGGAAGGAGGAAGGAGACAAGGGGAGTCAGTTACGTTTCACAAAAACAGACACAATGCACTTGAAATTACTGTTTACACACCGGAGGGTTTGATTCTGGTATTTTCCGGCTACTTTGATTTGAGAGGGTTCAGCCTTCTTCACTTGGCAAACGGCGGCTTCTTTCTTACTACAGAACGGTACTTCGACTTCTCCACAGACATTCAAATAAAACATATATTCCTTCCCATCTGAAGTGTAGTAAGAGGAGGACGGACCTAAAGAAAGGGGAACCGATGAGGAGAGGCTCTGTTACATCCCCAGGTGCTAGAGGGTCAGGGCATAACCTCGGGCACACCCGAACCCCTCTTGGAAACACCCACCCAGGGACAGAGATGAAGTGGGCCCCTTCGCACACGTTCGCCTTCACGCTTCCTTTCGAAGCACCCCTCACCTCTGTCCTGTCGCAGTGGCTGGAGGTCAACAGTGATGTCATGCTGCTCGCTGCTCAGAGAGCAGGTTTTACTCTCCAGATAATCTCTGTGGCACGCGTACTCAGTGATCCACTCGATTTCGTAGCGGCAATTAGACTCTGCTGTGAGCTTGGGAATGGTGCCCTATCAAGAACGGTTTGAAAGGAGCAAAAGTAATGTTTTTATTTATTTATTTATTTTTTAAAGTAATGTTTTTAAATGCAGATTTTCCATGCCTCTGAAAAGCTCAAAGGTACGCTGTTGGGTTTTTATGTTCTTCCGTTCCTGTTTCAGACCGAGAACCGCCTCAACTCAGTTCCATTACGGGCGTCTAAACACCCTGTTGACGTGCACCTGTTCCTGTCTCTTTCAAAGGAGTCACACTCGAGGTCCACCCAGGGAGCCCAGCCTGGACTCGACGTCACCTGACAGCCACAGCCTCCGCGTGCAGCCATGACTCATGAAGGCACGCAGCCTGTTCCCTCCTTTCTACTGGAGCAGAAGGGAACGGGCCAGATGAACCCACAAGTTGAGCAGAAACCACTGTGCGTGTGTCTAGGGAGATGGTCCGTAACTCCTTTGCTCCGGTTGTCAAAGGGGCCTCGGGCACACCTCACTGGTCCTTGAATCTGCTCCTGCGCTGGGGGAAGCCAGGGCATGACCCGCCACAAACCCCAATTCTGCCAGAGACCAGCTTTTACAAACATGAGCCCAGATGCTCGTATTTGGTGTGAACAGGGAAGGACGTGTTCCCTGCTGACCAGAGTGCAGTGTAGCCCTTTGAACCATCCTCAGGAGAACGGCCTCACTGGTCTTAGTACCAGGAATAGCCTCGCCACCTCGGAAACACCCCAGGGCCAATGCTGCCCGCGCCGGCCACGTGCCAGGCGCAAGACAAGGCATCAGGGCTACACGCATGGGCTACAACTTAGTAAGACACAGAGCTTCAAGTCCAGTTCTGTCCGACTCAAAATCAAGGCTTTAACTACTTGGCTTGGGGACACTGGACATCTGGGGATGGGGTGCTAAGCGCCGAGTGGTGAAGCCAGGCACTCAAGGCCCCCAGTGCGAGATGTGCTCATCAGGGAGGAAAAGGCAACTCCGTGGAGACAGAAAGTCAACTAGCAGCTGTCAGAGCAGGGGTGCGGAGGGAGGGACGGCAGAGGGAGGGACGGCGCCCGAGCAGAGGGTTTCTTCTGGCCGATGGAAACACTCTCACGCTAGGATCATGCCACTGGTTGCACAATTCGGTTATATGCTAATGACCACTTTGTTGTACTTTGAAACAGGAGAATGTTACAGTGTGTAAATTCAATAAAGCTTTTTTAAGAAGATCTATACGACAAGGTGAACATTTACTAAAATTCCAGCTCCTAAGGGCATTCCATGAGCCTGGTAAACACTTAAAGAAACCCTCAAGTGTTCAGGTGTCGTATGTCACCCAGATCTGTCCGGCGAACGGTTAAGCTGGAAATGGAACCCCTCGCTCCATGAATAACAAAGCAGCCTCCTTTCCTAACACCACCAACTGCCCTGTATCCCACGGAGAAGAAAGGGGAGAGACTCCCAATTCCCCCCACTGTGGTGGAATGAACCACTTCTCCTCGTACGAGCAGGAAGGGGCCAGGAAGGGGCCGCACAAAGACCCCGGCCAGCTGAGAACATCTGTCTCGTCGGGCACGAAGAACTTCACCCCACATCCGCAGGCGCAGACGGACCGTGTCCGCAAACGTCCCTAACATTCACCTTCAGAACTCATGTCGTCTGTGGGCCAGTCAGGTCTTTACTGAGCGGACGCCACGTGGCCCTGCAAGTCTGTGGACACGAAGTGGAAAGCTGGCCTGGCCTACACTTTTGTCTCCACATCCCCCACACACAAAACGGGCCAGCACGGGCCAGCTGCCAGCACGAAACCAGACCAAATTCCATGTTTGTTTGTGGGGAGGGGGAGCTCGCTTCCCTCGCCAAAGAATTCAACTCCTCCTCCTTCGTTCTATTAAGAGGAGACAGAAATAAATGAGAGGAAAGCCCTGCCCTTCCTCCCGGGGGCTATCTCCCTTCCATCAGCACCCCACACCTGCTAGAACACTCGAACAGCAACGGACACGTGCAACGCGGCCGGGCACGGGCCCAAGGACAGCCAGACCCTGGCCCTACCCTCAAGGAGTTTACAAGTGTGCTGTAACTGAGCGAACAGCCAGAGGACAGGGTCAGGGACCCGCCTGCGAGTATGAGAAGAGGGGATGAAACGCTTCACAGCAAGACCCTCAAACAACAACCTTCCTTCCGGCCAGGACTCTCCCACCTGAGAAGCCCCCGAACTCCGGCCACTGGCCTGCAGAAGCTCGGCCAGGCCTGCACACCATGTGCTCCACTCACTTCTTACTACGTTTCTATAAACCAATTAGCTATTTTCACCTTGCTTATTCTAACAAATACTAGCTAGGAAGTCACAGGTTTAAGATTATATATGTGGTTTTTCAAATGTTCATTCAGATCAGCATTACTATATAAATTTTCAAAATCTTTCCATGAATCCCTTAAAATCATCTCACACAAACCAGAACAAAAGGCCATCCTCGGGGCGCCTGGGTGGCTCAGTGGGTTAAGCCTCTGCCTTCGGCTCAGGTCATGATCTCAGGGTCCTGGGGTCGAGCCCCACATCGGGCTCTCTGCTCAGCGGGGAGCCTGCGTCCCCCTCTCTCTCTGTCTGCCTCTCTGCCTACTTGTGATCTCTGGCTGTCAAATAAATTTTTTAAAAAAGGCCATCCTCCACAGACACGCAATACCACAGGCATCAACACACACGGGGCCCCTCCGGGTTGGGAAGGAGAAACAAGCAGCAGCCTGCCGTCCCCCTGGGACCCTCACACAGGCAGGAGTTCCCCGCCCCCCTCCGAAGCATGTCTTCCTGGAATTCCACCGCCGTGGCTGTCTCTGGCTCCCCCTCTCCGGCCCCAGACCCAGTGCCCCACACCAGCCCCAGATGCGCTCACCTAGACAGCCCACATGAGCACGCTGCCAGGAAGTCCTCCGCGGACGAGCCACTCACCTCTCTGCGCTCCGACGGGCAGACAAACGTAATGGTCACCGCCGGGCTGTGACCGTTGCAGAAGTCCAGCTCCCCGGCCCCTTCTTTCACGTAACTCAGGACCAGCCTGGATGATACACGTTGAGAAAAGAGTGTTATGGAAGTATGAATTCCATTCACATCGACGTGTTGTCCTGAGCGTTCATCCCGCTCACTCGTTTGGGGGCCAAGGGTAGCAGAAGGAACACTAAACTATAAAGGAAGCCACAGTTCGAAATACCTTCAATTTCCATTTTTAAAAAGCTGATTTCAAGTAAACTTCAACGAGTGCTATTTTCTTTTTAAAAATAAATAAAGTGACCAATGTGTAAATTTAAATACTAAGAAAAGCTACTCGAGTAAGACAAACGAGAAAACACTATAAACAATCGAAGAAAACAAAATAAACACAGCGGAGCAGGCCGAGCGCGTTTCTGTCCACGAGGCTGCACGACCGCTTCTTCTCTAAACAATAACTTTGTAAGTAGAAGCCAAGATCTTTCTCTCTCTAACCTGAAGCCAGCCAAGAGCCCCGGCCACCGTGACCTCCCACAGCCAGGAAGAGCCCGAGCTGCCCGAGTGCGCGGGGGGTCTCCCGGCAGGACGCGCCTGCCGCTCCTGGTGCGTCGGCCACAGACCCGCCGAAAATAGATGGCCTTCCTCTTCTCTGAAGACTAGCTCGAGCTCTCAGTGCCCACGCTTTGCAAAGTCCCCTCTCCCCTGTGAGGAGTCACCCACTTGTCACTCAGGACAGCGTAATGGGCTGAATCATGTCCCCCTACAATTCATACTCTGCAGCCCTAATCTCCAGGACCTCAGCATGTGACTGGGTTCGAGGACAAGGCTTATACAGAGGAGAGGAAGTAAAAATGCAGCCAAGGGAGCGTGGGGGGTGGGGACGTGGAGCTAACCAGACAGGACTGGCGTCCTTATCAGGAGAGACCAGGACACAGACACATAGACCAACAGACCCCGCGAGGACAGAGGGAGAAGGCAGCCATGTACGAGGCAAGGAGAGAGGCCTCCGAAGAAACCAGCCCTCCCACCACCTTGGACTCCTAGCCTCCAGAACGGAGAGGAAATAAGTTTCTTCTGCGGAAGCCAGCCTACGGCCCCTCGTTACGGCAGCCCTGGCAAACTAACACAGACACACACACATATATAGAAACCTCCCAAACATTTTTAAATTTAGGTTATGCTCCAGAGTCTTCTGTGGACCAAAGCACTGGCCTGATACACCACCAGTTCTGTGCTAGAACAAGCCACAGCAAGGAGTCCACCAAGGCCCCAGGATCTACGGCATGATCCAAGACGCGGTGGCATCAGACAGGCCAGACAAGCATCTGCAGGAACTCACGCACCAGTGCTGACCCACCTGTCCTTGTTCACCAGCTTCAGTCCCTCCTTGGGTTGGCCAACGTCGAAGGCCTGGTCCCCTCTCACCAGGCAGGCAGCCGTGCCGGCGGGACAGCCACGCAGCTGCGGACTGGGGTCCCGCAGCGAGTCTGTAAGACATCCCATGTGACGCTGTCAGACTGTACCTCAGTCTAAAAGTTCTGAAAGTCCTCAAAGTAACACAAGTTAGTAGAAATCTGGAAACCAGAAACAAGTCAGGCTTAAGAGAGATTCTGGGCGCACCGGGGACCTCTCCAGACGCAGGAAGTGCATGCGTCCTGCCCTGCAGGGCCACTGGGAAGCAGAGGCAAGAGACTCCGTCTGCTCCTGGCAGGAAGAGGTGATGAGAAACAGGGACCGTCACATACTTTGTACTCAAGGAATGTACATACTGCCCCCACCTTCCTAAAGACACACTTACTTGAGCATTATCCCCTTGTCCAAGCTACAAGCAAACTAGAAAACGTAGGCACTCCGTGGACTGGTGGGAAGATGAGAAGGTTCATGGAAGGAACCTACATACAGCTCTGGGACCAGGCCTTAAAAACATCCCTTGCCGTCCCTGTGACTTTGCTCTAATAGCACAACTATCCAATGCCAGGTGCATTCCCGAAGGTCTGGGGGAGGATTAAAGAACATCTAGATGTGCCCAGAACAACAGCCAGACGTCAGACAATCCGTGACTCTGCTTGTACACAGTCACAGGCTTACTTGCATCCCTGGCCTGTGACCGGTACTGTACCTGACCGCAGCTCCATCCAGGGCTGGGACTCAGGGCCTCTCGCACATGATATGGCCTCAAAAAATATGTCCCTCACAAAGGAGTAACTATGGCCCAGCCTTCTCAGTCGGGGCGCGGGGGCGGGGGGGTGCCATATCTTCTCCAGTCTGGCAGGAGGCCATACCAGCTGATGAAAAGGAAAGGGTATCAAGGCCGTACAGCGCTACTCCACCAGGGGCTGGTCTGAGTCCACATCGAGTACCAGTTGTGCCTCTTCTCCCCGTGGCATTAGCAGATCCCTTGGTTTACTTAAGGCCAAAGAGGAGGCAAGATCCCCAAGTGTGTAGAGAGGACACACAGAGCCAGCCCACAACTGCTCGTGAGGGTCTCAGGGTCACTATCAACATGGTTTGTGGCCCCAGGCAACTTCCTGGGGAGGGAGAAGGTCTGGACAGAAACTGGTAAATCCACTTTTCTTAACTTTTAAATTATAAATTTACAAAGTTACTGTGAGTCAAAGTCACTGAAGTTCAACCCAAACTGCCAATAATCAGGAAGAAAAAAACTTTTATAAGAAAAATTGCCACCGAATTCAGAAAATCCTTGAAATGGTAAAAGACCAAAAATCTAAATGTTTTCTAAGCTAAAATGAATTCAATAATCTGCAAGACTCTTCAGCTTTATAATCAAATTTGAGCTACAGACCCATTTAAGACACAGGCTTTGTTCGTCTGCCTTTTTCCAAAAGCACATTAAAAGCTGTCCTTGGAGAACAAAAGAATGATGTAAAAACCCTGACACACAAAAAAACCTAAAATTATCACTGGTCACTTTTAGTGAAACACGTATGTGGTATACTCACATTTAAAACAACAGGTTTTTTTTTTTTCCCTAAACATAGAAATAATCAAAATGGTACATAATGTATTTGTACAACTCACCGTAAACTCAAATACCTTCCACTCAGCCACACCGTCCCCTACTGAGTTTATTCTTAATATTTTTTTCCCAAACTTTTCTAAGGCCAAAGTCCCACGTACAGTGTGAGAAACAGGAACATGAAGATAACACTAGAACTGATCTTTTCATTTGCTAATTTACTCGTCACAGAACTGCTGCTGGCTTAGCAGAAAGACAAGTCTTGGTCTAGGGGACTAACAACTCCCTGAAAAACACACAAAGCTAGGTTCTAGAAAGTGTGGACAAAACAAAGCCTTAGTCAAACTTAACGTCCTATTTAGATAAAGACCATGTTACAGCCTTCAGTTAATTTAGCAAAGACACCCAAGCTTCCCACACCACTTCTGGCACCTAAGAAGAAAGCCAAGCCAAAGCTGGCTTAGGACAAAATATGCATCACAACCCAGTTCCCAAGGTCACTTGACCATCCCTCTCTCCCTGTCGCCCAGCCTGCAACGCCAAGCCCACAGACGTAGGTACGCCCAGCTGGCCAGAGGCTGTCCTCCCCAGGCCCCCCACAGGAAGGCTGACTCACCCTGCTGCAGCTGGTCTGGGGCCTCCAGCACACCCACCCCGTTCATTCTCCCACCATCTCGCTGGAAGTCAGTTACCCAAGAATCCTGGACTCAAAATGTCTGGCAGAGAGAATCCACTGAGATGAACCAACAGTCTGGATAAAACCTGTATTAGAACCAAAACTTACTGGGGGTGCAGGGGGGCTTATGCACACAGAACATCTTCCTGCCTCCTTAGAGGGCTGACTCCGTGACACGGATATCCAACTAGGAATAATGGTGGAAGGGCAAAGGCAGAGAAGTCTTCTAAGACATCCCTCACCACCACCACCCCCAAACCCACCTATGTCTCTACAAACATTAATGAACAGCGAAGTGTCTGGGTCCGAGTCGTCCACCAAGTAACCCCCGCTAATCTTGATCAGAGGATTTAAGTCATGCTTCTTGAGCTCTCCATCAAATGCATAGCACGGCACCTAGAAGAGAGGAAGAGAAAAGGTGAATCCTGGACACCGCCTTCTTTGGGGTACCAGCTCAGCAGAGCATCTGACCAATGTCACGGGACACTGGTCCCTACCGCTTACAGTCTATCACGCCGTGGGGTCCCCCGGAGACAAAAGAAACAAAGCAAAGGTCAGCAAGTGCTTCAGATGCTCTGCATTTAGCACCATGTTTTTCCCTCCTGACTCCCCCATCTCCATCAGCATGCTATGGTATCTGCCAGCTTACAGATGACCTCTCTGCCCCTACCCTGCCCTCAGCCCTCATCCTGGAGCTCTGCAATTCACAATGAAATTACCTGATTGGTCCATCCTCATCCAGTCCCCTTACTCCCCTTCCACTCGGCATGAACATGGGATGGGAGGTTGCTATCACCACCCTGCCAAAACCACTCCCACCCAGTCACCACAGACCGCATGCTGTAGACATGATGTGCTTTCTCAGCCTTGAGTGTCACTGGCCCTTCCCTACTACCTGACTGCCATTCTTCCCTTTGCTCCCTAGCCCCCCAGAGGCTCCTGGTTTCCCTCCACCTGCTGGATGCTCCTTCTCAGCCTCCTGGAAACATTCTTCATCTTCCTTCTATCTCTTAATGCAGAGGTACTCCACACCTGACTTCTCTGGTCACTTCCCTGTCTACACTCTTTCCCCTGGTCACCTCCTGCCCAACTCCAGACTTTCTAGCAACACACAGCAGATCTTGTTCATCAGCAGACTCTGGAGACAGAATGCTTAAGTCCAAGCTCTGGTTGCTGACACTTAGGACAACCGTAAGCCAGTCTAACCTCTGTGCCTCCGTTCCCCATGCATCAACTGGAAATAACAACAGTCATTAGCTCGGAGGGCTGCTGTAAGGACAGAATGAGTTAATGTATGTAAAGTTCTTGGTACAGTTCCTGTCAAGCCCATATTAAGTGTTACTTGTTACTGTTACCTCCCATTATCACTTAGATACCCAAAAGCATCTCAAATTTAGCATTTAAAAATGAGCACTAGGTGTTAATATGCCACTGATGAATCATTAAATTCTACCCCTGAAACTAATAATACATTTTACATTAACTAAGTTAAATAAAAAAACAAGAGATTCTACCCCTGAAACTAATAATACCTTATGTTAACTAAATTGAATAAAAAAGAAAAAATTCTATCCCTTAAACTAAGAATATACTATATTTTAACTAAGTTGAATAAAAAATAAAAAATTTAAAAAATAAAAAATAAAGTTAAAAAAAAAGGGAAGAAATGATTCTATTTCTCCCCCAAACCTGCTCTTACTCCAGCGTTCTCTATCTCAGCATTCAGCTAGCTGCTCAAGCTGAAACCTTAAGATCATCCCAGACCCCGACATTCTACATCCAAAACCATCAGCAAGTCCTGTCAGTTCTGCCTTCAAACTGAATCCCTGATCAACACGTGGTCCCTGACCTCAGCTTTACAATGGTGCAAAGGTGATACGCATTCAGTCTCTTAGACGGAGCCCCCCCACCCCCACCCCAGTCTCAGGCAGGTAGATCTGTATAACAAAAGTTAACCGCTTACTGTTCAGCTAACAAGTTTTCTTGGAAAGATGATCAAACTTGCAGGACTGCTCTGACCCACTAACCATTTTCCCCAGTGCAGTTCTCAGAGATTTCAGGGCTCATATGGAATGAGTCAAGGGCAGCTCCTCACAGCCTCAGGGAACACATGAACTCCTTTCAACGGGACCCCTAAAGCAAACTCTCCCCGTGTCCACGGGGGAATCAGTGGTCCCGCCGACGACTGAGGGGGCTAGAGGGGTGGGGTGGGAGGGGTGTGCTGGCACACGAAGCCAGCAAGGTCAGAAGGCCAGACGCCAAGCCTCACACTGGACCCTGCAGAAAAGCAACCAAAACCAAAAGTATTCCTGTGGACTGTGACAAGGCTCCAGTAAGAGGGACCAGGGCATCCAGCATCCTGCAAATGGAAAGCCTGTCATCCTCCAGCAAGGCAACGCGGAGACAGTAACTCCAGCAGGGAGCGACCCGACCTGTGGCGGGGGAGGGAACCTGCAGACAAGGAGCGACTCCCTAGCTACAAGCTGAAGGCATCTGAGAGCAGGGAGCAAGCCGGCAGCCGGCGCGGAGGAGAGCCGGGGCCACGTCTGAAAGAGCTTGTAGTTCTCCACCAGCTCAGCTTCACCCAAAGACTTGAGAGATTCCAGTAAGTGAGGTCTGCAGACGCCTGGCTCAGGGCAGTTTCAGCAACTTCTGGCCGGCTCTCTCCTCCAGGAAGGACTAGAAGACACGCCTAACACAGCACCCCACAGAATTGGAGCGTGCAACGGAAAAACAGTCAAGGCTCCTGGGGAAAGTCCTCCCCACTTCCTGCTCCACGGAGTAAAGCAATGGAGACATTCATAAGAGCAGGAATGTAGCCGCGGGGGAAGGAGGTTGTTGGCCAGCCTCTCACACCACACAGTGAATCAACCTTGTTAGCGCCAGACGTATATGAACTGCACTCGTGGAGCTCTGCTAAGAACACAATCACCCCAGGCCTGAGTTCTCTGCGCTCCTCAGAGTGCGATGGGAAGGGGATGTACATCCAAACTATTTTAAAGAAATTACTATCTTAAAAAAGCCCTACCAGAATCCACTCAACAAGCATTAGACCATCTGCAACTACCATGAGCTTTGCCCCCCAACTGTTTTAACTCCGACAAAGCCACTGACAACCGAAACGAGATACAGAAATCAAGACTCCAGTGACACGAACCACATCTGGATTGGTCTTGGGTTTTTTGTGTTGTTTTTGTTTGTTTTGCATAAAATATTTACTACAGTTTTTGAAGCAATACCATCTCCTGTAAGGTATAAAGCTGTAATCAAACCCACTGAAGACAGAGAAGAGGAAACCGGCTCCACCAGGAGTTGCCACAGCGAGGCCCGGCCTCTCAGCAGCCACCATGCACCTCTGTCCATTCCGCCTCCGTTGACCTGTACCTGAGGCACAGCAAATCCAGGCCATGAGCAAGGACCTGCCCTCCATACCCTCCCTCTATGGGCTCTCTAAGAGCAAGAAGCCTTTCAAAATTTAGTGAAATTCCTGCTTCTTGGCCCACGACAGGCCCTCCACAAATGAAAACTGAATGAATAAGGCCCGGGCTGCCAACCAGACCTAAGACAGGATCACTGAGGACACACTGCACCCTTCTCGTCCATCTGTAGATCGGCTTCTAAGAGAAATTAAATGTCACTGTTTGGAGAAAAAACACGGACTATACTCCTCCCCTCATACATCAAAAACTGATTTAGAGCAAGCCCTCCCCACCCCACCCCCATTACTTTCCTATAAAGGGCAACAAAGTAAATAGCTTAGGCTCTGAGTCACACAGGTCTCTCTTGTTCTTCTTTGCTTTTTTCACAATCCTGTACAAATGTAAAAACTGTTCTTCCTTCTGGCGCTGTGCAAACACGGGCCAGGGCCAGGCTTTGGCCCAGGGGCTGTAGTCTATGACTTCTGACCTCCAACGCAAAGAAAATAGAAAACAAGTAGCATTTATGTATTTATTTTGCAAAGTAATTTTTCACCAGGTATAACAGTTCCAAAAAGCCAGGCAAGACAACAGTCAAAACAGGAAAAAACGGGTCTCGCTGCTGAGCTAGAGATCCAGAGCCCAGGAGGACATCTGTGGGACCCGGAGAGGTCTGAGGCCCCACAGGAGAGCAGGAGGCAGTGTCTCTCTGTGGCTCTCACATGCTTTTCCTGCCACTAACGGTACATCGACACACAGGGTAACCAAAGCATTAAAATTCAAGGTTTAAATCTGACACTGTCACATCAAGGTCAGTGTCGTTGTATTAGGCCTTCAGTCTTTCCACACTTGAGACTTCTTTCTCACTCAGTGTCCCTCATGCTCTCTTCCAGGAGGCAACATTCTGCCTCTTGCAGTTCTGTATCTGATCATTTATTATTTACAGCTTCATGTGGCTTTATTTCTTTAAAAACAAACTCCTCTCTTTCTGCCCTTCTTGAATGACACTGTACTGGGCCATCAGTGAAAATAACTGATTGCTCCCATCTTCCGATCCTAGATCCTAAGAGAGTCTTTGAACTCAATCCTTCAGAACATAAAACTTAATGGGGAGACATGAGAATAATCAACCCGTGAAGCCTGTCGCCTCAGGAAGCACAGAAAACCACCTCCAGACCTGCAGGGGGAGGAGGGGAGACATGGCAGGGGGAAGGGCCACACAGCAAGCCAACTTCAGGCTCTGGGCTCGGGGAGAGGACACTGCAGGAATCACCAAGGACGACTTGACCGAACACCAGAGAAAGAGTGGAAGGAACGACAGCAGCCATCCAGTCTCTGACGGACACCAGCAAAGAACCGACTGGCTAGGGCCACCTGGCCTGAACTCACAGCATCCAGGAGGCATCCCAAGGCTGGGCGCGGGGAGAGAGAGTGTCTAATCTAAACACAAGCTCATCCCTGGCAGTCACTGAGCTGCACGGCACCAGAAACCAAGAACTAACTAACTAACTAACTAAACTGAGATGGTAGACGGTGAGCCAGTCTACTTCTAATCATATCCTAAGATATTTTAAATGCCCTGTCCTAAAAATAAAAACCACCCAGCATCATTTTAACAATTAAATCATGTGGTCCCTCTACTCAAATGGAATTTGAAAGCTAAAAAAGATTTTACCCCAAAAGGTTTGTGCCAGTGTTTCAAATCTTAAAGGTCCCAGAATGTCCTCAGTAGTAAGCACCTGACCTTGAGTCCCCTTGTTACCTCTTTATTAGCTTTAAATGTCTCTTTCTTGCAGGCAGCAGTAGTCCTCCACTCGAAGTAATGCACACAATCTGTTGCAGTTACAAATTCAGGAGTTCCCTATTTTTAAAAAAAAGTAAAAATAAGTTACCATACTGCATATTGTAAGGGTTTTTTTTCCTCCCCCCTTAAAGTTAGAAACAGTAAAAGCTAATGAAAATTTTTAAAGCAGCAAGGAGGGGGAGGAAGGAGGACACAACTGTTTTAGTTAATCAAGGTCATCAAGAAGTTCCCAAACCCAGAAATTATGAGACAAAAGCTTCGTGAAATCATGCTGGAATTTTGGTATAACTGGTCCAAAACTGTTCTACTGCCCCAACTATGCAAGCACAGTAACTCCTGGGATGTAGTCCTCAGAGCCCTTCCACTCTCAGACTCCAAATGTTCTCTTAACCAAATGCCAACAAAATCAAAGCCAGAAAATGTGACCTCATACTTCCTGTAAGCTGAGGACGGAGGCCCATCTGGACCCGACCGAGTTCACACACCAGCCTCACTTTAGACACCCCCACACTCAAGGGCAGCCCCTCCACACAGACTGCAACCAGGGTCGACTCCAAAATGGTCAACCACAGCACTGCTGGGTGATACGTGACACCAAATTCACCTCTACACTCCCATGTGCAAATCTAGGGAGTTCTTCGCAATTCTGGTTCTCGTGTGATGAACACAGGACTCCTGAAGGAAATCAGTTAAAATTAAAGCAGCAGCTGGCCTATTCTGTAACACAGACCTCCATATTTCATACCACTGCAAAGAGATCTTTTTTCTAAGGTTCCAACATAGACAAGAGTGCATCTGACAGGCTGGTCCCAAATTAACAATGTTAAGTTCTATTTTTAAAGTTCTTCAGAGGAGACATTATGGGCCTAAAGATGCAACAATCACAGCACCAAATTCTAAAACAATACTTTAAAGTAATCTGGCAGCCCACATGAGCTTCCTCAACCTTATTTTTCTAAACGCTTGGGTTCTTACTCTGATTAGAGAAGAGTCGTAGGATCTCTATATAAATTGCTTCTCCTAAAAGCTAGCAATTATTTACTGGAAGGTCCTTTCTATATACCAGAGATTAAAACCAACAACTCAATGCAATGCAAGAGTAAGAACAAACATCAGGCTTTAAATGATGATGTCCCCTTGCAATGCCGGTAACACTCAAAAAAGGTGTGATTGATGGCCATTACCTCCTGGCCAAGACTTCTCCTAGACAGATGCTGGTCTTCCCAATTTAACATAAATGAGGAAACAAAAACAGTTTTAAAAAAAATAATAAAGGCAATGCCCTAAAACTACCAAGATAAAATGCTAGGTAAAGAAGTCTTAGAAAGAAAAAAATGTATGCCTACAGTATAAACACTCAACAGTGTTTTGAGTTTAAACACACTAATCACCTTGAATTGTAGTTTTATACAGGATGTAGGTCAAGTTTCACTTAAAAATTGTAACTTACAGGCTACGGTTTGTTTACATCTTGGTTCTTAATGGTGATGGTGTTTAGGTTGGTGGTTTGATGGCTCTGTTTGTTTTTTTAATTTTGCTCACTTATTCTTCCCAGAAAAACACTATAGCAAGAATGCCTAACAGGCAAACATTTTTAACAAACGGAACATTATAAAGTGACTCTGGGTGGACTCACCAAGGTTTTCCCACATAAGAAGGTAATGCTACTCTGGATTCTGTGATTTGGGCTTTGCTTGCAGCTCTCTGTTGTGTTGAATTCCAGAAGAGATCTGGTTACAGTTTTTGAAGAAGAATCACCTATTTGGAAAGGAAAGGACATGAACTATAAAACATTTATAACCATAAAGTTATTTCCAAGCATAAGCAAATTAAAAGTGGTACTATAATTCATCTGAAGGCTCATAAACTTACAAACTGCCCCTTCCCCAGAATTTTCCATCTGAAGAATGGCATTTCCATCCACCAAGCTACTGGACAAGCCCCAAACACGTTAGAGTCTTATCTTTCTCTTATCTACCACATTCAATAAATCAGAAAGTTCTAATGGTTTTGCCTCCATCTCAAATCCACCCACATCTCACCACCTCTACTACCGCTGCTACTAAAACCACTACCATCTCTCACCTATACTCTGGCAATAGTGTAAGACTAGTCCCCTTGCCTCCACTCTTGTCCCTCACCATTCCCCCTTTCCCCATCTACCTCGACCAGTGTGATCTTAGAAAACATAAATCAGAATATATAACTCAACTGCTCAAGTTCTTCAATAATTTCCCATCACACCTGTTATAAAATAAAAATTCTTTAGAATGGCCCACAAGTAGGGTGATTACATCTCAGTTTGCCAGGTCTGTCACCGCAATCATCTGGGATAAAACATCTATACCATACCAATATAGTAATAAATTGGTATAGGAACAGATAAACTCACAAGCAGATTATAACAGAGAGCGCAGAGAGATACGTACAAATCAAACCTTGATGTAAGACAGAATAACAGGTCAATGGGCAAAGAAGAGACTATTCAATAAAGGGAACTAAACAAAATGAGAATCCACATGTGAAAGAAGATAAAAACTGGATCCCTGCCTACCACTGTATACAAAAATCAACTCTAAAATAAAGACATAAACATCAAACTTCAGAACTTTTAGTACAAAATATAGATATCTTTTAGATCCTTATGTAGAAAAGTATTTAAGACTCAGAGCATTAACTCTGAAATACTAATATATTTGACTTCTTAAGTTTAAAAGTTTACTTTCATCAAAATATAGCTTAATGAAAACAAACCACTTATAAACTGGAAGATAGACAAAGCTGGCAAAGAAGTGGCATCGAGAATATATATTCTCACACACGGGAAAAGAATAAAAAACTTTTCTTTTATAATCCTAGAAAGTGAAACAAAATAACCTCTAACTGAAAGAACACACAAAAGGAAGAGATGGGGGAAAACCCACACCTAGTCATGTCTTGGTAAATTTTAATATTAAAGGCAAAGAGAAAATTTTAAGGCTTCTAGAGAAAGAACACGTCACATGCACTAGATAACCCAATATAAAATGGATGGGATCAATCAAAAGGAAGAAAAATATGTCAGTAAGTATATGAAGAGAAATGTTCAACACCACTGGTAACCAAGGAATTACATACTGAAACCACATGGCATACCAATCCCAACCATTCACAAAAGTTAAATACCAAGTGTTGGAGGAGAGTGGTCTAGCTCTCCTTTGTTGCTTCAGCATGGCATTAGGTCCTAAAATTGAACATTCATGTACCCCATGAGCTACGTATTGAACTCTTAGGTATCTACACAACAGAAAACAATGCACGTGAAACACGTGAAACATGAGCAAAAACCTGGAAACAACCAAAACGCCCATCAGTAGAACAGTGGATAACTTACCTTTGGGAGAGCCACACAATATTTATGTAAAAGTTGGCTGGAACAACTACAGTAAAAGATAACGAGTTGGTTGATCTTTAGCAACATAATATTGTTGTTACCACTTTAAGTCCCAGAAAATCACACATAGTATGATATACACTTTCTAGAAAGATAAAAATATCTCTCTCTCTCACACACACACACGCAGAGACTCCTGAGAAAGAGATAAGACACAGCAAGAGAAAGAAACAAAGAAAGGGAAGAAAATTTTAAATACAGGTTAATTATTACTCCCACTGAAGGGAGACAAGAAGATGGAGAAAACACGTAGATAGTGATTATTCTCGGGTTACTAGATTTTGTTAGTAATCACATTATTAATTAGTAGTCACATTATCCAAAACAACTAATTAAAGAACAAGAAAAGGGTGCCTGGGTGGCTCAGTTGATTAAGCAACTGCCTTAGGGTCGGGTCATGATCCTTGAGTCACAGGATCCAGTCCTGCATCAGGCTCCCTGCTCAGCAGGGAGTCTGCTTCTCCCTCTGACCCTCCCGCCCTCTTCTCCTCATTTTCGTGTTCTTTCTCTCTCTCAAATAAATAAATAATCTTAATTTAAAAAAACAAAAAAATAGAAGGTTAGTCCACAGATCAGTTATGACTGTATCATGAACTCGGGATTATAACTGGTCCAATCTGATACAAATACCCGAGATCTTCTTTCAAAAAAAGAAATAAAGGAGGAAGAAAAGGGGAAGGATCAAAATTAAGATACCAGTGGAGAGGGGGTAATGGGTTCCAGAGCTGCCCCCACAGACCAGTCTCACAGTCCACTGGTTCTTTCTCCCCACTGCCCGCCTGCCTTTTGTGCAAAGGTCTGCCTGAATCGCTCTCTCCCCTAAAACTCCCGAGATCTTCCCGAAAATCCTTCTTCTCTGCCGAGAGCACAGAATCCCTGCTGTCTCCGGGACCAAGGACAGCGCCCCACGGACAGCACCCGTAGCCCCGCCCATGGTAGGCGTGTCTAGCACCGCGAGACGGGGCGGGGCTTCGACGCGCCCCTGCAGTGCTGCGCTCCGGGAGACACGGAGGGCGGGCGAGGACTGCAGCAAGCTGCACAAGCCGCGGCCAGAAGGGGGCGCTCACAGGCCACGGTCCCCCCCACCTTAAAGACCCTCCCCCACGCCTCCCGTCCCCCCACACAGCAGCCCCTTCCGGCCCTGTGCCCAGAGCTCCTGGGGGCTCCTCGTAACAGCTGGGCCCGCCCTGAAAAGGAAACGCAGAGGGTCCTGGCCTCGGGCTGGGAGGGATCCAGCCAACCTTTGCCGCCGCGGCACGGGGCACCGGCATCCCTAAGCGCCAGGCCCCCATCAGCATCGCACCCGCCTGTCCATCTCGCCTTCTTCCTCTGCCCGCTCCGCCCGGTGGCCGGGACCGGCTGCCAACCGGGGCACTCGGGGAGAGGCCGCAGCGAACCGCGGCAGACAACCGCGGCAACCGGCCAGCCTGGCCGTCCTCCCCGGACGAGGGCCGGGTGAGGACTGCGGGGCCGCGGCCAGCACGCCAGGCCCACGGCCAGCTCCCGAGGACGGCGCCAAATGGGCTGGGCCGCGCTCGCCGGGCCCGCCAGACCGCGCCGGGTCCTCCAGACCGCGCGCCGGGCCCGCCAGACCACGCTCTCCAGGCCGGGTCCGCCAGACCAGACCGCACTGGCGGGGCCCCACCAGACCAGACCGCGCAGGGTCCTCCAGGCCGCGCTCTCCAGGCCGGGTCCTCCAGACCAGGCTGCGCGCGCCAGGCCCGCCAGACCGCGGTCTCCAGGCCGGGCCCGCCAGACCAGGCCGCGCTCGCCCAGGCCCGCCAGGCCGCGCCGGGTCCTCCAGACCGCGCTCTCCAGGCCGGGTCCGCCAGACCGCGCTGGGCCTGCCAGACCGCGCGCTGGGCCCTCCAGACCGCGCGCTGGGCCCGCCGGACCGCGCCAGGCCCGCCAGACAGCACGCGCCAGGTCCTCCAGACCGCGCTCTCCAAGCCGGGTCCGCCAGACCAGGCCGCGCTCGCTGGGCCCTCCAGACCAGGCCGCGCTCGCCGGGCCCGCCAGATCGCGCCGGGTCCTCCGGACCGCGCCGGGCCGCGCGCGCCAGGTCCTCCAGACCACGGTCTCCAGGCCGGGTCCTCCAAACCAGGCCACGCGCGCCAGGCCCACCAGACGGCGCTCTCCAAGCCGGGTCCGCCAGACCAGGCCGAGCTCTCCAGGCCAGGCCGCGCCGGGTCCTACAGACCCTGCGTACCAGGCCCGCCAGGCCACGCTCACCAGGGCCCGCCAGACAGCGCCAGGTCCTCCAGACCGCGCTCTCCAGGCCAGGTCCGCCAGACCAGGCCGAGCTCGCCAGGGCCCACCAGACCAGACAGCACTGGCGAGGCCCCACCAGACTAGACCACGCCGGGTCCTCCAGGCCGCGCTCTCCCGGCCGGGTCCTCCAGACCAGGCTGCGCGCGCCAGGCCCGCCAGGCCCGCCAGGCCCTCCAGGCCCTCCAGACCACGGTCTCCAGGCCGGGCCCGCCAGACCAGGCCGCGCTCGCCTGGGCCCGCCAGACCAAACCGCGCTTGCCGGGCCCGCCAGGTCGTGGCGAGTCTGCCAGACCTCGGTCTCCAGGCCAGGTCCGCCAGACCGCGCCGGGACCGCCAGACTACGCGCTGGGTCCGCCAGACAGCGCTCTCCAGGCCGGGCCCTCCAGGCCGCGCTCGCCCGGGCCCGCCAGACCAGGCCGCACTCACCCGGACCCGCCAGACCAGGCCACGCTCTACAGGCCAGGCCGCGCCCTGTCCTCCCGACCCTGCGCGCCAGGGGGCCCGCCAGGCCGCGCTCGCCTGTACCCGCCAGACCAGGCCACGCTCCACAGGCCAGGCCGCGCCGGGTCCTGCAGACCCTGCGCGCCAGGCCCACCAGGCCTCACTCGCCCGTACCCGCCAGACCAGGCCACGCTCTACAAGCCAGGCCGCGCCGGGTCCTGCAGACCCTACGCGTGAGGCCGCGCTCACCCGAGCCCGCCAGACCAGGCCGCGCTCCAGGCCTACCAGGCCTCGCCTGCAACCCTCGCCGTCCCCGGCCGAGCCCAGCCGAGCTCGCAACTCGACCTCGCTGAGGCCGCAAGCCCTGACTATCCCGACTTCACAGGCGGCAGCAGGGCCCACCGCGCGGCCACCCAGCCTCCCCAACACACCGCTTAGAGCCTGTCAGGCAGGCAGACAGCCCTCCCCGTGCTAGTCACCAATGTGCTCCGGCAAGGCTTCCCCAGTTACCCACTTTCCTTTCCCTTCTTTATTGTGTCGTGTCCTTCAACGTGTACTATTCACATGTTCTTTCACCAAATGAAGAAAGAATCCTCTCTACCCAATTTCCCGCCCCCCCAGCTGCTGCCTCGTTTTTCTGCTCCTCTTTATATCAAAACTCTTTAAGAGATTTCTATTCTTGCTACCACCAATTACCCTCCCCGTTCAGATACTCCCCCTTGTCCCCTGCACTGGCTGATCCCTGAGCCACCTGACTCACTCCTTCAGCTCTAAGTCTTTGCTTAAATGTCACTTTCTCAGCGATACTTACTCCCATTTAATATTCTTGAACACACCCTCCTGAGACCTCCAGCACCCCTGACTCGCCTTCCTTTTCTTTTTTACAGCACTCATCACGTTCTAGCGCACCACCTAGCCACTGCTTGTTTGTCTAGCCCCTACTCCATTGGTATGTAAGCTCCCCAAGAAAAGGGATTTTTGTCTGTTCTAGTGACTGATTCATTCAAGTATTTGTTATAAATAAATAAATGGATATTCAGTGTTGGCTGTTTCAAAATATAATTTATACATATCTCTTTTAAGATATGACTTAATCAAGTAAATCAGAATAAAATATGTTACAATTTACCAAACCAGCCCCATACAGCTAGGTTGTGCCAGCATATCTGCCACAGTTACCAATGCTACAAAAAAAAAAAAAAAAAAAAAAAATTCTTGTACCAAAATCTATGTACAGTGCTAATTTCTCTACTGGTAGAATTTACAAAAGTAGGTAATGGGAATATAGGCTTTAAAATTTAACAGCTATTGTCGGACTATCAGGAGAGGCCATAAATAAGACAAAAACATGAGTTATATCTAAAACTGAACCAGAGTATCATCTTAAATAGACAAAAGGATTATACAGTTTTAAGAAAATGAAAGAATACGGGGCTTAAGAGGAAAAGAGATTTTTACATCTTAAGAGTCAGAGATGCAGAATTCAATCCAGCAATCAACCTGGATGGCTGCTCCAGAGTTCTCTGAGTGCACACAAAATATGAACAATACAAATGTCATCTGAAGTAAAGGGCCAGCCTCCTTAGAGTAAATGAAGGCACCTGATGCAGCAACCACAACGGGATTCCCTGTGTCCTGCCCAGGTCATCAACAAGAAGCCGGTCAGAATCCCAGGCTTTGGCGGTAAGTAAACCACAATTAACATTCTTTCCTGGTGGGTATGTTACACCTCAGTTCTGTGGGCTGGTAACAGGCTTCCTGAAGTAGATGTATAGCTTCTAACCCTCAGAAAGATTAATTAAATTAAGACCAAAGAATTAACATTTGGGATGGCATGAGAAATGTGACTGTATTCCGTATTTTTTCATACTGGCAAAGTTCAGTGTCATGACTCCAATTGATCCACAGCTTATAACTGACCAACTGACTGAGACTTGTGACACAGTATTAGAATATCTAAGAGAATTTCAGACTAATTGTATTTACAAATTTAAACTACTGAATTTATAATTATTAGTACTAAAGTTCTAATTATCAGATCAGACACATTAAGTACTTTAAAAGGAAATCAAATAGGTAAAATGTAAAAACATAGAAATTTTAAATTGGGGCAAAGACAATTCAACAAGGTTGCAAATGCTGTTCACGGGTCCCATAAAAATGACTGCTAAACTCTGCCAGATTTATATATGGAACAATATCATTTGCCTAAGGAAGAACTAATATATGATTTTTTAATCAAAAATAATGTAATATTGTTTAAACCAAAGCTGAGGTCTTAATATTCATTTCTAAGTACAAAAGCAGCCTTTGTGGGTATCATAAAACACACATCAACAATTATCTTCCCAAAAGAGTTACAACCATCTTCCCCGTAGCAATACAGGCATGTGCCTGTTTCTAGGCTCCCTGCCAATGCTCTACAATTCAACCATTTAAACTTCTGCCAATTTGATACAAGAAAAAGGAGATTTCATTATTGCTTTGATTTGCATTTATACCTGGCTACTAATGAAGTTGTACTGACTATCTGGGATTCCTCTTTTGTGAACTGCCTGTCTTCAGACTTTGCCATTTTTCCTTGGGTTGTCTGTCTGTCTTATCATGTATTAAAAGAAGCTCCTACCTCTCCTAGATTATATTTCTATTTTGCTAGGTTTCTTCCCAATGTTCTATTGTCATTTTAATTTTAACTGATCTGAAAATTCTGTTATAGGATATAAGGAAAGGTCTAAAGCGGTTTCCTAATGGACAAATAGCTAAACTACACCCCAACTTGTGGTTATACTGACGTTCTCGTTTATTTTCAATCTACCGCTATACTAGCTTTTCTGTTCCTCTGATCTACTAGGAGCTCCAGTTTTTGTGGCTGTTTTCAAAATTCACTTTCTTTCCTTTCTAGCAAGTTCATAAGAAGTTAGTTTCTCAGTTGTCCTCTCACAGCCAGGAGTTTGGATTTCCCATCATGGTTCCCATTTTAGCTCTGCAACTGTCCAGTGTGACCCCATGACTCACAAAGCAACACGGCCCAGAATAAGTTCGCAGGCTCTGGAGTCCACCTGTCAACATTTGAATCCATAATCCTGCAACCTCTGACAAGCTCCTGTATCCATTTTGGGCTTGCATTTCTCCATTTATAAAAAGGGAAAATGAAGTCACCTACTTCAGAAAGTTCTGAATGAACTAAACAAGATATTTTACTTTAAAAACATAAGGCCTGGCACATAAATGCACAACAAATTTAGTTATTATTTAGTTATGAAACCAAATTCATAATAACAAATTCCGTTATTTCTATTACGCAACACAAACTGGCAAAATCAGATCTGATTCCAGATTATCTGCGTACTAATTTAAGGGCATTCGCATTCAATCAAACCAGTCTGCTTTCCTGAGGAGAAGAACAGGGGCAGTGCAGAAAGGGCCCACCATCCATCCAGCAGGCCATTCTCTCCCTTCAGGAGTGAAAGTATCTGCGTCACGCATGTCTGGGAGTCAAAGGAGATGGGAAAATGCTCGTTCACCTCACAGTCAACCTGTATCTTAACTTTTAACTCAGCTAGTTACTTCTGGCCTCTCCCCTTTAGCCAACCTCCTACTCCATTGGGCCCAGCTTCCTAAAAACACATTTTAGCAGATCACCTCCCCCATTCCTGGCACAAAGAATCTATAATGGACCCACTATTCACATCTCAGAAAAAAATCAACTCTCCTGCGGGGCTTTCAAAGCCAACCCACCGTGGGTCATTCTAAAATTCTGTCTAGCCTCTCCAACTTCACAGATCATCCTGCCAGTGACACTTGCTTATCTGCATCCAGTATCCATCCCTTACATTGCACTTCTCATCAGCCAGAAATACTATAGTCAAATATTATAATAAAGTCATGACGAAGATTCCCTTTCCTCTTTCTGAAAACCTCAGTCACAGTGACCAACAGGCCCACCTGTGGCCTCCCTGCACGAATCCTTAAAATAGAACAGCAGGAAGTTGGCCACCTCATTGCACGATTTTAAGTAGGTCACAAAATAAAATTTGTCCAGCCCAAGAGTTCAGAACCTGGTGCTTTCTCAGATCTCTGCCCCGAGCCTCGCTTCCCTCTTACCAGTGTTTCTAGTCCAGACAGTGCCCTTGCTGGCAGAGAGAGGAACCAACAGAAGCTGCCTCCACCAGCAGGCCACACAGACCTTACTCTTGTCCATCCAAACATTGCTTTCTAAAAAGCCTTTTTAGCCGTGTTCAGGAATTTTCATTCAAAACAACAGAGCTACCACAGCAAGTTGACCCTCCCAAACTCCAAAAACCTGGCAAGTAGACTCTCCCCACTACCACATTGGCCCCAGTCACACACGGTCTTCACCTCATGACTGTCCTTCACCATCACATCTCACCGTTCAAACTGCCCTGGTCCAAGGTCACTGCGGACATTCATGCCACCAAACCCAGGGAAACACCTGTAGGTCAGCCCTCCGCCTCTTCTGTTAGTCATCTCCCCCTCTCCTGCTCCATGTGACTCGGTAGGGCTGCGACTGTCCGCCAACCTGAACCCATCCTCCTCACCAGAACACAGGGATCCTAACCCAAAAGGAGGGCATTTGGGGAAATGAAATGAGCCCTAAAAAAGGAAAGTTTGCACTTTTGTCTCCTGGACTGGCAGTCCTTAGGACTGGTAAATTTTTACTATAAGCCTAAAACCAATGACCACCTTTGATGGCACATAAACAGTAACAGCCTGAGACTCAAAGAAGCACGAGGAAAGCAGACACAGAAGGGGTGAAGGGGCTGGGCACTAGAAGAAATGAGCCTGAAGGAGGGAGAAAAGTAAAGACTGGGTTTGAGAAAAACAAGAGAAGGCAGAGCCATCTAGGAAACAGCCTTCTGTATCAATAAATACAAATGTGCATGACTCTTCATGATTCTTCATGATTGTTACTGTGCTAGATGGAAATAACCTAATCTGATCTCACTCTGGACACATGTAAATTCTTACTTTTAACACATGATAAAACAGAAAACATATTACATAATATAAGCATATATAAGCTTATGTGTCGATAGCTATAGTCATTTTTGCAAAATTGGGATCCTATACATCCAGTAATTTAAGAGTAGTTCTACTTACCCACAGAATGATAGGTGCTTGTCTTCAAGTCGTACATACAAATGGCACTTGATGGCCCACAGTGGGCAACATCCACGTTTCCACAGATGCTGATCTTATAAATCATGTTATTTTTGGTATCAACAGCTTCCCATGTATAACTAGAAAGGAAGAAAAACAATTTGTCACTGTCACTGATCTGCCAATAATTAAACTTCTCCCTAGTTTCACATTAAAGCCACTTTTAATCAAAACTACCACAATCTAGAAGACATATTTTCATCAGCCAAAAATACTAAAGTCAAACTATGTTAAGTTGAATAGAAGCCAGGGCACAAACCACTAAATACCACCTTGTTCTGGTTCAATCCGCCCTGAAGCTGCCACAAGACTGACCATCATCAAAATACTTAAATATTCTACAATTTAAGAATATCAACTCTCATAAGTAACTGCTCAAGAATTATGTTGAATATATGATAGTAACCCTTCCAATCACACCAGAATGCTGAAAAGCCAAAGGACTGTTTTTAACTTTATGTTATATAAAAACTAGTTATGGCATGAAAGACAATTCTCTTCTGGTTTTACCTTTTATGGCTACAGTTCAGATCCAAACTAACAAGAAGAAGTTGTGCAATAAATCAACTACCTGACTCAAAATCAGACAAAATTTACTTTAGCTTGATCCACTCCATCAAGCATTTAACATGCATTAAAACTCACTCTCCATTCAAGCCTCTGGCAAAGTAAATACTGAGTTAATTGTTCAGGAGTCAATCTGCATACTTGGGACAAAATAATGGTTTGTCAGTTCTGTCAAAACAATTATTCTCAATTCTCCACTCTTCCTGGAGAGAATGTTTTGTCCGTTTGTAAAATAGGGGTCATTTCCTCAGCAAGGCTAAAGACAGGAAATGAGGAAAGTAACTAAAAAGCTCGTTGCAAAATGCGAAGATACTGTATTAATTCAATTGCATCGCTGAAGAGAAGTTACACAGGAGTTGCTCTGGTTCAGCCTACTCGGGAGCTGGCTGGGGGAGAGGTGGCTAAGCCCTGAGACCACTCAGGTGTAGGAGTGCATCTCCCCAGAGCAGTACAGCCTCGATGGTAGAAAGCACCAGCTCACAGAAGCAGCCGTGCTCTTCCCAGAGCCCACCTTCCCCTGGGCCTCGGGACAAAGACCCGCACAAAACACAAGGCAACGTGGCTTTCCCTCCCCCGACAGCCCTGTCCAGTAAGGAAGGAGCCCCAAAAGTGGGGTTGCTGACAGGCAAGGAGCCAAGCACTCTCCTGAACCTAGGGCTGATCAAATTTACCTGCCGAGAAGCAAAGGGACATAAGCACACGGAAGCACATGGGCAGGGTGGCCCAACGCTCCCCTGGTTCTGACAGCAGTGGCTGGGAACCTGAAAAACAGGCCGGTGTGCTCCCACGGCGCAGGCCTGGAGGTGACGCTAGAGGTGACGCTAGGCTCGTAAGCGGTTACCACTGAATGTCGCTTTTTTTCAAGTGTAGTTGATACACAATGTTACCTTAGCTTCAAGTATGCAACACAGTGATTCAGAATCTCTATTCCTTATGCTATGGTCACCACAAGCGCAGCTACCATCTGCCTCCAGGCAAGGCTATTACAATACCACGGACCCTGTTCCCTACGCTGTGCCTTTCATCCCCGTGAAAGGGTATGAAACAGGGAAGCCTGTACCTCCCACTCCCCTTCACCCATTTTGCCCATCCCCCTACCCGTCTTCGCTCCAGCAACCACCCATTTTGAACTCAGCTTCTTTATCAGTAACCCCTTATAGTTATCTCCTAAAGGCAGGAAGGCTAAAGGCAAAAGAAAATACCCCAAGTACCACCAGGCATGAGAAAGTCATCAATAAAGGCCTGTTTCCTTTGACCTTCACTAACCTTTATTCATTTGCTTCACAAATATTTAAGGACTTCCTGCAAAGGCACTCAAGGGTGCAGCAGTGATCAAAGCAGACCAGTAAATCCCTGCCCCCCCCCCAGTATGTACTGGGGGGGGGACAGAAAACAAACAGGTAAACAAATTCACATACTAGTATGCTGAGTTAAGTGCTCTGGCAAAAACGAAATTGTGAGTGCTGGGAAATGGGCAAGGACCAATTTAGACTGAAAAGTCTTCTGAGACTGTATTTGCCCTGAGACTCAAACAACAAAAAGGAGCAACTCAGGGGAAGACATGGTGGGAAGAATATTCCACTAGCCACTGCTAGGCCCCGCAGAGGGAATGAACTTACTAGCACCCTGATGGAAAAGAGGGCAGTGTGGCAGGGGCAACGTGGAGGAGGAGAGCAGCAGCAGCGGCGGTGAGGTCCAGGAGATGGGGAAGGCCCACTACATGGGGAGTGTGGGGGGGTGTTGCAGATTCAACCACACCATTTGATTTTATTCTTAAAGGAAGGCCACTCAAACACACTGTGGATCTTTCCTTAAAATTTTATGCCAGTGCTTTTATTTCCAAAGTTTAGTAAAGCTTTTCTATTAATTACAGTTAATTAAAGAAAAATGCTAACCTCTTATTCAAGAGCAATGACTATGTTTTTCTGGGATACTAGACAATGAATCTAAAACCTTAAGAGTGGCATCATGAAAGTGTTTCGCAATCCTAAGTATATGAGAGCGGTACATAAAGGTATCATTTTAGAATGAATCGACTGCTAGGAATCAACTCTACAGAAATCCTCACGGTATCTAAAATGCTATACTTTTCTTAAAAACAGAAATCCACTGCTGATTTTGCAAAGCTGATATTTAAACAAGGTAGCTGTAAAGAGTGTGTATTTAGGGAGCAGAAAAAGAGATAAAAAAAGGAAAATGGGGAATGCTGTCTTGATTATCTGGAAATCAGTGTCCCTAGAAAGAAAAGTGTTCCTTTGTTTGATTTTCTTTCTTTCCTGATTTTGCATTTCATAACGGCTTTGTCAAGATTCATCAAAATGGTAAGTGGGCCCGGGTGTGAGGAGTGATGAGGCTATGAAAGTATTTGAGTGCTGGCTTTCTCCTGGGGCTTGAGAGAACCACTTACCAGGCTGCCCCTCCAGGCTGGCACCTTCGACGCCCCCCACAACCCCAACCCAAAATACCGGGTGTAGAGTCCTTCATCACAGGAAGGAACGACCATAGTATGTTTCTAATCTATACTACACTAAACTCTGGATGAAAATATTTGCAAGTTGTGTAGAAATGTGGTCTACACACACACACACACACACTCATGAGAGTGCACACATGTGCATCCAAGTGTGTCTGCTAGGTGAAGGTCTCCTGCAGCAAGGAAGGGATGAGAGCCCAGGGGCATTTCCTTGAATCTCTAACACTCAAACCCGTATCAAGTCTTCCAGGTCACTGCGGCTCTACGCTACCCCACACCTGCTCCGAGGGAAATGACGGGAAATGACGGGACGCAAGGAGGTGGAACAGGGAGAACCACAAAGGCCCGAGGAAGAAGTTGGTCAATGGGAAAAGCACCCAGCTGCCCTGCCCACGGTCCCAGCCTTGCGGAATTCGGCCGATGTCCTTGGAGGAGGCAGCCCGTTCCCAGTAGAACTGCTCTTCTCGACGCACCACCTGTATGAGAACCTTGGCTTTGAAAATGAGCAAAAGCAAGCAAGGTCCGTGCCATTCTACCCCATTTTCCAACGTGTAGTGTAGTAAGCCGACGCCCCCCTCCAACTCTAAAAAAACCCAAATTCATTTCAATGCACACCTGACACTTCTAGACATGCGTGTAGACCCAGTAAGTGGCCTGGACCCGCAGCTATGACACCAGCACCACTGACACGGCCCACACACAACGTGTGCTCCTCGGGGCAGTCATGGCCTCCCCCGTCCCCCAGCACTGGGAAGGAAAGCCGCCGTGGGCCAGGATGGAGCAAGACGCGGCTCTCCCAGCAAAGCCACCCTTCCACCGTTCTGAGCACCCTGGCCCGGGAGCCAAAGATTCCCAGGCTCAGAAGATCGAGCCCCTCACCCCAAGTCACGCAGGTATGGAATGTGCCAGGTCCGTCTGAGCTCCAAGGGCAAGTGTTTAACCACCAAGGTGAACTGCCTCATTTACTTTCAATTCTTTAAAGTTTTTTTAACTTCCCAGAAAACAGTTTCAATTACAACACTGCAACTGACAAAATAGTCCACAGAACTCTAGTTTAAATCTTGTCACAATAAACGCCACTAAAATGACAGATCCTGTGCTGCACAGGCGCCCAGCATGAGTGAATGCACCTGAGGGTGGCCCTTGAGGAAAGGCCGCAAACCTGTGCGAGATGCAGATTGCCCCGGGCCACACTGCCTGAGAGACCGCAACTTTCCCAACTCAAGTTCTCCTCCACACTTTCACACTTCTGCTCTCTACCCCATCCATGTCTGCCTCTTCTGCATACTCTGAACTGCCAACCAACAAAGGCGCTGCCTTCTGCAAACTCTTCCCTTACCCAGTGCCTTCTAAGGAAGCGTATCACTTCCCTCGGCCCCCTTCCCACAGCTGCCCTCGCCCGCCTTGTGGATCCAAGCTGGTTGAGGGCTTCACCGAGAGGGACACTCATCTGTGACTCACTCTCCCTCAAAAGGAGTACTCGGCTCAGCAGAGAGCTGCCCTTTGATACCCCAACCAAGAGTCCAACAGTGTCACCAGTAACTGGGAAACATCCTACCATCACTCCTTTAGATCCCTTGGGGAACAGGGACGGGGGCAGAAGTCACACACAAGGCAAATGTCTTTAAGACATCTCTGATTTTAAAGTGAATTCTGCTCCTGAAATATGCCCCAAACGTGGACAATTAATTTCACCATAAAAAGTGAGCACGCAGGCTGAGTCGTTCCCTTAAAGGAAGCTTAAAACTGTCAGCCCCGACTGCAACTCCTACGGCCTCAGCCAAAAGTGTCTCGGACGACCACAGTCAGTCCGTGTCTGTTCAGTGGCACAGAGGTTCCATTTTAACCTCATTTGGTTTAAATTTCATAATATCCTGAAAGGTGTTGGCAGATTACCATGAGAAGGAGGCACACAAGTAGCATACTGTCAACCAAGCCCGAGACAGGAAGGCATTTCGACTTTCCCAACACGGTCCAGCAGAGGCCACATGCACAACCAAGCCGGGCAAGCACACACCCAGCCAGGGGCACGACGAAGCAGCAAAGCCAGGTGACCAGACACAACTGCCCAGAGTCCAGAATGCCTAACGGAGAGCTGCAGGGCCACGCCCACTGAACAAGGCCCATCCGTCCGTCCGAAAGAAAGGAAATTCACAAGAAAAAGCCAGAGAGGTACAACCGGACAGACTGTGTAAACTCTTTGAGGCTGGTGTTTTCCTGGGACACCACTCAGGTTTTCCTCTCTGTGATCGCTGAGTATCTGCAAAACTGCAATCTCTTACAAAATAGGATTTGGCTTTCTTTCACTTTTAAAACCACTAACATCTAAGAGTACATAAAATTCCGTTATAAAATGTAGGAAATGCCCAACCTCTTAGAGGAAAAAAAAAATCTTAGAAGACTGAGTTCTTTCCCCCAACACAAAACAGCCCCATGAACCTGATGTGCTTCTTCATGCTTTCTGCCACCAAGTCGCACTCCTGAAATACACCCCAGTTCCCTCGCACTCCTTGAGTCTTGGGGTTATGGTCATGGTCATGAAGCTATTAAACTTTTTATTACTGGCCTACAATTAATTATTGGTTTATAAAGCCGTACAGAGGTATGATGGAATCAGTAATAAAATTAATAAGCATGTGTGAATCTGTAATTTGGTTTCTTCAAGAAAAAAAAAAACAAAGCTTGGTAACACACCAGCTAAATTCACACAGCACAGTAACCGGCTAGAGGAATGTTTTTCTGAATCCAGAGTGAGCAGCAAATCTAAAATTTTAGGGACAAGCGAAAAGTCTTTCCAACCTGAACATCAAAAAAAGATTTTCCAATTTTTGGCCTGCATCCAAGTCCTCTTGCGGAATACTCAGGAAATCGTTTGGCTCACTTCTGCCTCTTATCATTACCAGATAGTTTCTCAGCTCGTATATCCAGCTCTCTAACCTTCAAAAATCTGGAACAGTCTCCTAAACTTAAGAAGGGGGGAGGGGGACACAGGGGGAAAGGAGGGCGCGGAAAGAGACAGGATTTCCAAAATGGACATTTGCAGCAGAATGTCAAGAGCTTAATGTAACCACTGTTGTCAACAACTTTCTGCGGCCGACACTAAAAGAGAAGAATCTGATTTGGCATCCTGGTCTCAAGGCCAGGGGACACATGAGTTTGACACAGCATGGCAAAAGCTTATATAGGAAGTACTTCACTTCCTATTCTAAAAAACCCACAAAGCTGTGGATATAGATATGGGGCCTGAACAAAAAAAAAAAAAAAAAAAAAAAAAAGGCAAGAAAGTGCCAGACATTAGTCTTTGGTTTTCCCGGGTGGCTACACCGGGTCGGGGAGCAAGAAGCCAGTTGGCTAAAGTGGGATCCAGCTGGAAGAAAAGCTCTAAGGCAGCACCAGAGCCCAGGGCGCTAGGGGATGGGTGAGGAGGTGGCCCCGCAAAGTTTTAAAACCAGCACCATGAGTGACTAACAGAGGTCGTGTGAAATAGAGAGGGAGGTGAGCCTCACTCGGAAAGGTGCCATGGCAAGGGGCAGGGGCCCACAGACATGGCTCCAACTCCCGCCCCACCCTGACCAGCTGTGTGGGACACACTTAATCTCCCGAGCCCCGACTTCCTCATCTATGAAACTCAGCTGCTGCACAAAGTCACTGTGAGGGAAAGCATGACCAGGAACATTGTACTTTTGAGGGACTAGGATTTAAGGCTTTCATCTGATCGATAGAAGGCTTCAGGCTGCTTCAAAATGGAGTTTACAAAAAAAGGTACATTGGCTTAGAGCCTCCTAAAGGAATGTCATGTAATACTGGCCAGGAAGTGGAGGGGGCAGGCCCTTATCTTGGGCCATCTCCACAGAGCTTGGAGAGCTCAAAACAGAGACTGGGGGGGCGGGGGGGCCCTAAGGACACACACACACACACACACACACACGCAAACACCCGCTGCCTCCTGGGCTCTCTCAGGACAAGACAGCCACTTTGGGCCTACCCACGCCTGGGCCACGTAGCCACCAGCTGCCACCAGAACAGAGGCCTGACGAATCTGAAACTCTGGCAGAGGAGCAGGAGAAAATGGACGGCACACACCCTTCCTAAGGAGGTTCCAGCGCAGCAGGAGGTGTGGAATTCTCAGTCCACTGGCAAAGGCCCCTCCACAACACAAACCTCTCAAAAAGGACCGCCGTCCTTCCTGTGCCACACCGTGGCCTTTTAACTCGGGTCAGGTCCGCTATTAGGATGCGGGCCTGTATTCAACTCTAAACCCTCTGTGAAGATTTTTTTAAAATCAGAGTAATTACCTGGATGTCCGCGGACTGTGTTCCTCATATGCATAAAGAAAAAGATGGATTATAGGCTAAACCTCCTTAATTATACGGATGCCTGAATTCAACCGCTTTTAAAGCCAACCCACCAGCCCACGGCACAGGATTCAAACCATAATGCTCCGTCCCCTCGTAAGCTGTCACCAGTGTCCCAGAAAACCCTCCCAGCCCCAGTGCCATTCCTTCAGAGAGCAAAGCACCAGGGAGGTCTGCGCTCCCAGCCACTGGGCAGTCCACTCAGCTGCGACACAGATGAGGCTGCTATCAGGTGCCAGTCTTCACCAGGCCGGCGTGGCTGACACAGAAGAAACGTCTCTGCTCTGAAGATGCTGGGTTCAAATGTCAGACTGGCCCCTGCAGCTTGGAAGAACCCAACAGCCACCAGGGAAAAGGAAACACACACACAGGGCACCGCTTTAGTGCCAGGCCAGGAGTCACCGTCATGAGTTCCTCTCAAAGAACAGCATTATCTCACCTCACCCTCAAGAGCTTTTCTGAAGAACACAGGAAACATCTGTTGGGTAACTCTGTGCTCCACGCTTTTGCTGAATGATCTACAAACACGGTTCCTCAACTTCATCCAGCCTCTCCGGGCAGGTGCTGTCCCCCCTTCAGACCCAGAACGATGACCCTCTGAGGTACAGGGCCTTGCCTCCTGTCAGGAGCTGAGAAAGTGACAGAGCCCACACTTGAAAGAGGCCTGTCCTGCCTCAGAGCACATGCGCCTCCACCACACGGCCACAGGAGAAGTGTCACCAACCGAACGGGACCTGAAGAGAAAAGGTGGCCATTTGCTAAACTGCCACCCTCAGCAGACAGCCTGATTCTTGGTTCACTATGGAAATTAAAACAGAAACTTCCTCATTTCCATCAAATCTACCCGTCTACCTGCACCGTCCTCACACACTCTCTCCACGGAGGCCTGCCCTGACTGCCATCCTTGTTCCCTATTTGGGGACAGCACCCGGGTTTTGTGTCCTCGCTCTTCTCCTCCCTTTCTCTCTGTGCCATATCACTCCCTTCAGCATACCGACCTTTTGTAAGAGACCCCGCTCTTTTCAACACTCCCCTCGGCCCCACACGCCAGCGTAGCACCCACCCTCAGCTCTGACCCCTTTACAGCAAACTCCAAACCTACTGTGTGCACAGCCTATGCTCTCACATTCCCTCTAAGCCAACTGGGCTTTCACCCACCTCTCCCCCAAAACCTGTGTCATCATCACCAAAGAGCTCTGCGCTGCCAAACCCCCTGGTCACTTCTCAGTCTTCGTGGTACACAATTGCTCCACATTCAACATACCTGACCCCTTTCTTCCTACAACCCCATCTTCCCTGGGCTTCCAGAACACTGTGCTCTCTTGGTTCTCATCCCATCTCCCTGGCAGCTCTTCATCAGCGTCCCCTCCAGGCTCCCCGGCATCCGGCAGACCTCCAGGAATGGGGTCCCTCAGACTTGGCCTCCACGACTCCCTAAGTACTCGTTCCAGTGTTTTCCAGCTATGCAGCAGCTCCCAAACTGACATTCCCAGCCGGAGGCACTGCCCTCAACCCCTAAAGGCACAGTCTGGCTGCCCACTTGGCCTCCCCACTCAGATGCTAAAACATCTCAACATCAACATGGCCAAACCAATGCCTTGTCTTCCCCCCTAAACCTGCGCTTGCCATGGCTCTCCCCAGCTCTGAAAATAGCAATTCCATTTGCAGTGCAACTTCCAATTGCACGGACTACAGTAAAATCTGTGCTTGTCTTTCTCTCCTCACATCCCAGAAGCAATCATCAGGAAATCCATCACCTCCACCTTCAAAATACCCAACCCCAACCACTCCTCACCACCGTTTGCTACAACCCTGGTCCACTCTACTGTAACTGCCTACCCAGTCTATCAGAAGTCCCAGCATTCTCCTTTGGCCACACCCACCCTATGTCACGCCTCTGCTCAAAATTCTCCCAGGGCTCCCACCACCCTTGGAATAAAAGCCAGAGTCACTACAATGGCCCATGGGACCTGGTCCCCAGCTACTTCTCCACCTCCCCTCCAGCCCTCTCCTCCTTTTCCCTCAGATGCCACTGCGGCCCCTGTGTCACGTCCTAGCCACATCAGCGTGCTCCTCGCCAGAGCACCTGACACACGGTCCCTAGTATGAGGCACTGCCTTCGTGGTCTCTGCTTGTACATCATCTTACAGAAAGGCCCTGGAAGAGTGCACACTTCCTTATGAAGGGGCCCCGCCCGCAGCCCTTCCCACCAAAATGTCAACCAAAGGCCAACTCTACAAAGACAGAAGAGAGAACCACGTTGGCTTATCACTTTGTTTGTGGTGAGGAAGACGTGTACAGCACGCAGCAGGCCAAGGCGCTCCAAGGAACAAGGAGAGGGTGACTCAGTGGAGATGCGCCCTTGTCACTTCTAGGAATCCACTTCTTAGCACTTCCACTCTGGTGGTTTGGCTTTCTATTTTCAGACCAGAGGCAGAGACCAGGGAGTGTCGGGGGAGTTTTTTGTTTTCAGTACAACACATCATTTCACAAGGTGTAACTGGCTTCAGGGTGGCGAGAACCCAGAGATGGCAACAAGTGAATTTTACACACAAAATCCACCGGTGCATCCTCCTGAGCGGGCCCTGAGGAGTATCTGCACACTCGAGCCCAAAGGCTCCGACTGAAAAGACGGCTCCTACACTTCCCTCCCAGGCTGCCCACGGGCAACCAGATTTCAAAGGCCACCTTCCTCCGTTCGCACATCCCGCAATCTTTGCCTCCCTACCTGAAAGCAAAACTGAGTAACACCTTCACGATCTCTCTAATTCCTACAACGCTCCTCACCTCCTGGGCACCATAATACTCGTCAGGATCTGCTCTCTCCACCCAAGGAAGCTGCCCTCCGGATGTTAGGCGAAGGGCAGTTGCCCCAGCGGATCTCAGAGCACACAGAAGCTCACAGAAGAATCCCCCCCTGAAGGTCTCCGGCTGCTCTGAAGGGCAAGTTTCATGCTCAAAGGAACTGGAGCGACCGGCACCCCCCCACCTCCACCGCTGGGAAGGGTGCGCGCCGACCTGTCCCCCGCGCCGGCTAACGCAGAGACCAAAATAGGCAGATGACACAGGGCTTCGGGCGCCTCAAAATCCTCTCCAGCAGCAGCTGTTGCAGCTGAGCAGCCCGGCAGAGCTGAGAAGAGCTTGCACGTCCACCCCCCACCCCTGGCCTGCCTTTCCCATGCCGGAATCCAGCACCCATCCCCCTCCATCCAGGGAAGCCCACGGAGAGCTAAGAAGGGGCCCCTGCTGACCACTGACACACACAAGTCAGCTGGGGCTTCTTAGCCCGGACAGGAGATGAACAAGGAGGCTCTCTCTCTTCCCCTGGACGGCGGAGCTGCTGCAGCCACCCCAGGAAGGAAGACAAGCCAAGAAAACTGCAGGAAGGGGCCCAGGGCCGGCCTGACATATGGCATCTGGCATCCGCCCAAAGCCTACACCTCCCATCATGAAGCTCCTCCTTGTTTAAGGGAATTCGAGTGGGGCTTTCTGCAGCTCACAACTGAAGGAATCCTGAAGGATGCGTACCTCCGAACCGCAGAATTCTGGATGCAAAATGGACCCCGAGAATCACACGGTCCAGTGGTTTCTAAACTTTTTCAGACGATGGAAACATTTCTTTCTCAAAAGGAGTCTTTCGGGGGGATGCCAATTAGAAAACGGCTAAAGAAGCAAAGCTCTCTGGTTGAGGCAGAAACCCCGAGGCACTAATAGAGAACCCCGGGGGTGCAGGGTAACAGGCTAAAAATACCACGAAGATAAATGCAGCAACTCCAGCTCACAGACAGAAAGTAATCATCACCGCCACCGCCATTTGCGAACACTGAGGCTGGGAAAGGCAATGACATGCATTTGAACCCTCAAACCAACCCTAAAAACTTGACTAGCACCCTGGTTTGACACAAAAGGGAATTAAGGCCTGAAAGGACCCGTAACTGGCCTGAATCCTAGCAACTAATAAAGGGAGGAGCCCAAATTCAAACCCAAGACAGCCACTGCCCTCTCCCATGGACGGAACTGAGACCCCGAGAGAGGAGATCTGCCAGAGTCAGCTCACTACTCCAGCTCTCAAGTCTCCAGCTGCAGGCAGGACACACTGCACTTGGCCAACTGTAATCAACACGGCTTTATCAACTATCTCCTGGCAGGCGCAGGCTGGGGGTGATACCTGTGAGGGCAGAAAAGTCCAGAGATTTGAAGAGCAGACACCAAGATGCATCAGCCAGAGGCCCACCTCGCCCATCCCCCAAACTCCTCTAAAACCATTTAGAGCCAAGATCCAACAACTGCTTCCAGCCGTACCCTGCACAGCTGCACCAGGACAGGCAACAAATGTCCAAAAGGAGACTCACCGCCAAGACCACAATCAAGAATCACCAGTCATCAAAAGGGCACCAACGCCATGAAAACGAGGACAAACTACCAACAAAAGAAAACAAGCCCAAGGAAGGAGAATTAATGGAGCAATCGGAGCAGAACTTTACAACTTATCTTCCTAGGAACGATGAAAACTGTGGCAGCCAAAAAGATAGATTCACAGGCAGCCGTGACTATACATCAAGTTGTTGAAATAAATTTTTTTAAAAACAAGAGAAAAGTTTTAGAGCTTACGAGCAACAAAATAGCTAAAGCTGGGAGAGGGGAGACAAGACTTTCTCCTGGAACTCTAGGTAGCAGCCAGATACAAAGTATTAAAGACAAGTCAAGCAGGACAAAGAATTAGTTACAATAAAGAAAAGCTGAGCAGCACAATTACAGAAACTTTTCCCCAAACGGAGAACAGTTTTTCCAAACACACAGAACACTCTCGACTTGACTAGGTGCTAAGCCACAAGGGCAATGTCAATAAATTCCACCCCATTCACTAGCCACAATGGTTGGGGGGGGGGGGGGGCATTATCCATTCACCTAGAGAAAAATTATTCTAAACAACCAATGGGTTCAGGAAGTTGAAACAGTTAGAACTTCTGGATTCCTGAAAGAAACTATTTAGAATTTAAAGGTTAACAAACATGTAACAAAGCTCTGAGTGATACGGTCCTTGGAACAAAGAAACATATAGCTTTAAATTCATCTAATATTATATAAAAGGACTTATAAGATCTAAGCTTTTCAAATATGTTATTAAGAGAAAGCAGAAATTAATAAAATTGAAAATACACAGTGACAGAGCTGGTAAACACAAGAGGTAGTCAAATCTTTACTAAATATGAAGACAAAAATGCACAGACATCAGAAGTTTTTAAAATTCACCTAGAGAGACAAAGAGTATTTTCAAAAATATAAGAGTAGCATGCTGTACATTTATATATGAATGCAAAATTAAAATGACAATTTTCTAGGAAATACAGACTTTTGGTAAAGTGGCTTAAGAAAAACTAGAAAATCTGACTAGATACATAAAGAAGGTAAAACTGGGGGCGCCTGGGTGGCTCAGTGGGTTAAGCCGCTGCCTTCGGCTCAGGTCATTATCTCGGAGTCCTGGGATCGAGCCCCGCATCGGGCTCTCTGCTCTCTTGGGGAGCCGGCTTCCTCCTCTCTCTCTGCCTGCCTCTCTGCCTGCTTGTGATCTCTCTGTCAAATAAAAAAAAAAAAAATAAAATAAATAAATAAATAAATAAAATCTTTAAAAGAAGGTAAAACTGAAAGCATAAGCAAAACTCCTCCTCCATGGTACTCTACCTTCTCAAAGACACCAGGCCCAGATAGTTTTACTGGTGAGTTCTACCAACAGTTAAGAAAGAGAAAACACCCATCTTACACAAAACTTTCCCACAGCATATAAAATACTAAAAACTAACTAGCTTTTTCCACAAAGCAAATATAATCTTGATGCTAAGCCCGGCCAAGAACAGCATGGCAAAGAAAATTACCGTCCAGTCTCACTTAAAAACAGCTTTAATCATCCTACGTAAAATGTTAGTAAACAGAACTAGATATATTCATGAAAAAATAAACTTTCAGCATCTCCTCATATCATACACAAAAATTAATCCAAAAAAATTGAACATAAGACTAAACATAAAAGTTAAAACTATAAAACTTCTAGAAAACCATAAGAGAAAATCTGTTTGGCCTTTGAGTCGACCAATGGTTCTCAACTGGAGGTAATATTGCCCACCAAGGGCCATTTAAAACGTCTGAAGACATTTTTGTTGGTCACAACTGGGTGGGAGCAGGGGGTTACCTCCTGACATCTACTGGGTGGAGGACAGGGATGCAATTTAACATCCTCCATACACAAGACAGCCCCCACAACAAAGAATTACCCATCCTAAATGTCATTAGGACTGAGACTGAGAAACCTTAGCATAAGTAAAGATTTCTTAAGTTACAAAAAACACAAACCATTAAGAAAAAAAAAAGATAAACTGAATTTTGTCAAAATTTAAAAGTATCTGTTGATCAAAGTACGTATTTTAAAAATGAAAAGGCAAGCCGAAGACCGGGAAAAAATATTCACGGTACACATTACTCAGAACACATACAGAGCTCTTAAAACTTGTTAAGATGATCCCTCCCCAAAAGAATTGGGGAGGCAGGTGACAAAAGACTGGTTTTAATAGGCATTACTGAAGGCTGTCCAAATGGTCAATAAACACATGAAAAGATAGTCAACATCATGAGTCAGGGATATGAAAATTAAGACCACACTGAGATACCACTACAAACCCACTAGAATGGCTAAAATTAAAAAGACTGATAAGACCAAGTGTTGACAAGGACAGAGAACTAAAAACTCTCATATAACGCTGGTGGGAATGCAAAATGGACAATGGACAATTCAAAACGAATAGTCAGACACTCCCACATATCTACTTAAGAAAAAAAGGAAAGTCTATGCAAAATCTTGTGTGCAAATACTCAACAGCTTTTTATTTATAACAGCCAAAAGCTAGTTTAACACCTAGATTATTTTTAGATCAAAGAGAAAATCAAAACTAAAATGACATTATTTAAAACTAACAAAAATAACTGGAGAAGGGTGTGCATGGTTGCTGCCTCCCTAGGGAGGGCAATCGTGGCCAGCACAGTCTTCTGGGATTTCAACACCATGCCATTCCATTCGTGGTGGCTCCAATTTCAGCTCTGGCCCCACCCAACTGTCCCTCTGCTTAAGAAATTATTGAGGAATAAATGAATCCTATGTCACCTTGCCAGGATAAAAGATGAGGAGACACTATCGGTGTAATTTCAGGCTTCTGTCCCTCAATGGTCACGAGTTAGCTATGAGGAAGACACAAAGGACCCATAGGTATACCCAATCTCAGCCGCTCCCACCTTCTCATACACCGTCAATGACCAATGGGGGCATTACCAAAAGACAGATCCCCACAACTGGGGCGGGGGGGGGGGGGGGCCAGAAAAAAAGAAAAAGAATGTTACCTCCAAAGTAATGTGCTGCTTTCTGCCACTAAGTCCCCATTCTGAGACCCTAATGAATCCTCTGACCAGCACGATACAGTTTTACATGCTGAGATCAAAATAAAGACGAGAACATATGAATTATTTTTCTCAACCCCATCTTTCAAAACTCCTTCTACGAAACACTGATAAAAGATGTGAAATCCCTCCAAGAATTCGTTTGCTAGGAATTCGTCAGGATGTTGTTCTAAAAATTAATGCATGAGATCTAATGTACCCGTAATTAACAACCTTGGGCTTCTACACACACTTATTGTTGCAAGAAATTGCACACACAAATGGATGTGGTCCAGGTTTAACATGTGGCCCAAATTAAGCATATAAGCATTGTTCCTTCAGAAAAATTGCAGGAAAAAAAAAAAAATCTCCTTAGAGACAGCAACCAAACCAACCTCAACTCCCAGCTGGCTTCATTATTCTCTTGTTCTCAATATAATAAAAACTTTCCAGCATTTGTACCCAAACAACTGGGGGGAAACTTGTTCTGAATAAATTATAAAGTACTTTACTTAAATCAAGCAGCCCAATGCATTATTTTATAACTAGTGTAAACTGTTAGGACCCCTTAGGATGTTAACACCTAAACAGAATGGAAACTCATCTACCATATATGATGTAAAATGGTAGTTTCCAAAGTGTAAGTCACACAGTGATGAGTAAGGCTACAGACGAGCAGAGAGCATGTTGGTCACTTTTGGTGACTTGATGATGACTTTGCATGGCCTGGCTTCTGCCCTCCCACCACTTGCTTTCACTGTTCCAGCCCCACTGACCTCCAGACATTCCTCAGCAGCACTAACACTCCTCCTTCCCCGGGACTTCTGTCCATGCCAGACCCACAGCCAGTCACACTGGCCTCAGGAAACACGTTCTTTCCACTAGCACACCACCTCCCAAAACAGCTGAGTGATGAAGAATCCAACAACTTTTTCTCCAGCTCAGAGCTCACCTGGCACAGCAATCATCTCGAGTCTTAGAAAACATTCAACTGGGCGCCTGGGTGGCTCAGTGGGTTAAAGCCTCTGCCTTCGGCTCAGGTCATGATCTCAGGGTCCTGGGATCGAGTCCCGCATCGGGCTCTCTGCTCAGCAGGGAGCCTGCTTCCCTCTCTCTCTCTCTCTCTCTCTGCCTGCCTCTCCGTCTACTTGTGATCTCTCTCTGTCAAATAAATAAATAAAATCTTAAAAAAAAAAAAAAAGAAAGAAAACATTCAACTAAGGCGCTCTAAGAAGTGGCACGTGAAGCACTTGGTAGAGGCCCATGCCTTTGGGAAAATTGCCTTTCTTGCCCCTGCTTTTCAATGCACAACTCACAGAGACCCGTTCTCTCCTCCATGAGCACAAATGCTGCTCCAATAGTTCTCCACAGTTTCCCTCACCCCTGCCAGTAACTAACTGCATGGGGAACCACACCCCTGCCACCTCCTTACCCCAGAAGACAGCAGGCCCACAGCTGGCCCTCAGCTTTGCCCTCACCCAGGGGCCTCGCCCTGGTGACCTGTCCCTCAGGTCCACCCAGGTGACCTGCTGGCAGCCCTGAAGCCTACTCAACTTCCCTCCTCTTCCCTCCCTGTGATTCTAAGGGATCGCAGATGACAAGTATCCTTTTTGGTTTAGAGAACTGGGTAAGAGAAAAGTTGCTTCCTGGGACCCAACTCTTTTATTGAGAGACAATGACAATTTATTAGCAGGGCGCTAGTTAAAGCTGTACAGTGTATGGGCACTACAAACTGTGGCATGGATGACGGGTTTCTGGTGACTGCCCTAGATGCCAAACCACAACGAACAAGAGAATTTTCGGTGGAAAAAAGTATGTTCTGTGTTACAAACAAGCAATTTACAAATATTTGAGATGTGATCCTTGTGTCTACTGCAATGTCTACCTGGGGCCTGCTGCCATTTGACGAAGCTACACAAAAAGTAACACTTGTACAGTCTGCTTTTCATACTTCTGGGGGGGATGTGGGTGGGTCGTTCACATTTCAGACAAATGGACTCCCAGAGACAGAATAAAAAGACAGCTTAACACAACCCGCTTTGGTGATACTAAGTAGAACTTTTCATACTGGATTTAAAAAATTATCAGCTTGCATTCCTGTTCTCCAAATATAAGCTAGAGTTAAGGAATTTTAGCCAGCGTTATCTCATAAAAGTACACACAGATTTTTGACACTCCCCCCCCAAAAAATGTCTTAACAAGCATTTAAGCCAAGGTATTCACTTAAAACAGGAAAAAATAGGAAGAATTTCATTTGGCGGAATATTAAGTTTAAAGTTGAGATTATGCACAGCTCTGGAGAAGTCTCAACACAAAACCGCAGAGCAGTAACAGACACGGAAAAGAAATGTGTCCAAGCCCACCCCTGAATGGACAGGGAGATTTGCTGTCCTAAGGAAATCTGGAAGAAAAAGCAAACACGCCAACTTTAAAGATATTCTAAGACTGCAGAGGACACATTTGTCCCACTAACAATGCATATCACCCTAGAGCACTCTCTAGCATTTGCAAATTGAAGATACAAAGGCCATTTCCTACTGGACCCAGAAGCCATGTTCCACTCGAATAGGAGGTTAACAAATGCAGATTCAAATTCAAGTCTCTTCGAGGACTCACCTGAGGACTCACTTTCGGTGAAACTAAGCCCCCCCCCAACCCCCTATCAGCCACTTACATGTTTCTTCAATCAAAACCAACTTTAACCTTAACTATTAAAAAATAAATTCCAATTTGCTAACAGGACCAAGACTTCAAGACCACTAGCCCAGTTACTTTCTTCCCAACAGGACTGGTCACAGCAGCCATTATTCCAAAACCTCCTCCTTTAAATGTTAGCTGCAGCTTGACATGACAGAAGTCGACCCCCTTTTCCGTGTACCACGCTCATTACTGTGTAATATGTATCTTAGAGCAGCCAACTAACATTATTAACTAATGTGCAGTAAACACTCCAGTCTGCCTTCCTCCCCCCTCCCCAAAAAGGGAAAAGAAATAAAGAACGTGGACCTTGCAAAGAATTTCTTTTGTGAGCTCAGTCTCACTCTCCTTAGAACAGTGTTATTTGCGAGTTCTAAACTCAGGGGTACAAATTAGACCATGTCTGATACAAGGGAAAACTAAGAATCCCATAAACCCCACCACAAACTCAAAGTTCAGCTCAAAGCGGGCTCAACTTCATTCTGAGATATAACTTAGAAGCACCAGTTCACTGGTCTTTCCGAACTCTTCGCCCTGCTTCCTTCTACCAAAGTTTAAAAATAAATAAATAAATAAAAGTTAGTTTCTCCATCATCCTAAACAGTCCACAAAAGGTTGGTCAGAAAATTCTCCTAAGTTTCCCAGCCCCGGGACTCCCATCCTCGCCCGCGTAGGACACTAACAGCCCTCGATGGGGCTGGCGATTATACAATCATGATTCCCAGAGCAAAAGGCTCCACTAGAATAATCCACCCTGGAGACAATGACATCATGTGAGCAACTAGACAGGAAGTTAGGCTCGGAGATGTGAAGGGTAAAGTCTTGAAAGCCAATACAGGATGACCACCCTCCAGTCCCTTGATCCAAAAAAAAAAAAAAAAGTCAGTCACCTTCTGCAGAAAAGCTACTTTAATGAGAAAAGGAAAAACCTACATGGAGGAAATCAATTAGCAAATGAAACCACCCCCCCTCCAACTCTAAGGCCATTTGTGCGGTATCCTTCCACACTAAGGGCCCTCTCCAAAGACCAGCTGGTGAACTTTGAGGAAAACGTGGAGTGGGAACAAAGCGAAGCTGTAGTTCCTGCGTCCTCCAACTTTCGCAGGCGCTCCGCTGTGAGAGGGCAAGAGCTGGGCGAAGGGTGCCCGCAGTGTGACACCGGGCTGGGTCCGGGCGGCCGGCTGCTCGCACACAAAGACGCCCCGGACTTAGTGACAGCCACAAGTGGCTAGGCAGCGGCCCCCCGGGCCAGCGCCAGGACGGCGAGTACCCCGCGCCCCCCGCCCGCGCGCGCACGACCCCTCGGTCTCTCATCCCTCGCCCCTATGCGGGCAACTTTCCCTCGGGGCCAGGGGAACCCAAACCCAGAAGAAAGGCGACTCGGGGAGCCCAGCCTCTCCCCAGAGCGCCCCCGCCCCCCACCCAGCCCAGCTGCGCGCCCCGGGCACCGCGAGCGAAGCCTGCGCCCCGGCGGGCCACCCACCTGCACAGCTCGGGGAACTCGGCGCCCTGGGCCAGCGCGGATCCCGGGGCCCAGACGAGCAGCAGGAGCTGCAGCAGCAGGAGGGAGCGCAGCGGGCGGCCGGCGGGCGCGGGCCCCAGGTGGGCGCCCCGGCCGACGGCGGCCCCCATCGCGCCCGGCCCGGACTGCGCGGCGAGCGCGGGGCTAGCGGCGCGCGGCTGCCGGGGGCCGCGGCCGGGACATGGTCGTGCAGCCAGGGCGGAGGCTGAGCTGGAGACGGAGAGGCGGCGAGGGGCACGAGAGGAGCGGGAGCGGTGCAGGAGCCCGAGGGGCGCGCGGCTCGGCTGGGCTCGGCGGCGGCGGCAGCAGCAGCAGCAGCGGCCCCGGAACAGCGTCACGTGATCGCGCTTGGCCCCGCCCCCGCCCCGCCCCGCCCCGCTCACATGACTCCCTTGTTCAGGTGATCCCCGCCCGCCCAGGCTCCGCCCAGGCCCGGTCACGTGAGCGCGGCACGCGCGGGGCAGGAAGCGGCGCGGAGCGGGGCGCAGGTGCGTGGCCCGGGCCTGAGTCCCCGCGGCTGCCCTCCGCGGAGACCGACCCCGGCCTCGCTTTTTCCTGCGCACGCTTTGGGTCGAGGTGTGGGAGCGTCCCAACTTCGAGTTACCGTGCCTCAACCCGGACCCACGGCCGGGGAGGGAAAATAAGGGGGTCAGACTTGGTGCCGAGCCGTGAGTGCCATCACACAGCGGCGTCGCCTCGGAGCCTTGAGGAGTGGGAACTCACTTTCCCTGCTCTGCGGAGTCAGCCCTGGAGCCCTGCACGGGGGCCCCGCGTTCGCCCAGCACAACCTCTCACAACCTTCCCTGGGAGTATTTCCCAAGTCTGGGCTTCCCACGTGGGGGAGGCAGGACGAATACGGGGCAGGGGAGTATGAAGGAGGCAAAGGCGCGACTGCGAAGTGAGTGCCACCCAGCAGGGCTTCGTTAATTCCTCTATTCAAATACTCTGTTGAACCCATACTTTGTGAATGGCTCTGAGCTACGCACTGTGTGAAAGTAAAAAGAAATCTGAAGTGTTGAGCTCAAAAAAATTTTACCTTCTCTAAGAGCAAATAAAAAGATACAGACTAACCCCAGCGGTGCCAGCTCATCTTTTCTTTAATGTTTTTCCGTGCCAAACCCTACTGGCTAGCACTTAAGCATGAATCTGGAAACCACGAGATTGGACCCTTGTTATAAATGAGGAACACACTCAGAGACGTTAAGTGACTGATCCAAAAGCACTTTAAGATGTGGCAAAGCTGGGATGCAGATACGTACACATAATCATGACCCAATAGAGGCTAACATTTCTTGAGTGGGTAAGGGTGTGCAAAGTAGCATTCTGGTGCTTTCATTTAGCTCATTTAATCCTAACACGACCTTATAAAAAAAAAAAAGTACCTTTATTGCACCTATTTTACAGATAAGGAAACTGAGGAGAGAGATTAAATAACTTGCCAGTCATGCAGCTAGTAAGAAGCCTGGGTTTGAGCCAAGTCAGACAGTGCCAGAGTCTGGCTTAGTCACCATGCTATTGAAAGAGTAGTATAACCCAAGAAGAGAAAGCACTGTAGTGGCTCAGGGGGAGAGCTCAGATGTCCAACTGTGGGCATCTAGAAAGGGTTCATATTTTGCAACTCCTCTATTATAATTGATACAGGCAACGATCTTCAAGGGATACTAAAACCATCAGGTGAAAAGCTGTTACAGCCGGAGAATATTCATTTTGTCTCAAAGTATCACCCTCAAAGTGTATTTCCCTAGTAAAGGAGAAATATATCTTCACAAGGGAAAGATCTGCTAGAAACACCTTAATCAAGTGATTAGGATTACTATCACCAATATTTGGAAAAAATAATGTTTTCTGCCTCCTAAAGTGATGTAATGAAAAGTACTGCTAAAGGTAATGTTGAAAAGAGCATAATTATGACTCAGATGCAGATGCAAAATGAACATGTGTTAAAGATATTATTTAACTCATTAATTAACATGAGAACCAGTAGCGTGTTACAACTGGCTCAAAGTAGAATCCAAAGAGAGAGTCCAACACACTTATAAGCAGTCAGGAACGCTGAAGTTGCCCAATAGATGAAGGATTGGTCAATATCCATAAGTCAAAAATCAATTGCATATTCAATGGACACAATTTGCATTTCTAAAGACAAGAATCATAGATATTATCAACAGTATTCAACAATCTCTCAAGTTTTAAAATAGCTCGAAGGCAATGAAAGGCACAAAGCCCCATAGAATCAGATACCCCAGCAGGGGCCATTAGATGGTGCCTAGCCTTCCACTGAGGTTGCTCGATATTATTTTTGGTCTGTTTCAAAGTCTCCCATAATTTTCCCCTACAGTACACAATATCACTTACATGATATTCTTATCAAGATGTTTAATTTAAATCTAATCAGAATAAAACAATTAAACCCATATTGTGGAGCATTCCACAAGAAAACTGAATACACAATTTAAAAAAATGTCAATGCTCAGGGCACCTGGGTCCTCAGGCAGTTGAGCATCCGACTTTTGGTTTCAGTTCAGGTCATGATCTCAGGGTCATAGGATCGAGCCCAGAGTCGGGCCCTGTTCTCCCTGTGGAATCTGCTTGAGATTCTCCCTCTTCCTCTCCCTCTGCCCCTCCCTCTGCTCATGCTATAAACAAGCAAACAAACAAATAAATAAATAAATAAAACTTTTTTTTTTTAAGATGTCAATGGTCTGTAAGGCACCCCCCTCCAAAAAAGCAGAAGTACTCTCCCAAGTCGGGGGTATGAACAACACACTGAGGACCAAATCTGGCTAGAGAGCTCCTTTGTAAATAAAGTTTTATTGGAATATAGCCATACCCATTTGTTTATGTATTGTCTGTGGCTGTTCTTCCTATAATTGTAGTGAGTGTTTGCAACAGAGCCCACAAAACCTATTCTACCACCTGGCCTTCTATAGAAAAAGTTTTCCAATCCCTGTTCTGGATCAGTGGTTCACAAAAGTGTGGTCCTTGGGCCAGCAGCTTTGACACAGCTTTCCTTTGTTAGAAATGCCAATCCATGGGTCCCGCTCTGACCCATTGACTCAAAATCTTCAGTGATGGGCCCCAGAAAATTCTTTTAATAAGCTCTCCAGCAGATTTTCACATTCACAAAGGTTTGAGGACCACTGTCCTGACTTAAAGGAGACTAAAAAGGCAAGACAACAAAATGCAATGTGTGACCCTTAGTTGGAGACTGGACCCCAAAAAAGTAAGACATGAGGGACATTTGGGGTAATTGGAAAAACTTGAATATAAACTGTATATCAGAAACTCTAACGTCAAATGGCATAGAGCATAACTCTCCTGTATTTCGCTTAAATTTTGCAACGAACCTTTTAGAAAATACAAACTCCAAGATGGTAGCTCAAGACCCCATGTTATGGGTTGAATTATGTGCCCTGAAAGCATATGTTGAAGTCTTAACTGCCATCACTCCAGAATGTGACCTTATTTAAAAATATAATCCTTGTAGATATAGATAGTTGGGTGGGCTCAATCCAATCTTATCAGACTGGTGTCCTCATAAGAAGTGGAGTAGAGACACAGAGACACACAGGGGAAGACAGACATATAAGAATGGAGGAGTGAAGCTTCTACAAGTGAAAGACACCAGGAATGGGAGGCAACATCAGAAGCTGGGAGAAAGGCAAGGAAAGAGTCATCCCCTAGAACCTTCGGAGAGAGCAGGCCCTGCTGACACCTTGATTTTGGACTTCTGGCTGGCAGAACTGTGAAACAGCACATTCCTGTTGGTTCAGTTTGTGGTACTGTGTGTTAGAAACAAGACAGCAGGCCCCAAATGGAATCACTTATGCTAAGCTCCATGACATGGGACTGAGACATAACTTAATTATAATTTCAACCTCTCCCAGAAAGGGAATCTTAAACCAGTCAATCAGGAATCAGCTGGTCAACCTTAGCAAGGTCATCTGCTTGACTGACCCCCCGCCATCTCCTGAAGGAAAGTGACCTCTCCATAACCAATCTACTTTTTTCTAGTGTGACTTGCTTCTGGTTAACTCCCCCTGTGCTCCTATAACAGCTCCCCCCACCTTCTGTCTGTAAGAGTCTTCCATTTTGTATAGCAACTCAGAGTTCCTTTCTATCACTAGAATAGAGGCTTCCCAATTCATGAATCGTTGAATAAAGCTAAGGATATCTTTCAAAATTCATCAGTTGAGTTTTGCTTTTTTAAAAACTTGTCACCGCAGTCCTAGAACTCAAATACACCTCGCAGCTTATAGGACAGATTCAAGCCGGAATCCAGGTGTTCCAACCACTACACCCACATAAAGGCTCAATCTTCTTGCGCCTGACACTTGATCTGGTTTTGGAAACACAAGTTCAAGTGACAGACCACAGACATACATATGTTGCTGCTGCGGATATCCCTGCTTGGTGTCTAAAATAATAGTAGCTGCAGGTAAATGAGTGGGTGCCTCTTTGGGACACAAACCAGAAGCTATCAAACTGATGGTGCTCAGATATCTCTCTGAAACTCAGGCAGGTGTGTGCAGTGAAATTCCAGAAACTTTTCTGAATATCCAGGGAAGAGCAAAATTCTACTAAAAGACCCTCACGTCACACTGTCATGTCTATTGGGTATTTCTTGATCTCTGCAACAATAAACAAAGTAATGTTTTCCCAAGGGTAAAAACTGAATAGTAAATAGTATTATCAAACCAATGTTAAATTTCAGGGGGTGGAGATAATGATATTGTTATTTTGGAGGTGAACGTCCTTGTTCTTCCGTGATACTTGCTGAACATAAAGTATCATGATGTCAGCAACTTTCAAGTGGTTCCAAAAAGAAAGGATACATGTAAAGAAAGAAAACAGATGTCAGGGTCCCTAGATGGCTCAGTCAGCTGAGCACCTGACTCTAGGTTTCAGCTCACACCCTGATCTCAGGGCTGTGAGATTGAACCTCGTGTCGGACTCTGAGCTGGATATGGAGCCTGCCTGAGATTCTTTCTCTCCCTCTCCCTCTGCCCCTCCCCCATATCTATCTATCTATCTATCTATCTCTCTCTCTCTCTCTCTCTCTCAAAAAAAAAGCAGATGTCAAAAATATTAACAGTTGCTACATGTAGGTGAAGAGTATATCAGTGCTCTATACTATTATTTTGGTTTTCCTGGAAGCTTGACATTTTTCAAACATGAGATGGGAAAGAGATCCTATCAGAGAAGAGATGGCTTCTGAGATGAGCCTGGAAGGAAGGTGGATGGGAGGGAGGAAATATAGTGAAAAGACACTGCAGACAGGAGAACAGCAAAAGTAAGGCACAGGTAGAAAAAGACAGAAGCTGTATAATGAGCAAGGCCTTTTGCTTGAGTGAAAGCACATAGGAACAGAGAGAAACTACTTTGGCCAATGATCGTGCTAAATCCTGGCCTTAGAAAATAGAATCCTTCTCTCAAGTAGTCCATGGCATAGTAGGGAAGATCATCCATTTTAATGTAAGTTTGAAAAAATTTTATTGGGGTCAGCTCCTACAGGATTTTAAATTGTCACTTAAGAAATGTATATTCAATTGGATATTAAGTGAGGAACAATAGTAGCTGACAAAAGCAATACCTATTGAAGACTCGCTCTGGGTCAAAAACTGTTTCGTATTATATAATTTACTCTTCATAGCATACCTAGGAGATAAATACTTTTATTACCTTCATTTAAAAGATGAGAAATTCAGGCATAAAAAAATTAAATACCTTGCCCAGGGTCGTGCAATTAGTGAGAGACAGAACTTCGACATGAGTTGTATGATCTGGTACAAAAGTCCGTGATTTTAACTCAGAAACTTCCTCCTCATTGAGAAAGAGATGCTCACAGTTACCTCTTGAGGAAAATCCATCTGGTTTCAGGGTGCACTGGAAATGGCTTCTGTAAAGGTGTCAAAGTCAAGGTGACCAAAGAGACCATGGAAAGCCTTTTGTCCTTCCCCACGAACAGGTTAACACCCTGGCCAAGAGTAGAACTCAGGGCTTGTCACTATCCCGGGCACCTAGGTTCGTTGTGACTACCCAGAGGGAGAGGGAATGGGGAGAGAGGTGTGAGGCAGGTAAGGTTGCTGTGTTCCTGTAGGCATTCTCTTCTGGACAAAGCCCACGTTTCACTGAAGAGCCTGGACACGTGGCATCCCAGACAGTCTTACAACCAGATTGATGGGACGTCTCCTGGGGCTTCTGCAAAATGTTTTCCTCTTCAATAAAAAGTGAGGCAAAGAGGCAAATAAAATAAGATGAAATCAGAGAGGGAGACAAACCACAAGAGACTCTTCACTGTAGGAAACAGACTGAGGGTTGCTGGAGGGTGGGGTGGGGGGATGGGATAAGAGGGTGATGGGCATAAGGAGAGCACGTGATATAATGAGCACTGGCGAATTACTGAACTCTATATCTAAAACTAATGATACACAGTATGTTAAGTAATTGAGTTTAAATAAAATAAATAAACAAGGGAAAAAAAGTGACGCAAAAGAGGAAATTCACCCTGCCCCCCCCCTTTTTTTTTTGGTGGTGGACAGAGTGCTCTCTATGTAGAATACCTGTAGGTGATTCAGCCCCTTGCAACTGTGACGGAAGATATGGCCCACACAGTGGGAGAAAGATGGAAAACATCAGGATCTTTGATGATATTGCTGACCACTTCAAGATAACCCTAGAACTGGCCAGTGTCTGATCATTTGTTTTTTGTTTGTTTGTTTGTTTGTTTGTTTTGAAGATTTTTTTTTATTTATTTGACAGACAGATCACAAGTAGGCAGAGAGTCAGGCAGAGAGAGACAGGAGGAGGAGGCAGGTTCCCTGCTGAGCAGAGAGCCCGATGCGGGACTCGATCCCAGGACCCTGAGATCATGACTTGAGCGGAAGTTAGAGGCTTTAACCACTGAGCCACCCAGGCGCCCTGATCATTTGTTTTGTGACACAATAAATAAATTTGCTTAAGCCATGTGTGTTAGTTAATCACTTATTGTGTTTCAACTCCACATGCACCCTCTAATATATGTTCTGTGATAATGAAATTTTTTACAGTAGTTCTCCTTTAAAGTGAGCATTCTGGGGCACCTGGGTGGCTCAGTCAGTTAAGCATCTGCCTTCAGATCAGGTCGTGATCCAAGGGTCCTGGGATAGAGTCCCACGTCCAGCTCCCTGCTCAGAGGAGAGCCAGCTTCTCCCCCAGCTTGTGTGCTCACGCGCTCGCTCTCTCTCGCTCTCTCTCTGACAAATGAATAAATAAAATCTTTAAATAAATAAATAAATAAATAAATAAATAAAAATAAAATAAATTGAGCATGCTTTAAAGCTTTCTGAGTAGAAGGCACTCTGGAGGGGCGCTGTGGGAGACGGGGTTCTCCAGTACTTCCCAGAACATTGGTGCCACGGGTTGCTAATTATCTGCTACTCTTCCCCTTCTGCCACCTCACACTTCCCAAAGGAGGACCTATTGCAATTGCAGACCAGCTCCAGTCTGGTCAACCCAGAGAACTTCTCTATCATTCAATCGCATGAATCCCACCTTCTCCAATGAGATCTGAACCCCTTCCAAGACTGTCTTTCCTTGGGTTTTCTCCCTCAGCCCTACTGTTAGAGTTAGCCCTACATATAGAGTTTCTTCATATCTTAGAGTAACTTTTTTGCCATAGTTAATCATTTTCTATCTCAAACATCCCTGTTTCTATCTTCTGATTGGACCCAGACTGCTATACCATGTTTAGCTGGCTTTTGTATTACTTGTAGCTAAAAACATATCCAGTGACCCACATTTTAGCACCTGGTTAGATAGGACAGCAAAGAAGAAGGCATCAATGATGATGAAAGTTTCTAGATGGGAAAGCTGGTGGTGCCAAGAACAGAAAGAGGGAAGGAACTGGAGAAGAGACATAAACTTGAAGAGAAAGAGAATAAGTGTCTTTCTGTGCAAGAGTGAGTGTGGGGAACACCCAGAGAAAGGTGCCCAGTAGACAGCTGACAGTCCAATGTTGAACATGGACAACAACCTGGAACTGGAAGAAATTATGGGGGAGACACTTGCAAAGGAGAACTGGTGATGGGAGAGATAACTGGACAACAGCACAGTGAACGAAACCACCCAGGGAAAAAACAAAGAAAAGATTCTTGGCATATTAGAGGCCTATGAAAATATAATAAATTACTTTCAAATATGGTGAGTTAAAATAACAATCTTTATTTATTAATTCTCACAAGTTACTGTGGGTCAGGAATTCAGACAGAGCCCAGTAAGGATGGCTCCTTTCTACTCCATCACTTCTGGCCCTCAGTTGGAAGATTCAAGGGTTCAGGCTGGAGTCATGTGAACATTCATTCACCCCCACGTCCGAAGGTCAGCACAGCTGTCAACTGAGACTTTAGCTGGAATGCCTGTGTGTGGCCTCCCCATGAGGCCCAAGCTCCTTCAAATATGGTGGCTGGGTTCCAAGTCAAGCAGAGAGAGAGAAGAGGGAGAGAGGTTGATTCAATTTGGAAGTCACATAACCCCAGTTTGGGCATGCACAATTGATCAGGGCAGTCACCAGACCCCGTCCAGTTTCAAAGGGAGGAATCCTAGACCCCAGCTCTCAGGAGGAGAGTGTCAGTCACACCATAAGAAGAGCAAGTCAAATGAGAGAAATATTAATGAACGGGCATCTATGGGAAGGGCAATTTGCCACACTTGAGAACCACTATATTCATGGGGAAGAGAGAATATACCAAAAAAAGGAGCAGAGGTATAGGAAGAGAACAGAGGGGATTCACAGGGGCCAAGAGGGAAGAGAAAGTTCCTGTGACGTTCACTTGAGAGTGCTGTGGAGTTCAGTTATGAGAAGCACATATGAAAACGGATGGTGGCAGCTGTGTCATGGGCAACTGCAGCAGAAATATCACTTTCAGGTTGGTGGTGGAAAAGGCAAATCCTCAGATTAGAGACATCCATTCTTTAGCTTCTCCTGCTAGGAAGCAAGACAACCAGAGTTGGGAGCTTATGAATAAATACAAACCATTAGATCCATATTAGCAAGACTCCACATGATTGCATTCTCTCACAAAACAAGAGCAGGAACAAGATGACTCTTTGGACCACCACCTTTCCTCTTCTCACCTTCCACAAAAGGCATAATCCCGAGAGAAGACAGTAAAGTTAATTCAACAAAGTTGAAAGTTAATTCAACAAACACATACTGAATATTGATATTTTTCTATTGAGAACTATACTCAGCTCTGGGGAGCAAAGACGGCAAAGCCTCAAAGGACTTGAAGATTTAAGAAGGGAGACAAGTAAACCATTTCCTACTCAGAGTGATAAGTAAGGAGGTACTTAACTGCAGGAAACCAAAGGAGAGAGTTTCCTCTACATCTCACGCAACCTGGAGAAATCAGGGGGAGGCAGACCCACACACAGGGAGAATGCCACATGCAGGTTGGAATTCTGCTGCCGTGGGTCAAGGAACCACCAGGAGCTGGGAGAAAGACCTCGAGCCTTCAGAGGGAGCATGACCCTGCCAATACTTTGGTTCTGGCTTCCAGAAACTCTAGTTTCTGGAAAGTCAGTTCAGTTCTGGAAATTCAGAAAAAATTCAGTTGCTCTAAGCCACCCTGTTCTTTGTGGTAGTTTATTGCCTGGTCCAGGGAAACAGATCCACCTGGAAAAATAAAGAGTGTTCAGGTCAAGCAGCCACAGTGAGAACAGAGAGCGACAGGAAGTGCTCATCAGATCTGGGAGCTCCTAGCAGAGGTTGGAAGAGAGGAGTTAGGACAGCTCCCCAGTCTCTGCAGGATGACTGGGTATTTGGTGGTGCCCCCCACTGAAAAAGAGGAAATCCTCCCAGAACGCAAGCTCTTTGGCTATATTTTGTTCAGTGTGACTCCTAATGTCCAGAAGAGTGACAACTTAGTACCTAGAACAAATAGTTACTGAATGAGTGGGGAGCCAAATGAAATAGGGAAAAGGGAAAGGGTATCAGTTTTATATCTGTACCACACACACACATTTTCATTTTCAACACTTCCCCACCAAGTTTTTAAAGGTCCATACAAATTCATTTTGTGTGCAGCCTTCTTTTCAGTGTTCTCTATTGTCCAGCCTTTTTAGCCCTCCTATCTACCATTCCCTCCCTTTCCCTTTTCCCTTTATGCTAAGGTGCAAATTTTCTAACCAAAGAAATTGGAGCCCATGGTGCCCTAAAGAAGGCGTGCTTACAGATTCTGCCATGTTGCTTGACACAAGTAAGTGATCCATAAAAGCTACTTATTGTTGTTCTTAACTGAATAGCAAACTTGGACTTCTCTGATAATCTGGACAGATCTTCTCTTTTTTCTCCTCTTTTCACTTCATTTGATTTCTTAGCTGCCTTCTTCTTTGTCCTTTATTTCATGGCTAATCCTTCCTTCTGACCTGTGTACCCAATCTACCACCACTTTTCTGACCCAATATGGATGAAACATTTATTAGTTATCTCCTGCAACTTAACGACTCATCCCAAAATGTCACAACTCAAAAATAGCAATAAGCATTTGTGATCTCCCACACTTTCTGTGGGTGGGTAAGGCAGTGCTGGCTCAGGTATCTCCAGAGGTTGTCATCATCTGAAGATCCAGCTCAGGTGGGTCTGCCTCCAGGATGTGCACTCACATGGCTTGCAAGTTCGCGTGGCTGTTGGTGGGAAGCTCCAGTTACCCTCCATGGGGGCCTCTCCACAGGGCTGCTTGAGCAGCCTCCTTACACAATGACTAGGTCTCCCCCAGAGCAAGCAATGCAGGAAACCAAAGTAGAGGTTACAATGACTTGGGTGACAAAGATTTAGAGCTGCCTACCATCACTCTGGCCATACTCTGTTGGTCATACAAACCAACCCTTATATAACATGGAAGTACACCACACAAAAGCATACATGCCAGAAGGTGAAGGTGACTGGGGGGCCATCTTGGAAACTGGCTACCACAGAAAGTGAGAGAGGAAGGTGAAGAGGGGATATTGAAGGCAAAATAAAGGAAAAATAGATGTCATATGTGTGTCTTTTTTATGAATACTATGTTCAGTCATTTCACTGTTTTCCCTTCATCTTAAAACTTTCTCTAAATAAAACTCATCAAAATAACATGAATCAACATTTTATCTACGTGAAGTTATTTTTGGAAAATCTTTCATTTTAACCCAATGATCATTGAAAATTTTTAATCCTATTCCAGTTGGTGTTTTATATTTTTAAGTGGGTTGTCAAGCTTATTATGATGGATTATAAGATATCCCTTCAATTTTCTCATGCCCCACACTATTCCTCTATCTACAGTAACTTGTGAATGAATTCATTGTCTCTAAGAATTGAATTCATCATTATAAACGTATTTATTTCATCAGGCCTATGTCAGTGTTGCTGTATATAAAAAGCTGCATTGGCACACATCACAAAAAAATGCAAGCCTTTCCCTAGAAATTCTCTCCTGTTGCTGTTGGTAGTGAGAGCTTAGGTGTATGGGTTAGGATCTAGCCTCTGCCTCTTATTAGCTCCTTGACTTCAGAGGGGTCATTTAACCTCAATTCCACTTTCTTCACCCAGAACAAGGGTCAACAAATATCCTACTGAGGGCCAGATAGTAAATATTTTAGGTTTTGTGGACCACACGGTCTCTGTCGCAACTATTCAACTCTACTTTTGGAGCATGGTTGTGTTCCAATAAAACTTCATTTACAAAACAGGTAGCCAGGTTTATTCCAAGGACTATAGTCTGCCAATTCCCAATCTAGAAAATGAACACATATAAAAACACTGTAGTTGAGTGCTCAATATCTATTATATCCCAGCTGGTTAGTCTAAGTCGATCTAAGAAGTTGAGCCCTTGGGCCATGTTAGTTCAGAAATGGGCATGCCCAAGCCATTATAGTGCCAGTGAGACATGAGGAGATTACTGGCAGTTTCAGGGAAATCAGCATCCTTGCTCTTAGAAAACTTCTGCTGCACAAAGCTAGCTTCTCTATACCCCAATAATGGACAAGAAACTACATGCCAAATTGCCACAAGTGGCCATTCTACCAGACTTAAGAACAATTGTACAATGTGGATGGCAGAGAAAAGCCTTTCTGTGGACTTCTTCTCATGTGAGCTAAAGAAATTTCCATCTTCTCTTTATTAACCCTGGATTGAATCATCTGTTATTTCAGATAAAGTCATCCTAAGTGGAAATCTCATCAAAGATACTTATGAAATCTAAATGGGACAGATGGGTGTAACTGTGGCATGTAAATTTAAAGCTCTACAGATATGAATACTGGTGATATTGAAATAATCACCAAGATTCCCCCCACACACCCTGATCATCACTGGGCCTCAGTCATGTTGACTATATACACACAACTTTGGCATCCATAGTCCATTGAAAAACCCCTCATGTCTCTTCAGTAATAAAAACCAAAAAAAAAAAAAAAAAAACCCTGCAAACTATCACTTCTCTTAGATTGAGATTCCCAACCTGCATAAGAAAAAACTTAGTGGCAAGAAACCAACAATAATTATTAGCTTGTCAAAGAGATAAAGTAGCGGCATCATGACGACAACCATACAGGCTGGTGAAGGTGCTTACAAAGCAGTCTTTCTTTCTGTCCCTCCTTCCCTCTCCCTCCCTCCACCTCTCTCCCTCCCTTCATTTTCTGGAAAGTAGCAAGGCAGAAACTTGAGTTTGAGGGATGTGGGACTGGAGTCAACAATTGGTCTTCTTTGACTATCCAGCTTCATCCCTGAGTAGATTGCTACATACAAGATGTTACTAGTCCCCATAAAGAATATTTTCTCATATCAGAAATGGATAACTAGGGATTTGTGGTTATTTATTAAAATAAAAAATTGCTGAGTCCCTTACAGCCTGAAAACAGTCTTATTCTCTCTCCCTCCCTCTGAAGAGATTTAACACAAGCAGCAGCATGTTTCTTCTATTTCTTTTTTATCTTTCTGTGATGACCCAGCTCTGAGATCATCTGAGAATTTGAAACAAAGAAATAAATAAATCCAATCTAACATTTCATAACCCGTACAGGTACCATATACCACAGGTGGACAATAAAGAGCTGCTCTGATTTATCAAGTACCCAGGACGTCTGAAGCATGAGTCATTCACCTTCACAACAGTATTATCTGCATCTTACATGTGAGGAGATGGAGGTTACCAAGAGGGCAAAGGAATTGCCCAAAGCTGCAGAACAGAGAAGTGGGGGGCCCCCGAGGTGGATACACATCTCGGGGATTGCAAAGGGGGTTCAGGGAGAACAGCTCAGCTCAGAAAGCATGAAAATTGTAAGTCTGCCAGAAGCGGTGTTATACATGGCTGCTGGTTGAGAGACCACAGCAAGGGTGGGCGTGCCAGCTTGGGTGGTGGGACTCTGGAGACCAGAATGTTGGGCACGAGTGAGGAAAGAGGCAAGCTGCCCAGCGGGGACCTTGGTGGGCTGGAACTGTCCCTGCTGTGCCACGGCCCAAACCCAAGAACCTCCGTACCAGGCTCAAGTTCACACACGGCAGACCCGGAACACCAGCTAAGGTCTAGTTTCTGACTCCTGTCCCACTGCTTTTTCCTGGCTAAAAACAAAACAAAAAACAAACTCCACCAAAATAAAAACCCCAAAACAAAACAACAACAGCAACAAAAAACCTTCTCTTTAAGCCCAGCACAGAACCCTCTTTTCTCCACAGTGCCTTGGTCAACCCCTCTGGGCCCTGCAGCATCCACACTCAGAATGCCAAAAATGACCCTCTCCTTTGGCATTTGCCATGTACTAATTAACTTGTGTCTTTAGTCAACTTTCCATTTTTGTGCACTTATTTTGGCAAAACTCAAAGGCAGGGGCTGTATCTTATGAGTGTGTGTGTGTGTGTGTGTGTGTGTGTGTGTGTGACTGCTAGAAAACAAAACTCAACTGAGTAAATTTAAAGATCTCATTGGCTTTATTCAACATTCAGGAATCAGGGAGCATCTCATCCAGGGATTTTTATAGGCAGGAAGGGGGTGTGGGACAAGGAGGTTATCAGCAGAAGAAAGGATTATTTGAGGCAAGTTCACCTTCCCTTAGGGGGAAGGGCAGATGGTCTTATCTGGCAGATTATCTCCCTAATGCTGACCAAGAAATTCCAGATCTATTGGTTGAAACTGCAATTAAGTCTTGGTTTTCTTTTTTTTAATTATTAATTTCTTTTCAGAGCAACAGAATTCACTGTTTATGCACCACACCCAGTGCTCCATGCCATATGTACCCTCCATAATACCCACCACCTTGCTCCCCCAACCTCCCACCCTCCCACCAAAAGTCTTGGTTTTCTGTCCTGGAACAAGTGACTCTGCCTTGGACCTGCTATTTATTTTCTTTCTTTCTTTCTTTCTTTCTTTCTTTCTTTCTTTCTTTCTTTCTTTCTTTCTTTCCTTCCTTCCTTCCTTCCTTCCTTCCTTCCTTCCTTCCTTCCTTCTTTCTTTCTTTTCCTTCCTTCCTTCCTTCCTTCCTTCCTTCCTTCCTTCCTTCCTTCCTTCCTTCCTTCCTTTCCTTCTTTTTAACACTACATAATACTTTTTGTGCCCTTCACAGGATCTAGTACAATGCCAAGCACACAATCACACTCACCCGATGTTGGGCTGACGTAGCAATAGGGATGGACTGGGGACATGGGTTTACACATGCCAGCCTTTTCCCAGAGGCCCTTGTGTGCACAGACTGCTTATAAGATACAATACAGTTCTGTGGGTAAGCACCTGAACTTTCAAAAAGGCAGCCTGGGTTTGAAATCCTGCTCTCCTACATTCTAGCTGGGCCATCTGGGTGATTTACTTCTCCAACCTCCATTTCCTCATCTGTAAAACATGAATAATAATAAATGGCGGCCAAATGCCCACCACCGTCCTCAACACACAGACAGCCCTTGGTCAAGAGCATTCATGCACTCCAGACACATTATGTGCTCAATAAATGGTATAGGTTGTCAATGCCAACCGAACACAGCTTTTAGCATCTCTAAAAGTAAGAAAGAGAGTTTATTCAAGCCCAGGTTAGGACAGCTGCCCAGGAAACACACCCTTCACAGGGAAGCAGGTGCTCCGGAGAAGGGACAGCTTTTACAGGGTTGTGTACTTTTTATGTCTTGTAAAAACTCGAGAGATTATAGATTAGCATACAGGCAGGAATCACAAGCTTTACTGTAAAGGAATGCAGGATGCAGGATCTCTGCATCAAGGACAAGATAGTTTTCCTTTATTTTTTTTTAAGATTTTATTTATTTATTTGTCAGAGAAAGACAGAGAACACAAGCAGAGGGAGCAGCAGGCTCCCCACTGTGTAAGGAGCCCAGTGTGGGACTTGATCCCAGGACCTATGACCTAAGCTGAAGGCAGATGCTTAACTGACTGAGCCACCCAGGCATCCCTAGATGGTTTTCCTTCAGACTACTCACTCACCGAGCAGATGTACAATGCATGCATTGTGGCCATAAATCACGCTTTTGGTTTGGACAAAACTTCAGAGAGTTTTTCTCTCATCAGTGTGTAGTGACAGTTTTTAATGACAAGTGACAGGAAGACTTATTGAATACACATAAAAAAAAGTAGACTAAGAATTAGTAGAAACAAACTTGGCATTCAGCTTTGCTGCTGAGTTGCTGTAAACCTGCTCTGCACAACACATGTTTAATCCCTAAAAAAATGGGAATCGTCTTTCCCACCTTGTGCTATACCCCCTTTTTCAGGCTATAGATTTAAAACTCAACAGCACTAATTGGGTATCCCCCTGGACCCAGAACCAGTTCTTCAGTGGTGTCCAGCAGGAACATGGGAGCCGTTTGCACTTCTCTATGTCAGTGGTTCTCAAAGTGGGGGCCAGGGAATCTTTTGAGGTATCTGTGAGCTCAAAGTTATTTTTATGAAAATGAGATGCACTTTGCTTTTTTGCTTCCTGACACGTGAAGAGTGGTGTTTCTGACATGTGATAAGATGATGGTGTATCTCTTGCAGCTGATGGCAGGAGGGTTTTGGGATGTCTGTGGGTTGTTTTTTTTTTTTACCTTTTTTTAAACTTTTTTTAAATTAATTATTTTTATTAACATATAATGCATTATTTGTCCCAGGGGTACAGGTCTGTGAATCACCAGGGTTACACACTTCACAGCACTCACCATAGCACATACCCTCCCCTATGTCCATAACCCAGTCACTCTCTCCATACCCACCTCCCCCAAGCAACCCTCTGTTTTGTGAGATTAAGAGTCTCTTATGGTTTGTCTCCCTCCCAATCCCATCTTGTTTCATTTTTTTCCTTCCCTACCACCCAAACTCTCCACTCTGCCTCTCAAATTCTTCATATTAGGGAGAGCATATGATAATTGTCTTTCTCTGATTGACTTATTTCACTCAGCATAATACCCTCTAGTTCCATCCACATCGTTGCAAATGACAAGATTTCATTTCTCTTGATGGCTGCATAGTATTCCATTGTATATATATACCACATCTTCTTTATCCATTCAAATGTTGATAGACATCTAGGTTCTTTCCATAGTTGGCTATGTGGACATTGCTGCTATAAACTTTTGGGTGCACGTGCCCCTTCGGATCACTACATTTGTATCTTTAGGGTACATACCCAGTAGTGAGATTGCTGGGTCATAGGGTAGCTCTATTTTCAACTTTTTGAGGAACCTCCATGCTGTTTTCCAGAGAGGTTGCACATATTTCCCTGATGCCAAGCAATGTTGAACATTTTTTCATGTGTCTGTTGGCCATCTTGATGTCTTCTTTGCAGAACTGTCTGTTCATGTCTTCTGCCCATTTCTTGATTGGATTATTTGTTTTTTGGGTGTTGAGTTTGGTAAGTTCTTTATAGATTTTGGATACTAGCCCTTTCTCTGATATGTCATTTGCAAATATCTTCTCCCATTCTGTCATTTGTCTTTTGGTTTTGTTGACTATTTCCTTTGCTGTGCAAAAGCTTTTGATCTTGATGAAGTCCCAATAGTTTCTTTTTGCCCTTGCTTCCCTTGCCTTTGGCGATGTTCCTAGGAAGAAGGTGCTGCAGCTGAGGTCGAAGAGGTTGTTGCCTGTGTTCTCCTCAAGGATTTTGATGGATTCCTGTCTCACATTGAAGTCTTTCATTCATTTTCAGTCTATTTTTGTGTGTGGTGTAAGGAAATTGTCCAGTTTCATTTTTCTGCATATGGCTGTCCAATTTTCCCAACACCATTTGTTGAAGAGACTATATTTTTTCCATTGGACATTCTTTCCTGCTTTGTCGAAGATTAGTTGACCATAGAGTTGAGGGTCTATTTCTGGGCTCTCTATTCCATTCCATTGATCTATGTCTCTGTTTTTGTGCCAGTACCATAATGTCTTGATGATTACAGTTTTGTAATAGAGTTTGAAGTCTGGAATTGTGGTGCCACCATCTTTGGCTTTCTTTTTCAACATTCCTCTGGCCATTCAGGGTCTTTTCTGGTTCCATATAAAATTTAGGATTATTTGTTACATTTCTTTGAAAAAAATGGATGGTATTTTGATAGGGATTGCATTAAATGTGTAGATTGCTTTAGACAGCATGGACATTTTCACAATATTTGTTTTTCCAATCCATAAGAATGGAATGTTTTTCCATTTGTGTCTTCCACAATTTCTTTCATGAGTACCTTATGGTTTTCTGAGTACAGATTTTTGCCTCTTTGGTTAGGTTTATTCCTAGGGTCTACGGCCATACCACCCTGAACGCGCCTGATCTCGTCTGATCTCGGAAGCTAAGCAGGGTCGGGCCTGGTTAGTACTTGGATGGGAGGTTTATTCCTAGGTACCTTATTGTTTTTGGTGCAATTGTAAATGGGTTGGACTCCTTAATTTCTCTTTCTTCTGTCTTGCTGTTGGTGTATAGAAATGCAACCGATTTCTGTGCATTGATTTTATATCCTGACACTTTATTGAATTCCTATACAAGTTCTAGCAGTTTTGGAGTGGAGTCTTTTGGGTTTTCCACATAAAGTATCATATCATCTGCAAAGAATTAGAGTTTGACTTCCTCTTTGCCTATTTGGATGCCTTTAATTTCTTTTTGTTGTCTGATTGCTGAGGCTAGGACTTCTAGTACTGTGTTGCATAGCAGTGGTAATAGTGGACATCCTTGCCATGTTCCTGACCTTAGCAGAAAAGCTCTCAGTTTTTCCCCATTGAGAATGATATTCGCTGTGGGTTTTTCATAGGTGGCTTTGGTGATATTGAGAAATGTACCCTCTATCCCTACACTTTGAAGAGGTTTTTTTTGTTTTGTTCTGTTTTTAAAGATTTTATTTATTTAGTTGACACACAGAGACCACAAGTAGGCAGAGAGGCAGGCGGGGTGAGGGGGGGGAAGCAGGCCCCCTGCCGAGCAGGGAACCCAATGCGGGGCTCGATCCCAGGACCCTGGGATCATGACCCGAGCCAAAGGCAGAGGCTTAACCCACTGAGCCACCCAGGCACCCCACTTTGAAGAGTTTTGATCAAGAAAGGATGCTGTACTTTGTCAAATGCTTTTTCAGCATCTATTGAGAGGATCATATGGTTCTTGTTCTTTCTTTTATTAATGTATTGTATCACATTGATTGATTTGTGGATGTTGAACCAACCTTGCAGCCCTGGAATAAATCCCACTTGGTTGTGGTGAATAATCCTTTTAAAGTACTGCTGGATCCTATTGGCTAGTATTTTGGTGAGAATTTTCACATCTGTGTTCATCAAGGATATTGGTCTGTAATTCTCTTTTTTGATGGGGTCTTTGTCTGGTTTTGGGATCAAGGTAATGCTGGCCTCATAAATGAGTTTGGAAGTTTTCCTTCCATTTATATTTTTTGGAACAGTTTCAGGGAGTAGGTATTAATTCTTCTTTAAATATTTGGTAGAATTCCCCCTGGGAAGCCATCTGGCCCTGGTCTTTTGTTTGTTGGGAGATTTTTGATGATTGCTTCAATTTCCTTACTGGTTATGGGTCTGTTCAGGTTTTCTCTTTCTTCCCGGTTCAGTTTTGGTAGTTTATATGTCTCTAGGAATGCATCCATTTCTTCCAGATTGTCAAATTCATTGGCATATAGTTGCTAATAATATGTTCTTATAATTGTTTGTATTTCTTTGGTGTTGGTTGTGATCTCTCCTCTTTCATCCATGATTTTATTTATTTGGGTCCTTTCTCTTTTCTTTTATATAAGTCTGACCAGGGGTTATCAATCTTATTCTTTCAAAGAACCAGCTCCTAGTTTCATTGATTTGTTCTACTGTTCTTTTGGTATCTATTTCATTGATTTCTGCTCTGATCTTTATGATTTCTCTTCTCCTGCTGGGTTTAGGCTTTCTTTGCTGTTCTTTCTCCAGCTCCTTCAGGTGTAGGGTTAGGTTGTGTACTTGAGACCTTTCTTGTTTCTTGAAAAAGCTTGTATGGCTATATACTTTCCTCTCAGGACTGCCTTTGTTGTGTCCCACAAATTCTGAACCGTTGTGTTTTCATTATCATTTGTTTTCATGATTTTTTAAATTCTTCTTATTTTCCTGGTTGACCCATTCATTCTTTAGAAGGATGCTCTTTAGCCTCCATGTATTTGAGTTCTTTCCAACTTTTCTCTTGTGACTGAGTTCTAGCTTCAGAGCATTGTGGTCTGAAAATATGCAGGGAATGATCCCAATCTTTTGGTACCGGTTGAGACCTAATTTGTGACCCAGGATGTGATCTATTCTGGAGAATGTTCCATGTGCACTAGAGAATAATGTGTATCCGGTTGCTTTGGGATGGAATGTTCTGAATATATCTGTGATGTCCATCTGTCTAATGTATCATTTAAGGCCTTTATTTCCTTGTTGATCTTTTGCTTGGATGATCTGTGCATTTCAGTGAGAGGGGTGTTAAAGTCCCCTACTATTATTATATTATTGTTGATGTGTTTCTTTTTTTTTTTTAAGATTTTATTTATTTATTTGAGAGAGAGACAGTGAGAGGAAGCATAAGCAAGGAGAAGGTCAGAGGGAGAAGCAGACTCCCCATGGAGCTGGGAGCCAGATGCGGGACTCGATCCCGGGACTCTGGGATCATGACCTGAGCCGAAGGCAGTCGTCCAACCAACTGAGCCACCCAGGCGTCCCGATGTGTTTCTTTGATTTTGTTATTAATTGGTTTATATAGTTGGCTGCTCCCATGTTGGGGACATAGATATTTAAAATTGTTAGATCTTCTTGTTGGACAGACCCTTTGAGTATGATATAGTGTCCTTCCTCATCTTTTATTATAGTCTTTGGCTTAAAAACTAATTGATCTGATATAAGGACTGCCACCCCCAGCTTTCCTCTGATGTCCATTAGCATGGTAAATTGTTTTCCACCCCTCACTTTAAATCTGGTGGTGTCTTTGGGTCTAAAATGAGTTTCTTGTAGACAGCATACTGATTGGTTTTGTTTTTTAACCATTCTGATATCCTGTGTCTTTTTGTTGGGGCATTGAGCCCATTTACATTCAGGGTAATGACTGAAAAATATTAATTTAGTGTCATTGTATTGCCTGTAAGGTGCCTATTACTGTATATTGCCTCTGTTCCTTTCTGGTCTACTACTTTTAGGCTCTCTTTTTTTTTTTAATATTTTATTTATTTGACACACAGAGAGAGAAATCACAAGCAGGCAGAGAGGCAGGCAGAGAGAGAGAGAGGAGGAAACAGGCTCCCTGTTCAGCAGAGAGCCCAATGTGGGGCTAGATCCCAGGATCCTGAGATCATGACCTGAGCCGAAGGCAGAGGCTTTAACCCACTGAGCCACCCAGGCGCCCCTAGGCTCTCTTTTTGCTTAGAGGACCCCTTTCAATATTTCCTGTAGGGCTGCTTTGGTGTTTGCAAATTCTTTTAGTTTTTGTTTGTTCCAGAGGTTTTTTTTTTTAATCTCTCCTTCTATTTTCAATGATAGCCTAGCTGAATATAGTATTCTTGGCTACATATTTTTCTCATTTATTGCTCTGATTATATCATGCCAGTCCTTTCTGGCCTGCCAGGTCTCTGTGGATGGATCTGCTGCCAATCTAATATTTCTACCATTGTATGTTACAGACGTCTTGTCCTGAGCTGCTTTCAGGATTTTCTTTGTCACTTAGACTAGTAAGTTTTACTATTAGATGACGGGGTGTGGACCTATTTTTATTGATTTTTGTGGGGAGATCTCTGTGCCTTCTGAATTTTGATGCTTGTTCCCTTTGCCATATTAGGGAAATTCTCTATTATAATTTGCTCCAATATACCTTCTGCCCCTTTCTCTCTTCTTCTTCTGGAATCCCAATTATTCTAATATTGTTTCGTCTTATGATATCATTTAACTCTCAGACTCTCCCCTCGTGGTCCAGTAGTTGTCTCTGATGCATGGCCCCATTTGGAGTCTCCAAACCCAGCAGATTCCTGCCTCCAGAGGAGGAAGGTGAGTCTCCCTGGATCTGCCACTTGTGGGGTCCCTGCTCAAAGAACAGTTGTCTGACTGTGCTATGGATCACAGTTTAAGGTAACCCCAAGCTAAGAGCTCACTCCTCAGCTCTGTTTCTGTAGTCAGCTTCCCCACACTGATACCTGCGAGCTCTGCTACACTCAGACACCCCCAATCCTTCTGTGACCTCACGGGTCCTGAGACCACACTGTCACTGCGAGGGCTCCCCCCCCCCCCCACTTAGCCTCTGGAGCGATGTCCCTCAGTGGAGCAGACTTCTAAAAGTTCAGATTTTGTGCTCTGTTGCTCTGCTAATTTCCGGGAGCTGGCCCCTCTCACCGTGGTCTATCTTCCCATGGCTTCAGATTCACTTCTCCACACACCCTACCTTTCAGAAAGTGGTCGATTTTTTGTTCCTAGAATTGCTGCTCTTCTTCTCTTCAATCTCCTGTTGAGTTTGTAGGTGTTCAAAATGGTTTGGTAACTATCTAGCTGAGCTCCTGCGACCTGATGTCATTTCATTCTGATACTCCTCCACCATCTTGCCTCTTTTGGGATTTCTGTGTTTTTAAAATTTCTCCGTGTTGATTCTGTATATGATAAATATCTGGGGCACATGGGTGGCTCAGGTTAAGCACCTAACTCCTGGTTTTGGCTCAGGTTATGATCTCAGGGTTGTGAGATGGAGTCCCACATTGGGCTTCATGCTCAGTGGGGAGCCTGCTGGAGATTCTTTCTTCCTCTCCCTCTGCCCTACCTGCTCCTGCTCTCTCACTCTCTCTCTCTAAAATAAATAAAATAAATCTTTAAAAATTTGAATATGGTAAATATCAATAGATATAATCCACATTTATAAAAAACAATTTGGGGGCCATGGGTAATCTTTAGAAGTAAATCCCACCCAATGCCAAAAGTTTAGGAACCCCAGATCTAGATGATTCTGAGATACCTTTCTGGGTAATGTCATCTCACACACTGTCATTCCTCTGTCATTCACTGTCTTCATCCTTATTGCAATGCCATGTGAGCAGTGATAAGGATGCCTTTGGATTTGAGGATACATTTTTCTGATGGGTCTGTTTAAGTAAATCTTGCCAGCATTTCTGTTGAACATTACAGTGGCAGTTATGGGCCTACAGACACTCATGGAAGAGACAATCCTCCTTTTCTTTTAAGAAAAATGTCCACAGTGACAGGCTGCTGCCCGAGAAAATGGTCCCTGCACCCCAGCTGTTCCTAAATGTCCTGTTGCTTCTCATTTGCTTTTCCACCTTGAACGCTGTGCTTTGCTTTTAAACAATTATATTCCAGAGTTTGTGAAACAGCCCCATTGAGCAGTTCTTACAATGATTTTCTGTTTCCCAAGAGTATGCTTATAAGGGTTGCGGTTACAGAAGTTAGAAAAGGCTGGGTGGGGTGAGCTAATTATATATGGATTATTGCTTCACGTTTTCCTGCCCCACAGACTCAATGCAGATGGTATGATTGTCCACACAGCAGGGGCAGATCTGCCACCAAAGAGACAGGAAATCTTGGCGGGAGGCATACAACCTCCACGGGTGTGTCTCTCATTGACCTTGGCATCCCTCCAGCAAATCTTTCCTTTTGGTAAATGAGGGAGACAGCTTGCATAGTCTCTGCCAAGGCTAATCGGACTCTGGTTTTCCCGAGCTCTGGAACTCACTGACTTTAGGCTTAAGGGAGAAATTAGATGCCTCTTAAGAACCAACAGCAAATGCACATTCCCCCTTAATCACACAGGCTTCGTTAACTGTCTAATCTCTTACAAACAGGGCCTTCCTGGAGGTATCCGCTCAGGAGATGCCTATTCAGGAGACAAAATAGATCCTGAATGTGTTTACAAGAGACATCTGCTTTCTTTGGCTAGTTGTTGCCATTAAATCAAAATGTATATGGAATTTATAGTCCTTGGCAGAACAAGAATATAATTAAGGTTGAAAGGTTGAGAAGGTTACCAGACTGAAATAGAATTTATAAATTCCACAAATGGGTAAGACTCCTCTCCAAGGGTCCATGAGATAATGAAATAAGGTCCCGACTTAGAAGTGCACACAGGGTCTACAAATGCAAAACAAATCAGCCACCCCAGGCCCAGTTACTATCCGCTCCAGCGTCCTGACTGGCCTTTCTCTGTCCTCTGCTTGTTAGGAGGCAGCCAGGAAATTTTAGAATGTTTAGAACACTCTAGAATCAAGTTTCAAAGCCCTAGCCAGTGAATTTCCCTTTCAGCTCTCCAACCCCATCCCAACCTGAAATTCCTCCCCTCGTGACTCCGGGGCCTCTCCTCCCTACCCTTGGTCCTGAGTCACCCACTTGAGACCAGGAACAGTTTGTAAATAGTTGGCTACATAGCCCCAGAGCCACTGGCCTCTGGACCAGATGAAGATTCAAATGCAGATTTACAGAGCTGGTTTTTCAGCTCCTAGAGCTGAGAGAAAATATGCAAGAGCTGCAGAAGCAGAGAAGAAAGGGAGGGTCCCTTGGACAAAGCCTGGAGAGGGCTTTAGGCAGCCTTGAGTTCCAAAGAGGTGGAGACACCAGCCTCCAGCTGTGCATTGCTGACAATCACCAACCGACTGCTTTCCAATTAGCTGGTTTTACTTGACTTGTGCCTGTACTTAAGACTTCCTCAAGACTTAAGACTTGAGGGCCTAGGACACTCTTACAACCTCCAGAACTTCTAGAATGGAGGACAGAGGTGTTTTTGGAGGTGAGCATCCTAAGGGCAGGGACTGGTCCAGATGAAGGGAAATCTCACTTTTAACCAAGATAAGCTTGGAGGCAACCAGTTTTCAACCCCCAGGTGGAATATACTGACCTGTTACACTTTCCAGAACTGGGGTAACTCTGTCTTCACAGTGGAAAACACACAGAAGGGCAGAAGAGCCATTTCCCACCCAAAAGGCAGAGATCAGCCTGCTGGTGAGAAGGAAATTGAGAATCACTAATAGTTTAGATTCTGGGGGTCCCTGGGAAGGGCCCAGCACCCTACTCCTGGATCAGCACTGGAATAGAAGGGTAAGAAAGTGAGGAATCCCAGGTAAACTGAGGAATGCCTGGATCTCAGTCCCAAAGACAATTCATGTGCCCACAGGATACTGGAGTGTTTGGGTAGCAATGCCAAGGTGCTCAGGATGGGGGGTTTAAAAGAAGCTTCTGAAAGGGAACAGAATGCATGACCCCCAAATATTCCAGTTTAGCATGCATATTATTTTGAGGTGAAGGCAATCAAGGCCCAGCAGACTCAAAAAAAAACTTTTACATCTCCCTTATCTACCTAAAAGAATTTAGATAGAATGCCTGGCTCAGAGCTATTACCAGAGATAATTTTTATTTAAATGATTTATCTGTATGCCAAAGCAAACATCTAATTTCCAACATCCACTCTTCCTATGTCGTGTGAATTACCTTCCCACCCTCTGAAGCCCCAGGCTCTATCCATTCCTTAGCTCAGCATGACATATAAACCTCAACTGCTGGGGGCGCCTGGGTGGCTCAGTGGGTTGGGCTGCTGCCTTCGGCTCAGGTCATGATCCCAGGTCCTGGGTTTGAGCCCCGCATCGGGCTTTCTGCTTAGCAGGGAGCCTGCTTCCTCCTCTCTCTCTGCCTGCCTCTCTGCTTACTTGTGATTTCTCTCTGTCAAATAAATAAATAAAATCTTTAAAAAAAAAAAACTCAACTGCTGGACTTGCCTTTGGGGCTCCAATTTTTATGGGGTTGCTGGACATACAAAATTAAATTAGTTTTTCTCCTAGTAAGCTATCTTATGTCAATTTAATTATTAGGTCAGCCAAAGAACTTAAAAGGGTAAAGGTAAATTTTTCCTCCTCTATTACAAGGGGGCAGAGCAGCAAGGAAATGGCCAAAGGAGCTAGGGGTCTTGAAAGGACTCTCTTGATTGGGACAGAGACCAACCAAGTGGGCCCAATGTAGGTGGCCTTGAAAAATAGTGTACCCTCTTGGAAACCAGCAAGAACAAGATGACCAACGACCATAAAGCACCTCCCCACAACAATATAGTATGGGAGCCTCCCCTGAACCCAGACACCACCTGGGGAGAAAGAGGAAAGCAGAGAGGTTGGAAAGATTCCCCAGTTAACCTAAGAGTTTCCCGAAGGAGACTGTTGCAAACTAGAGGCAACTGACTTGTGGCAGGATGAAATTCTCCTTCAGAAGAAATGAAAATTTGTCAGCAAAGTTGAATTCGGTTTTATAGAAATCACATTTCTGCATGCCCGTGTTTGTGAATGAAGAAATTTATGCCTTTTATGGGGTCAGGCAATCTCCTGCTAAAATACTATAATAGTTTCCCGTTGCACTTGTAAATTAATCCAGACTCTGGCCTCTGGCCTACAAGAGTATGAATCTGTTCTTCCTCCTCTATTTCCACCCCACCCCCCAACTAAGCTTTTGTCCCACTGGTCTCCTTTGTGAACAGCACACTCGCCAAGTTCTTTCCTGACTCAAGGCTTATGTGTATACAGTTTCTTCTGCCAGGAACACTCTTTCTCACACCAGCAGAGGAAACTGGCACCTTCTCAAATTTGGTGAGGCCAGCTGCAACTGATCTAAATAGTTGTTCTCTGTACATCTTATTCTCTATCTCAGCACGCTTCTCTTCTTCAATTCCTAGCAGTTCACGCTTTAGAGTCACTATTTATCAATCATCTGTTGCCCTCACTAGACTCTAAGCTCTGTGAGGGTGGGGGACCTCATCTATCGTACTAATGGTGATACCTCTAGTGCTAGCATACCACCTGCATTTAGTAGGCACCTGTCAAATATTTGTTGAGTAAGTGGATAAATAAGGAATCAAAATTAACCAAGCAGCATAAGAAAGGACTCCAGAGAGTACACTATAAGTCCAAAGCTAGAAATGACTGATTTTGCTCAGTGGATTTAGAGAAGGCTTCAATGGAAGGAGCATATCATGGCAGCATTGGCAAGAAAAACAACACCATGGTCAAGAGATGGGAGTGGGTAAGGCATTAAAAAACAAAAATCCAGAGAGGACAACACTTACTACAGGCCTTAACACATTCTTCTATATTAGGAAAGCAAGTAGCATCTATGGTTTGGAGGAGGGAGGGGATTCAGATATAAGCAGGATGCTAGAGTGTAGGACTAGGAACAGGGAATAAGGACTAAGATTAGGCATGTCACTTTATACTCTTATCTGAGGCTGGGTGCATGATGGACATGTCCAGTTCAAGAACTATGGCTGCCTGAGACATGGCTCTGTCCACTGTGTTGGTACCATCAATCTCACTCAAAAAACCCTGGGCCATCAGCTCCAGATGAGCATGACATAACTCATTGACCACTCTGGATTCTCAGTCCTTGAATGAAGGAAAGAAATCTGAGAGAAATGCCCTGTGAGCCTTCATGATGGGTATATTTTTGGAAAAAATTTTTTTAAATGTGTATCTGTGAGTCACTTAAGAATCATGTGACCCCCAATTGGGATCTGCGGCTTTAAATATCAGCTATGCTTAATGACAAGGCACCAACTTACAATTCAATCATAAAAAGATAACCCAATTTAAAAATGGGCAAAGAATCTGAAAAGACATTTCTCAAAGGAAGATATACAGATGGACAATGAACATATGAAATGATGCTCAACCTCATGAGTCATCAGGGAGTTACAAATCGAAACTACAACCAGATATCACTTCACACTTACTAGGATGGCTAAAATTCAAAAGTGAGATAACAACAAGTGTTGACAAGGATGTTAAGAAATTGGAAGCCTCACATACTTCCTGGTGGAAATGTTTAATGGTGCAACCACTTTGGAAAACAGGCTAGCAGTTTTGCAAATGATTACCATACAACCCAGAAATTTCACTTATGGTATATACCCAAAAGAAATGAAAACATTACTTCACACAAAACTTGTGTTTATAGCAGTATTACTCATAATACCCAAATGATGGAAACAATCCAAATGTCCACCAACTAACAAATGGGAAAATAAAATGTGGTATATCCATACAATGGAATATTATTTAACCATTAAAAACAAATGAAGTACTGATATATGCTACAATTTGGATAAAATTCAAAAACACTAGGCTGAGCCAAAGAAACTAGACACAAAAGACTACCTATCATATAACTCCATTTTTATTAAATGTCCAAAAAAGGGAAATCTATACAGAAAGTAGATCAGTGGTGCTTAGGGCTGGAGAGGAGAATGGTGTGGGGTTTAGGGGGGTTGGTAGCTAAAGGGTTTCTTTTTGAGGTGATGGAAATGTTCTAAAATTGACTGCAGGGATGGTGATGCATATCTGCAAATATACTTTAAAAACATTGAATTGGACACTTTAAATAGGCAAATTATATGGCACATAAATGATATCTCAATAAACCTGCTTCAATAATATAATGAAAAAGACCAGGCACTTACAGAATAGAGTTAGAAAGGCTTTCTAACATATCTGTTCTGGATAAGGCAAGGTACCCTTGTATTGTGCCAGTTGGAGTCATAGCCCCTTTAAGCCAGAAACACATTCATCATTGCAGCCTCTAGGAGACTAATGAAATGCTGTTCCGATTAAGAAGAATTCAGTAAAACAGTTGATAAATAAATGAACAGGAAAATAACATTTCAGTGAGTGAGGATTATTGTTCCTGAGCACAGAGTGAGAAAAGAGGGATAAATGCCAGGAGGAAGCTTTTAGATTAGGTGTTTGGTAAAAAGGCCTAACATCAAATGTGGGACCAAACAGAAGAATGATCTGTTATGGCCTATTCATTACAAAATTGAAGTCAATCCAGCAAGTTGTTAGTGAACTTTTCTCTGGCAAGAATTGGGAGATACAAGCCACCATTTATTATCTCCAATCCTCTATGTTTTCTCAGCTATGGTAATCACCATGGAAAGTCAAAAGCATCAAAAAATCAATAGCCTAGTCAGGCAAAAAGTAACACCCCCTGGACAATTAAACACACCCAACATATTATTATCATTCCCAAAATATTGGCATCTTTCTCCTGTTTTTTCAAATAACCAAATAATCAAATAATTCCTCTTTCCTCTCTACACTTCTCGGCCCTTATTAATTGGGTGGTGTGGCATTTTAAGGGAATTAAAATTAATTTCACTTTGAGAATTTTATACCCCTGAGATAGAGACACCTTAAAAATTGGGGCTGGAAACTCAAAACAGGGTAGCAGTGTAGGATGAACAGATAAGGTCCGTGATGAGAACGCTATAATATCGGAAACATAATTTACTTAATAGAATATGCTTTACTTACTAATGGAAAAAAAGTATTATACAAAGACAAGATTAAAAAGACACATCCTTAATGTTGACAAGCAAATGATGTTAGTTCTGGAATTGGCCGAGTTACTCCTTACCAGGCTTGTTGGGGCAAAAGCATCACATTTCTTTCTGCTCCTCTTCTTGTTACCAGGAGAGGAGAATCTCCACTCCCCACGGGCAACACTTATGGGGTACACTTGAGAGGGAGCCCAGCTGTGTCCCTGCTCTGCATCCAAACCGTAGGCTAACTGTTCAAATCCCACCAAAAAGGAAGCCAGCCAGCCTCATTCTCTTACAGCCTGAAGAATATTGCACGTGGAATGCTTGGGGAAAGTTGAATAGACCCCAAAAGGATCCTGGATCTGTGAGGTGAGAAGCCCTAGTTCCCAGAGGAAGCATACCCCTCACCAGGGCTGCAGGGGTCACCAAGCCTTCTGATGCCAAGAGATAAGCTGGCAAGAAAAGGAGTCATCTTACCAGTAGGGTAACCTATCCTGATCACCAGGAGGGTCTGCCCTTCTGCAATGGGGCATGGGAGAGTATATTTGCACACTGGCAGTCCACAAGGCTATCTCTTGGCATTCCCCTGCCCAGCTCTGATGGTAAGGAGACATCACGCACCAACAACAGTCTCAGCAGGGCGTGGTGATCAGGATTTCCAACCCCTGGGGATGAACATCTGGGTCAGGTTACCAGATAAACTACCCAGACCAGGAGAGTTGCTGGCTGAGAGGGAGGGGAATCCAGAATGGATAGAAAAGGAAGAAAATGATGGATAACATGTGGACTCAAGCCTACCTACAGCAAAGAAGACCAATCTTACTCTTCCAAGTTTCCCCAGGAAGGGACTAATGAGACTCCTAGAGTAGTTTCCAGATGAAGTCAAGTCACTAAATGAAGCAGTTGCCCAGAATGTGGGCTGCGGTGGATAATGGTATGCTCTCCACATTCCCTGCTCACAGTGGAGGCACTAAGATATCTCCAGATGGAGGGAATGTTTTCTGCTCAAGTCTCACAACCAGGTGCAGTCCTCTGCTGAAGAAAGCTATCCCACCCAAGGTAACATCCTCTCCCCAGCGGCAGCCTGCATCCAAGGATTAGTTGAGGCAAAGATATAAAGGTTCCATCCTCTTACCTCATTAGGGACACACATGTGTATCCTAGTAAATATTTCACAACTGGTTCTCTAGGAAAAAAGCCCTGGCTTGTCATGTTGGGTGGTTTCCATGGTGTAAATACTCCCATTGTGGCCAATTTCGAGATTAAGCTGACATCATCGAGCAAGGAGCTGGAGGGGAGGCACACAGTTGCTCACACAAGCCGGTAGAAACCAGTCTGGTGCACCACTGCTCGTCACTCAGAGGGCTCATCTGGGTTTTAGAGCTGCCATTGGATGGGCTGAGACCTGGTGAAACCACATTACATTCAACTTGTCCCTCTAGCCAATCCCGAGTCTCCATTCCCTCACCGGTGTTGGTTCCAACACATTCTCCAGCACACCTGCTGGCGATTCTTCATCACCGAAGGTATTTTCCAGGGGACCTGGGCAACCATCATCTCTAGGACTTGGCCACTATGGGAGTCCATCCTGGCACTGTTTTCCTCTTACTCTGTAGTCTTTCCCTGGGCAACGTCATGCTCTCCCACACAGGGCCATCACCTCTGGATCCAATGACACTATTCTACTATGGACTCGGAGAAAATAAACTTCCAGATCCCTATGTAAGCCAGACAGGATTCACTGGTGCTTAGCACTTAATGTACCCAAAATAATCTCATTACCTTCCCCACCAACCGCCTTTTCTTCTGTACCCTCTCTCTCAGTACATGATTCACCACCTTCCCAACAACACCTGATTTAAAAACAAAACAAAACAACATCAACCTAGAACTGCCTTTAACAGCTCATTCACCCTAAACTCCTGCCAGTACTCTGCTTGTCTCTGAAGGTCTGTCTCTGTACTCACAACTAGCCCCCACCTTAACGTAGGTCGATATCACCTCTTACAGGACCATCCTGATGGCTCTGAGAGTCTGATTCTCTTTGCTTGTCTCCCTGCCCACATGATCTACACCATTAACCTCCAAAGTGGGGTCTGCCTATCAATCCAATAGGAAGCAAGGAGTACTAAGGCTTTTCTCTTTTTTTATTTCCTTCTGTTGCTTTTAACATGTGGCTTTTAATGTATACGCTATGCCCATGAATGCTTATAATTTATCAATACCTTTAGTGGAATGCTTATTCACTGTTTTTGTTTGATTCTTAGTGACGCATGAAAAGTTTATAGACCATGGCTCTCCACTCCTACTCCAGGGTGATCGTCTTGCCCTCCCAATCCTCTCGTGTCCCTCCCTGACTCAAAGATGTTTGGTGACTCCCTAGGCTCAAATCATCTCCCTCCTTAGATCTTTCTCAATTTCCCATGCTGTCATCCCCTTCTTTCCCTGTGTATCCAGAACTCGTAACACATATATATATATTTTTTACTTATAATATAGAATTGATGTAAAAGTGTCCTTATTCCCTGGCACAATTTAAGCTCATTGAGGATAGAGACTCTATTTATATTTTCTCCCAGAACTCAGCACTTCTCCTTGCATATGGAAAATGAATGTTAGTTGAATGAATATCTTAAGTATCCTATACCTCAAAGATTGATCCTAATAATATAGCTTACATCTAAATAATCAAGGGTTTTTTTGTTGTTGTTGTTTTTGTGTGTGTGTGTGTGTGTGTGTGTGTGGTTTTTTTTTTTTTTTTCCTTTTTTGAGTAGGTAATGGTAGTTGATAAGACATCGTTCAGGCTTAAACGCTCATCTTTTTTAGGAAAAGCCAGGGCTCCCTAGCAGTTGCTGGGTTACAGGCTACTGCAACAAGAAGAACTCACAGGAAGATACTACCACAAGGTGGCAGAACAACATTGCTCTTCAATGTATTTTTTTTTTTTTTTTTTTTTCAGCTTGAATTCTCTTTGAAAACATTATTAACCTACCAGTTAGGCTACCTCAGAACATGGCACATGTCCCCAGAAGAAAGTGCACTAGGAGCACTTCCTGTCATGCTGAGTTCTGACCTTTGCAAAGGGCATTAGATAACAGGAGTATCCATCTCTGGAGCGCATGCGATTCTGACTCAGAGGGCCTGGTCTCCTGCACCAACATGTCTAATGCATCCATCCCAGCATCAATTCTTGTGGGGGTCAGGGGGCCAAGGAAACTTCTGCTGGCAACTTCCCTTCTGCACCAGGCACCTCCATAGACCCCAGAGGACCAAAAGAAGCTGACATTTGATGATGTGATACAGGTACCCCCTGTATGCCCCTGTATTTCTAAGCATCCTACACCCAGTCATCCAGGGTGCCCACGTGTGAGGCTCCTCACTAACGCTCTGTACCAAGTAGAATGCAAACAGCAAAGGAGTAAATCCTTGGCTTTGACATTTGAGAGGCTGGCGAAGGTGTTTTGGGATTTTTTTGGAGAGAATGCATGCTGAGGGGTAGCAAAGCATTCTGCCCTTACCCTCTTTCCCCAGAACTAGGTCTCCCCAGGGCCTCTCCAGAAAGGGAAGCCCTGATAGATGACACTGGAAGTTCTGCCCTCTCCATCCCTCAGAATGCCAGATCAATTGCAGGAGCTGAGATCAGAGTGGCCAAGAGCTGTCTTTCTTGGAAGAGCCTGGAGGGACCAAGGGCCCCAGCAGAAGGACAGACAGGGTCCCCAGACTCTCTGGCATGACAAAACAAATGTCACCAAAGTCGAGGCACTGGTTTAAGTGCTGACTCACTGAATTTTCACAACCACTCTGTGAGTGAAATTATTTTAATCCCCCTTATTTTCAGGTGTGAAAACAAAGCTTTTGCCCTGGCTAGGGAATGGTGGGGCTGGGCTTCAGCTCCAAGGAGTCCTCAGGCTCATGCCTCAACTTTAGTGCCCACTGCCTCCCTGAACAGGATGGGAGGAAGCGAAGGAGGGCGGAGTCTGTAGGAAGCTGAGGTCACATGACATGTGACTCAACTGTTTTATGGATCATCCCCCAAATGTCAATCAAGACATCTGAGTAACCCTGGCAAGGGTGAGACCCAGACCTTCACCCCATCCGTGCCTGACATAAACTTTTGTTACTCTGAGGAGAGGAACCAACCAAATGGATTACTTTCTACTCTCCATGACTCAAAGTAGAAATTAAACTCAGTGCCAGGAAAGAAGAAAAAAATCATTCCTTACATCTCCTACTCAGTAGACAGAGGAAAAGGAAGAAAACAAACACTCCTGCTCTATCCCAGGTACACTGATCCTCCCCACAGCATCGAGGGTTAGCAATCCCCTCTCCATGTTAATGGAGCACAGCCAGGAGCAGAGGTCAAGGGCTACAAAAGCAAAGGTCAGTACAGATGGAGCCAGAAGCCAAACCAAGATTTCTTTAGTGAAAAATCACGGGGTACTTCCACTGAGCCATGAAGCACTGGGTGTTAGAGGTCAAGCTGCCCAAGGCCACCATCTTACAGATGAGGGCACTCAGTGCAGAGAGGAAGTCCAGGCTCTTGGCTGTTGCTCATCCCCTCTCCCAGTGCCTCTGACTGACGGCTCCACAGAAAACTAGGCTCTAGAATGTCTTCTCATTCCGTACAAGTGACTCCTCTCAGTTTGCAGCTTCTGGCACTGCCTTATCTCAGATTTTGATAAAGAGAGCTTTGCTGAAAACCTCTTGGAAGTTGTGCAATAGAAGAATTTTTAAAATCTAAATAGCTTTATTGAGATACCATTGGCATACAATAAATTACATACTGAGATACCATAAACTGTCCATTTAAAGCAGGCAGCTTGAGAAGTTTTCATAGATGTATCCATCCGTGAAACTATCACCACACTGGAGACTGAAAACATCCATCCTTACCAAAAGTTTCCTTGTGCCTCTTCTTTGTAATCCCCCTCTCTCCTCCTCCCCCAAAGCAACCAATGATCTGCTTTGGGTCACTATAGGTTAGTTTGCGTTTTGTAGACTTCCATATAAATGGAATCATACAGTAATACTCTTTTTGGTCTGGAATCTTTCACTCAGAATAATTATTTTGAGACTCATCAATGTTTGTCAGTGTATCAATAACTCATTCCTGTTTATTGCTGAGTAATATTGTGTTGTAAACATTGCTTGCTTATCCATTCATCTATTAATGGACATTTGAGCTGTCTGCTATGAACATTATATACATATCTTTGGACGTATGTCTTCTTTTTTCCTGGGTAAATACTTAGGAATGGAGTAGATGGATCATATGGTAAGTGTATGTCTAACTTTTAAAAATGCTACTAAACTGTGTTCAAAAAACAGTTGCAACATTCTACATTTCTACCAGCAGTATCTGAGAGTTCTACTCTTTCCACATCCTTGCCAGCACTTGGTGTGGTTAGTCTTTTCAATTTTAGCCATTCTAATAGGCATGTAGTTTTAATGTAGTTTTAATGTAGTTTTCACTCTGGTTTTAATTTCCATTTCCCTAATATCTAATGATGCTGAATATCTTTTCATATGTTTATTGGCCAACCTTATACCTTGGGCAAAGTGTCTATTCAAACCTTTTGCCCATTTTTAAATTGGGTTGTTTGTTTATTGCTGAGCTTTGAGAGTTCTTTGTATATTCTTGATACAAGTGCTTTTAGATATACACTTTGTAAAGATTTCCTCACTGGTTATATATATCTTTTCATTATCTTAACAGAATCTTTTGAAGAGCAGAACTTTAATTTTGGAGAAATATAATTTTCAATTATGTTATGGCTCATGAATTTGGTGTTATATGCAAGAAATCTTTACCTAACCCAAGGTAACAGATCTTCTATACATTTATCTAGAAATTTTATACATTTAGGTATATGATCTAATTTGAGCTAATTTCAGTATACAGTTCAAGTTATGGGTCTAAATTCATTCCTTTTCATGTGAATATATAATTTTTCCAACACCTTTTGTTGAAAAGACAATTTTTGGGGTGCCTGGGTGATTCAGTCAGTTAAACATCTGACTCTTGATTTCTGCTCAGGTCATGATCTCAGAGTCCTGAGATAAGAGTCCCATATCAGGCTCCATGCTAAGCATGGAGATTGCTTAAGATTCTCTCTCCCTCTTCCTTTGGCCCTTGCCACCCTCCCCCCACTAAGAAAGGAAGAAAGAAAGAAACAAAGGAAGGAAGGAACGAAGGAAGGAAGGAAGGAAAGAAAAGACAAGACATTTCTTTCTCCATTGCATTGCCTTTGCACCCACCTTTGCACATTTGTCAAAGATCAGTTGTCAGTATATGGGTGAGTTTATTTCTGGACTCTATTCTTCTGATCTATTTGTCTATCTTTATGCCAATGCTACACTATTTTTATTGCAATAGTAGAATTTAAGGTGTGATGAGAAGCTTAAAAAATGGCCCCAAGATCCACTCCATCCTAGAGAGTCTGCACCTCCCTCTTTCCTTCCCAGGGCAAGGTGGAAACCTGCATTTTCTTCCCAGAGCTCAGCATAGTCTATCTTTTGCTTAAATGGTCTTAGAAGAGCCACCACACATGTTGCAGCTGAGAATATTCTGGACTAATGTGGACAATATAAATGGTGGAATCTCTGCAGAAAATTTACCTCTAAGAGAGGGAGAAGTGTTCTCCTGTAGGAACAAGGACTGTTGCTGTTCCTAGCACTGCGTTACCCAACTGGACACTTGATAGCCATTTCTGTAAAGATTTGCAGGTAGGGAAACTGAAGTCAACCATTAAAATAAAATTTGAGACTAAAGAATTTATTGTATCTGCCCCCTTCTCTCCCCTTTTCTCTTCCACCATCACTCCTAATCTCTCTGCTTTGAAAATTTTGACCTAGTTAAGCACTGAAAAGGGGGTAGAAAAAAAGATTTCTCTCTTACACACTAGGGGCATGGTATTGATAAATATAGGAGCCTGGCAACAGAGCACTGGAGGGTTTGAACAAAAAGTTAGGGAAATAGTGTGTATGGAATCTCTCTGTACTATCTTCACAAATTGTAAATATAAAGCTATTCTAAAATTAAAATGTTATTTTTAAAAACCCAGAGTAGCCATTTGAAAGAAAAGTTAGAGAAAGGGAAGGTTTACTAAGATTGCTTAAAATAACACTGCAGTTCTAAAAAGTAATCATCCTCTTTGTTTATTATCTTCCCAACTGAAAAATGACCATTAACCTTCAACCTTCCAGATGCTTCTATTTGATTGGGTATTTATTTATTTCTTCAAGCTCTAAAATGGTCTTTAGATGCCCCGTGAAGCAGCGTGAGAGTGTTTTGGTTTCTCCCCAACCCTTCTGGGTACAAACAGCCTTCCATCTGTTCCTTTTCTCCCCAACCCAGATTGCATCATTTTTCCTGGTTTAATCAGAGATAAGAAGAATAGATATTGAAAGCCTCCTTAAAGGAGAGTCCAGAGATGCTCTGCACTTGTGGAAGGTATGAAAGCGTGGGAATTCAAAGATGAGAACTTCAGGCTGTTGTCATGTATCACTACTGTACTGGCGTAATAAAAATGGAGGACAAGCTTTGCGCAGTGGCAGTATCGTAGCCAATGAGGTTTATCCGAGGCGCGATTATTGCTAATTGAAAAATGGAGGACATATGAACATCCATTCCAAGGAAATCAGAGTCTCCTATAGACAAAAGCATTTCACTCAAGAGTATCCCACTAATGGGATAATCCCACATATGGATAAAGACAAAAACACAAGGATCTGTCACCCACTAACACCTGAGTACAGCTTTGCCCGGGAAGGAGGCCATCTGGTAAACATAGGTGTTAAATTGAAAACAAAAGCCCTGGAAACAACACAACAATGCTTACTACCAAATGGAATTCCATCAATGTCAAGTCTATCTTAGACCTTGTCATAGAGACTCATTACCAAAAAAAATCACAAGGAGCTAAAGATGAGATGATTGCTTAGTGCGTAAAAGGGCAGTTTTAGTCGAAGACTTTGAGGTACTTATAAATGAGTTGGGGAAGGCATTAAATATTCACTCACAGGTCAGGTTAATCCTGACCCTTGGTGACCTCCATGGAAAACCCTCCTCCTGGGGTTCACATGTATGTATGTGGGAACAAGACCTGTAATTTGCTTTAACCAAGAGAATATGGCAGAGGTGATGGGCTATCGCTCCATGGTTAGGTTACTATATGCATGTATAAGACTCTGTCTTGCTAGCAGACATGTTGGACTCTTCCTCACTGGTCTTGAAGAAGGCACCATGAAGCAAGTGGCCATGGTGGACAAGCCCATGTGGCAGAGAACCACGAGTAACTTCTATCTGCTGAGAGCAGCCTCCAGCAAGAAACTGAAGGCTTAGCTCGGTAATAAGAAATAAATCAATTCTGCCAACAACTAAGGGAGGGCTGACACTTCTCCAACAGAGCCTCTGATGATCCTACAGCCGTGGCCAACACCTTAACACTAGCCTGGTGAGATACTGCACCCAAAAACCCAGCTAAGCCAGGACCTAACGCCCAGAGACACTGAGATTATAAATGTGCGTTGTTTAAAGCTGCTGTTTGTGATGATTTGTGATGCACCAATAGCTACCTCATACCCACAGCAAGATACGCTTTTGTGCGTTAGCCACTTAAACTTCAAAATATAAAAATTTCATTTCCCTTCATGCTCAGAGAGGCATCTCCCCCTCCTCTCACTGCCACAGAGGGGACCCTGAAATCCAAACTTGTGATAGACCGCATCTGAAATACACAATGGTAGAAAAGCTGTGGTTCCCTAAAAAACAAACAAACAAACAAAAAACGAGGGTCCCATGACTAGAAGAAAAAGAAAGCAGAAAGTGAACATCTTAAAAATAATGCTTTCCCACCTGAGAGTCCAACCCATTTAGTTTGACAAAAGAAGAAATAGGCCCAGAGAGGTGAATGGCTTCCAAAGTCACCACTCTACACAGAGCCAGAAGAAAAACTTTTTCCCCATCCTTAATCCAGCACTCTTATCACTAGAGCAAGTTGTATGACTAATGTTTCTGGATGATCTTATTTCACTATTCGGTTAACCTATTTAGGAATATTTATTCAGAAAGCAAGCTTTAAAATCAAAGTGAAATAATTAGTGAAGATAACCATAAGTTTGAAAAATCCAACTGCGGAATCAAACTTGTTATTTGGAAGAGAAACGCCCATTTGGCTGCCCTTTGAAAACATTTCCCACCGGTTTGTGCATACTTGGGACTTCGAATCACTCCCACAATCAAGAACAACAGAATAGAAAACACGAACCTGTCAAAGAAAGAGAAAAAGAATTCAGTGTTTGGCTTCTCCTCTCTCCCTGCCCCCTTTTTTCCTTACATGTATAAACTCTTTGGGGTCTTCTATAAAGAGGTGGAAATGGAGATTCTCTCCTTGGAAGAAAGCTTTGAGCTTATTGAATCAACCACTCTGCTTTCCTCACCAGTGAACGAGTAGGTGGAGGGACCCATTCGGGGGGGCTCAGGGGCTGTAACATGGATCAGAGGCTCTGGCCTGCTTCCTTCCTTCCTCTGTCATGTGATTTCTGTCGGGCTCCACTGTATTCCTGGAGCTCGGGGAGATTCCAAGGGCACCAGTAGGTGTGTAAGCGGCTTCCTGAGGTCAGAACACAGCTGCTCATTGACCCCACAGTGGCTCCGGTGCCCTTAGAGCAGCTGCATCATGGAAGAAGGCCCATACAAGTACTCAGTAGCATGTTGCTGGTCAGGGCTTCGGAAAATAGCTTCTGGCATTTGCTTCCTGCAATGCTTTCCCCTTTTTATGTCAGCAGGCATGCTCTTAGAGATGGTCCCGATTCCGCAAAGGCCAAGGGGGCAGAGGAGGACAGAGGGAGCCGACAGAGGACAGAGAGTGAAGGCAATGCCAAGCCTTGTTGTCTGGCTCAGAGCTGAGCAAGCTCTGTGAGTCTCTGCTTCTCCTGTCTAGAGCTGAAGTACTGATTGCTGCCAGCAACTTCACCATGGGGAGCAAGTGAAATGGTGTATGGGTGAGAGTGTGTCCAAGGTGTTTAATAAATGCATGAATGCTGGTCTGAGCCAGTTCTACGCCCATAACCACTTCTTACCCTCACCTGAGGCCCCGAGGGCTTAGACGTCATAAAGATGGGTCCCGTGCAGGGCTTGCTGTGAACACAGTCTTAGTGTTTTCCACAGAGTAGTACATGATCCTCACAACCACATATGGGGTGAACACGATTATAACCATCCCCGCTGTGCAGGTAAGGAAACCGAGTCACGGGGGCTGAGACACTTGTTTGGAGTAACTAGCTGGTGTGCTAGTATAGCCAGAACACAGACTCAGGCAAAAGGTCCAGGCTGCAGGTGTCTCATTGCCACGTTCTCTCAGATCACTGAAGTGTCCCCCGGGTAATGGACCAAAGAGCTCAGGGACCCATCCTCCCACTCCTCCTTCCTCCCATTCTCCATTACTAGTCCCCCAACCCTCTTCAGTTCTGGGACTCCTCTCTTACTCCCAGATTCCTGGATTCCAACCCTCCCTGAGCCCCTACCATCACCTCCTCTGTTGGACCACTTGCCTTCTTGTTGCCCCCCTGAGCTCCTGTAGCCTTCTCTCAGGCTGTCCCAGCTCCATCCTGCAGCCTGGAGGTGCTCCACCTGACCCAGAGCCTGTCTAGAAGGGGAGGCAGGAAGATTGCAGTTGCTGGTCATTTATCGGAGAAGGTTTCTTGGTGGCCCATTGCAGCCAATATAGCATGAACAGACATAAAACCCCCAACCCTGCCAATGTCAGCGTGATGCTAGCCAACAACTACATGGAACTTACCAAGAGATCTGCAACCCTGGTAGTGAGTTGCCTTTCGGGTAAGCCCTAGGAGGAAAAAGAGACACAACACAAGGAAAAGAGATTACACTTGAACTCTGATGAGCTGTCACAGATTCTGTAAAATGTTCTGACGACACTGTTGGGGGTGAGGGGGAGGAGCTGAGGAACAGAGCATCTCCCTTCCAGCATCTGCGAAAGTGGGATCTTTGGCATCAGGTGAAGCTGTGGGCTGCACGATAGAGCCACAGGGCACTACTTCCAAGTCACTTATAGAAATGTAATTTTCCTTTGTGTGCAGTCTTTTGAGTTCATTGTCATGAACTCAAAAGACTGTTTTGAAAAAAAAAATCCCTTTTTTTCCAGTTTTCAGCCTCAAAGGTTTGGTGCATTTCCTATTGCTGTTGAATACGTTTTACAAGTGGAGATCTCTATTCCTTGTAGCAATGCTTGGAAAACCACATCTGATAGTCCAGTGGCCGTAGCTTCCAGTTCTGTCCGGTCTGGAGATATTGGTCTGGGCGCATCTTCATGGTCTGGCCACATAGCCTCTCCTCATTCCTAACCAGTGAGCCACTGAAATGCTGTGGGTGTTGTTGAGTTTGCTTGTATTTGATGTAGTGGGATCAGGAGCAACGAGAGATGTGTATGATCTACATTAGCAAGTAAAGCAGCTACTCACCCCCACCAAGTGATGGGGTCCTTGAACCCCAGACTTAGCTGTCTGGGCCACCTGGCTGGAGGAGCCCCCACTGTACTACAAAGTCACCAGTGGGCTTCCAGAATGGCTGACCCAGTGGTGTCCCTTTCTCCTCCTTGTCCACATGCTTACCTACAAAGATATTTACTTGACTGAAGGGCATGACCTTCTCAAACAGAGAAGATCCCTTCTTAGATCAAGAATGACCTTCAGAGATTGAAGTGTCAATGAGGGACACAATACGGGGATTTGCTTCAACACACTTCGCAGCAGTAAGTACAAACGAGGACCCTGAAATGAGCTGGGGAAAGGAAGACGAGCTGCAGAATGTTGACAACTGTGGCAGCTAAGCATGGGACTGCATGGGAATCCATGATACTATTTTCTCAGTGTTTGTCTATATTTGAAGTTTCCCATAAGAAAACTTTTTTTTTTTAAGTAGATGTCAAGTCCCCACGTTGGTTTAGAAAGACATAGACACTTCTGATAGACTGGGAGCCCAGCGTTTCCTGCTGACATGGGTAGAACATTGGGGTGAGTATTCTCACACTATGGAGCATCATGACTTGTTTTTGTCTGAGTAGGTCAGTTGGAGGTCAAGTAGGTCAAGTTCATGTTCATAACTCGATGTGGTCATGTTGTATAGACACAGACCACAGAAGGTGCTGGAATCTGGTGTTTTTTCAACCTATGCTCTGTAGAAGCCCAGGGCTTCTGAGGAGATGCTCTAGAAGGTCTGAGCCAACCTGACGTGAGCGCAAGTGACATAGAAGGTTCGTAGTACCAGGGATGTGACATCAAAGGAGACGCACTGATCCCCATCCTCGTGGAGTCCACAGTGTGGGAGGAGGTGGGGAAAGACAAAACAGATGTGTACATCCATGGTGACATGGAGAAACAAAGCAGGGAAGGGTGATGGGTTACACTAAGGTGAAGGGTCATACTGTCCCCAGCTTCCCTCTTGAGTCCCACCCCTCCAGCTAGCAGAACCTCAGAGGGAGCTCCCAGCATGTTTGCAGAGCCCCCACATTACACAGCTGAGTGCAGAAGGGTTTGTTGACAGACAACAATGTAGTGATGGGCCCCAAAGTCTCCCTGTGTCCCCAGTGCTAGGGCTCACCCTGTCAAATGCAGCCCATTCACTGGACAAACCTTGAACACCTCCTAGATGTCAGCTCAGTTCCACATGCAAGGGAGGGAACATTAACGAGGCAGACACAGCTCTCGACCTGGGACACCTCAGGGTGAACCTGTGCTTTTCACTCTCCTGCCAAGTTCCTGCTTGGGCTCCACCCCTGCAGCTGTGTATCCAGTGTGTGTGGGTATGAGCGTGTACGTGTGTGTGTGTGTGTGCGTGTGTTGTGGTAAGGTTATACATAACACAAAATGTACTGTTTTAACCATTTTTTCCCTTGCATAAGGTTTATTTTATTTTATTTTTTCTTTCTTTTGGGTGTACCAGAATTGATTGTTTATGTATCACACCCAGCGTTCCATGCAATCTGTGCCCTCCATAACAACCACCTCCAAGCTCACCCAAGCTCCCACCCCCCACACCTTCAAAACCCTCAGATTGTTTTTCAGAGTCCATAGTCTCTCATGGTTCATCTACCCAATTTCCCCCAACTCCCTTCTCCTCTCCAACTCCCCACATCCTCCGTGTTATTTCTTTTTTTATTTTATTTTATTTTATTTTATTTTATTTTATTTTATTTTATTTATTTGACAGAGAGAGATCACAAGTAGGCAGAGAGGCAGGCAGAGAGAGAGGGGGAAGCAGGCTCCCCGCTGAGCAGAGAGCCCGAAGCGGGGCTCGATCCCAGGACCCTGGGATCATGACCTGAGCTGAAGGCAGAGGATTAACCCACCGAGCCACCCAGGTGCCCCCTCGGTGTTATTTCTGAGTGAAATAAGTCAAGCAGAGAGAGTCAATTATCATATGGTTTCACTTATTTGTGTTTTAACCATTTTTAAGCATACTATTTAGTGGCATTAAGAACACTCACAGTGCTGTACCACCATCCTTCTCCAGAACTTCTTCATCTTCTCAAACCAAAATTGTGCCCACTAAATAACGATTCCCCATCTCCCCCTACCCCCGCTCCCTGGCCCCTGGCAACCACCATTCTACTTTCAGCCTGCATGGATTTGACTATTCTAGGGACCTCAGATAAGTGGAATCATAGAGTATTTATCCTTTTGTGTCTGGCTTATTTCACTTAGCAAAATGTTTCATAGTTCATCCAGATTGTAGCAGGTGTCAGAATTTCATTTCTGGGGCACCTGGGCGGCTCAGTCAGTTAAGCATCTGCCTTCAGCTTGTGTCATGATCTCAGGGTCCTGTGATTGAGCCCCGAGTCAGGCTCCCTGCTCAGCTGGGAAATTTGCTTCTCCCTCTCCCTCTGCCCCTCTACCACTTGTTCTCTCTCTCTCAAAGAAAGAAATAAAATCGTTTTAAGAAATTTTAAAAACAGAATTTCATTTTTTTTAAAGCTGACCTAAATTCCATTGTACAGATATACCACATTTTGTTTATCCATTCATTTCTTGATGGACATTTGGGTTGTTTCTACTTTTTGGCTCTCGTGAAGAATGCTGTTATGAACTGAGTGTCCCTGCTTTCTTTCATAATCAATCCATACTCAGTATACATAGGAGTGGAGCTGTGGGATCCTATGCTAGTTCTAAGTTCACTTTTTGAGGAGCTACCATGCTATTTTCCACAGTTGCTATAGCATTTTACACTCCCACCACCAGCGTAGCAGGGTTCTGAAGCCAGGAGCCATCTCATCAGTTCAGGTGAAAGAACGAATACTAGTGGTCATATCGTCCCAGGCATGGGTGGACTGGGCAGGGAACATACAGACCCAGACCCTGGAGATAGGGATGCTTGCTAATCACTCAAAGGAACATGAAAGAACACAACCCCACTAACTTATGCATATACAAGTGGTTAGTTTAAGTACATACAAGTAGCTGGCAAGCTCTACCCTAACCACATAATCGCCATATACCTAATGAAATCTCTGACATAGAAAATAAAAATATTTTTCATATTCCAAGTGTCTTGACATAGAATAGAGCTCCGTGGGATGAGACAAAGTGGCACCATAAGTGACTAAGTAACATCTGTTGACATGACTTCATGAGCCTCCAATCAATGGCTTTCACCTTCTCTGGAGATCCTTCCCCCAAATTTGCCCTTACTTATAAGCCATTGGGGAGTTCAGGACCTTCAGCGTTAGCTCCTGTTCTCCTGGGTGGCACCACACCCATAAATAGCCTTTCCTTACTGCAAAGCTCCGTGTCAGTCCTTTCCTGGCTTGCAGCACATCAGGTAGACAAACTTTTGCTTGACTCGTTCCAGTTCCACCTTCTCCACGGTCCTGCCAACACCGAATAGTTTCCATGTTTTTGACAACAACCATCCTCACGAGTGTGGACTGACCCATCATGAATTTTGGTGTGAGTTCAACGTGAAAACACATCTTCCCGAAGTGTTCTTGTCAAAATGGTGTCTCAGTTGTCACCCCCACAAACTTCCAGTTCTCCCAGCTCTTCTCCTTTCCCAACAACTTTGGTTTTCTGGCTTTGGCAGCTTCGATGTTTCTGAGTAGAGGGTTTGTAAAATGAGATCAATAAAATGTTGTGAGATGAGGGATGAAGAAAGAAACTAAGTGGGGCTCCTGGGTGGCTCAGTGGGTTAAGGCTCTGCCTTCAGCTCAGGTCATGATCTCAGGGTCCTGGGATCAAGCCCCGCATTGGGCTCTTTGCTCAGTGGGGAGTCTGCTTCCCCCTCTCTCTCTGCCTGCCTCTCTGCCTACTTGTGATCTCTCTGTCAAATAAATAAATGAAATCTTAAAAAAAAAAAAAAAAGAAAGAAACTAAGAAAGCATTTTCCATCTTCTCTGGTGTCTGCAAATAAGAAAGCTGACGGGGAAATAGCCCTTCCCAACCTCATCTGGAGCCAGTACCAGTGGGGTAGCCAAGGCCCTATAGAGACTGAACCTTGTTAATGGGCAAATCAGGAACCTGGATATCAAAAAATCAGACAAATCATGCTACAACCACAGAATGTCATTTTATGCTGCCATTAAAAATTAAGCTTCTAAGACATATTTAATAACACAGGAAAATTGTATGGTTTAATTTAAGATGCAAGAAGGTGAATGTAAAACAGTAATGATGTTAAATAATTATAAATATGCCTTAAAAGAGACAAAGAGGAAATATATAAAAATGTTAGTGGTTATTTCTGACATCGGTCATTTTTAATTCTCTATATTTTTCTGTTTTTCAGATCCTCTATAATAGGAACTTAATATCTTCTAATTAGGAAAAACATTATTAAGCAAACACACCAGTGGCTGCCGTAGATGTACCAAAGTGGCTGTCAGCCAAGGGGAGCTCATGGAATGGCCTGGGACGTGGCCAGGGAAAAGTAAGGACATAGACTGTGGCTGAGAAGAGGCAACTATTTTTGTTATTGTTGCCATGGTTACCCGAGCCCTTGGTTCACTCTGGGCCGGTGTGGTGTGGACAGGCAAGGCAAGGCGAGTGCCAATGAAGACACCCCCCCCCCCCCCCCCGGCTCATTGCCATCTGTAAGAGAGAAGACTCCAGAATTAGGAAAAGCGCCATTAGCTATTAGGATGTTTACTCATTAGGGACCCTCCCCTTTTCTCTCTGCAATTGTCATATAAATGGGCCTAAATGGTCCCCGTTCTGTTTTCTTCTTCACAGAAACCAGGACTATTAGCTCAAAGCCCAAACTAAAATTCTTATACTCAATTGCTTTACATACAGTCCCAATAAACATTATTTTTCACCATTCAGAGACTACCCACTTGATAGACCCTTTGAAATTGTACCCAGCAACTGCTAGCCATGGATAAGAAAATGATGTAGCTATAAAAGAACATGTGTCAGTCAAGTTTATCCAGAGAAACAGAACTAATGAAATATTTTATCTATCTTCTATCTGTCTAATCTATCTATCTATCTATCTATCTGTCTATCTATTTAAAGGAATTGGCACGTGAAGTTATGGAGGCTGAGAGGTCCCAGACCTGCCGTTGGGAAGCTGGAAACCCAGGTCAGTCGGTAGTGTAACTTCCAGGTCAAGTGCAAGTCCCAAGGCAGGAGAAGACAATGTCCCAAGTTGAAGACAGGAAGAGAGCAAATTCTCCTCCGGCTTAGTGACTGAGACCCACCCGCATTAGGGAGGGCAATCTGCTTCACTCAGTCTACCAATGCAAATGTTATTCTCATCCAGAGACACCCTCAGAGAAACACCCAGAACCATGTTTAGCCAAAAATCTGAACATTCTGTGATCCAATCAAGTTAACATATGCAATATTCTCTCAAAACCCCACAATGCTATTGCCCTTGGAAGCTCTATGACCCAGACTCTTCCCCACCCCTGCCACTGAGTGATATCCCCCAGACACATAAGTCCCCTCTCCAATTCCCATCTGCTCTGGGAGTTCCCATGCCCTCTTCCCTTTCTGGGTTGCCTGCTGTCCCTGGAGGTTTTCCTGCCCAGGGGGACCTCCCTGCAAGCAACCCGACCAGTAAGTCGGGTTACCAGTAAGCACCAGTAAGTGCCACCCAGTAAGGCTATTTGGGCAACACTGTCACCCTATGGTTCTGTCTCATCCTCGAGCAGCTTAGAATCCCTCAAATTGACCCGAATATTCATTGTATCACGGAAGAACTTTTGTATGATCCTTCCTCCCCCTGTGCAAACTCTTGGGAAGAGAGTGATCACTTTGAAATCACCATGCTTTCTGCATCAAATCTGTCACCATGTTCCTTGAATTTCTTATCCCTGGCCCAAGAATCCTGAAGGGTGTGTTGGGGAGAAGCAGGCATGGTGAATCAAGTATTCTGTCTCCATCTTCTTAGCTTCTCTCAATCAAATTCATGAAGTCAAAGCTTAAACTCAAACTATGCTAAGACCTTTAGTAGCCCCCAGCACTGGGAAGGTTAACGTGTCTGCCGCCTGCCCTCTATGCACCTCAAAGTGAGAACAGCACTAAATCATAAAACTCAAAACTTATATGTGTGCTGAAGTTGAAAACAATTTCTAGATTTTTCTGAATTGTTTGCAAAATGCTAAATAATTTTATGGAAAATAAATGTTTTATTCAAAAAATATTTAGTTGTGGTGACTGGCTACCTCTGTAGAGCACACAATTCTTGATCTCAAGATTCTGAGTTCAAGCCCCATGTTGGGCATGAAACTTACTTTTTCTTAAGACTTATTCATTTTATTTTAGAGAGAGAAAGCAGTAGGAAAGGGCAGAAGGAGAGAGAGGGAGTCTCAAGCAGACTCTACATTGAGCGCAGAGCCCTAAGCAGGGCTCAGTCTCACCACCTGAGATCACGACCTGAACCGGAACCATCGAAACCAAGAATTGGGCACTTAACCACTTAACCACTACACCACACAGGCGCCCCATGTATATATATATACATATATATATTTGTTGTATATATTTGTTGTTGTTGTTCTTTACTTGTTTTGTTTTGGTTTTGATTCCAGATTTATTAATACACTTAGCCCATGGAGAAATCCTGTACTGCTTACACTCAAGCATGGTGCAAAATATAGACTCTCTGAGGCAAGACCATGTCATTTATGCTTACCACGGTTCATGATATGAAGACACTCGGTAAATGTTTAAATTGATTTGCACAGATAAGCTAGAGGGTTATAATGACCATTTTTAAGCCACATATTATAGAGAACTATATTTTTCTTCTAGCTGACCTTAAGAAGTTGAAATAATATAATATGGAGACCACTATATTGATTGTTGTATCCTTTTTAGCCAAAAATAAATAAATAAATAATATCAGAAGGTCAAATATCAAATATCAAAAATTTCTTCTTATACAATCCATGGAAGAAATAGTTGGTAAACTGGACTTCATTAAAATTTAAACCCTCCTTTGTGAAAGGCAATGTCAAGAAAATGAGAAGTGAGCCATACAGTTGTGGAGAAAATATTTGCAAAAAATACATCTGATAAAGGACTATTATCCAAAGTACAAAAAGTGGCACGTAAAGAATAACATGGAGGACATTAGGAGAAGGAAAGGAAAAGTGAAGGGGAAGTGAGATCGGAGGGGGAGATGAACCATGAGAGACTATGGACTCCAAAAAACAAAATGAGGGTTTTAGAGGGGAGGTGGGTGGGAGGATGGGTTAGCCCAGTGATGGGTATTAAGGAGGGCACGTACGGCATGGAGCACTGGGTGTTATATTTAAACAACAAATCTTGGAACACTACACCAAAAACTAATGATGTATTATATGGTGACTAACATAACACAATAAAAAAAATAAAAAGAACTCTTAAAACTCAACAATAAGTAAACAGAGAAGTTGGTTTAAAAATAGGCCAAAGACCTTAACAGACACCTCACTAAAGAAGATATACAGATGGCAAATAAGTATATGAAAATATGCTCGACATCATATGTCATCAAGGAAATGAAAAATAAAACAACAATGGGATGCCACAGTTATTAGAATGGGCCAAATCCAGAACACTGACCTCACTAAATGCTGGTGGGGATGTGGAACAACAGGAGCCCTCACTGATTGCTGGTGGGCATGCAAAACAGTACAGCCACTTTGGAAGACAATTTAGCAGTTTTTTACAGAACTAAATATACTCATACCATACAATCCAGCAGCTGTACATCGTGGTATTTACCCAAAGGAGTTACCCAAAGGTGTTAAAAACTTAGGTCCACCCCAAAATCTGCACATGTACATAGTTTTGCTCATAATTTCCAAATCTTGGAAGCAATCAAGATGTCCTTTGGTAGGTACTTCCAGACAATAGAATGATATTCAGTGCTAAAAAGAAATGAGCTGTCAAACCATGGAAAAACATAGGTAATCTTGAATATAAATCACTAAGTGAAAGAATCCAAACTAAAAAGGCTATATGCAGTGTGATTTCAACAATACTACATTCTGGAAAAGGCAAAACTATAAGACTGTTAAAAAAAAAAAAAAAAAGAACTACCACCAACAACAGTGGCTGTCTGGGGTTTGGGGGAGGCAGGAATAGGCAACACACAGAGGATATTTAGGACAGTAAAAATACTCTGCATGATTCTATAATGATGGGTACATGTCATTATGCATTTGTCTAAGTCCATAGAATGTACAACACCAAAACTGAGCTACAATGTAAACTGTAGACTGATTAGGATGTGTCAATCTAGGCTCATGAGTGCTAATCAATGTACCCCATGGTCGGGGATGTTGGGAAGCCTGTGCATGTGTGAGGCAGGGGACACACAGGAAATTTCTGTACATTCCCCTCAATTTTGTTGTGAACCTAAAACTACTCTAGCAAAATAAAGTGCTAAAAAAAATTCCTTTTTAACCAAACATTCAACATTTCTAAATTTAAAGAGTCAGATTTTTTTTAAAGCTCAGATCTCTATTTGGTAAAAGGAAGCTGCACTATTACATAACCCTTTCTGTTGCCAAAACCCAATGTAAATTAACTAACAGGTCAGAATTGTACCTTTAAAATATGTGAAACAATTTTTGGATCAGTGAAAGGACAGAAGGCAAGTGATCTCTAATCTTTCATTTGCCTTGTTATTTGGTAATTAACAAATATATTTAGAAGTGCTCTTTCCTTCAGAAAAATATTATGCTAGAGGAAGAGTTAGTATTCCTCATAAAAAGATGACAGACGGAACTTATAAAATTCTATTTACAGCATTTTCAGCAGAAAACTAAAGAATAATTTATTTGGCTTATTAAGCCCAGCCTATCTCTGAAAGCCAACAAAACTCAAAACTCTTCAGTTTTTAAATGTCAGAACCTTGTGATGAAATGTCTTGATATCTACAATCTGTCTGAGGTTATTATCTGCAGAAATGTATTTGCTTCTGCCAAATATATTATTCCCTAAAACACTGGGTGGTTGGGATTTTTTCTTCAGTGGAAGTGACACTAAAATAAGTTCTGATCTTGGGACTCCTGGAGTGGTACACCTTGGCAGGGGAGAGCAAACCAGAGATAGAGGAAGCCTTCCAAAACTCCAGTTTAGTCTCCAATCAACTCAATTCATGGTTGGATAAAGGTGATTAGATTTAACTCTATCTGCCTCACCAAAGTTTACAGTGAACCCCCTCTGGAGGAAAATAACATTATCCAGAACTTCTATACTGTCCTTAACCTGGGGCCCATGTACATCCAGATCCTTTGGGTTGTAATTAAATATAATTGATTTCTTTGTAATTCCATGCATGTTATTTTCTTCATTTAATAATATTCTTCTAAGAAGGAGTCCATAGGCTTCACTAGACTGACGAAAGGGTCCCAAAACACTTTTTTCATATAGAATGTCCAGAACTCAGCCAAAAATTACCAGGCATACAAAAGAAAAATAAGACAAAGCGTAAAAATCTATTACATTTTTATACACTCGCAACAGTTAGGAAGCATTATTAAAACAATACAAAACAAAACAAGAACCCCACCATTTATCACATCAACGATATAGATTACCTAGAAGAAAATCTAATAAAATGTTTTAATTTTATTACTCAGGAAATAAGAAGACTTTGTTGAAAGTTATTAAAGAAGACCTATAAGTGGGAACATATTTCATATTCATATGTAAAAAAATGTAATATCAGAAGGGTATTGTTCTCCCACAAACTTATCTGTATGTTCTATATAATTCCAAACAAAATCTCAACAGGATTTTCATGTAACCTGAAAAGATATTCTAAAATGTATGTGGAAAATAAAAAAAAATTTCTAACTTTTTAAAAAAGTAATTTAATAAACAAATAAATAAGATGTATGTGGGGGCCCCGGGGTGGCTCAGTCATTAAGCATCTTCCTTCAGCTCAGTTCATGATCCCAGGGTCCTGGGATCAAGTCCCACATTGGGCTCCCTGATCAGCAGGAGGTCTGCTTCTCCCTCTCCTACCCCCCTTGCTTGTATTCCCTCTCTCACTGTCTTTCTCTATCTCTCTCTCTCTGTGTCAAATAAATAAATATAATCTTTAAATAAATAAAATGTATATGGAATATCAAACTGTTAAAATAGTTCCCCAGAAGACCAAAACAAGGATACACAGGGATGCACGTAAAAGTGATTTATTAGGAAGTGTTCCCAGGAAAAACTGGTAGCGAACTGGAGAATGTGAAGGAATCCAAAGGGATATGGGCAATACATTAGCATCATTTCCTCTATATCATGCCTAAGTAAAATGAATAGGGCAAGGGAATTTTCCTATTAGAGATATCAAGACTATAGTAATTTAAGACATTTAAGTAATTAGGAAAATTTAAGATTTGCCAGAGATTTTTTTTTTATTTTGCTTTTTCAGTATTCCAAGATTCATTGTTTATGCACCACACCCAGTGCTCCAAGTAATACGTGCTCTCCTTAATATCCACCAACAGGCTCACTCACCCCCCCCCATCTCCCTCCTCTCCAAAACCTTCAGTTTCTTTCTCAGAGTCCACAGTCTCTCATGCTTCATCTCCCCCTCCAATTTACCCCAATTCACTTTTCCTTTCCTTCTCCTAATGTTCTCCATGTTATTCCTTATGCTCCACAAGTAAGTGAAACCATATGATAATTGACTTTCTCTGCTTGACTTATTTCACTCAGCATAATCTCCTCCAGTCTCGTCCATGTTGATACAAAATTTGGGTATTTGCCCTTTCTGATGGCTGCATAATATTCCATTGTATATTTGAACCATATCTTCTTATCCATTCGTCTGTTGAAGGGCATCTTGGCTCTTTCCACAGTTTGGTGATTTTGACCATTGCTATTATGAACATTGGGGTACAGATGGCCCTTCTTTTCACTACATCTGTATCTTTGGGGTAAATACCCAATAGTGCAATTGCAGGGTCATAGGGTAGCTCTATTTTTAATTTTTTGAGGAATCTCCACACTTTGGAAAACAGTGCTGCATCAACTTTAGCACCAAGAACCAAAAGATACCTTGGGGGCGCCTGGGTGGCTCAGTGGGTTAAGCCGCTGCCTTCGGCTCAGGTCATGATATCAGGGTCCTGGGATCGAGTCCCGCATCGGGCTCTCTGCTCAGCAAGAAGCCTGCTTCCCTCTCTCTCTCTCTCTGTCTGCCTCTCCGTCTACTTGTGATCTCTCTCTGTCAAATAAATAAATAAAATCTTAAAAAAAAAAAAAAGATACCTTGGAACAAAGCTAACCAAAGAGGTAAGGGATCTGTACTCCAGAAACTACAGAACAATCATGAAAGAAATTGAAGAAGACACAAAAAGATGGGAAAACATTCCATGCTCATGGATCAGAAGAATAAACATTGTTAAAATGTCTATACTGCCCAGAGCAATCTATACTTTCAATGCCATCCAATGAAAATTCCACTGACATTTTTCAAAGTGCTGGAACAAACAATCCTAAAATGTGTACGGAACCAGAAAAGATCCTGAATGTCTAAGGAAATGCTGAAAAAGAAAAACAAAGCTGGGGGCATCATGCTACCTGATTTCAAGCTTTACTACGAAGCTGTGATCACCAAGACAGCATGGTCCTAGCACAAAAACAGACACATAGACCAATGGAACAGAGTAGAGAGTCCAGATATGAACCATCAACTCTGTGGCCAAGTAATCTTCGACAAAACAGGAAAAATTATCCATTGGAAAAAAGACAGTCTCTTCAATAAATGGTGCTAGGAAAATTGGACATCTATGTGTAGAAGAAAGAAACTCAACAATTCTATTACACCATACACAAGGCTAAATTCAAAATGGATAAAAGACCTCAACGTGAGGCAGGAATCCATCAGAATCCTAGAGAACATAAGTAGTAACCTCTTCGACATCAGCCACAGCAACTTCTTTCAAGATATGTCTCCAAAGGCAAAGGAAACAAAAGCGATAATGAACTTTTGGAATTTCATCAAGATCAAAAGCTTCTGCACAGCAAAGGAAACAGTCAACAAAACAAAGAGGCAACCCATAGAATGGGAGAAGATACTGTCAAATGACAGTACAGACAAAGGGCTGATATCCAAGATCTATAAAGAACTCCTCAAACTCAACACTCGAAAAACAGATAATCACGTTAAAAAATGTGCAGAAGGGGCACCTGGGTGGTTCAGTGGGTTAAAGCCTCTGCCTTTGGCTCAGGTCATGATCCCAGGGTCCTGGGATCGAGCCCCGCTTCGGGCTCTCTGCTCAGCGGGGAGCCTGCTTCCTCCTCTCTCTCTGCCTGCCTCTCTGCCTACTTGTGACCTCTCTCTCTGTCAAATAAATAAAAAATATCTTTTAAAAAAATGTGCAGAAAACATGAACAGACACTTCTCCAAGGAAGATATACAAATGGCTAATAGACACATGAAAAAAATTGAAAGAGAAATTTTTAAAAATTTGACCCATGGAAAAAAATTCAAGGTGCCAGTAGGGCCATTCTCCTCTGAAAGCTCTGGAAAGAAATCCTTCCTTGTTTCTTCCTAGCTTCTGGGTTTTGCTGGCAATCTTTAACATCCTTTTACCTGTAGACATATTTCCAGTTTCTGCTTCTGCCTTCGCATGGACGTCTCTCCTCCATACATGCCTGTTTTTTTGCAAGGCCCTCTTATAAGGACACATCATTGGATTGGGGATATATCCTAATCCACAATGACCTCATCATAACTTAACTGATTACATCTACAAGGACCTCCTTTTCAAAAGCGGTCAAATTCTGAAGTTGTGAGTGGACATGAATTGTGGAGAGGACGGACATGCCATGAAGGATCAAGAATCATAACAAGATGCTCATTCTCTTTAGCAACCTAGTAAATGTGAATCAGGTCTACAACAATGTACCATCTAGACTGGTGAACACTGAGAGGTATAGAGGGGAGTCAGCTGTATCTATGTATTTTGGGGGAGTGTGAATTGGTTCACTCCATCTACCCACTCCACTTCAGAAAATGCTGTGCCATTGTTTTGTAAATCTGACCTAACAATCCCAATTCTAGGTACATGCCCAAGAGAAATTCTTGCGCAAGCGTACCAGGGGACGTGCATAGAAAAGCTTCTAAACAGCAGTGTTTTCAGTTTTAAAAAGCTAACAAGCTGGAAACAGTCCATTGACAGAGAATAAGTAAGATGTGGTCTATTTGCCCAGAGGACTATATTTCAGCAGTCAAAATAAATGAATAACACTACACACAACAGCGTAGGTGAATCCTCTCAACATAATGCTGAGGGGAAAAAGTTTGCAGAAAACCACATAGAGTAAGATAAAATTTTTATACAAAACACACCAAATAAACTACATATGATGTAGTACACATACATTATGTAGCATGGGTGACAAAATACTAACTGCAAGAATGTGATAAAGTGAAAATGTAGGGTAGTGGCTGGTGCTGGTGTCAGTAGATCAAAGGTAGATGTCATGGTTGCACCGAAGGAATTTTTAAAAGCAGAGAATCTGAGCATGGCACACAGAGGGAGAAAGAGGTTGTTAGTTTTTTATGTGAAAGCTTTCTTTGTTCACTCAACAGTTCTTGAGAGACAAAAGCTGTTGAAGATGAGGCTTCTCTAGCGACCTGAAGATAGAACAGTGGATGGGCCTCGTGTGGATCATTCTGGAATAGGAAGGCGCTCCAAAAACAGGGAAGAGGGATTGGGTCCATAAATTTTTTAAATTTTATTTCAAATCATTTAAAGCTTTTTAATGAAAGAAGATACAGATTCCTGCTAATTGTTACAAAATTCATTTTCATAACTTTGTGTACTATTAACTCATTCTCAAACCAATGTCATTCTTAGTTCATTGCTCGAGTAGTTTGTCACGTCCTTTACCCTTATGTTTTATGGTCTAATTTCTCCCCTACTCCCAAGATGCTTTAGAACTGCCCTTTATGTTTCCAACCCCATTTGTCATATATTTTCATGTACCCTCTGACTTGCCAGGCTCTGCTCTGGAACATTTATGTCATTTGCTCCCTTCAAGGGACAGGACACAGGACTTGTTTTCAGGAGGAATAACCATCAGGTGAAAATGAACCCCAAGCAGGAATTTCCAGATGCTACCTAGAAACAGGATCCACGCCCCAGCATTAAGTTCTCCACTCTCTTCCACGGGATCGTCTTGTCTTGTTTATAGGCAGGAGAAGCTCAACTTAATGCAGAACCTTCCTTTGAAACCTGAAATGCGAATGTTGACATGGCCCCAATTCCATCTCTTCCATAGACCTTAACTGTAACTACCGACCTACAGCAACGGGGCTGGAGGAGGAAGACAGGGACAATGAAAGGTCCAGAACACCAAGGTTTTGTTTTCTTAATGCTAACCTCTGCACTACTTATCTCTGTGAAAGACATTAAGCTTGAAGGAACACCTTCATATTTCCCCAGTGGTTCCTCAGGTCATCCATACGACATGTAAATTTCTCAGCTTCCCCTTCAGGGTTAACAGTGAAACAGGCCATTTTCCTGCTTTGTCAAAGATTAGTTGACCATAGAGTTGAGGGTCCATTTCTGGGCTCTCTATTCTGTTCCATTGATCTATGTGTCTGTTTTTGTGCCAGTACCATGCTGTCTTGATGATGACAGCTTTGTAATAGAGCTTGAAGTCCGGAATTGTGATGCCACCAACTTTGGCTTTCTTTTTCAATATTCCTTTGGCTATTCGAGGTCTTTTCTGGTTCCATATAAATTTTAGGATGATTTGTTCCATTTCTTTGAAAAAAAATGGATGGTACTTTGATAGGAATTGCATTAAATGTGTAGATTGCTTTAGGTAGCATAGACATTTTCACAATATTTATTCTTCCAATCCAGGAGCATGGAACATTTTTCCATTTCTTTGTGTCTTCCTCAATTTCTTTCATGAGTACTTTATAGTTTTCTGAGTATAGATTCTTAGTCTCTTTGGTTAGGTTTATTCCTAGGTATCTTATAGTTTTGGGTGCAATTGTAAATGGGATGGACTCCTTAATTTCTCTTTCTTCTGTCTTGTTGTTGGTGTAGAGAAATGCAACTGATTTCTGTGCATTGATTTTATATCCTGACACTTTACTGAATTCCTGTACAAGTTCTAGCAGTTTTGGAGTGGAGACGTCTTTTGGGTTTTCCACATAGAGTATCATATCATCTGCGAAGAGTGATAGTTTGACTTCTTCTTTGCCGATTTGGATGCCTTTAGTTTCCTTTTGTTGTCTGATTGCTGAGGCTAGGACTTCTAGTACTATGTTGAATAGCAGTGGTGATAACGGACATCCCTGCCGTGTTCCTGACCTTAGCGGAAAAGCTTTCAGTTTTTCTCCATTGAGAATGATATTTGCGGTGGGTTTTTCATAGATGGCTTTGATAATATTGAGGTATGTGCCCTCTATCCCTACACTTTGAAGAGTTTTGATCAGGAAGGGATGCTGTACTTTGTCAAATGCTTTTTCAGCATCTATGGAGAGTATCATATGGTTCTTGTTCTTTCTTTTATTAATGTGTTGTATCACATTGATTGATTTGCGGATGTTGAACCAGCCTTGCAGCCCTGGAATAAATCCCACTTGGTCGTGGTGAATAATCCTTTTAATGTACTGTTGAATCCTATTGGCTAGTATTTTGGCGAGAATTTTTGCATCTGTGTTCATCAAGGATATTGGTCTGTAGTTCTCTTTTTTGTTGGGATCCTTGTCTGGTTTTGGGATCAAGGTGATGCTGGCCTCATAAAATGAGTTTGGAAGTTTTCCTTCTATTTCTATTTTTTGGAACAGTTTCAGGAGAATAGGAATTAGTTCTTCTTTAAATGTTTGGTAGAATTCCCCCGGGAAGCCGTCTGGCCCTGGGCTTTTGTTTGTTTGGAGATTTTTGATGACTGTTTCAATCTCCTTACTGGTTATGGATCTGTTCAGGCTTTCTATTTCTTCCTGGTTCAGTTGTGGTAGTTTATATGTCTCTAGGAATGCATCCATTTTTTCCAGATTGTCAAATTTGTTGGCGTAGAGTTGCTCATAGTATGTTCTTATAATTGTCTGTATTTCTTTGGTGTTCATTGTGATCTCTCCTCTTTCATTCATGATTTTATTGATTTGGGTCCTTTCTCTTTTCTTTTTGATAAGTCTGGCCAGGGGTTTATCAATCTTATTAATTCTTTCAAAGAACCAGCTCCTAGTTTCGTTGATTTGTTCTATTGTTTTTTTGGTTTCTATTTCATTGATTTCTGCTCTGATCTTTATGATTTCTCTTCTCCTGCTGGGTTTAGGGTTTCTTTCTTGTTCTTTCTCCAGCTCCTTTAGGTGTAGGGTTAGGTTGTGTACCTGAGATCTTTCTTGTTTCTTGAGAAAGGCTTGTACCGCTATATATTTTCCTCTCAGGACTGCCTTTGTTGTGTCCCACAAATTCTGAACCGTTGTGTTTTCATTATCATTTGTTTCCATAAATTTTTTCAGTTCTTCTTTAATTTCCTGGTTGACCCATTCATTCTTTAGAAGGATGCTGTTTAGTCTCCATGTATTTGGGTTCTGTCCAAATTTCCTCTTGTGATTGAGTTCTAGCTTTAGAGCATTGTGGTCTGAAAATATGCAGGGAATGATCCCAATCTTTTGATACCGGTTGAGACTTGATTTAGGACCAAGAATGTGATCTATTCTGGAGAATGTTCCATGTGCACTAGAGAAGAATGTGTATTCTGTTGCTTTGGGATGAAATGTTCTGAATATATCTGTGATGTCCATCTGGTCTAGTGTGTCATTTAAGGCCTTGATTTCCTTGTTGATCTTTTGCTTGGATGATCTGTCCATTTCAGTGAGGGGAGTGTTAAAATCCCCTACTATTATTGTATTCTTGTCGATGTGTTTCTTTGATTTTGTTATTAATTGGTTTATATAGTTGGCTGCTCCCACGTTAGGGGCATAGATATTTAAAATTGTTAGATCTTCTTGTTGGACAGTTCCTTTGAGTATGATATAGTGTCCTTCCTCATCTCTTATTATAGTCTTTGGCTTAAAATCTAATTGATCTGATATAAGGATTGCCACTCCTGCTTTCTTCTGATGTCCATTAGCATGGTAAATTCTTTTCCATCCCCTCACTTTAAACCTGGAGGTGTCTTCGGGTGTAAGATGAGTTTCTTGTAGGCAACATATAGATGGTTTTTGTTTTTTTATCCATTCTGATACCCTGTGTCTTTGGATTGGGGCATTTAGCCCATTAACATTCAGGGTAAGTATTGAGAGATATGAATTTAGTGCCATTGTATTGCCTGTAAGGTGACTGTTATTGTATATTGTCTCTGTTTCTTTCTGATCTACTACTTTTAGGGTCTCTCTTTGCTTAGAGGACCCCTTTCAGTATTTCCTGTAGAGCTGGTTTGGTATTTGCAAATTCTTTCAGTTTTTGTTTGTCCTGGAAGCTTTTAATCTCTCCTTCTATTTTCAATGATAGCCTAGCTGGATATAGTATTCTTGGCTGCATGTTTTTCTCATTTAGTACTCTGAATATATCATGCCAGCTCTTTCTGGCCTGCCAGGTCTCTGTGGATAAGTCTGCTGCCAATCTAATATTTTTACCATTGTACGTTACAGACTTCTTTTCCCGGGCTGCTTTCAGGATCTTTTCTTTGTCACTAAGACTTGTCAATTTTACTATTAGGTGACGGGGTGTAGACCTATTCTTATTGATTTTGAGGGGGGTTCTCTGAACCTCCTGGATTTTGATGCTTGTTCCCTTTGCCATAATGGGGAAATTCTCTCCAATAATTCTCTCCAATATACCTTCTGCTCCCCTCTCTGTTTCCTCTTCTTCTGGAATCCCAATTATTCTAATGTTGTTTCGTCTTATGGTGTCACTTATCTCTCGAATTCTCCCCTCGTGGTCCAGTAGCTGTTTGTCCCTCTTTTGCTCAGCTTCTTTATTCTCTGTCATTTGGTCTTCTATATCGCTAATTCTTTCTTCTGCCTCATTTATCCTAGCAGTGAGAGCCTCCATTTTTGATTGCACCTCATTAATAGCTTTTTTGATTTCAACTTGGTTAGATTTTAGTTCTTTTATTTCTCCAGAAAGGGCTTTTATATCTCCCGAGAGGGTTGCTTTAATATCTTCCATGCCTTTTTCAAGCCCGGCTAGAACCTTGAGAATCATCATTCTGAACTCTATATCTGACATATTACCAATGTCTGTATTGATTAGGTCCCTAGCCTTTGGTACTGCCTCTTGTTCTTTTTTTTGTTGTGAATTTTTCCGCCTTGTCATTTTGTCCAGATAAGAGTTTATGAAGGAGCAAGTAAAATACTAAAAGGGTGGCAACAACCCCAGGAAAATATGCTTTAGCCAAATCAGAAGAGATCCCGAATTGTGAGGGGGGAGAAAGGGGATAAAAAGGAGTTCAGAAAGAAAGAAAAAAAAAAAAACTATTAAAAAAAAGAAAGCCGATAAAGAAAAAATATAAAAAGAGGAAAAAAAATATATATATTAGATAAACTATTTAAAAAACGTTAAAAAAAGAAAACGGTAAGAGTTAAAAAAAATTCAGCAGAAGAAGAGAAAAAGAAAAAAAAATTGAAAAAGAAAAAAAAATTAAATTAACTGCAAGGCTAAAAAATCATGGGGAGAAAGCCATGAGTTCCGTGCTTTGCTTTCTTCTCCTCTGGAATTCCGCCGCTCTCCTTGGTATTGAAACTGCACTCCTTGGTAGGTGAACTTGGTCCTGGCTGGGTTTCCCGTTGCTCTTCTGGGGGAGGGGCCCGTTGTAGTGATTCTCAAGCGTCTTTGCCCCAGGCGGAGTTGCACCGCCCTTACCCGGGGCCGCGCTGAGTCATCCGCTCGGGTTCGCTTTCGGGAGCTTTTGTTCCCTGAGCGCTTTCCGTAGAGTCCGGAGGGCGGGAATGAAGATGGCGGCCTCCCGGTCTCCGGCCCGGAGGAGCAGAGAGCCCGGGGCCCCACTCCTCAGTGCGCCCTCAGAGAACAGCGCCCAATGACTCCCGCCACCCTGGCCTCCGGCCGCGCCCCGAGCTGACCGAGCCTGCGACCGGTTCAAGGCAACCCCGAGCTGAGAGTCACTCCTCGGCTCTGTCTCTGCAGCCGGCTTCCCCGTTCTAATACCGGTAAGCTCTGCGACACGCAGACACCCCCGATCCTTCTGCGACCCTGCGGGACCTGAGGCCGCGCTGACCCCGCCTGGGCTTCCAGTTAAGCCTCTGGAGCGATGTCCCTCAGCGGAACAGACTTTTAAAAGTCCTGATTTTGCTCCGTTGCTCCGCCGCTCGCCGGGAGCCGGCCCCTCCCCCCGCGGTCTATCTTCCCGTCGCTTTGGATTCACTTCTCCGCCAGTCCTACCTTGCAGAAAGTGGTTGATTTTCTGTTTCTGGAATTGCTGTTCTTCTTCTCTTCAATCTCCCGTTGGATTTGTAGGTGTTTGCAATCTTTAGATAAGCTATTTAGCTGATCTCCCGCTACCCGAAGTAGTCTCAGCCTGCTACTTCTCCGCCATCTTGACTCCTCCCCCCTCTCCTTTCTGTTTAAAACACAAGGAGTCCCGCACATACCCAAACGTAAAGCTCCTTAAGTTTCTATAAGCGATACAGAAATTTGTTGCCTTAGTTTCTGGTGAAAAATCATGGAATTGAAAAAATTCAGACAGCCCGTCATTACAAAATTTTTTATTATCAAACCATGCACAGGTAGGTCATGCAAAACACTACACTGTAGAACTCATCTCAAGTGTGTGCAGACTGATGTTTGACAGAGTGTGAATGGAAGGGAAAATATCGCAGTGTTTTTAGAGACTAATTACCCAGATGATGAACATTTTCCTACTATGTGATTTTCTTCTTTTCAGGGTTTTCTATTTCATTCCTTCTCTCTAAACTCAGACGAATGGTCTCGGGGCAGGAAAAAGGGAGAGGAAAGGGTGCCACCTGGATATCCCTGACTCGGAGCTGGTTGTGCTCACTGGAAATGCTCTGAGCAGGGAGGGAGGCAGGACATGTGTGGAGGGTGTGGGAGGCTTACAAATGGGGAAAGGATGTGTGGAATGTTGGGCAGCCAAAGGCATGGGCCATAGCGGGTACTTGTCATTCTTTTAAAGATTTTATTTATTTATTTGACAGAGAGAGATCACAAGTAGATGGAGAGGCAGGCAGAGAGAGAGAGAGAGGGAAGCAGGCTCCCTGCTGAGCAGAGAGCCCGATGCGGGCCTCGATCCCAGGACCCTGAGATCATGACCTGAGCCGAAGGCAGCGGCTTAACCCACTGAGCCACCCAGGCGCCCTACTTGTCATTCTTGAGCATCCCATTATGTATAGAGTTTGTGGAATGTAGAGACTCGGGTCCCATAAGGGAAGGGAAGGGAAGGGAAGGGAAGGGAAGGGAAGGGAAGGGAAGGGAGCAGATGCAGGATGGGATTAGTCAACGGTGTTTCCAGCTGTGCTCTCACCTTGCACTTGGCACAGACAAATCTGTGACTGGAGCATCATGGTAGTGGTGTGTAGAGGCAGGAGGAGGCGGCAGCTCGACCTCTAGGTGGTAGGGGTAGGGAGCAATGTCAGTAGCAGCGACCTGGCCACTCAAAATCTTCCCGATGTGGTCACTCAGCCTACTCCATGAAAACCCCAGAACTTTCTGTTCTTTGCGTCACTGATGACTACTTTTCTTTAGGCCTAGCATCACACAACATAACGCAACACGACGGTGTCACTCTACAGGTAAGCACAAGTCCCCAGGAAGAGAAAGCAAAAGAAACAGAATCTAAGTCACGGGCCTCCAGATGGGCTTCCTGATGACCCTCTGCTTTGATTTCCAATCCCCCACGGACTTTTTTTTTTTTTTTCAAAATATCATAAAAATGATATGACAAATGAAATGAAAAACAAAGTCACACAAAACACAAACCCAGTATTTTAATTATTACCTTTAACAGATATTTCCATTTAAATGGAAATTATTCTGTCGAAGTACCATAGAATTTTCTCAACACTTCCTCGGAGTCTGGTCTCCCTGTGGGCCAGGACCCTGTCAGGGAGCCTCCCAGGGTAGAGTACAGAACGTTCTCTGAGTCAGCAGCAGTCCTCGTCCGTCTGTGAATGGAGGCACGGGCTGGGGACTCTCTGGGACCCTCTGGAGAGACCTTACCCTGTGGAGGTCTCACTCGTGCAACAGATACAGCTCAGCTCCTAAGACATTAATGTCCTGCCTCGTCTTCCCCAACAGTCCCTTCACTGAACTCCAGTGAACTTCATGAGCACCTCCAGTCACTCGGGCTCATTTCTGGTCACCCAGGAGACAGGGCACAGTTTCCTCAGATGTCCCAGGTCCCTTCCCAAGCATTCTACTTCATTCCACAGCCAGCAGTGGTATGACCGTGTGGGAGTGGGTGGCGGGTGGGGTGGGGATGGTGGGCCACTCTAGTCTGTCTGTAGCCCTCCAGGATGCTTTGCCCTCACCAGCATGCTCTTCTCTCACCTCAGTTCACCGCACGTTAGGATGAAGAAACAGAATGATTGAAAGCTGGGAACGAGGTCTGTAGGGAAAAGTTTAAGCCAGCAGGAAACATCTGTGGATGGTAATACTCAGAGCGTCATTGCACAGAGCTTCCCCCTCCCCAAGGACAGGCCTGGAGAAAGTGGCCACACATGGACGACTGAGCCCGCCCATGGACCAGCTCTATCCAAGTCGGGCTAACACTCATGTTCCTCCTTCATGCGTCTGACAGTAGGCCCTTGGATCCTCACAGTCACCTGGGAAATAACCCTTGTTCTCAGTCGGCAGAAATAAGAGGCAAGATTTTAGGTGCTGAGCTCTCCAGATACAACCAATACCATCACACATACTCTGTGTTAGTGAGTCCCTGGCTCAGTCATGCAGAAAGGGAAAGGGTTGCTCTGCCCCTTGGGCCTCACCTGTCTCCTCTCCCCAAAAGAAGAAAGGTGGGAAGTCCTCGGGACCTCAGTTTGATTTCCCATAAACACTCAACTACGCTCCACCAGGGCTAATGGGACCGAAGGACTTTTAATGGTGTTTCATTGTACCATTATTGTGTTTTAAGGACTCTTTTTCTCTTTCTACATTTGCCCAAGACCAAATAATTTTAAGGGTACACTTTGATCAAAAGCATATATCAGTGTATCAGTGTGATAATGACTCTGCGTTAATAACATCCTGAAATATTTATCCCACAACTCTAGACAGGCTTATGTTCCTTATTTAAGATGGTGATGGTACAAAGCTTGCCAGTGCTAATCAACCCAGTATTAGGAATGTTCTGGTTTTCTAATTTGTCGGCAATTAGACTTTATTCATGCTGTACCCAAAAGCCATATGTGAGATCTTCATCTTTCTAAAAACCCAACATGAATTCTTACACATGAACATTTCATTCCTAGTCTCTGAAAAACTCCAAGAATTCTTTCCAAATCCAGAGCATCTAGTTTGTTATGACTGAATAAAATGGTCCGAGTACAGAAAAGGAATTATATTTATAGCCAAGTGAGCTACCAAAGAACATCTTTCCCTCGTTTTCTAGTATCACCTTATGTTTCTCTGATTTATTCAGATTTGTCAATTTCATCCATCAGGTTTGAGTCAAGGTGTCTGCTGTTCCTTTTGCAGCCAGATCTTCAGAGCACAATGGTGATTGGCCACCACTGAGATCAGGACTATAGACAGATGTGCTTCAGCCACATTAAAAGCAATTCCAGAAGAGGGAATCCCAAAATACTCCAGGTCCGGGGTGGCAAAGCCCCACGACCACCGAAGCGAGCTGCCACTCGTTTTTATGCAAGCTACAAACTAAAAGTAGTTGTTTACATTTTCAAACAGGTGAAGAAATTTTTGTGGCAAGTGACAATTACACGAGATTCAAGTTTCAGTATCTGTCCATAAAGTTTTATGGGAACATAGCCATGCTCACCCGCTGATCTATCGTCTGTGGCTGCTTTCCCTCGAAGAGAGAGTTGAGTCATTGCAACACAAACTGTATGGCCCACAAAGCCCAAAAATGGTTGCCCTCTGGTCCTTTGCAGTGGCTTCACCAAGATCCTGCAGGGCTTGCACACTCGTTTGCAAGTACAGATCGTGGGAGGTATTGTTGAATTGGCCCCGTGTCTGCTCACACCGGAGATGCTGCTGGTGCTACACCCCCCAGAGTGACGAGTTTGTCTTCATTCCTTGTCTGAGGGCCCATCGGTGGGCCAGACACTCAAGCATTCTGAGGAGCACACCCAGTGCCTTGAAAGTATAAGAACTAATTGTTTTATTGTGGCAAGATATACATGACATAGAAGTTACCATTTTCACCATTCCTAAGTGTCCATTTCAGTAGCATTAAGTACATTTACAATACTCTGCACTCGTCATCACCGTCCGTCTCCAGAGCCTTCTCATCTCCCCAAACTGAAAATCTGTCTACACCCAACATGAATTCTCCATGCCCCTCCCCCCAGTCCCTGGCAGCCACCCTTCTCCGTTCTGTCTTTATGAATTTGACTGTTCCAGGCATCTCATGCCCTTTTATGCCTGGCTTATTTCACTTAGCATGATGTCCTCAAGGACTATCTTTTTTTTTTTTTTTAGATTTTTTCTTTTTAATTTTTAAGTGATTTCTACACTCAACGTGAGGTTTGAACCCACAACCCCGAGATCAAGTGTTGCACGCTCTCCTGACTGAGCCAGCCAGGTGCCCCAAGGAATAACTGCCTTTTGATTGATGTTTCCCAGTTTATGGAGAGTTTCACACACATTATCTCATTTATATTTGGCATGACTGCTTTGTGCTTTGTGAGGCAGATTATTTTTATCCCATTAGAGCAAATGCTATTGTTTAGCCCTGAAAGCACCCTGAGGTCACCTACAGGCGGAGCTGCACCTGCCTAAGTTTCCTAAGCCTCTCTGCTTTACAGTGTTCTCCCCACAAACTGTGCACTGCCCGGACCCAGGGCATACCCAGAGGAGCTGGGAGTTGTCACGCTAAGAGCAACCTTTGCCTACAAGAGGCAGGAGGTGGTGGCTCAGCACCATCTTCATCCCTCCAGGAGGGTGGTGCTGAGTGGATTACGTGTGTCTCTCAGGAGTGTCCACTCTCCTGGGCCTTTACTCACTAACTCACTCTACATTGGCTTCCTCTCTTTCTTGTCTAAATATCTCAATCCCTCCATCACTGCTTAGGATGACCTCCTAAATAAATTACTTGCACCAAATCCTTGCCTCAGAATCTGCTTTGGGAGGAAACTTGCTGACTCGCACACAGCTGATGAGTCAGGCTTTAAGTCCTAGTCTTCTCGCTGCAAGGGCAGGGTCCTCCTCTCTGTCTGCCTTGCAGTAAGAACAGTCTCTGCCTCAGGCATTCACAGTCTTGGTGTTAGCTGAGACCTTAGAAAGGAAACCTTAGCATCAGGTGTAACTTGCTCCTTCCCTACAGGGAGTGCCTTGGGGGAATGAATGACCTCAACCAGAACTCCTTGTAAAGACTCTAATCTCATTCACACTGCTTTATAAAAGTATTATACTTAGGAAACTAGTCCTATTTTCAACACGATACAGCTGATCTATCAAGATTGGTTATTGTAAATAAATTTAGAATTTATAGATTTATGGGACACAGAAGACTGGAGAAGAAGGAATAGTGACACGCACATTTTCTGTGTGATAAACGGAATTGCAAAATGGACACACCTCAAACCTAAATGCCTTCCTTTGAAAACAACGTGTTCACCTACATTGTTCAGAACTCACCAGCTTAAAGCTAAGCTACATTCTCACATAGGAAAAGGGGATGTTTTAGGAGCTGCACCTCAGTTTGGGGTTCCTCCAGAAAAGAGTGTTTCATTTGTGCCTGTGCTTGCCTGTGACCTTTGAATCATTACCTTTCCATGGGGTAAGATCTGTAATTCACAAAGAGTCTGCTTTGACAACTCAACCCTTTGTGTTAACACTTATATGTACACATTTAAAAATAGCACAAGAAGATATCCATATCCAAGGATGACTAGTTTTTGTAAATATTTGTCAAAAGGGAATCTTATTAAAGTGAGGACCAAGATTTCATGGTGAGTCCTGGTGGGAAATACATTATCTTGAAAAGTGAAATTAGAATTACGAGAAAGTTTTTCATTGTGTCTTTATCGAAACTGATTGTAATGTTGTACACCTAAAACGAACCCAATGATACAAGTCAATTATATATGAATGAAACAAGAGGGAAAACTTGTATTTTGAACCACATGTTAATTCATTCAAATAAGTGAGAAATCAACAGTTGATTTTTGCCTCTTGGAAAAGCTCATTCTCAGGAAAGTTCCTCTCAGAATACAGTTGTCATGCTGTAAAAAACTCTAGCCACCTCAAGAGGCCAAGTGTAGGAACTCTGGACAACCTCTCCAGCTTAGCCCACAACTGTCTATCAACCCCATGAGGGCACCATCATGGATGCCACACCCAGTCCAGCCTTCAGACCCCTGCTGCCTCAGCCAACATCTGACTGTAGCCATAGGAAACCCCAAATAGGAAGAACCCAGCTGATCTCAGTCAACCCACAAAACCTTGAGAAGTGACGATATCTTGGTTTTAGTCACAGAAAAGAGGTTAATAATTTTTGGAGTCATTTTTCAAAACTGTACATACCAAAATTGTAGCTAGCCCAGGTGTGAGGGCTCACTTTAGCCAAGGACACAGTCAGTTCCTTCAGAATAAAAAGGGAGGAGCCTATGCACAGAGACATGCAGCTAGATCCATAGATATGATGTTGGTAAGATGAGGAAGATTTCTTCTAGTTGCTTCTATTCTTGTGAAAAAGAAAGCAAACTGTGAAATTGTCATCCAGGAACTCAGGCACCCCTGAGTGGCTGATCCATGAGCTGGATGTAGATGAATGAATGGAGCTTGCTAGATTAAAAAGAGAGAAGAGCAGTCTGTGCAAAGGGAATAGCATTGCTGGGGTGACAGGGTGACTAGTGGTGTCATTCACTGAGAAAAGAATAGAGGAGGAATGGTGCACTTGAGGTATTTGCAAACATCACGTCCAAATGCCCTTTAGGTCATTGGATACACCAGACTAGAACCCAACAGAGTTAAGTCAGTCAGTGGGATGTGAGGTTCATAAATATGTAAGCAATTATGGATAAGGATACCAACGGAGAGTGTGCAGAACAAGAGAGCAGAGGTCCAGCTACTGAATCACAGAAGATACGGCCATTTAAGGTAGGAGCCGGGAAGGACAAGGTAAGAGGTGGTAAACCTCCGGATTGGTAGCCTAGGATTAAAAATGAGAGTTAGAGGGAAAATGACCAACTAGAACTCAAAAGAAAAGATATTTTCAAGAAGAGTATGGTCAATATGTCCAGCGCCACAAAAGGTAGAAAAGAACCCTACAGACATGGCAATGTTGTATTCCAAGCTGGGCCAGATTCAGTGTGGCAGTAAGGTCATAAGTCAGCCGGCTAGTGTAGAGGGGTGAACCATAACACAGAAAGTGTGGAGGAGCCTTTCCAGAAGGTTCCCTGTGAAGCAAGGGAGATGAGATAGATGCTGAACAGGATTGTAGGGATTGGCTTGTGTTTTTTGATGGTTTGTTTGTGTTAAGATGGGAGTGACCTGAGCCTGTAAGAGGCCCGTGATCTCACCACCACAAGTAAGGAGCACCTACTCCTCCAGGGCTGGGGCCATAGCCGAGAGCAAAAGGAAGTCCCTGCCCTCCAGCAACTTATCCTCCAGAACAAGCGAGCATGCAGATGGATGTGCAAAGTGGCAATGTGATGACCTCTGAGGAGCTCATCAACTGAGCCACGTGGGGAGGGAGAGGCAGAGAGGCTGGTGGCCATGTGTGGGGTGGCAGCGGGAGCCTCCCTGCTGAGGTGACATCTGACCAGAAGCCTGAGGGAAGAGGGGAAGTGAGAGAGACTTGGGCGGAGGACATTCCAGGTAGAAGGGACATCATGGTGAAAAGCCCAGAAGTGGGAGTGTACTTGGCATCTTTGAAAGATTGCAAGGAGGCAGGTATGTCTGGAGGAGGAGCCCCACTAACCCTGGGGAGAGTGAGGGGACCCAGATTATGTAGAACCCTGTATAGATCACTATAAGGACTTGGCTTTTTACTTGCAACAAGAAAATAACATTGGTTGCTAACAGGAGTAAGACTACAAGCTGAGAAGCCAATGGATAGGAAAACGTGGAAGGGGAGAAAAACCTTCAGGCAAGAGAAAAAGAAGGGACAGCACCAATCAGGTCACTCTGGACAGTAGGGAGCATTGGAGAGTTATTGCCTAATGGCCTGGATTTGTTTCCAGCGATCCGTGAATAAGGTGGTGAGGAAAGAGTAGCAGTGAGGGGAAAGGCATCCAATAGAGAGACAAGGAGGGAGAGGGTTTGGAAGAGCTGCCCAGGGCATGATTCATGAAGAGGGGCCAAGCTGTTGGCACCTTGACTCTGCAGGAACCCTCCACTGATGGTGGCCAGGGTTTTCCATGCCACTCAGAAGATTTTGCGGGGCCGGGGCAACCAAACAAAGAGCAGGTGGAAGAGCAAGGGGGCAAGAGAATCAAGGGGCACAGGGAGAGTGATGGACTGGGGCCACCAGAGGTCACAAGACAACACAGAGGGGACACCTAGAAGCAGCAGACACAGAGGTCAGAGACATGAGGTCTCAGGATATAGAAGTCCAAGGCAGTGGGCATCAGGAGGTGAATGATGTGAAGGATGGGAGAACATGGTCAGAAGGCAGACCTAGGGGATTTTTTTTCTCAGAAGTAGATTGATAATGATTTGCCATAAGACTCAGAGTGTCACCCAGAAAGGAGAAGAGCTGGGTCACCTGGTCACCTGGCCACCTCATCAAGGCCAGTGGATGACCTGTGGAGATAAGAACTTGAGACCGCCACCCATGGCAAGGCAGGATGTTGGTGAGAAAGGATGTAGAGAGAAGTCCTGGGGGCTACATTCCAATAGTCTTGAAGAATGTGAAGCCAGGAGACCAGAGGCAGAGCATCCAAGAGAGAAGAGCCGGATGGTGAGCACGACCATATAACTCTCCAAGGTCTGCTTCTCCAGCCCACCCCTGGCAGACACAGCGACTGGCCCTGCTTCTCCCTGGTGGTGGTGTGTGTGCCTTTGCTCAGGTCGCGCTCTACCAGCTTTCCCACCTCCTTGCTCTTCTGAAATCCTACCTGCCCTCCAGCAACCAAAAGGCATCTCCATGATATGGTCTTTTTTTTACAAAACATGGGATTTAACCTTCCTCTTGTCCTCAACACAACTTCGTTTAGAACACTCCCCTATCCTTGATTCGTGTGCAGCTTGGAGCTGTAGTACACGTGTGCGTCCTTCACTCCTATTCTAGACCACAGGGGGTTTCCACTTGCTCCTCTTGGCCTTGCTCACATCATGGAGTCTGGCAGAGAAGGCAATCTGTGATTATCTGTTCCCTGCATCAAGGACAATCGTTGTATCTGAACAACCTTCTCCTGGGGCCCAGGGAAGTCATAGGAACGCACCCCCCCACACACAGCCTATGATGACTCAGGCAAAGTGTCTACATGCACAAAGGGTACAAAATATCTAGCCTACTCTCCTCCATATGTGCACATTTACTTAACTCTTCCTGTTTTAGTTTTAACCTTATAGTTCACTTTGGGGAATGGGTTTAGTTAAGAGAGAGGAATTTGTCCTTGGAACACTGCTAAACTCTGAATCTTACCTGTTTGCAAGACATTGCTCTTTAAAAGCTTGGAAGAATTTTTATATTTATGATCACATTCAATTTCCCCACTTTATCTGCAGGAAGGCAATCAATGGAGGCTTCTCATGAGTTCACCGTATTTTCCATGGGTGAAAAGTCCTTGTTCCCTGGGGTCTTTAGGTTCCTCTTTGAAACCAAAGATCCCTTTGAGATGAGATGAGGCCGATCCCTTTTTCCTACCCCAGAAGCCAGTGCAGCACCTGGAGGATGGTGGCAATCTGAGGGCCGCTCTGACCTCCATATTCTGTTCTTACCCAGGGAAGATGCTCTGTTTTCCATCAAAAACAAGATCATTGTAAATGTCAGCACTCCACACCCATCTGGGCTCCTGAAAGCAAGCTGCCTGGTTTCTGAATCAGATGTCATACCCACTGAAGAGCCACCTGCCTCCAAGCTCGGCTGGGTGGGAGAGACTTGCATCTCCCCCAGTGAAGCTGCCCACCACCCCCCTCCCATGATCAGATCACAGGTGATCATTCATTTCGAGAGTCAGAGGATGGAGAAGAAATGAACAGCAACAGAACCCTTTCATCACGGCTTCTCTGACCCTTTGGAGACAAATGGTAAAGATAAATCCCAATGGGTTCATTTATAGGCATGAACATTTTACTCCCTTAGGACCACATGAAGCATTGCTATTTTTGTGGAGCACTTAGAAGGGGCAGAAGGAAACAAAACACGGTAATATAGTCTATGGGCCATGATGGGTTTCCTAGGGGAGACCCAGGACATGCTGTTTGAAGACTCAGACACAAGTCATGGCAGGAGAGCAGCAGAGCAATAAGATATTGACCAAGCCCTGCACAGATTTTCTTGGGAAAAATGTCCACGAACCCTCTGAGATGTGGTCAAAACTCTCATAAGCCCCTGCTGCAGGGCCTCCTCCCAGGACTAACACAAAGAAGCGCTCAGGAGGAGATGGGGTTGAAAGTGCAGAAACCTGTGTCTGGCTGCTGGTGACAACTCTGTGGCTATAAATAACCCATCACTTCATGGGGGTGGGAGGGGAGGTTCTAAGAACATAATCACCCTCACAGACTTGTGACTTAAGTTTCATTCATGAAAACTTACATCAAGCAAAGGATTTCCACACAGACTTTCATTGCATCAAGCATTCTCACAGAAGGAAGGAGAAGCCACGAGAAACTCCTCTACTGGTGGCCAAATGTTTTTCTTCACAACCCGAGATAATTCTCTAACACGTGGCTGGTTGGATGTTGTAACATCTGCAGATGTTTTCAGCAGAGGTGTTGTGCCGTGAAAAGCTTTCATGCTTCAAGCAAAAAGACCTTCATAAATGTACATTCAACATTGGAAAACACATAACAGTATTTGTACATGATAGAACTGTGTGTATGTGTGTGTGCGTGCATGCACAAGTTACAAAACAGAAGTTGGTCTCTCTTCTTGCACTTCAAGGTGGAAAGACTGATGTTTATTGAGCATTGACAACGTGCCAAGTGCTCAGCATATCGTAACTCCCCATTTCATCCTCGCCTGGGAGGAATGGACTATTACTATTAAACATTTTATAAGTGAGGACAAGAGATTCTGAGAGGTCAAACCACTTGCCTGAACTCCCACAGGCAGCAAATGATAAGAGTCGATCTGACTCCAAAGCCCATGTTTTTCCTGCTACATGGCTCCACCTTCTTAAGTTCCAACAAATACTTTTGTTACCTTTTCCAATACTCATCTGTACATGTTCTTGCTAGAGTAATTTCTACAATTCATGGGAAGTGCTGCTGGAAGAGCTGAGGAGGAATGGAAGGTTTCTTCTTAGGTACAGAAATGATAGAGGTCCAACATATTTTGAGTTTTTTCAGAAGATACAGTACAAGGATAGGGTCTTATCATCAATGAGTATCTCATGCAGGTGATGAGGCATCCTTCCGTGCCGTATTTAGGACACACTGAAGTGGTAGTCCAAGCACAAAGTACAAATAATCTGTGCCCCACCATTTTTGTCCATGGTTTCCTGCCACTGTCCTCAGACCACAGTCTCAATTGTGGTGGTGTTGCCATTGTCTTCCTGGCGCCTGGGTTGCATTTCATCTTTGAAAGCTCTGGTCAGAACCACTTTTAAGGACTCCTTGAACCGCTTTTTCTTACTGCTGCCCACGAAGAAGTAAATAAAAGGGTTGGCGCTGCTGTTGATTGTGGAGAAGAGAAGAGAAATATGGTGCAAGTTTCCAAAGGCTGACCAATACTCATAATAGAGCAGGTAGAGGAGCCTCATGGGCATAGCGAAAATGAGGAAGATGATGATGGTGACCATGATGACTATGTACAGCTTCGAGGAATGGGCCGTCCATGTGTTCTTTCGGATCTTAATCACTAGGATGGTGCTGGACACCACCATGAGGGGAGTGAAGACCAGGAAACTCAGAATGGCAATGAAGATGATCACTGCCCTGCAGTCACTTTGAGAGTGACTCTGCCCTTCACTGTCAATGCACATGACATACTCCATGGTGGTCACCAAGCACGAAAGTGCCCACAGGAGGGCACAGACAAATGCCGACTGATGCTTAGGGCGATGACATCGGTACCAGATGGGGTAGAGGACAGACAGGCACCTCTCCACACTAATGGCCGTCAACAGATAGAGGCCTGTGTTGTAGCCAAACAGAAAAGTCACTGATAATGTGACGATCGTGTAGTAATAGCCAGAAGAGAGCTCATAATCTAAGGCATAGTCAACAGACAGAATAAAAATACAAAAGAGCAATGAGATGTCTGCAATAGACAAGTGGGTGATGTAGACCGTGAAGGGATTTCTTCTCATCCGGAAGCAGAGGAACCAGAGGAGGATTCCATTTTCGACAAAGCCCAGAGGGGAGATGCTCATAATTACCCAGTGCACAATTGGGATTTCCCGGCGCAGGTCCCCAGCCGAGGTATTCCTGGCGGTGGAGGCGTTGGTGGACTTCTCATCAACGAATGACGTCACGTTCGACTCATCCATGAGGAGGCCTCAGGCAGGGGCTCTTCAGGTAATTTTCTATAAATAAGTAAAACAAAAACAAAAAAGACAGCATGAAATGGATGCATTGGGGGAGAAGGGAAAATTTCAGCAACGGATCATGAACGTCATGTTGTTAACAAATATGTTTAACTGACTCTACAGTTATCTTTCTGACAATGACAAAATTAGACATTTTACCAGAAAAGAGAACTGATTTCATGATTTTTTTGGTCCTCCAATAGCCATTAATTCTGTATTATTACTTGCTTGTGGCTCAGTGCCAAAAGGGTCCGGCAAAGCGGGAGGGTCAGAGTGCCTGGTGTCCACATCTGGTCTGGCCCATGCTTTCAGAAGGGCATCCTGAAAATCATTCATCTTCTTCACCTGTCTCCCATCTGAGGAACCAGATTAATTGCATTCAGGAGCAAAGACAAAATATATTTTTGGTCAGTGTTGTTGTCATTTTTTTAATGCATAAAGTACCATAAGTGATGGGTAAATGAGAGAGAAGAGCTAGCAAAATTTTGTTCAATCATGTACCGATATTTTTGTAAGTGTGAACAATTAGAAGGCATTTATCTTATGTGGTCTCAATATCTCTGACAAAACTGGGCACCTCTCCAGACTAGGTGTGCCAGGCAAACCAACGACCTGAGTGACAGATGGTGAGCCTTAACAAGGTGTGGTCACATCGCCACAAAGCACAGGCCAGACCGTGCAGGAAAACACTACTAACAGACATTCAACAAAGCACTAACTGGAAACCAATAGAAACACTAAATATTTGAAACTGCAAAGCAAAGAGTCTCAGAAACTTCCTATCACATGTCTATGAATTGCAAAATAAATATATGCACAGTCCCCGCCTTCTTCCTGTTATGTAACAAATACACAGATGCCACTTCCCCCACTGGAGAAAGGACAAGGTAGGCAGCGGCAGAGATCCTCTGCCTGGTGCCAACTTTAATTTGTCCTTGACTTTGTCAAGTCATTGTTGTTGTTGTCATTTGGATGGTGGCGGTAAAATACTGTCCTTTGTTTTTTGAATTTTGACCTTGTAGACCAAGGTCCCTCCATATGCAAAATAATTAACCTTTAGGAAGTTAATCAAACCATATTTTAAATAATAGATATCTGCCTTTTCCTCACAAGCTTCCCTGAAGCAGAACAGTGCAGAGATGCAATGTTTTGTGAAGTTTGCATGTCTCAGTGATATTAGATGTTTTCAGGATTGAGTCAGCAGAAGCCCAGCATTGGCACATCTCTGCATGTAGAGCTCAGTACAGCTGTGCCTGACATCCAGACTCACGGGCAGCCTGCTGAGAAGGATAGTTAACTCCCCAGTGGTGTGCTTCAGGAGCCCCTGGGGCCTCTGCCTCCACTGTTCTTATCCCTCATCTCCTGACTAACACTTCCCTCAGCTACTCAGATGAGGTACTGGAAAGGATTTTCGCTGGGGCAAGTTCTCCTTTCATTTCATAATTAAACAGAATAAATAGACCCCAATACCCTCAGGAGCCAACACCAGGACCAGAATCCAGAACACCATGGCATGACAGACCGAAGATCTGCTGTAGAGACCAGCCTTTGTTAGAAGTCTGTAAGTAAGATGGTCACATTCCCCACATCCACCCACCCAATACACATTCAAAGCCAACTTCCTGCTGGGCACTGTTCTAGGCGTTGGGACATGGCAGTGAAGGAAGGAGACCAAGCATCAACCTCTTAGAGTCTCTATTCCAGTGGGAAGGCAGTCAATAACCAAACAAAAACCACAAGTAAAAAGACATCAAGTCCTAATAAATGCCACACAGAAAAAGCACAGACCACGTACGAACCAGAATGTGGTTGAGGAGGCAGCAAGATGTGGTTGGATTCCGGATGCAGTTTGGTTCGTTGATGGATGAGAGGTGTTATTGTAGAGAGAGAATGAGTTTTCAGCCATTTACTGAATGGACAAGGTGCAGTTGGAGTGGGTTAGGAGAGGTATATTGAGTTTGCAAAGCCCATGCATGGGACGCCGGGGTGGCTCAGTCAGTTAAGCATCTGACTTTTGATTTTGGCTCAGGTCATGGTCTCGGGGTAGTGGGATCGAGGACCACATCAGGCTGCACTCTCGGTGGGGAGTCTGCTTAAGATTCTCTCTCTTCCTCTGCACTGCCTCGCCTCTCTCTCTCTCAAATAATAAATAAATAAATCTTTAAAAAAAGAAAAGAAAAGCCTATGCAAATGGAGATGTTTAGTAGTGTCAGGAGCTGGGGAGACAGGTGCAGTCTGGGCGTAGAAATACAGGTATTGTTTGCAACCAGGTGGGATTTAAAATCAGGAGGCTAAATGAGGTTATCTATGAAATACAGATACATGTAAAGGAGAAGAGGTCCAAAGACCAATCCCTGGGACATTTCGAAGTTCACAGGTCAGGGAGATGGGAAGGAAGCAAAAGAAACTAAGAACGATCTGGCAGAGAGATAAGAGACAACCACAGAAGAGTGATGTCCAGGTGTTTCTCATAGTGTGATCAACTGTGCTAACTTCTATTCTAAGTTCAAATTAGATAAGAACTGGAAATGGACCATTAGAGTAGAGTCATTGTTGACCTTGATGAGAGCCGTTCATGCACAGTGGAGAAAGTGAAACTCTGATTAACCAACATGGATTCCAGGGAGGATGGGAGAAGAGTAAGCAGAGACGGAGAGTATGGACAACCCTCTTGAGGAAATTCAGTGCAAATTCAAGCAGAAATGGAGGAGTAACTGGAGAGGGCTGCAGGGGTTTGGGGTGAGTTGATAAACTAATAAGAATTTTCCAGGAAAAAAGAAACAATGGATGATTCATGACTTAGGGGTCTAGAGCTTGGTGGAGTTGCTGGCTTTTGCTGGTAGCATAATTTATTCATCAGAGCAGAAGGGAAGGCAGAGTGTGTAGTTAAAAATGCAGTTAGGCAGGTAGGCTGACAGCAGGAGTGTTAGAAGTTGGAAGACATTCTCTTCTGAATGCACAGTATCTCCTTTTTCAGCAAAGTAAGAAGCTAGATCATCAGCTAAGAGCGAGGAGAGGTGGAGGGAGAGGTGGAGGGTTCTCTCCATGTGGGCAGCATGTGAAATCATCAAGTGAACGAGGGAAAAGACCAGGGAAATACCCAAAGAGTGAGATTTCAGGCAGACCTTAGAGCCCACCAGTGCGTCTTTAAACCCCCAGGAATTTAAAAATTCATCATGAATGTGCTTCTCTCCAGCTACAGCTCAGCTGTCCAGGTGGGAGCACAGTGAAGGAGGGGGGTTGGATTTAGCCAGGGCTCGGGTTTTCCCAGGCTGGTGCAATGGTGGAAGAGGAGCGCCGACGGGATCAAAGGACATGGAAGGGAATGGGTGCGATGACGGACTACAGAATTCAATGGGATTAGAAGAAAGGTGAGGTCAGGAGAAAGATGACAGTGACCAGGACACAGGAGCCATCTGATAGACCCAGTGCTAACAGAGGACTGTGGAAGTCCAAGTGCTAAAGGTAGGGAACCGGAAAAAAGGAGGTGGGGCTGGAGAAAGGGATTGCAACCGAGATTGCAACCAAGATTGTGGCGGTGCAGATTTGCAGTTATCGCTGTTGACAATTAAAGAGCTCGACCAGGAGAAAGAACAGCAGAGGGAGCGTGGAGGACGAGGTCATCTGAGGTGAGATCAGGACCTGGAGTGCTTTGAAGACTTTGGAAGACTTGGAAGACTTACCTACATAAACATTGAAATGACTGGGGAATAGTGTAATATGGTTGCGGGGAGGGGAAGGACTAAGAACCAGGTGTGAAACTCTTCAAGAAATTTGGGAACGCAAACCAGGAGTGTATAAATAGTCACGGTGAGGAGAGTCATAGGTAACACAGATGGATGATAGGTGCTTTTGTTTTTGGGGGTGGTGTTTTAGAGGTAGAAGAGAGGAAACAGAATAATCTGTAGTGCAGAGAGGTAGAGGTTTAAGAAAGGTCTAGATTAGCACTAGCCAGTAGAAAGATAATACAGGCCATATGTCTTAAATTTTTCTAGTAGCCACATACAAAAAAACTAACAAGAAACAGGTGAAATGAATTTTAATAACTATTTTATCTGACCTAATGTGTTCAAAATATATGTTCAAAATATAATCAACATAAAAAATATTAACGAGATATTTTATATTCTTTTTCTCACAGTGTGTCTTTAAACTCCAATACATTTAGGCACATCTCCCTTCATACTGGCCACATTTCACAGGCTCCATAGCCCCATGGGGCCGGTGGCTACCATAATGGACAGCCCAGGTAGGGAACCATCACAAGGAAATCAAATGCTTTCATCTTTTCACAGCAAACCTAAATCAAAGACTAGATATGTCAAATCAGAACTTTTCTAATTTCTAATTGATTTGTAATCAAAATGTTTAAGGAAACTGACAAGAACATCTTTCTGACTCAGGCTCACATCCTTGAACTTCTCACAGACCACAGCATCATTCAGCTTTCCGATACTCGTTATGTGCAAGAGAGCTGTCATGTACTCCCCATAAAAGCCAGTTAGGAAAGGTCTTTCAACACATGAAATCAAACTATTTTTCTTTTAAAGTCAAACCAAAATAACCAAATTTACTTTCTGAAGAGATCACCGTCTGTCGATTTTTCAACAAACGTTTGGATTTCAGTCACTGTCCAAAGTCTTAAGGATGAAGAAATAAATAAGACACAGTCTTCTGCACAGTTTTGTAGGGGAAACAGAACTAAACCTGATTCAATACAGGAAATGGAAGGTAGGAGACCTTGGCTGTGTGCCAGGCAAGCATGCAGCAGGAGACAACGTCTCAGGCTTTTAAGGAAGGCTCTCCAGGGCTGGGCCTTGAAGGGTTAGCAGGAGTTTGTTAGCTGAGGGAAGGAAGAACAGCATTTTAAGAAAAAGTAACAGATGGACTGACGCATGGAGGCAGGAGGGCACAAGGTGCTGGGGGTGGGGGTTTGAGAAGGCTGGTGGACCCGGGGCAGACAGCGGGGCTGAAGCATGACAGACAGGTTACGATTCTTCTCTGAATGTTAGGGTTCTTCTATAGACCATGCTCATCCAGCTTGGTGCTTAAAAATTACCCGGGATTGCTTAGGAAAAATGCAAATTCCAAGATCCCATTGTTTCAGAAAGCCTGGGTTGGGGCTCTGGAATCTGTAATTCCACAGCCCAGGGGATTCTGATACAGGTGCACCAGGGCCGTGCTGGGAAATCCTCTGCCATTTGCACTGGGGAGCCATGAAAGGTTTCAGCACAGGGCTGAGATATGCCCTGAGCTGTTTTTCAGAAAAGTTACCCTGGTCCTAGTCTAAAGGCTGGATGGAGGGAGATACTGGATGGAGCAAAGAAGCCAGCAGGGGGCTGTGTCAGTGAACAGCTTGCTGGGGACACCCAGGCAGGAGGGTAGCGGCTTGGCGAGCCAGGGAACAGAGCTTGGTTTGCCTTGCACTGCGTGCCCGTGAAGCATGGTAAGGGCACATCAGGGCAGGATTGGGGAGGGGGAGGGGGGCGCGTCCGTGCGTGCCCGGGTCCCCTTATTGTGTTCTTCAGTAAGCAGAAGTCCATGAAACAAAAGGTAATAGATACACGTGTGAGATCTTCAGAACATTATTGATCACAGTGCATTTGCCTGATTGTGAATTTCAAATGCAGGACCAACCCACAGCATGCCCCTCTTCCGTTCCCGTGACTCTGGCCCGGACCCTCCGGAGCTATCTCCCCCTCACCTCCTTGTCTCCCAGTTCTCTGCACCAACCATCCAAAGCTTCCCTCAACCACTCTGGTGCTCTTTCTCCATGACTTTCCTCATTGCAGCGGAGCTAAAACTGCATCTCCCACACTAACCTGCAAACTCGTGGAAAACAGGGCTTTATCTTATTCCTCCCTGAATCTCTAGCACTTGGCACACAGTAGGAATCCAATGAGTACATATTGAATTATTCCAAGAAATAAAGCCCATCACAGCAGTCCAAGGGAGAAAACCACCAGCTCTAGTCCAGGACGTGCCAGTTAGTAGAAAGTTCTGTTGCAAAAATCCCAAGGCAGATTTTGGCCAGAATGTGATTGGAAAGCAAATGAAAATCCCATAAAAACTCATTCCTATTAAAAACTAATGATAGGGGTGCCTGAGTGTCTCAGTGGGTTAAAGCCTCTGCCTTCGGCTCAGGTCAGGATCTCAGGGTCCTGAGATCGAGCCCCGCATCGGGCTCTCTGCTCGGCGGGGAGCCTGCTTCCTCCTCTCTCTCTCTGCCTGCCTCTCGGCCTACTTGTGATCTCTCTCTCTTTCTCTCTCTGTCAAGTAAATAAATAAAATCTTTAAAAAAAAACTAATGATAACTCAGGGCGTCTGGGCACAGTCAGTTAAGTGTCCGACTTCAGCTCAGGTCCTGATCTTGGGGTCCTGAGATCAAACCTTATCGGGCACCCGGCTTATTGGGGAGCCTGCTTCTCCCTCTCCTCTTCCCCCCACCCCTTGTGTTTTCTCTCTCTCTCTCTCTCTCTCAAATAAATAAATTCTCTAAAAAAACAAAAACACTAATGATAACTCTCCACGTTGTTTTGTTACAGTGGTGTTTTATTTAAATGACACATTGCTAAAAATCGCATTCCTAGTCTTACCAGACCAAACTGAATTTCAGCCCCCCCCCCCCCGCCCCCAGGGAAGTAGCAGGTGGCCAGAAGCGCCTTGGACACAGCTGGCCCAACACGCTCACTGCCTGCCCCCTTCCTCGGGGCTCCTTGGCCATTCTGTGCGTTATCCCCCCTGTCGGTGGCTGGCGAGGACATTCGAGGCTGGCCAGGAGGACGGTGGAAGGGTGGCTGTTGCTGGTCCTCGACAAAACCACCTAGCTCAGAACAGCACACAGCTGAGCTCTCAGAAAACTGTGAGGACACGGGGACGCAATTACCAGACAGGAGTAACACTGAAGGTAACCCGTCTCCATGTCCGCGTGGGTCTAGTGCTGTGCACTCTGACCAGACATGCAAATCGTTTATTTTTAATACATCTTGTCTTTAGAGAGACGTCATATTTGCAATGCTGTGTCTTACCTGGTGGTAACAATCCGGGGGGAAGGAGAGGTCGTCCCTATAGCCCTCTGTGCCCCGATGTGGTCAATCCCCCAACACAGTCTAAGATCTGGGTCGGAAGAGAAGGCCGAGTGGGGGATGTTGAGTGGGGGATGGCACCACTATTGGTATGAACTACTGGCAGCATCAAAGAAGCACCTTCCTACTCTCTCTTCCTTCTCACAGAAGAACCCGGATGGAAAAAGCAATACATCAGAGCAGGAGAAGGCAGCTGGGGCATCCTCCCTCCCAGTTAACTTTGGATCCTCCAATCAGCTCCAGAAATGATAAGGAAGCTGTTATTGCCCCCTTTTTATAGGGGAAGAAGGAAGGCTTAGTAAACAGACCAAGTTCACACACCTCCCCAGGGCCCAACCCCAGGGTATTCCCGGGACCCTGCAGGGCATCAGGGCTGAGAGCCCCCATGGATCATGATCCCAGAGTCAGGGCAGGAGCACAGGTCCGCACCCTAACTGAACGCTGAACTGGTCTCCCACTTAAGAAAGAAGTCCAACCAAACCCCCTCAGTTTTACAGACCCGTAAACGGAAGACTGCAGTGGAGACACTGGGAGAGCCCATGTCACATCCAGGTGGAGGGCGCCCTGTGGCTGGGAGCGCTGGAGGCTGACTCCAGAACTCCTCCCACTCTGCCCTGGGCTGGACCCTATTTTTAAGACTTTGCCTTTTATAGCCTGTTCTAGTCTGCCTCCAATCTTCCTACTTGAGGAATTGAAGGCATCAGATTCCCTAATATTATAGGGGATTTTCTTCCCCCAAAGACTTGATGACTTTCTCATTGTGAGTCTGCCAGGGTGGGAGCCAGGGGCTGAGTGCTCTCTGCACTAGAATCCCACTGGGAGTGAATTAGCCCCAGGGACGGGAGACAGGGCTCAGCCCCCAAGAGACCCGCACCCCCACATGCTCATTTTATAATGTCTCATCCCAGCCCAGAAAGGGGGTATTTTCTAAATGTTATTGCCTTTTTCTCTAATTATAAAACAGTATGTGTTGATCAAAGAAGATCTGGAACATTTACTGGGGGAAAAAAATCACATGTAAAACCACTAATCAAAATTAATCTGCTTTCACGTTTGGGGATACTTTCTTTTCGTCTTGTTCCTGTGCCTCACACATGCTCCTTTTTAAAATTGAAATTGCTTTTTAAATCTGTTTTGGTGTCCTGCTTTCTTTTTTCTACTCACTGTCAATACCATATTGTAAACATTTTCTGTGTCAACATGGTCTCCAAAGACATGACTTTCCTAGTCACTGTGGGGATGAATCATCATTTAGCTTTAATAATCCTCTAACCTTGGACATACCCATTGCTTCGTATTTTTCATCATTATTTCTAAAAACAAAGCACTCTAATGAACTTCCTTGGATGCAAATTTTGTGCACGTCTTTAATTATTTCCCTAGGACATATTTCTAAAAGTGGAATTACTGGATGAAAGGGTACAAATATTTTTTTTTCAAAGATTTTTATTTATTCATGGACAGAGAGAGATCACAAGTAGGCAGAGCAGCAGGCAGAGAGAGGTGGAGGAGGAAGCAGACTCCCCACTGAGCAGAGAGCCCGATGTGGGACTTGATCCCAGGACCCTGAGATCATGACCTGAGCCGAAGGCAGAGGCCCAACCCTCTGAGCCACCCAGGCGCCCCGGGTACAAATATTTTTGAAGATTTTAAGAGCCTATTAACAAATTGTCTTCCAAAAAAACACCTGGACCAATGACACGGACATCTACAGTATATTTATGCTTTTCTTCCCCACAGCGTATATATGCATAAACTTTCTCCTCACCACCCAACGTCTCCATTTATTTTTCTAATTTGCAAATTCGGTAGGTGATAAAAGGTTCCTGTTTTACTTTGCATTTATTTGATTACTAATGAGTCTGGAGACTCTTTCATGGTTAATATTCACTTGTCTTTCTTCTTTGACGATTTATTTTTCTTCTTCACACCATCTCCTTACTGCTACAAGTCTGACTGCTCTGTGTTGGTTGGGGACATTTGGAACTTGGAAGAAGCAGGTATTCACAGATGAGGAAGCTCAGCCACAAGGAGCCCAAGTTCACATCTTCAGTGAGCACCGAGGCCCGAACCGGAGCCTCCATTGCCCGGGTCCACGTGAGCGCTGATTCTGCTCCCCATGCCAGTTCTTTGTCAACGGGTCATGGACATGGGGAGCTCACTACCCAAACATACCGTCATCTTTTGGGACATTTAATAATGGCCTTAATGTCATCAGAAACCATCCCCACCATCAACTTGATTGTCAGTTTATTAAAAGCCTCAAAGTTGGGTTGGCTCATTCATTGGGCATCTGCCTTTGGCTCAGGTCCCAGGGTCCTGGGATGGAGCCCCACATCCAGCTCCCTGCTCTGCTGGGAAGCCTGCTTCTTCTCCTCCCCACTTCCCCTGCTTGTGTTCCCTCTCTCACTCTATCTCTATCAGATAAATAAATAAAATCTTTAAAATAAATAAATAAATAAGTGCCTCAAAGGATGGACTTTTGTTAAAGGTTATTTAATAAAAGGATGGATTGTGTATTGTTATTGAAGGATAATAACTGCTTACTAAAAGATGAATATTATTTATTAGAGGATGGGTTTTTATTTATTAAGGCACCATCCACCCAATGCCAAACTCATAACAACAACAACAACAAAACAGGTTAGAGTTGCTTTCAGTTTCTCCTGATCCCTGTTTCTTCTGTGACGTGGGATGACCCAGAGTCATTAGCACTATGAACAAACACTTCTATTGATGAAGGGCACCATACTTCACCCTTTCAGGTAGTGATAATTGAAGTCAAAAGGGAACACTCAGGTTATGTCCTTTCATGAGGACAAATAATAATGAGCTGCAACCAGTCGTCAACACTGTGCTTCTAGAAGAGTGCTGCAAAAGGGAGGTGGTATCATTCTCACCCTGCTCCCCAGCTCACACACAGAGGACTATGGACTCTTCCTCCATGTTTCTGCTGCATGACGACACCATTGCCTAGACGTGCTTGCTTCCCTCTGGCTCTCCTCCTCGCTACCAGCAGCTTCTTCTCTGTCTACTCCCTGGATCTCTTCCTACATACCTCTTGGGCTTCTGGGGTCCCTGCTGACCCTCTTACTCTACAGTCTATTCCCGGGTGGCCTTGTCCAACCCCTTCCTTCAATAGTACCACACTCTGATGACACCAAAATCTCTAGCTCTAACTCAGACAGCTCCCTAGAATATCAGACCCTGTGACCCCCTCGTCCTGGATGTCTCCAGCTGGGCCACTCACAGAGGCACACCAGCCCCAGCTGACCCAAAGCAGAGATCAGACCTTCCCGGCTACTCTACGCTTGCTCTGGTATTCCTAGTCTTGTAAGCCAAAAAACTAGATATTTTGGAGCACCGCTCCTCTTATATGTTCCCTGCACCTGTCCCTTTTGTATGTTATATGTATTATATGTTGTATTTTATTTAAGTTTATTTATTCATTTGAGGGAGGGGGGCAGAGGGAGAGAATCTCAAGCAGACTCCCCACTGAGCTTGGACCCCCCCCCCCCTTCGTGGGGCTCTATCTCACGAACCTGAGATCATGATCTGAGCCAAATTCAAGAGTCCAACGCTCAACAGACTGAGCCACCAGGCGCCCCTTATATGCTGTATTCTTTTTTTTTAAGATTTTATTTGTTTATTTGACAGACAGAGATCACAAGTAGGCAGAGAGGAGCGCAGAGAGAGAGGAGGAAGCAGGCTCCCCGCTGAGCAAAGAGCCGCATGCGGAGCTCGATCCCAGGACCCTGGGATCAGGACCCGAGCCAAAGGCAGAGGCTTTAACCCACCGAGCCACCCAGGTGCCCCTATATGCTGTATTCTTAAAATGAAGTAAGTTGGAGAAAAGAAATGTCATTAAGAAAATCATAGGGGAAAGAAACACATTTACAGTACTGTACTGTATTTATCAGAAAAAAACCTGCATGTAAGTGAACCCAAGCAATTCAAACCCATGTTGTTCAAGGATCAACCACGTGTGTGTCTGTGTGGTTGTGTCTGCTGTGTGAGTGTGTGCAATGGATTCCCACCCGTATCTCTGATTAGAATCCAACATCACTGAGTTCAGTTTAGTTGCTTCCTCTCTATATTTCTAATTCTCTTCTCTGATGGTGAGAAACTTGGCTGCCATTATCCTCAACATATTTACTTATTTGGTCCGTCCACCGGGCAGTAAATCACCTCCTACATGGGCCACTGCCCTTCCCCCACCCCTGAACCAATATTCCCCCAACGCTGTCAGGCCACCGCTGCCACTGGCCTCTGCCCTGGGACCCACTCCTCACCCAGCAGTAGCCCTGAAGCCACGGCCGGGTCCCCTCTACCCCTCCCTCCCCACGCTGTGCAGATGGCCTCCCCCAGGCTGGGCTGCTGCCCCCTCACGGGGCTTGCAAGCTCAACACCTCACACAGGCCACAGGGAGTCAGGCTGATGGCGGTAAAGGTACACTTAGCACACACCTCCCTCTTGCAAAAATCAAAAGAATTATATGCCAAAAAAAAAAAAAAAAAGAATTATAGGCCATTTGGCATCTGAATGCAAGAGAGGTGTTTGAGATTTGACATTGTTCAAACCACACTGCAGAGACAGGGCCTCTTCTGCCTGTGCCTAAGGCGGCTTTGCCTGGAAGCCACATTGTCAAAGTGACTCCTAGATGCAAGTCCCAAGCAAAGCAGTTTGGCCCCCTGACCCTCAGTTGCTTTGCATAATTGGCATTTGAATGTATTTCTGGAAGGCTGGGGTGTAAGACAACCTAAGACAACAAAAGCACCTTGCCGATGTGAGTCTTGTGGAAATGCCAAATGGAGATAACGAATCAGCAAGCAGGGAAAACAAGCCTGGTGGTTTCCATAGCCGGTTAAGGATGTGGGCTTCGCCGAGCCGCGTCCTGGCAGGTCTCCTTGAAACTGCTACCTGCACTTCCCTCTCCCTGAGAGAGAGAGGAACAGGTGGACAGTGGAGCTGACAGACAAGCAAGGAAAATCAAAGACGGCTGAGAGTTGTGGGGTTTCTTCAGCTTTATCGGGGCATAAGGCAGAAAGTTTTAAATGCTATATATTTTGCTTGCTGAAGTTTTCTCTAGAGATTCCCATTCAATGGCCACAGTCCTCCCATGGTCCTGGATTCCCAGCCTGCCACATCACTCTTAGAAGAAGGAAGGGAGGAAGGGAGGGAGGGAAGGGAGAGGGAGCAAGAAGGAAGGAAGGAAGGAAGGGAGGAAGGAAAGGAGGAAAAGAGGGAGGGAGGGAAGGAGAAAGGAAGGGGGAGCAAGGGAGGATGAAAGAGGGGGAAGAAAAGGAAGGTAGGAAGGAAAGAAGGGGGGGGGGAGGGAAGGAGGAAGGGAGGGAAGAAAAGAAGGAAGGAAGAAAGGCTGGAAGGAAGGAAGGGAGGGAGGGAGGAAGGGAGGGAGGGAGGAAGGAAGGAAAAGGAAAAAGAAAAACCAACAAACAAAAAAAAAGAGAGAAAAAAAAAACAAACTCCATAGTGGGTCATCTGAAACCCTTTCTTGTTCCTCCGCAACCAAAAAGAGAGCCTGACCCTAGGCTGGACCTCCCAGGTGTGCAGCTCTAAAGGAAGGACAAATTCCTCCTTCTGTGTGTGTGCAGCAAAGCTGGACAAACAGAAACCTATTTGTGAGATGGAATTTCCATGGTAGGTGAGGGATCTGACGGCAACGTGCAGGGCAGGGACATCTGTCCTGGTATTAAACGCCTCGTGTCCGGCTTCCTCTTACTTGAGCCACGTGCATGAGAAGCAAAAGCTTTCTGCTCCCTTTCCAAGTGTACAGCAGGATCAACTTAGAACAGTGGTCTCAGGGCAAGGAGAGGCAAGGGCTGACCCTGTCCCCTGGAAGTCATTTGGTGCACCTGGAGATCTGGGTTGTTGGAGATGAGAGGGGGTCTATCAGCCAGGGACACTGCTGAGCGCCACACCACGCACAGAACCGCTCCCTACGACAAAGAAGGATCTGGCAGAAATGTCACGGTGCGAGCTTGGGAAACCTTGCTCTAGAGGGAGGCTTCAGACCACCTTCTCGCTGCTGCTTACAAAGCAATTGAACAACATCCCATACGTTCTCCCTCCAAGCGACCCCCACCCCCGTCCCAGAAATAATTGCCAAGAGACATCAAAGACAAGACGGAGCAGATTTCTTTCGGTGGAGCCTTGCCACCATGGGCTGCACGTCCGAGTTTATAAAAGCCACAGAAGCTAGGACGAACTCTGGTGCCCACTAAGGAAAGGCAAAACAGAACAAAACAAAACAAAAATCCAGCTTGCCTCTGGCCCTGCCCAGCTGCTTCTAGTCCAGTGATTTCCCCAGAGGACTCAAATATAGTAACAAGCCTTTCAGACCCCAACTCTTTTATCACTTGTAGCAACAAATTAAATAGCCTTGACCGCCCCCACGGCCACAGCAGCCTCATGAATCAACCCTCCGGTCCCTGCCCCCCCATCATGAGCCAAAGAGAAAAAGCCAACCACAAGTTTCAACCCCAAAGTTGAAAAACGGCATCTGAGGACAGTTCACCCGGCAAAGAAGCACATTTTCAAAACAAAGGCAGGAAGGGGGGTACAGAGGTTTGGGCCAACACACCCCAAATGCCTAACACACCGTCACAACAGCCGGCACAGAAAGAGTTCACCGGGCAATAGGTTCTTGAAGAGGGAAGATCTTACTCTGGTTGCCAAGGGTGGCTGAACAATTGAAACCTGGGGCGCAGACTCACTAGCTCCATTTGCTCAGGGAGGGTCAGAGGTGACAGCAGGGACGGCGCCCCCTTCGCATCCTGGGGCCCCGCCACCACCGCCAGCCTGCAGAG